>NC_141687.1:1253919066-1254613566 GCF_964263255.1 Lissotriton vulgaris | reverse complement strand
CATCTATGTACCTTCAATGTACTTGGATCTGTGTGTCTGTTACTTTTCTCCTGAAAAAGCATATCCAATGCACTACCCTATTTCTCATCCTGTGCCTCTATCAATATATTTAATCTAAATATACTTACTTCCTTTATGTATGTATATACTTTCAATGTACTCATGGATCTATATATTTATCACTTTCTTCTAATTTAGCATTTCCAATGCACTAGCCTATTTCTCAGCCTATACTTCGCTCTATATATCTTCTAGCCCAACCTTCTGACTCATCTCAAACTTCTTTCTACTACTCCTTCTAATGCACTACTCTATCTCTCATCCTATACATCTGTCAATATATCCTCTACATCCACTCTCTCATTTATCCCAAACCCCATACCACTACTACGATCGCCTAAATAACCCTTTCGAGACTTTCTCCTGCTCTACCCCTCCTTGCATCATCTGACACCTCTTTTTACTACACCGGTCCCCTAAAACAAACCTTTCTAAACTCTCCCCTCTGACTCCTTCCCTCCAAAACTCCTTTTTATTCATCCAAAAGCCTCTTCCTACTGCTAAGACCTATAAAAAAATAAAAAATACATCCTTCACTCTTTTATCCCTCCACTATCCTTTTCAATCAAAATTAACAGACTAACATGTTCACTTCTCAAATTCCATATTCCATATTCAACTATACTAATATACTGCCCAAATAACTGAATAACATATCTACTACTCAAAGTACTTCATATTTATACTATACTAATTTTCAACACTAATCCTTTATGGGATCCGGAGTGGCGTGCTACTCGCCAGAAAAGCGCTTCAACACCCATCAGGGGTAAAAAGTGCTATATGAATGCAAATCTTTCTTCCCCTTTTATACATCCACTATCCTCTCACTTCAAGTAACAGATTAATATCCACCACTGAAATTACCTCATATTTCACCATATTAATTCACCACTAATCCTTTATAGGCTTCCTGAATAGCATGCGTCAACAAGCGAGCGATAAATAAATACAAACCTTTGTCCTCCTCTATCCTCCTGCTATCATTCCAAATCCAAATAACTGACTAACCTATCCACCACTTAAAATGTACTTGCATGTTTCACTATACTAATTCAACACTAATCCTCTATGGGTCCCGGAGAAGCGTGCTACCCGCCAAAAAAGCGATTTGACGCCTCGTCAGGGGCAGTAAGCGATATATATATAAATGCTATTACAATACAATAGGGACCCATCTAAGCACCTGCTTTTCAGAACTGCTGTTCACCACCGGCAACACCCGGGCCCGGCCCACTTAAAGCCCTCTATCTAAGTACCCCTAACAATTCACACTCCTCTCTCTTCCTCCTGCCCTTTCTAGCTCTCCCTTCATGACCTACTTCTCAAATGTGTTTTAACAAGATGTCCCAGCGGGTTTGTAGGGAAAGTAGAAGTTCATCCCCCCACCCCAATCACACTGAACAAGCCACGCCGCTGCTGATGGTGGACAAACAAACCCCTCAAATAAAAAAATGGACCTCACCAAAATCACAATTACCTGGTTCTTCATATTTTTTGTATTTGTTTTTTTATTAAACAGCTTGTAACACATAATACATAGGCCCACACGGGATCCGACCAGGTCAGCACTTTCCATATAATAGTACAAGCATTTTGCATCCAAACAGTGCAACCACAAAATTGCCCATACCCTCACCCACGCCCAGCCCCGTATTACTATCTCCTTTATGAAACACATAGCAACTTTACAACATGATCAAGGCATCTCACATAGGCGCTATCACCCTTTGCAGACTTTTGCGACCCGCATTAAACACATGGCTGCTGCAAGTCAGGGTTCCCAAGTAGGTACACAGTCAACGGAACCCAGAAATCTTTTGTCCTAGAGGCCTCGGGTAGCTCCTCCGCATGAGCCCTCAGTTGTTCCCTGCAATAGATCAAAACTCGGATCCACTTTTTCGCAGTAGGGGCAGTTTTAGCACCCCAGCATTGCGTCACTGCCTGCTTGGCGAACAGGGTCGAGACCGCAACAATCGCAAGTTGCATGTCTTAAGAGTGTTGACCATCCCCAACAAGCAAACTTCAGGAGTACACATAACATTTTCTAGCACGACTTCAGTGAGCACTTTAATAACCTGGTTCCAGAATGCCAAACTCTAGTGCAGCTCCATGCAAGATGCATTAAGTCTGCGTCATCCTGCCCACATCTCACACAGCGCGAATTCTCCCGCAAAATATACTTTCGTAATTGGCTCGGTGTATAATATAGTTGGTGCAAGCACCTAAAGTGGATGATACAGAGATTGCAGTTCGCCTTTCATGGCCAGCCAATTCACAACAATACTGCCACTGTTCCTGCGACATTGAGGACCCAAGTACCTCATTCCACTTGGTACGTGAAGGGTGTTCAGTGATTTCATTATCTCTCATCGACGCATTGTATAGTTTAGTTATCAGACCCCCACGTTCCTCTTCCATTAGCACCGCCTGCAGCGCCTTAAGTGTTTTCGGCTCGGTTGGATAGTCAGGGAAAATAGATCTGATCAACTGTCGTACCCTTTGTAGGAAAAGCCCAGCATTATGCCGTAATCCAGCCCCGCCTGCAAATCCAGAAGCGACCGGAACTGGCCATTCTTGGACATATCTTCCAATTGTTTGATCCCTACCGCCCCTAGTGCTTTCAGGCAGGGTCGGATTGGGATCACAATTCGGCCCGGGCACTGACGAAAAAAGTGGCCCACATTCAAGAGGCGTGGCCCATATTTAACGGGCGTGGCTCACATTCAAGGGGCGTGCCCTTTCATGAAACACCATTTGCACAGACAAGGAATGAAAGTGGGAGGATACTGTTCTTGCACAGGACACAGGGCCAAGGTGACAATGGCCTACATGCTGAGCAACTAAAAAAAATAGCAAGGCCCCTTTTTGTCACAAAATTATTCCAGCCCTACAGCACAGGAGCACCTGAAAAGCAGCAAAGCCCCTGCTATTACTAACCTACTTAGCCCTCCCCAGACCTTCAGCTCAGGAGCACATGAACAGAGGTAAGGCCCCTGCAATTAGTAAATTAATCAACCCTCCAGGCCTTGGGAAAATGTCCTGGCAGGGGAGCACAAAACACAGCTTTCTGGGTCATCCAAGGTAGCCAGGTAGCCAGGGGGGAGGCTGAGGTGAAGCTGGTGCATGGGAAGTGCCTTCCCAGTGTGTTCTGGCAGTTTGAGTATTTACCATTTACTGTAGTATTACCCTTGTACCTGTGTATGGTACCCTTTTGTAACTTGCACACGTCACTTTTCTCTGGTATCACACTGTATGCTACCTCTCACTTTTGTTTGCTTTAGATACTTGCACAAGTGCCACCATTGCCTACGTAACGTTTGTTCTTGTGCTGGAGTGTCTGCCATTAATTGCAGTATTATACCTCTACTTGTATTTTGTACGCTTTTGTAACCTGCACACATATCACTTTTTCCTCCTGTAATGTACCGATTGCTCCTCTTGTATTTTGGTTGCTCACTATTGTCACTTTTGATTCATGTAACTTAACGTTTGCTTTTGTAATTTGTCCACTTATAATTTTCTCCTCATGTATTATTGCTGTTCCTAGTGTGAAGCGCTCTGACACCTTCGGGTAAAGTCCGCGCTATATAAAATCGCATAAATAAATAAATAAAACAAAAAAATTCCAAACATCACCAGACCCCCACAGCAAGACCCATTCTTCCTCACCCACTATGCCCTGAATGTGAAGGGCTGTGGGCGAGGTGTTAAGACTAACACCGTTTCTGGGGCCCAAGGTGCAAATGGCTCAAAGGCCTGAGAAACACCTGGCCCCCAGGGAGGCTGATTATTGCAAACAATCACCCCTGCCCAGCCTCAGCTTGATTGCTTGGCAGGGTAGGGGTGAAGGAGAGGCCACAGCTGACAATCGCTGTCTGGCCGCACAGTGAGGCTGCTTTCATTTTCTGTATCTCTGTCTCCGTGCACTCTGTGGGCCGTTTTTTTCTCCCCTTTCCTAGTCCATTCTCTGTGGACTGGGACAGGGGAGAAAAAAAACGGCCCACAGAGGGCACTGATTCACCGGCCCTTCGGCCCATGCCCGAATGCCCGCCTTGCCAATCCGCCCCTGCTTTTAGGGCTGTTTGCTTGTCAGTTGCAGAGATGTCCGGATGAGTAGCAAGTGGCAGCGCTGGAGCATACAAAAAGGACAGCTGCGCCCTCTTAGCCAGAGCCTTTAACACCCAGGCAGTGCAGCTCACCCTGTTAATTTCAGCTCTTGAGCCACCGCCCCCACCCGACAGCACCGTTGCCTCCAATGGGACCAGATGCACAGTATACGCTTCAATTGCAGTGTGTGGCAGGTACCGCTGTGGGAAGTACCAATAATGCAAGAATTGCGTCTATGTGCACAGATAGTATAACCACATATCAGGCGCCTCAAACCCTCCCCGTTAGAATGGTTGGGTAAGCATGCTCCAACTACACTGAGGTTTCTTGCCCCCCCCCCCCCCCACCCCCCAAACAAGGGTCAGTATGGCCGACAGGAATGTATTAAAGAATGCGACATTCAGCCAAATGGGGACATTAACAAACAGGTATAAGAGTTTGGGCAGTAGCAACATTTTTATTACCGCAATCCTGTCGGCTAGCGAGAGAGGCAATTTTATCCACCGCGCCGCTTGCTGAGTGATCTGCATGATGTCTCGGCCGTAATTCATATCAGGTTCCCTATGCAGCCATACCCTAAGTACTTCACCGGGTTGGTTGCCCACGACACTGGGAAATCCACCCCTGTTTCTTGGGTGCCAGCAGTCGGTGGGAAAATTCTTGACGTCGTCCAATTTATCCCCAATCCGGAGCATCATTTGAATTTAACATATTCACGCAGCACCGCTGGGAGATGTGTAGCAGGCTCACGAACATATAGTAGCATATTGTCTGCGTATAGTGAGACCACGAGGGGTCATTGTCTGAATCGCAGCGCTACTTGTGCATGCTTTTGACAAAGTTTATAAGCCAATGGCTCTAGAGCCAGCGAAAAAAGCATCGGCGACAAGGGGCATCCCTGCCTCGTGCTCCTTTTTATTGGGAATGCATCGAAGACCCAGCCATTTATTTGTACCCGAGCCACCGGTTCATTATATAGCAGTTAATCAATTTAAGTAAAAACGCTGCAGCAGGGCAGTGAACATATACTCCAACTGCAAGGAGTAGAGCGCTTTCGCTGCATCAAGCAGCACAGCGACTGCTTGCAAATTCGGCTCGAAATAGTGCATCGTTGCAAAGATAGTACGCAAGTTGTGCGTCGTTGATCTGGTGGGTACAAACCCTGGCTGATCCAGAAGAATACATTTGGGTACTAGCAGCTGTAGCCTTTCGGCAATCATCTTTGCCAGTATTTTAACATCTATATTGATCAGGGAGAGAGGCCTGTAAGAATCGCGATTATTTGCCACCTTATCGGGTTTAAGCAGGGTGACTATAAGCACCTCTCTGAGAGTGGTGGGCAGGTTCCCATTATCATATGCCTCTGCAAAGACTTCTAATAATCTGGGCGCCAGTTCGTCCACATAGGCCTTATAAAACTCGCTCGGGAGTCCATCTAGACCTGCTGCCTTGCATGTGGGGGGGGACATTATGGCCATTTTAACATCATCTTCATCAAAGGGCTGCATAAGATACTCCCTCTGACCCCTCGACAACCACCCGAGGGCGATGTCATCAAGATAAGTGTTACTCACCTGCAGGCACCTGCTCCGTATCGCCATATAGTGTAGAGTAGAAATCCACCACCACCTTGCTAATCTCTGTTGCATTGTGTTGTGCCACCCCCTCACTATCTAACATTTTGGTAATATAGTCCTGGCCCCTGGGTGCGGCCAACTTCTGGGCCAGCGAGTGGCTAGGTCTACCCCCTTCCCCATAGTACTGTGCCGTGCTCCGTTTTGATCTGTGCACCAGTTCTTGGTCGACTGTTTGATTGTGCTCGGTCACGAGGTTCCGTATTGCTGCAAGTCTTTCTGGTGCCGGTTTCTGCTGATACTCCCGCCAGAGAGCGGACATTTCAGACGCCAACTTACGTATTCGTCACCTCAAGTCTTTCAAGACACCAGCCCTTGAACTAATACATTCTCCTCAGGTCGTGACCTTGAATGCTGCCCATAAAACCTCAGCACTGTCCACTGAGCCTTTATTTTCCCTATAGTAATTTCTTATCGCCTCTCCAATGGTACTCTTAAAAGCTGGATGTGTTCTGGAAGCCGGCTGCAGCCGCCATGCAAAAGGGGGCCTCTCACAATCAGGGAATTTTAGCTCAAGCAGTACTGGGGAGTGGTCCGAGAGTGTATTTTCCAAATGACTGATGTGGACCGCCCATGTACAAGTCGCCTCTGATGCAAGCCAATAGTCCAATCTGGACCACGTCCCATGCACTGCTGAGATGAAGGTGCTTTCCCGTGACCCTGGGTGCAGCAAGTGCCACATGTCATGAATATTCCCTGCCTCCATTAGCCCCACCAGCGTGTCTGACACTTGCTTGTTTCGTACTGCCACACTCCCCGATCTATCCATACTCACGCTGAGACAGACATTAAAATCACCACCCCAAATTATCTCCGCTTTCGGGCACATGGAAATACGACACCACACATCTACAAAGACGGCAGAATCATCCACATTGGGGCCATACACGTTGACCAGTAGGACCTTCACTCCACCCAGTTTACCCAAAATCATGGCCACCCTGCCCTGGTCATCCGTCTCTGTGCTAATTATTGTAAACGGAATGCCCTTCTTAACGAGGATCATCACCCACCCAATCAAGTCTAAAGGTATCTACTGGCAACACTGTAACCGCGAGGTTGTTAATATTGTTGCAGGACTAAATTATGAACAAATAATGTTCTCCCGCAGACACCAGGCGTGCGCAGGAAACCTAATAAAGACCGAAATCGGCTGCTAGGTTGCATTTAAACCAGGTACCCAATATTGTCGCTTTAAACTGTTGTTGACAGACAAGGAAATAAGCTTGTTTAGAATATTTTAAAAAAATATGCACATTTTTTGCAGGGGCCAATTTATCCGTAAAGGGATTACAGAACAAAGCGCTGCAAAATATAAGGTAGGCAAAGGTGACCAAAATCGCGATTGCGATTCCAAACTGAGATCATGTACAATACTAAAAAAAGCACACTGTTGTGTTTAGAAAATGGAGAGGCCTTCAAACCACGAACGCATCGGTTCAACAGCCAGCCGGAGTTTGGCTGATTGAAACCACAGTACTCAGGTACAATGGCTTATAGTTAAGTAATCGCAGTAAGAAAAATTAATGGAGGCAGACTCTAAAACAATTTTTTGATGTCACAAAAATCTTTTACAGATGTAAATGAGAAAGCCCTGATGAGAGTCCTGTGAAAGAAATACCAGTGCTCGAAATGCGTCGGCACATTCCTTTAAAATGTCGAGGATTTGTGGTTAAATTCCGCTTTTCAACTAAGGACTAAATTCCTTTTTCAAACTTTATTGAAAAACATTAAGGAACATTTGTAAAAATTAGATGACCTAGTGAGAGTCAATATAAGCAACTGATGTTTGTTTCGTCTTTTTGTATATTGATTTTGTCACAATTGTCAATCAAAAGTTTTGTGATGTATATTGTAGAGCACAATTAATCACTTGTAAATTCGAAATGTTTTATGAAATATTTTGTTATGTGGGTATGATGAGACAATGTTTTCACTCTCCGTGTGCTAAAATATGAAATTCTAAAAAATTTTAAAAAAGGAGAAAAAGTAAAAATAAAAATACCAGGATAAACAAAAATCTTAGGTGTTTGTCTATAAAGCTGAAATCACTCACACTTTTAAAAATTTCGAGGTATAGGCATACCCCCAGTTGTTCTTCTTAGTAAAACGGCCCTGCCTAATATTCGCCCTTTGGGCCTAACTCCGCTTGTTTTTCAAGCCCATAAAACCTCAGCACTGTCCACTGAGCCTTCATTTTCCCTATAGTAATTTCCTATTGCCTCTCCAATGGTACACTTAAAAACTGGATCTGTTAAGGAAGCCAGCTGCAGCCACCATGCAAAAGGGGGCCACTCACACTCAGGGACTTTTAGCTCAAGCAGTACTGGGGAGTGGTCCGAGAGTGTCTTGGCCAAATGACTGATGTGGACCACCCATGTACAAGTCGCCTCTGATGCAAGCCAATCTAGACCATGTCCCATGCACTGCTGAGATGAAGGTGTTTTCCCATGACCAGTAGGACCTTCACTCCACCCACTTTACCCAAAAGCATCACCACCCTGCCCTGTTCATCGGTCTCTGTGCTAATTATTGTAAATGGAATTCCCTTCTTAACGAGGATCATCACCCAACTGGAATAGGAGGAATAAGAGGAGGCCACCCGCACCCCAGCCCAGCGTGTCCCACGTTTTTCTCTGAAATCTTTGTTAGGTGTGTCTCTTGCAAAAATACAATCTGCACATCTAGCCTATCGAGATATGCTATGACAGATCTTATTTTCTTGGGGCTATTGAGACCACGCACATTCCAGGTGAGGAATTTTATATTACCACCCATACTGACAACACTGCATGTTATAAATGACTTGCCTATGCCCGTCATAAAAAATATACTGCGATGGTTCAGTTGCCATGTTCATGCAAAGTTCCAAACATTCCAACCCCTGTACCCACCAAACAATACCATTGAAAGACAAAAAAACAATTGCAGCATGTGGGGTTCTCCCATTTGGGGAGCAACAGAGTCCTACTAGCCTCTACCAAAGCAAGAGGTGGCTGATCATGTCTACAACATGCCTTTTAACTTATAAGCATATGTTCAGATGGTGTGCATCTGGGTGTCCCTCTACATAAGACGGAATGGGTTAGACCCAGATCAGCAGCCAAAAGATTCATTCATGTTGCCATTACTTAAACCTTCTCCTAATCACAGGTGTTCAGCACAATATATCTCCAGTCTCGTGTTCGGTTATCATTGCTCCTCCTCGTCCGGATAATTCTGGGCTTCCTGCTGTCTCCTTTTCAGCTGTTTCACATAGTCGATTGCCGCCTTGGGGTTGGTGAAAATTTTTAAGTTCCCCTCCTGGCCTATTCTTAGACGAGCAGGGTACAGCATGGTGTACGGAATACCCTCCAACTTCAATAGCTTCCTTACTGTGCCAAATTCCCTTCTTGCTGCCTGCACCCCGACTGTGAAGCTCGGAAATAATGCTAGTGAATTCCCTTGATATTAGATTGTGCCCTTTTCTCTGGCCATTCTTAGGATGGTATCACAGTCTCTATCATTTAAAAGCCTTGCAAAGATGGGGCGCGGCACTACAGCAGCGACCTGTCTCGCAGCCAAGGAGCGGTGGGCATGCTCTATGATAAACATGGAGGATAGGCCCGAAAATGTCTCTCATCAGAGTCTTTACGTAGGTCTCCATCTTGCCTGTGATGGTGGACTCCAGCAGGCCAGTGATTCTGATATTGTTACAGCAAGACCTGGCCTCCAAGTCCTCGTTGTTTGCCTGTATAAGCTCTGGCACCTTATCCATGATAAGAGTTTTCCCTAACATATCATTGAGGCCATCCTCCGTGGCGGAGAACCTCTGCTCGACTTCCCCCATTAGGGTGTTTTGCTTCTCAAGCTGTGAGGACATATGATCAAATCTGTGATTCAGTGCAGCCATATTCTCTTCAGTAGATTGAATGCTACGCTGCATTGCCAGGAGTGTTGTTTCTAGTGATGGGGGTGTCTCCCGTTGAGCGTCTGCCTCCGAGTCAGAGACTGCTTTTTGTTGCGACCTGCTGGGCTTCCGCACATCGAACCTGAGGCGAGGGTGGGACTTATCTGTCTTCCCCATTTCGAGTGTTTAGCGAATCAATGGTGCAGCTATCGTAGACCTGCACACTTTAGACCGCTGCAACTGTGTACCACTTAGGCCTTCACTAGACTGACTCACACTCGTGCGCACTTTCTGGGTGTATGGAGCTATTATGCAGCATGCACCTCTGCCAGCGCTCAATGTATGCGTGCAGTATCAGGAAGAGGGTCACTGGTGATCACTGGGAAAGAGTTCACTGCTGCTGGCTACGGGGACAATTAAAGTCACAATTTGGGAGAAGCAGGTCACCGCCCGTCCCCCACACAGTGACACCTCAGTCCCCGTAGCCTCCACAGGCCCTAGTGTCAGCGTTATATGTCCAGGCCGCACACCGCCATTCCTGCGTTTTAAAGAACTCAGCCCAGCGCTGCAGGAAGCCGCCTGACTGCGCAGCACTCTTTGTACTCCACGGAAGCAGGGGCTTCAGATTGCTTTGTGCCTCATGCTTGGTCCTGCCCACAGCCCTCTGGATCCAGTCCGCCACTCCTGTCTTCTGCAGCTCATCGGCCGTGACCCCGCACCTGAGCCCGCAACCACTGCTGTAGCCGCAGGCCCACACCAGGCCGCGACCCTACTCACCGCGCTCAGCTCCTGCCTCCGCTGCCTCGTTGTTGGGCACACCATGGGGCCTCATCAGGATAGCACCAGCTCCGGTCTGCCTCCACACCGTTCCGTCATGCGTGCCCAGTCCCAGCGGTTCTCCAAGGCCCCTTCTCACTCACAAGGCGGGTCTCACGGCAACGTTGTCGTAACCTGCAAGCGGAGTGCAGGACATTCCATACGGTGTAGGCGCTGCTCTGCTCAGTCACTCCGTGCAGAACAGGGATGTGTTGCTCCGCAGCCCGCGACCCCACAGCTGGCCCTACTGCAGACATCAGGCGGCCACCTTCCTCTATGCTGATCGCCGGATTTCATTCATGCAGTTGACAACAGTGTTCACCCACGCCGTCAGCGCACAATGAGAAACATAGTACTGATTGAGTCTATATTCATTTATTATGTACTAGATTATTGTCTAGGGACCACTGTCTTTCGAAATAGAACTTTGTACAGGGCATATACCGGGGGGCATATTTACAAAGGGATTGCACCACTGGAAAGTCACTTTTTCCGACCTCCTGGTGGCGCTATGCCCTGCACCGTATTTACAAAGCAGCATTAAGCTACCTTATGCGGCTTAGCGCCGCTTGTAAATTTGGTACCCTTTCACACTGTTTTGTGCATGAAAGAGGCATGGAATGGGTGTTGGTGTGGGCATTCCACTGCAACATCCATTGCTTTTTGAAGCTTCCCCAGATTTACAAGGATCTGTAAATCTGAGGCAGATCTAACCACTAACGCCACTGAATAGCATGCATTAGATTGGCGCAACAAGGAGAAATACTTTCTCCTCGATGTTTGCTCTTTCTATCTGTGCTGTATTCTGCAGTACATGTAGAAGGAGTAAAACCCTATTTATGATTGTTTATGTACAGGAAGGTGTCCCTTCCTGCACAAAATCAATCATTAAATAATGATGATTTGCTACTTGTATGTGTGCTGCAGAATGCAGCACACGTAGAAGTAGCAAATTGCCATTATTGATTGTTTATGTGCAGGAAGGGACACTTTCCTGTACATAAACTATCATCCCTGCAATGCAGGCACCCTTGCACTTGCACTATGGCGCAAGGGTGTCTGTGTTGGTGCTAGGCAGCTTTTTTTGTGCCAGCGCAAGGGAAAACACAAGGGTGCGCTGTAATATTGTAAATACAGCGCATCTCTGCGTTTTTTAAATGACGCAGCGCAGTGCTGCAAAATTGCTTGCTGCACCATTTCGTAGTAAATATACCCCATGTTGTCATCAGATGACTTTGTAAGAAGCAGTCTGCTATTGGCACCATGACTCACCCACTATATCACCTAGAGGGGACAGGAGTATTGCCTCTGTCTCCTTCAAGGGGCTGATGAACTGGGTCTCACTAAAAATGTGAGTCATGGGACATACAAATATAACAAAAGACTGAAAATGAATAACCTAAGACAGCTGATGGGTGTGGGGCAAGAGTTGGATAGTACAGTGACAGAGAAAGGAGGAAATGAGGGAAAGAGGGCAGCCAGAGGCAAAGGAGAGATAAAGAAAATGGAGACTAGGGGAGGAAAGAAAGATGAGGAGGTAGAAAGGATAAAGAAGGGGAACAGAATGAAGGGTGAGAGCAAGGTAGGAAACATGAAGGAAGAATTAAAGGAAAGGTAAAGGAAGGAAGGTTGAAAGTACTGGTAAAAGAAGGGTGAAAGGATGGATAGATGCACTGGTGGGTGAAAGGATAAATTGATGGAAAGGTGAAATAATGGCTATAGGTATGAGACGTAGACGGGGACGGGGAAGAGAAAGGATGGATGGTGGAAGGAAAGAGGCCAACTTTTCTAGGGAGGGTTGGACTCCCTAAGTGACATTAGCAATATGGTCCAAAATGTGGTATATTGTCTTACTATGCGCATTACACCGACAGTAGGTACACGGTTCTCTCTTGCACAGGTGAGAGATGGGTCAACCAGGAACCATACAAAATGGCAATGCTAGGTGCTCTTGTAAAAACAGTGTTACATTTCCTTGGGGGGGAGGGTGCAGGTGAGAGGCTTGGCATTTACTACATCTACTTGCGAGGATTCATAATCTGTGTGCTTCACACATACAAAATATTTCATTATTTTGCCATTTTACACATGTTAACACCGTCTGGACATGGTTTTCTCCTTATTAGAACCAATTTAACATCCAACTACAGGAATGAACAACAGAAAGGTGGCTGGTCAACATTTGCAAACAAAGAGCCTTCCACTACACGGAAACACGTATCTGTGATCTGTTTGAGCAAAAAAAAAAAATCCATTGTAATATGGACATTATGCAGCAGATAATGGACTATGTGTCAAATGCAATACATTTATAATACTGTATAAAATGCAGTGCTGCAGAATTGCAGAATTCTAGTGGCCCTGGTCTTAGTTAAACAAATAGCAGTCGTACATTCACATTTTGGATTCATGTGCAAAGAAATTTATTACCATGTATTGTCTAACCATTATGGTGCAATTTTATATGTGAGCAAATCCAGTCACAGGGAAGATTTGCGGTTTAGCGTGCAGAACCCAATGTGCACCGAACTTGGCAGATAGACTCATCCTCAACCTTCTACAAAGAACTCACATCACACCACACCTAAGAGAGATCTACTGGATCCTGGATAAACAAACATGCTCATTTAAGACACCCCACACCCACATTCAATGCACTATACAACTTAGGCCCCACCTACCTGAACAGTCACATCTTTTTCCACCTGCCACCCAGATCCTTCGCTTCCCAGGACTCCTACTCGCACACATCCCACACATACACAGAACCAGAACAAAGGACGGGCATTCTCTTGCTTCACTCCTTAAGTGTGGACCAACCTGCCACTCCTCATCAGAGCCTCCTCCTCTGTTCTTGAATTCTGCAAGAAGCTGAAGAGCTGGCTTTTATTTAACTAACCTACCATAGGCGGGCTAGACACACACACATGCCCAGAATCAGGATATCCTCGCGGATGATCGTACACTTTACAAATACACATAACAGAACAGAACTGGAGTCTATTGCAAAGAATCCAATGGGATTTTAAATGGCAATACTTTTGGATCTATGCAAGAACGTCTCACCACTTTGGCTAATCTGCGCAAACATTTATAAAAAGAACATGAGGTGGCTGGACCAGAATTATGCAATTTTTCATTCAGATTCCTCGTACTGGTTTATTATCAAAAAATAAAATGTGCAGTATTTGTAGAAGCAGCAACTTAACCAGTCAGAGACTCTGCAGCATCTCTGTATTATTTATCTCTCCTTTTATGACTGCTCCAGGCAAGCAATTTTTCTTTTTAAACAGGTATACATGTCAAGGAGTGTTTCGATATTAAGACCACAAATGTTGTAACCTACGAATTCAGTTGTCTCTTGGAGTTGAGGAATTTGTTACCAATACCCAACGAAGCAGTTCTTCCTTCAAAGTTTGTTTTATCCATCTTGGATGAAAGAACGGCTGAGTTGGCCCTGCCAGGATTAGAATCTCTGAACACCAAGTTGCACTCAAATTTCTGCAATGACCACTGAACCCACTGAGCTTTACCTGTGCTTTTATTTGCTCTCTGCTGCAAGCCTGTCACAGACAGCAGAGGGGGTGATAAGAAGGTTAAGAAATAGTTAATAATTTATTTGTCGTTCTCTGCTTTTGCCTTAACAAAATACATCTTATAACATTGAAACACAATGACAAATAACAATTTTCCCAAATACCATGCACACTATCACAATAAAATCATTACAAGTCATATATGAAAACGAGGACTAGAAAATAAAACGTACTTTCAGCTAACATAGCAATATAATAATTTACATAGTTTCCAAGGCATAAAACAGCTAAGATAATAGCAGCTAGAAAGGTGCCAACTTCCAACTTGTAATACAGGCACTACAGATATACATAAAAACTGCACGATAAATGACTGGGTGGTCCGCCCTATAACAAAGGGCTAAGGTATCTACCTCATTCGATACATTATAAGCACTAAATAAGGGAGTAAACCATTTCCTGCAAATGCCCAGTAGATTAGGGCAGAATAACATAAAATGTATAATATTTTCTTTTTTCCCACTGTCTCAATCCCACAACTCATCATGACCCACTGCTTTACTCGCTCTGGCAACATATGCTTTCATTGGAAGAGCCCAAGACGGCCGTACCTCGGGGTATAAATCATTTAGTCTGGGTTCAAAAACTGGGTTTTGTACTTTAACAATGCTTGCACCAAATGCCCAGTCTTGCTAGAAGCGTTTACTTTTTAAATGTTATGCTGCTAATAGGCTTCTTGATCCTAGTTGATGTCTCCCCATTAATCACGGAAGGATTCTCATAAATGATCTCAAGTTTGAGTAATCTTAAGGTACTTCAAACAAGATCCCACCAAGGCGCCCAAGCAGCTCAAAATAATGGACTACCGCCCTTATGGCATCTAAATAAAGGCGATGTCTGTGCAAACGAAGCCAGTAGCAAGGACAATAATGCCAGAGGTGGGCTTAATGGCCACTTCCAGGTAAAGTGCAGCTAAGCGCCTATCGGGCCCCAGCAACAGTTCCCAAAAATGTTTTCTCAATTTTCTGGAGTATAGAAAGAATCTATGTAAACACAGATTCCGGCTCCATATATTGTTTTTGCCGCTGCCTTAGTTCAATGTACATGTAGCAATTGCCCCTGTATTCTTTGCTTGTATCTAAAAACTGCAGCTGCAGCCCGCTTTAGTGTTGCTGCTGTTTTTTTTACCTGTGCTGTCTCCAAATCAGTTTTGTGTCATATATTCTACCAAGTTAGTCAGACTAATGCATCTGTTCCAATGTCTCACTGTTCGCCGCAAATGAGCGCTTAAGCTCAATCTCTTGCTTCATTATTGTGGATTTAGTTTTGGAAACATTGATGATTAAACAATAATAAAGCCAATAATCAGATTATGCATTGAGAGCTCAGTAGGAGAGAACAGGACAGCGTCATCAGCAAATAATAGCGCAAAGATCCTCGAATTACCGAGTTTCGGGCATTCCAGTTTCAGGCTATCCAGGTCCGAGCCAACATTGTTCAAAAAAAGTTAGAAGAGCAAGGGAGCCAATACACATCCCTGACGTACACAAGTTGTCATCAAAAGCTCTTCTTGCAATCCCCTTTGGGCCCATACCACCAGGCCCGGACTGGGCTGGTTTTGGGCCCCTGGGGGCCGTGTTTCTTACAGGGCCGTTTTTGAGGCATAGCTGCAAAAATGGCCCTGTAACAAAATCGGCCGAAAACCAGCCCTGGCAAAGAGCGCGGTCGCACCCCCAACACCCCCGGCCGAGCACTTTGCCAGGGCGGGTTTCGGTTCCAAGTCCGGCCCTGCATACCACACCTGAGCTGTTGTATCTTTATGTAAAATCTGCAAGGCTGTAATCAGATATTGATGCTTTCCGGCTGCTGTAGCGCCAACCTAAGTTTGTCTCGACTAAATCAAACGCTGACTTCAAGTCAACAAACGTTCGATACATGCTTTGTACATATGGAGTATAAGCTCATGGCCTGCTGTCCCTTGCCAATACCTCGAACCCTGCAGACATTATCGGAAAACTGCATACCTACCACTTGGACAGAGACCTAACCAACTGGAGAACACTCTCTGAAGAAAACACCACCTTAATCATGAAGAAGTCCACTCCAGGGCTCCCACATATCCATAACATATCTACAACCTAGGAGGACCAGTGATCAGCAAATTCCTCACTACATCATCAACTCCTACATCAAGTCTGCAACTTTCCCCTAGAAGTGGAAGCATGCTGCAGTCACATCCCTCCTTAAAAAAAGCATTGTCTGGCCCCAACGATTTGACCCATCACCCTACTACCATACCCAGAAAAAGCAATAGAGAAAGCAATCAAATAGCAGCTCACCAACCACCGGGAACTCTACAGCCTTCTCAACCACTTCCAATCCAGCTTTCACAGCAATGACAGTACAAAGAGAACTCATCACCACTACAGATGAGATCTGCACCCTTCTAGGCGGAGGAAAAAATGCCAACCTCATAGTGCTGGACCTCTTGCAGAATTCAACACTATGTCACACTCCAGCCTTATCAAAAGGTTACATGCTACAGACATCCAAGGTTCAGCCCACGAATGGATAGGCTCCTTCCTCCCAAGGAGAACTCAGCGAGTCAGACTTTTCCCTTCACATTCAAGCCCATGGACCTGATCTGCTGAGTCCCTCAAGGAGCATCCCAGAGCTCCACGCTTTGTATGACACCACTCGCTGACATCATTAGATCTCACAGCATCTCCATCATCTCCTATGCCAATGGCACCCAGCTCATCCTCTCTATCTCAGGCAAGTCCCCAACATTCAGATCCAACTTCACTAAATGCATGATCCACATAGCAGAGTGGATGAGAACCAACTGCCTAAAACTAAACACAGACAAGACAGAAATGCTGATCTTTGGGAACTAGAACTCCCCCTGGAACTCCACTGCAATTTAGAGCTCAGTCCAGCATCATCACCTTTTAACCACACACATAACCTGGGTGAATCACTAGGAAAATTTTGAGTATCACAATATTGAGATACAAAAATATTGTGACAAAAATATCGAAGTCAAGTATATCGACATCCTATTCACATCATGGTAAGTACAAAAATATCTGAAAAAAATATTGATGTCTAAAATATTGTTGTTGAAACATCGTTTTTTTTCGTGTTATAAAAATAATGTAAAATAAAGTAAATAATACATATAATTAAAAGAAACAGTTCAAAATATTTAAAAAAAATTAAAAATCATAACTAATACACATAATGTAAAATAAATTAAACATATACATATAAAATATAATATATATACTTACTTAATAATATTCATAAATAATTATGATAATAACTTATACATTGTTAAAAAAAGATAAATGATAAATACATATATACACATACAAAAATAATATAAATACAAATATAAAATATATATATAACAAATTAAAAAACTACAATATTTTTAATCTTTTTAAAATAAATTATACACAACATTAACTAAAATAATACAGAAAAATATTGTATCGAGGAGGGAATAACATTTATATTCCAACTCCAGAGAGCCCAACTGTAGGGAAAGTGTTTAATACCGTAGGGGTAAAAATAACTAATCCAACTCTAGAGAGTGAAACAGTAGGGAAAGTGTTGGATAGCATAGGGGTAAAAATTACTATTCCTACTCCAGAGATTGCAACAGAAGGGAAAGTGTTGGATAGAGTAAGGGTGAAAATTACTATTCCCACTTCAGTGAGTTCAACAGTAGGGAAAGTGTTGGATAGCGTTGGTGTAAACATTACTATTCAAACTCCAGAAAGTGCAAGAGTAGGGAAAGTGTTGGATAGCGTTGGGGTAAAAATTACTATTCAAACTCCAGAAAGTGCAAGAGTAGGGAAAGTGTTGGATAGCATAGGGGTGAAAATTACTGTTCCCACTCCAGAGAGTGCAACAGTAGGGAAGGTGTTGGATAGCGAAAGGGTTAAAATTACTATTCCCATTCCAGTGAGTGTAACAGTAGGGAAAGTGTTGGATATTTAAGGGGTAAAAATTACTATTTCCACTCCAGTGAGTGCAACAGTAGAGAAAGTGTTGGATAGCGTAGGGGTAAAAATTACTATTCCCACTCCAGTGAGTGCAACAGTAGGGAAAGTGTTGGATAGCAAAGAGGTTAAAGTTACTATTCCCACTCCAATTATTGCAACAGTAGGGAAAGTGTAGGATAGCGTAGGGGTTAAAATTACTATTTCCACTCCAAATAGTGCAACAGTAGGGAAAGTGTTGGATACCTTAGGGGTTATAATTGCTATTCCAACTTCAGATAGTGCAACATTAGGGAAAGTGTTCGATAGCATATTGGTCAAAATTACTGTTCTCATTTCAGAGAGTGCAACATTAGGGAAAGTGTTGGGTAGCATAGAGGTTAAAAATTACATACTTATCAATGAATTATTTTTTCGTAATTGAATAATGATTTAATAATAAATTAACACATTTGTTTATAAATACCAATAAAATAAAATGTATAAATACTTTAATAACATTCAATTACTATCCACCCTACTCCCCAATAAACCCCCAACCTGCTCCGCCAAAAAATTAACACAATTAATATAATTATCAATTAATAAAAATGTAATACCAATAATATTTCATTAACAATAAATTAATTGTCCATACCAATAAATAATAATGAATAACAATTAATTACCAATGATTAGTTAATTAACAATAAGTGAATTATCAATACCAAAAAATATTAATTAATAGTTATTTAATTATAATAAATTACTTCCCACCCTATTCCCCTATAAAAACACAAACCGCTCCTAAACTAAATTAACACATTTAATATATTTATCAATGAATCAATTAATAACAAGTATTTACCAATTAACAATTAATAAACATTAAATTAACTATCAATACCAAAAAATAAAAATTAATAATGAATTTATTATCAATATTCACTTCCCACCCCATTCCCCTATAAACCGACAACCCGCTCCAATAAAAAATTAACACAATTAATATATTTATCAAATAATCAATTAATAAAAATTAATTTCCCATTAATAATTAATTAACAATAAATGAATTTTCAATCCCAATAAAAAAAAAATAATCATTCCTTAATTACAATTAAATTACTTCCCACCCTATTCCCCTATAAACCCACAACCCGCTACGGAACCAAATTGCAAAATGTAATTAAAAATAATTATTAATTTCAAAAAATTATGATTTAATTTACTATTATTAAATTACTTCCCACACTATTCCCCTATAAACCCACAACCCGCTACGGTACTAAAACACAAAATTTACTAACTTCAAAACATTTAATACATATATTTAAAGAAAATACAAAACATGTGAAACACATTGATATAAAATACATACTAAAATACATAACACTAACTTAAACATCAATAATATTAAGACCAATATTTTTGCAATCAATATTACTAACTTTGATATTAACAAAAACGATATTTCTCACTTTCAGGTCGATATTCTGGTCACCGATATTCTTGATGTCGATATTCTGTCTCTACAATAAAAATTCGATATTTATGTAGGTCGAAATAAAATACTCTATGATATGTGTGTGCACCAACCTGGGTATCATGCTAGAAGACAAACTCAACATGGTTGCCACAGGGGAACGAGGTTAGCTCCTCTTGAACCCACATACTATGCATCCTCAAAGTAATCTTCAAATGGATTCCCAAGAGCACCAGATGCACTGTTACTCAAGCCCTATTCATCAGCAGACTTGACTATGATAGCGCACTCTATGTCAGAATTTCCAACCAGCTCCTCCACTGTCTTCAGACCATCCAGAATGCTGCTGCTATTCTAATCCTGGACTTCCCACAATGCACCAATATCACGACTCGCCTCAGAGACCTACACTGGCTGCCGATTCTCAAACGCTTCCAATTCAAACTCTTCACATATGCATACAATCACTGCACAACATTGGACCCGCCTCCCTCAACTGCCACCAGCCCACCAGACACCTACACTCTATCTCACTTTCTTTTGAACACACACCCGCATCCACAAAAGCGGAACAGGAGGCTTTGCCTTCTCCTACCTTGCTTGGAACGACCTCTGTCTACACATAAGGGCCTCCTACTCGGTTCTAGAATTCCCAAATGACTGAAGACTGGCTCTTCAACTAACACCCAGCAGCCAACGTTCACACCTGGTTCTGCATCTGGATACTCCTCAGATGATAAGTTGTGCTCTACAAATCTAAATATTATAATATAACTTCTACAGCCTACTTGATTGCCTGCTGATATTTTCCTGTCTCCAGCATATTCTTGTATACGAGTGCAAAACACCATCCCATAGATCGGACCGGCCCCATCTAAAAATGATATTGGGTGGTAGTTAGATGGATCTGTTCTATCACCTTTTTATAAAATAATGAATGGGATGATTATTAGCCTACTCCATGATTTACAGGTGTTTCCGGATCTCATCACAGCATTAAAGCACGAACAATGCTTGGGACCCAAAGGCGCAGATCAACCTTATAAAAATCTATGGGAACAAAATCAGGGCCTGGGACTTTCTGTCATTAAATTGGAAGCTTCTACTCCTGTGTGAACGAATCTTTGTGGAGGTTTTCCCTTTTTGACAATGACTGAGTGTTGATTGTGTGAGTTATAATAACCATAATCGCAATTGGTTTTGTTGTATGACGTTGTATGACGTTTTAGATTCCGAATGGATTTTCCCCATTCATGCCCTTATAGAAGCATAGAAATCAAGCCCTTATTTAGGCATAGCCCATGCAACCCAAATACAGGCATGACTACTTCCATCCGTTCACCAAACGTCACAACGATTTCTTGGAAAACCAGCTTAAGTCGTTAGGGACTTCCCCTTGCTTGAATATTGATTTCTCCAAGAACTCAGTAACTTTACAATGAACAACTATTCCCTAGGGGTTCATTCATACTTTACGTCAAACATGGCATTCCTAAACACCTTCAAGGTATAAATGTACCTTCACTTGCTATGGCAAAACACGATGGTTCGGTGCAGTTCGACGACCTACTTGCCTGCCACAGCTCGCTACAGCAAGTGCCGAAGGAAGCCAACTCTCCAGCTGACATACTGATCAGGAAGCTGCCCTCCTCTGCCGAGAAATCCAGCTCCAGTGTTTCTGACTCCCCTTGCGAGGTGTTGGGAAATCGAGTCCCGAGACAGAGATACCAGACCTCCTTCATTCTAAGGTATGGAGCTGATTAGAACCTAAAGAAACCTTTGGTAGATTCTTGGCAAAACTAAAGTTATGCTAAAGACCATATTTACTTCTTCCCTTGTACTAGACTTAGGTTAGGTACATTGGGGTAGGCGTATTTTAGAAGCACCAGTTGAGTATTTTTGCCTGTGTTATTCATGTATTTATTTTTATATGGCTTAGAAATCATACAGTGCTCTTAGAGTATTATTTCATATTTCTGTTTACGCTGTACGCATTATACTTTGCATTTTGTCTAACGATTGTAGTAGTTCACCTCTCTTGCATGAGAAAGAAGTCTGTTCAATAAATCCTTTTTATTGAAAACGGCTGTCTCACTATTTCTCTGCAACTCTGTAGAAACGAAGCATGCATGATTGACTGTGTGAAATACTTATCTATTGTTTCCACGACTCTGAAGATAGTTATTCCAGTCCTAGGGAAACAAAGCTGTCATGTTTATGCAGTTGTCAGAAACGAATCCCTTCTTGTGTATTCGAGAATGTTTCTAGTGACCTCTGAGCTAGTTGGCACTCACTATTTAGTTTAGTATATTCGATAGCGACCTACTGACCAAAGTCCTACGACACATCTTTAGGATATACTATTCCAATGCGCAGAGCCTATTGGGAATGTAGGAACTACACTACAGTTTGATCGTGAATTCTGGATTAGGAAGAAGGGGTGTTTTATGCCCTTGCGAGGTGCCAAGATACTGTAGACTTGGATACAATTTTTATTAGATTGAGACTGGAGTATAAAGAGTTGTTTGGGGGAAAAAAGCATGAAATGAGCCTCAAGATTTGGGGTAAGATAAAACAGGCAGCTAGGGAGAGGAACTTCAGGAACTCCTGGTGACTTATTACATGGGGGTATAATCAGTTCATGGATAAGAGGACCACGTTTTGGGGCTCAGGAATGACTTTCACACTTCACCAGTCTTGCCACTCATATGCCTGGGAGAATTGCCTACAACCAGCTACAACTACACTCATTCGGCCACCCTTGGGAGGGGGTGGATGGGATTTGTACTAATCTGGGTTTGAAGAGACTGTTCTACAACTAAAGAAATAGTTTATTTGATGGGTGTAGGCAGCACATCCACTCTTTAGCGAAAGTAAATGCTCATTTTCAACTCAAACATAAATATGATGATGATTCGGGTGAACTCCTGAAGGATCCAAACAATGGTTTCATAAATCAACCCTCCATGAAGGAGAACAACTAGGAGTGTCTCTGAGTATCAGGGCTCTGGCATTTTACAGCATTTCACAGGCAGTGTATTTCAGTTTCATTTCTCATTTGTACAATGTGTCCTCCTCCCTTTGCTAAGAATTCAGATCAGCCTTCAGGTATTTTACAGGAATGCATTTCCTGAGAAAGAACCAAGGCCATTTTTTGTAATTTGACCTTGCAAGACACTACTGCTTAAAGAGTGGCATGCGAAGGCGGAGTGAGGGGGGGGGGGGTTGGTGTTCCCTGCAATACATAGGGAAAGTAATGCTTCTGTATTTTAAAAGCTAATTATAGGTACATTCTTTTTTTTCACTCATCAGCACTTTGCCGTAGTTCTTTGTCTCGAAGGCGCTACATCATTCCTGCAAACAGTTCACGGAAACCAACTAAGTCTGGGTGTTAAAAGCAGCCCTGGAAATGGTTTAATGGCAGCCAAATATTGCATTCACTGAGCTTTGCCTTCAAGTGCGGAATCAGACAGCACAAAGAAAGGGTGGTCGTTTTGGGTGACTTCTCGCCCACCAAGAATGCTTTCTTTGATAAAATGGGGCCAATTAAAAATTTACAACAGTTTTCCAGATATATTTTCTCTAAAGCAGAGTGGATTATATGTCAGTTCAGATCATAAAAATTCAAGAAATAATCCGATCCTTCAGTGTTTGCCATGTATTTAGAGGCATTATGTTTCCACAGCAGCAAGTCCAGATTTTACCTATGGGTTGCAGGCTTCCTAGAAATAGAGACCAAATGTCATGCTGTGTCCCCCCAACTCCCTCTCGAAATAAATCTTCCAGCTCTCGTAACTCTTGGGGCCCCAACCGTGTTATTATATGTTCAAGGTTTATAGACGTCTGGAGTGGGTAAAGGGATAATATCTGCCATAGATGAGCAGGACGAAAATACTATGTATTACCTTTTTGGTTTGTTCAACGTTGAAGGATACAGGGTTGCAAAATATTGTGCACCTTATCTTTGTTTCCTGAAACTTGCTCTGCAACTTCAATAAAACAATGTTGAATAACGGCAACAACACCGAGGTCGGTGGACCTATATGCGATGACGCCGCACAAGCTTTAAACTTTTCAGGTTTCCAAGAAACCGACGAGGATGCTGTAAGCATTCCTGTAAATTTAAGGAGATCCATCACTATAAAACATATAATAAATGGCCTAACATCAAGAGGGGGTAGGATAGTTTTTGTGATAGAGGCACATGAATATCACAAGACAGAGGTATTCTATTCATGGATAGTCTTCCCTGAAGCAAATCCAGTAACATAATCGTTTCACTTCTACAAAGAAGATGAACCACCAACGGAATACATTCCTTTTGAAAACATTGAAATTACACTAACATACCAAGAGCATGAGCTCTGGTTTAAAGGCGTCCTAAAACATATAAATCACATTACCAGGCTCGTTCCACTAGGTAGACCAGGAGCAGCATGGCCAGTCTTAGCCAGCTATACACTACATCCTGAAATTAATGAAATGACAGATGTGGAACTACGAGCTCAACTCAGAGAGCTACTCAAAATCTATAGACAATTCGTTCAATATGTCATGCAGACTCTTACAGTCCAACCGGCAATAATGATTCCACAACATTCCCCTCCCCAGGGGAACACAAATAAAATTACACCACAGACTCTACATTCGGTCGTTGGTAAATTACCCGCAAAACGGGAACAAATTTTATTGTGGATAGCTCAAAAAATTACTCAAATCGAAGCAGTAGTTCCTAATACTACCCCTCAGGAGAAACATAGAATTTTAACAATCTGTTTACCAATGGGGATCACACTACATCTGGAGGACTGCGGTACTTGGGGTACAGTCTTTGCTGCAATCTACACTAAAACACATGTGTTCCGTCTATGGCGGTAATACCAGACGTCCTGAAACAGATTCAAAATTAATATGGGGCAGAGCCTGCTTTAAATTTAGGTATGAAATTACTGAAAGATTTCAAACAGGTCTCAACAATAATATTAGCTAATATTAAAGGTAAAGCAGTATCCGTGGTGATCTGCCAAAAATTAAGTGAATTTGATTTAACTGAGCAACCTCAAGAACTAGCCAGAGTAATTGAAAAATCTTATGAAGAATTAGGTAGAGACAGTCTGCGAGGGAAACCAGTAAAACCCTGAAAAGGTCCTTACTAAAAACACTCCTACTCCTCTGAAAAAGAAGTGGGAAAATAGCAAACAAACTTCTAAAGAGAAGTGTTCTCATTCCAGGGGTAGGTCTCCTCAAAAAGAGTCCTCTGAAAGGAGGCACAACCTCAGGAATAGCGATAATTTGAGGATACCTGATAGATATCAAGATACTGATACATGTTCCTCTCGTACCTTTCAGACTTCGTCACAGAAATCCGAAAGAAGAGACGGTCAGAACACAAGGAAGAACGTGTGAAGTTCAAAGACGATCAACACGTTCAGAAACACAAGAAACCTCAATTCACCAAAAAGAAGGTAGCAGGTTTAAAAATCAGACATGCAGAGGATCTTGAGGACACAACTCAAGAATGGGGAATGGGCTCAGACAATGTTGGACAGCGCAGCAGAAGTCACCATAGCTCGCAAGAACTTGACGGATCATCTGGAGACAGTGGACTTGAATGAATTCATTCAAGTTAAAACTGCAGATACCAGGGTTAGTTCTCCACATAAGTTATATGAAGTAACACTCCGGATGGAGGGAGATATAACAAGAAAAGTGAGAGCACTCTTTCGGGAGCGACTCTCTTAGGGTTATGACATTCTTCTAGCGACCCTTGACCCTGTTGTAGGGAGGTCGCACCCCACGCCAAACAGCTCCATCAGACTGTGCCTGCCCTTGACCCAGCTGCTGAGTTCGAGGCCCTCTACCACCCGCAGGCTGCCACCTACACCTCATCCCTGGTGGCCAGTGTTAGGCCCGTGGGTTTATTTCTTGCCGCGCTATTGTTTTGGTGCCCCACTGTTTCAATTCTGTACTGTGCTTTGTATTGGGCCTGATTGTGCCTGTTGCTTGCTGCCTTGTTCTTGCCTTGACTCTTGCCTTGTTGTCTCGCTGTTCCCTTGCCTCTGCCTGTGCTTGTTTCCGCCGGTCCTGCTCCCCACCGCTGCGTCCCCTGCGGCCCGCCCCCCTCCCACTGTTTTAATTCTGTACTGTGCTTTATATTGGCCCTGATTGTGCCTGTTGCTTACTGCCTTGTTCTTGCCTTGTCTCTTGCCTTGTTGCCTCGCTGCTCCCTTGCCTCTGCCTGTGCTTGTTTCTGTAGGTCCTGTTCCCTGCCTCTGCGTCCCCTGCGGCCCTGCCCCCCTGCCCCCATTCGTCCTTTTCCCCCACCCAGCTGCTCCTCCCTCCCACTTCCCCTTCTTATGGCGGCCCCTGCGTGGCAGTGAGAGCGACCCTTGACCCTGTTGTAGGGAGGTCGCTCCCCACGCCACGCAGGTCCACCGGACATCTCCTGCCCTTGACCCAGCAGCTGCTGAATTCGAGACCCTCCACCACCCACATGCTGCCACCTGTGCCTCATCCCTGGTGGCCAGTGGTGTGGTTCCGAAATTCTAGTCCCTGCTGTGATACGGTACCGAGGTCCAACACTCGTGTCACAAAATATCATCGTACCATGACGAATTTGGTATCGGCAGACCGGTAATGATTAGGACATTATCCCTGTATATTTGCGTCGTGATTAAGCGATGCCAACACCCTCAAATCGTGGTTTCCGTTCTGAACCCTCGGACTCCATTTTGTGAACGGCATCCATCTTATGCCTTGCCCTCATATAAGTCAATTGATTAAGGTCGAGCTTGATCTGAAAGGACACGTCCACCTTAGCTGACTTCCCCATGACCTGGCCGAACTGACTCCACCGCCTCCAGCCAAACCTGTTTGGGCAGCTCCTCGCCCAGTGGCCGAGTAAGATATCATCAAAGCACCACATGCCATAAACCATTCACCACATACAGACCCTGTTTTCTACACACATACACCTGTCCATGTTCCTTGTTTATGGGCAGTTTTATGACGAGGAGGTGCCCTGTTTTATTGGGGTTTCATCGATATCTGATGGGAGTTCTGGGCCTGGCTGGGTAATCCATCACAAACTGGACATCTAAAATATGGGTTGGTCATCATGACTTCGCGTTTTGCTCTATTGTGTAAATATGTCTATGACCGTATTGTAAACTCAAGAATTCTCGCCCGAAGTGTAATACTGTGTATAAAAGGAGAAGGCTGGTTCTGTAAAAACGAACAGTCTCCTGAGAACTTACGACCCGTGCTGTCGTTCTTCTAGGACACATGTTACTTGGTTGCAGCCAATAAAACTCGATCTCTGACTTCAACTAGAAGACTCTTGGTTTCTGTGGTCCGAAACAGGGAGAACTCAGAGGTCTTCGGGTGTTATCCCCTGGCACCACCGGGTTCCTAAAAACCCAGCACCTCAGTTGGCGCCCAACTCGGGGCGGTATCAAGCGGTGACGGTCCAAGCCAGATGTTCGTGAGGAGCTTCGTGTGAAAATTCCAGAGGACCGCCAGCCACTCCAGCGACCCTGTATGTCGACGTGGTTCCGAAGGTCTTTGCTGCGAGGTTCCCCGCGTCCCAACGGCTACGAAGGACTGCTGCCCTGACTATCGCCCTGTTTTGGCCTAGTGATCCTTGGTAGAACGAAACGATAGACGAGTCTTCTAGTGACGTCACCGATCTTCAATACTTCAGTTAAGTATAAGTGGAGCGTCTCCTAGTCCTTAGTTTGGTTCTTAGTTTTTGGTATCCTCGAGATACGGTTTTGTATTGGAGCTTGCAAGCGCCAAAACCGAGGGATTTGTGTATTCACGAAAATATCATAGTTAGATAATCCCTCGAAGTTTGAAGCTAGACTAGTGAGCGAAGATGCCTGGTCTTAGCAGACTTGGAAACTTGTTTTGTCTTGGTTGTGGTAAGGACTCCCGATTAGAGGATTCGTGTCCGGTTCCTCCGATTGGAACTCCAACATATGAGTTATATATCAAGCACGGAGTAGGCCCTATCACATATAATGAGGTATGGATAAAATACACCCGCAAGGATGGTGTTTTAAAATGGCCCCAATATGGTAGCTTTGACTCAGAAATTTTAGATAACCTCGAGGTCAAACTGTTTAAGAAAAAAGCCCGGCCGGCGATGTTTGACTCTTTTCGCTTATGGCGCAAAGAAGCCAAACAGAAAGAAATGAAACTAGCAAAGAAGAATAAAAGAGGTATGTCAATGGTGCAAGCCGCCGTTTCATACAGGGATAATGAGGAAGAACAAGAGAGTGAACAAATGCTCAGAAGCAAGAAATTAGCGATAGATAAATGCTACCCGATGTTGCCCCATGAAGGACAAGATTCAAAGGGAACATCCGAGAAAGATCCATTAATGTCCCATGTACTGAATTCACCACCCCCATATACATCGAGCATTGTTGGACCCCCGAAGCGTATTGTTATACCGCGCCCTGGCGCACGAAATGCAGCTCTTGCACAAACACCAGCTCCTCTTCAGCTGGTTCCTACTTCTCCGGCGCAGCCTTCTCAAGGGCCGCCACCTTTGCTACATACTCCGTCTACTTCTCCTACAACTTTGCCTACCGCTCCACCTGTTTATCCTTATACTACTTCTGCCACTGCCTCGACTTCTTCTGCCGTTGCTTCGACTTCCTCTTTACATAAGCCTGTCTTTTCTGGCGCATCTGCCTCTCCGCAAGCTTCTCCTTCTGTTCGACAGAGAGTGGCAAGTACTGTCACTGGTCTGTTCTCACCTTTCTTTGGGTCGCCTAAAACGACCCCTAAAACAGGACGTAGACAGTTGCGTAGTCATCTACCTGATTATGAGGAGAGAGTAGTATTGAATGAGTTAGCACGCAAATGGGTTACTGACACTGTTAGATACGATGTTCAGTCTGTTATGGAAGTCTTCCGACAATGGGATGCACCCACTCAGAGATATGTATTCGAAGAGATGTGTGTAGATCTTTGTGAAGATTTGGAGACAAACGATCCAAAGCGCAAAATGCAGGAATTATTTCGTATGCGTTTTAAGTTCTATGAAGGCATGATTGTAGGTGCCGATGTTGAAAAAGCAATAGATCTGTTATTATCCTATAAGAGTAAGGGAAATGTCTCTAGATCATTGTATGAAGATGACGTGTTAGGTAGGAAAAAGGCGCGACAGTACCCTATGAGAGAGGTTCCTCCAGTTTGGAGGGAAGGTGATGCGAATGCACATCCACCTGTTCCACCGCATTTCCAGCGTGTATGGGTACATGTCCCCTGGAAAAGATATGAAGTGTTAGCACTCAAGCAGACATTACCTGATCCACGTAAAAACCCCGCAGGGTATTATAAGGAGTTATCACAGACTGCCAGCTCATGTATAATGAATCTAGCAGATGTAGACATGTTGTTTGGGAACGTTGTTCCACAGCCTTTATGGAGTAAGATTCGTCATACAGATCATGATCAAGAATTGGGTGACACATGGGCTAATATTACTGCTACGGATGCTAGACAAGTTGGTGGTTCCAAACCTGAGCCTTTAGTAGCTGAACTTCCTGGTAGAATTATCACGTATATGAAGACCTTAATGCCTGAATTGCGTGTAAATTGGGATAAGTTGTCTGCGTGCAAGCAAAAGAAAGATGAGAATGTGTCTGACTTTTTCACGAGATTTGAAGAGACTTTCGTCGATCATAGTGGTCAGGATATGGCTACCGAGGGTGGCCAAAGATTGTTTGTAGACAAATTTGTACATAATTTGCTTCCTGAACTGTGCAATAAACTGAAAGATTCAGAGAGTGCTTGGGCTGTTTCCACGTCAGCGCAAATTTTCGCCACAGCCCAGTACTAAGAAAATAGGCGCAAAGACGAACTAGATAAGGCAGATAAAAAGACTAAAGATTTAAAGACCAAAGTTCTTCTCCAACAAGCCTATCCGCCTCGCACTCCTAGTCAGCCCAATTATCAGCAACTACAGCAGTATTCAAGAAATCCGCAAGGAAATGAGTTTTCCCATCAGCGTTTGCCATATGGCCCGAATCAGTGTGCCTATTGCAAAGAAGAGGGTCATTTCAAGAATAATTGTCCAGCTCTGGCACGACGTCTGAATGGTGTTTCTGGTGTCTCTGGTACAAGAGGTAGAGGTGTTCAACAGGCTCCTAGGGGTAGGGGCCGTGGAAATTTCCGCCAGAACACCACTTCTTTCCCGCCTCAGAATTCTATGAATAGCTTTGATCAACAGAATAATGCGTCCTCTAGGTCAGCTCAGTACTATACTGATGACTATTACCCAGAAAACGAGAACGAGGGTAATAATTGCTAGGACAGCCATGGACAAAGAGAAGGAGTTGTTTCAGTTCCAGTAGATCAGAATGGACCCTATGTCGAGGTGATTACATCCGGAGTGTCAGAACCATTTCTGCTGGATACTGGTGCTACAAAAAGTTCTATTATGCACTCTAAACTTGCTGGCGCACCTTTGTCTGGCAAAATGAATATTTCAGTAGGTTTCTCTGGCGCCCCTGTTAGAAACCCGATCTCTAGTCCTATGCCCCTTTCTGTTGGCCCATGCGAATTAGAAGCACCCCTCATCCTTACAACAGGTTGTGGCGAAAATTTGTTAGGTCTGGATTTGTTAAAAAGGTTATATGCGACTTTGTACTGTTCTCCTTCGGGAGTACAACTTACCCTTGGTAAGAAAGTGATTTCCCCGATGTATTTGTCAAAAGAAGATATTCCAACCGAATTATCATCTCTTCCAGATATACTTTGGGCTACCGGTTCTAATGATGTAGGTCGTTTGGAGATAGCACCGTATGTCATAAAATTGAAAGCCAATGTTAGGTTGCCACGTATTCCCCAATACAAGATCTCTAGCGAATGTGAAAAGGCGTTGTTAGCGATCATTTACGATCTGATTGAGAAAGATGTCATTGAGGAAACAACAGGCAACATTTGTAACAGTCCTATTTTGCCTGTCTTAAAGCGTACTGATCCTTCACAGCCCCCTGTATACAGATTTGTGATTGATCTCAGAGAAGTAAATAAGATCGTTGTACCGCAGTTTCCAGTCGTCCCCGACATTACCGCCTTATTGACAATGGTTCCAGCTTCAGCCTCTTGGTTTTCGGTGATTGACCTGAAGAACGCTTTCTTCAGCATCCCGATTGCCGAGGAGAGCAGAGACATTTTTGGCTTCCATTTAGGAGGACGAAGCTTCCACTTCAAACGCGCTCCTCAGGGCTACTGTGAGAGTCCATCCATATTCAGTCAGGCTCTGAAAACACAACTTGATACGATTATTCTACCTGATGGTGCGACTCTGATTCAGTATGTAGACGATCTGCTGATCGCTGCAGATACTGAAGAAATTTGCAAGCAAGCCACACTGTCGTTGTTGCGTCATTTATGTGACATGAAGCATAAAGTCTCTCTTTCAAAATTACAATTTTGCCGACAAGAAGTGACCTACCTAGGTCACATCTTATCGAAGGAGGGAAGGAGACTGACCCCAGAAAGAATACAGGCAATCGCAAGATTGAGTGCCCCAAGGACACAGAGAGAAGTTCGGGCTTTCTTGGGCATTACATCGTACTGTAGACAATAGATACCGAATTTCTCCCTATTGGCCAAACCTTTGCTGGCACTACTCCGCAAAGACACACCCAATCCTATGCCTTGGTCTGAAGATTGTCAGACAAGTTTCCATGAGTTGCGTGATGCATTATGTTCGGCTCCTGTGTTGGGCAACCCCGACTACAGTAAGCCCTTTACATTATATGTCCATGAGAAGGAAGGTTGCACATTATCAGTACTGACACAACACTTTGGGGACAAACAGCGCCCATGCGCGTATTTCTCAGCGACTCTAGATCCTGTAGCTAGGGCATTACCAAGTTGCTTGAGGGCCACTGCTGCAGCAGCTGTCTGTATTCGACAGTCTGCTGGGTTAGTAATGAATAACACTCTGACTGTTATGGTCCCACATACGGTAGACATTTTACTAAACAGAACGAAGATGCAGCACTTAACTAGTGCTCGACTGTCAAGCTATAAACTGACACTATTAGCGAGTCACGTTCACATAAAAAGGTGCGATACACTCAACCCGCCACGCTATTGCCCATTCCAACAGAAACAGATAAGGTCGAAATGCATGATTGCTGTTTTAGGACAGAAGAAGAGACAAAAGGGAGAGTAGACCTGCAGGACACACCCCTTCCTGAATGTAATGATAATTTATGGGTCGATGGTTCATGCTTCAAGTTGCCAAATGGTGATACGACTGCAGCATATGCTGTGACAACATTGCACACGATTGTAGAGACAGCTTGCATCCCCCATAATTCTGCACAAGCAGAAGAGTTAGTTGCACTTACAAGAGCATGTGTGTTGGCAAAAGGAAAGCGAGTGAGTGTGTATACTGATAGCCAATACGCCTTCGGCGTAGCTCATAGTTTTGGAAGATTGTGGCGTGAACGTGGGTTCCTGACGTCACATGGTGCAAAAATCCAACATGGTGAGCTAGTTAACGAGCTCCTCGAGTCACTGACAAAGCCACTACAAGTTGCGATCGTAAAATGCAGTGCACACAGAAAGATTCAAGATGATGTTGGTCGTGGGAATGCATTTGCAGACGAGGTTGCGAAAGAGACTGCAAGGAACACAATGAGTCGGATGTATGTTGTAGGTCCTGCTAGATGGATCGCAGATGTGGGTATGTGTGAGGACACTGTTGAAAGTGTGAAGTCCATACATGCTGATGCCACTGAAAAAGAGGTGAATGAATGGAGAGAAAGCAAGGGGAGATTGGATGCGAATGGTTGTTGGGTCGAATTGTCGGAACATCAGCGATGGCTATTACCCGACGCATATGTACTTGCAGTGGTGACAATGGCCCATGGAATGGCGCACATTAGTGCAAAGGGAATCTGAAAACTGTTGGCCTCAGTATGGCAGAATAGTGGTATCCCAAAATGCGCAGAGAATTTGGTCAGGAATTGTATGGTGTGTTTGAAGTACAATCCCGGTAGGGGAACCCCAACTCCAGCTGGTCATTTTGCGCCTCCAACGTACCCATTCGAGGTTTTGCAGCTCGATTTCATCCACATGGAGAGGTGCAACAATCTGAAATAAGTGCTTGTTGTTGTTTGCACCTTCTCCAGGTGGGTGGAAGCGTATCCCCTCAAGGACAACACTGCCTTGTCAACTGCCAAAGCCCTTGTCAAGGAATTCTTCCCTCGGTTTGGGATGCCTAGAATGGTCTGGAGTGATAATGGAAGTGAATTCGTGGGACGGGTGATGAGGAGAGTGTGCGAATGTCTAGGCATCCACCAGAAGTTCCACGCTGCAAATCACCCCCAATCAGCAGGATTAGTAGAGTGCTACAACGGCACGTTAAAACTGAAATTAGCCAAGATCCAAGCCAGCACAGGTCTTAAATGGCGTGACGCCCTGCCTTTAGCACTCCTGTCTACCAGAATGATTGTCCATTCTAGATTAGGACTTAGCCCCCATGAAATAGTATTTGGTCGCCCAGCTAACATTTTGGGCGTGCCAAGGCCCAAAAAGCTCAGTGAGATAGAGCATCCTGTACTGCTTGACTATTTACACGAATTGACAACTAAATTGCGTGTTTTACACCAACAGGTTCACAGTTCCTCTCCGCCAGCCTCTGATGATCCAGGTCACTCCATTGAACTCGGCACCTGGGTTTTGGTGCGGAATTTTCAGCGCACAAACAACGAACAGCCCAGGTGGACCGTACCGTACCTCGTCCTTCTTTCCACAAGATCAGCCGTTCGGGTGGAAGGAAAGAAGAACTGGATCCACGGGACCCACTGTAAACGGGTCCCTCTGCCTCTTCCATATGACCGGTGGGTCCAAGACGGAATCGCTGACTCTGAGACCGAAGCTGTACCTCGCTTTGCACTCTTCAGCGATGCACGATTGAAAGGAACTGGTACAGAAAAGGAGAGTGATCGTATTTTGCAAGGATTTGTGCCTCTGTCGATGCAGTTGGACACTACAGAACCTGAAACATTGTTCGAAGACCACACTATACCTGGGAAACAAAGATACAATCTGAGGTCAAGAACAAGAGACTAATGAAAACAAATTACTACGATTCTCTCTTCTCCTCAGAACTATTTTTGATTTCACAGCTCTCTCGCCCAGGGAACTTGCTCATTTTTGATTTTCGAACCGCCATCCGGTTCTGCTGCTAGGGTCGCGGTTGATAGTCTGAGGAGTGCAGCTGGGGACGCCTAGGTCAACGGGTCTGGTCGGTCTGAGGGAATTACCCCGGGCTGAACAGAGCGCACTCCTTGGCAGAATCAAACTCCCACCGCGGGCAGCAACTAGAGGATGGAGTTTCCGAGGGTAGAGAGACCTGCTAGATCCACGAACTTCAAAAAGCAAATATGCACAGTGATGGCCAGAAAAAGATTTCTGATACTATGTATTTCAATGTTGTGTAGCATAACGATGTTCTTGATTGCCTATACCCTATCCACGTTTCAAGTTACCTTTGTAAATAACACTCAGCCCACACCTCCTCCTACTGCTCCTACACATTCCTTTCACCCTCTCCCTGAACACGAGTCCGCCAGAAGACTAGAATTTGTAAATAACTCATTCATCCAGCTCCTACACCAGCACCAGTCTATAATGAACACATCGAACTGTTGGATATGTGGACTTATGCCACACACAACCTATAAGGGTATCCCTTACTTCATCCTGCCATTCAGTTACTATGGTTCTCTGTGGGCATTTCAGACAATGTTCCTGTTTGCCCTAGAACCATATCCCCCACGTCCCACAGGGAGCAGTTCCAGCAACAAGGCACTAGTGGCAGGAGTAAGGAATATGAGCAGGGATATCGACACATATCGAACGATATCCAAAGATGAGTTTACCCCGTACAGTAGGTGGAACATCACCAAGTATGGGATTTCCTTAAACGAGAGCCAGAAATCGAAGAAATCCTCCCCGGTTTGGGTAGTACCCCACCAAGGTCACCTATGTCTGTAAGGCATTGGCAGGGATCCCAAAGCACAGTTGGGGAAGAGCGTATGCACAGAAACATACGTGTTTGCATCCCGAACTTCCCCTCCATTCTTGGCAGCTAAGGGTACATACTTCATCTGCCATGACAAAGCATACACTTGGTTGCCCCCTGACTTCTCGGGCACATGTTTTATCTCGTTTCTGCTGCCACCCACCTATACGGCCGGGGCAGATTACCATCGGACAAGGACAGTTAGGGGTGTCGTGAGTCAAGACGACACTGCGGGTCAAGAGTTTGGGGACTTCGCAAAGGGTTTTCTGCCCTTTTGGGGGCCTATAGTGAACAGCAGGAACATTCGACAGTTAACAAGGGTAGTCGAATCCGCCGTGACCGAAACGGCCGTGCCCTTAGTAATTTGACAGCTGAGCTCCAGTCGGACCGACTTATGACTCTTCAGAACCGGGTTGCCATAGATGTCATACTTGCAGACCGTGGTGGTGTATGTAGGGTGATCCAATCCAGTTGCTGCATTTTCATCCCTGATAATGCTCCGACAGTGTACCAGGCCATCTCCAAACTGCACAAAATCTCTGATTCCCTTCATGTGGATAAAGGGGATTGGTCCCTGCTAGGGTGGTTCTGGGAACTGATCTCTGCCTGGGGATGGAAGACTCTGATCTTCATTGGGATGATCTTAGCCGTTCTGTTTATGTTCTGCCTGTTTGCACAGTGCGCTCCTGCAATGTGTGGCCTCTGTGCTACTTCATGTGTAAGGAAGCCTGTGTCCAGGGACGAATTGAGCAACAGAATGATGCTACAGCAGCATCTCCATGAATTCCTTAATACAGATTTGGACTCAGATTAGCATGAGTTATTGCCTAATATGAGGGCAAAAGGAGGGTCTGTGGTTCCGAAATTCTGGTCCCTGCTGTGATACGGTACCGAGGTCCAACACTCGTGTCACAAAATATCATCGTACCATGACGAATTTGGTATCGGCAGACCGGTAATGATTAGGACATTATCCCTGTATATTTGCGTCGTGATTAAGCGATGCCAACACCCTCAAATCGTGGTTTCCCATCTGAACCCTCGGACTCCATTCTGTGAACGGCATCCATCTTATGCCTTGCCCTCATATAAGTCAATTGATTAAGGTCGAGCTTGATCTGAAAGGACACGTCCACCTTAGCTGACTTCCCCATGACCTGGCCGAACTGACTCCACCGCCTCCAGCCAAACCTGTTTGGGCAGCTCCTCGCCCAGTGGCCGAGTAAGATATCATCAAAGCACCACATGCCATAAACCATTCACCACATACAGACCCTGTTTTCTACACACATACACCTGTCCATGTTCCTTTTTTATGGCCAGTTTTATGACGAGGAGGTGCCCTGTTTTATTGCGGTTTCATCGATATCTGATGGGAGTTCTGGGCCTGGCTGGGTAATCCATCACAAACTGGACATCTAAAATATGGGTTGGTCATCATGACTTCGCGTTTTGCTCTATTGTGTAAATATGTCTATGACCGTATTCTAAACTCAAGAATTCTCGCCCGAAGTGTAATACTGTGTATAAAAGGAGAAGGCTGGTTCTGTAAAAACGAACAGTCTCCTGAGAACTTACGACCCGTGCAGTCGTTCTTCTAGGACACATGTTACTTGGTTGCAGCCAATAAAATTCGATCTCAGACTTCAACTAGAAGACTCTTGGTTTCTGTGGTCCGGAACAGGGAGAACTCAGAGGTCTTCGGGTGTTATCCCCTGGCACCACCGGGTTCCTAAAAACCCGGCACCTCAGTGGTAGGCCCTTAGGTTTGTTTCTACCTGCGCTGTTGTTTTTGTGCCCCACTGTTTCAATTCTGTACTGTGCTTTGTATTGGTCTTGATTGTGCCTGTTGCTTGCTGCCTTGTTCTTGCTTTGTCTCCTGCCTTGTTGCCTCGCTGCTCACTTGCCTCTGCCTGAGCTTGTTTCTGCCGGTCCCATTCCCCGGCGCGGCATCCCCTGCGGCCCTGCCCACTGTTTTAATTCTGTACTGTGCTTTAATTTGGTCCTGATTGTGCCTGTTGCTTGCTGCCTTGTTCTTGCCTTGTTGCCTCACTGCTGCCTTGCCGCTGCCTGTGCTTGTTTCCTCCGGTCTCGCTCCCCACCGCTGCGTCCCCTGTGGCCCTGCCCCCACCCCCAGTCGTCCGTTCCCCCACCCAACTGCTCTTCCCTCTCACCTCCCCTTCTTATGGCGGCCGCTGTGCGGCCGTGCAGCGGACGCGTGCAGCGGGCGCGTCTAAGGCAAGCCCGTCTGCACCCGTCCGCGCCTGGACCACGCCCAGTGCCAGAACCCCTGGACCCTGAAGACACCACAACACCCGTCTGCACTACGACGCCAGCACCCTCCAGGCACTCAACCCTGGACGAGAACACACCTGCTACTGGGGTACCCCGACATGCACGGTACTGCAGCTTCACCAGCATCCAACCCGCGAAACCACCAACCAACGAACCCAACTATCTGAGGTGCATCCTCCTCAACACTCGCTCCGCCCGCAAACACGCCGTCGACCTCTGGGACCTCCTCGACTTAACCACCCCAGACGTCGCCTTCCTGACGGAGACCTGGCTGAACCCCGCCTCAGCACCGACATCGCCATAGCCATCCCGGAAGGCTAAAAGATCTCCTGCAGAGACCGCACCAACGGAGTAGGAGGTGTAATTGCCATCGTCCACAAGAACACCCTCAGAGCCTCAACCAACACTGACGACACCCTCAGCACCGCCGAACACCTGCACTTCCAGATCCACACTGACCCCAACACCACCCTCAGAGGAACACTCGTCTACAGACCCCCTAGACCCAGACCACAGTTCAGGGACTCCATCACCGACCTTATCAGCTCCAACGCCCTCGCCCTCGCCTCCACAGACTACATCCTCCTCGGGGACCTGAATTTCCACCTCGAGAACAACAACGATGCCAACTCCTCCACCCTGATCGACAACCTCGCCAACCTCGGACTCAGGCAGCTTGTGACAACACCCACCCATGCCGCCGGTCACACGCTCGACCCCATCTTCACCGCAAGCCCGCACGTCTCCATCAACCACACCACCGAACCCCACTGGACCTACCACCGCTGTGTCCATTTCACCTTCAAAAAGCCCACCACACACCACACACCACCGCACCCAACAGATGCCTCGCCGCCACTGGGGCAAAGTCACCGAAGAGCAGTTAGCCCCCACCCTCGCCCAGAGCCCACCAGCTGACCCAAACGAACCCGACACCGCCACCCTCAACCTCCAACAGTGAATCAACGACTGCCCCAACACTCTTGCCCCGCTCAAGACACCCTCCATCAGCCACACCAGCAAGAAAGCCACCTGGTTTACTCATGACCTCCAAACCTCCAAGTGTATTTGCCGGAAACTGGAGAAGAACTGGCTTCGCGAACGATCACCAGAAAACCATACGGACCTCAAAAACGCCACCCGCAGACACAATCAACTCATTAGAACTGCCAAGAGGATCGCATTCAAGGACTGTCTGGATAACAACTCACACAACAGCCAAGAACTCTTCAGCATCGTGAAGGAACTCTCCAACCCCAGCTCCAACACCAACGACATCCCCCCTTCGCAGGACCTGTGCGACTCCCTGGCCACCTTCTTCCACCGCAAGATCGCTGACATCCACGACAGCTTCAAAGCCACGACCGCCCACCAACCACCGAGACCTCCACCCCACGACCACCAGCCGCCTCATCGTCTGGTCCAACGTCAACGACGATGACACCGTCAAGATCATGAACTCCACCCACTCTGGATCTCCGTCTGACCCCTGCCCACACCACATCTTCAACAAAGCCAGCACAATCATCGCCCCCATCTCTGGAGAGTTATCAACATCTCCTTCGAGACAGCATCATTCCCAGAGAGCTGGAAGCCTGCTGAGATCAATGCCTTACTCAAAAAGCCCAAGGCGGACCCAAAGGACCTCAAGAACATCCGCCCCATCTCCCTGCTCCTGTTCCCGGCGAAGTTCATCAAGAAAATCGTCAACAAACAACTGACCCACCACCTCGAAGACAACAACATCCAGGACCCATCCCAGTCCAGTTTCCGCAGCAACCACAGCACCAAAACCGCCCTCATCGCCGCCACCAGCGACATCAGGACCCTTCTCAACAACGGAGAGACAGCAGCCCTCATCCTCCTGGACCTATCAGCCCCCTTCGACACCGTCTGCCACGGCACACTACGAACACGCCTGCACAACGCCGGGATCCAAGAGAAGGCCCTGGACTGGATGACATCCTTCCTCTCCGGCAGAAGTCAGAGCGTCCGTCTCCCACCCTCCGGCTCCACCACCACTGAGATCATCTGCGGCGTACCCCAGGACTCTTCCCTCAGCCCAACGCTATTCAACATCTACATGGCACCCCTCGCCCACGTCGCCCAACAGCACGACCATAACATCATATCCTATGCCGGCGACACCCAGCTGATCATCTCCCTCACCAAAGATCCTCACACCGCCAAAACCAACCTTCACAAAGGTATGAAGGCCATCGCCGAATGGATGAAGAATAGCCGACTGAAGCTGAACTCGGACAAGACGGAGGTCCTTATCCTCGGCTCCCCCCTTCAGCCTGGGACGATTTCTGGTGACCTACATCACTGGAAACAGCCCCGACACCCAACGACCACGCATGCAACCTGGGGATCATCCTCGACTCCACCCTCTCCATGACTGAGCAGGTCAAAGCCGTCTCTTCATCCTGCTTCAACACCCTAGGAATGCTCCGCAGGATCTTCAAGTGGATCCCCACCGATACAAGAAGAAAAGTCACCCAGGCCCTCGTCTCCAGCAGGCTGGACTACGGAAATGCCCTCTACGCAGGAACGTCTACCAAGCTCCTGAGACAGCTACAGCGCATCCAGAACGCCTTAGCGCAACTGATCCTCGACATCCCCGGCAGCAGCGACATCACCGCCCACCTGAGAGATCTTCACTGGCTCCCCGTCAGCAAGAGGTTAACCTTCAAGCTCCTCATCCACGCACACAAGTCCCTCCAAAACACCGGCCCAGCATACCTCAACAGACGACACAGCTTCTACATCCCTAACCGCAAGATCTGCTCTGCCAGCCTCACCCGCGCCACAGTCCCCCGCATCTGAGGAACAACCACCGGTGTCAGATCCTTCTCCCACTTCACCGCCAAGACCTGGAACACCCTCCTCACCAACCTACGGCAGACCCAATACCTACTGGCCTTCAGAAGACTTCTCAAGACCTGGCTCTTTGATCAGTAGCAGCACCCCCCCTCCCCTCAGCGCCTTGAGACCCTCATGGGTAGGTAGCGCGCTTTAAAAATGTCCTGATTGATTGATTGAACAAGACTGGCCACCATAATTTGTCAGGGAGTGTCCACATGGCAAGGACATCATTATGCCAGCTTTCTCCAACCATATTCCAATTCATTTAAAATATACTTATGCCTGGAAATGGGCAGTTGCCCAAGCTCCTGCATTATACAAAAATCATGTAGGGTGGGATGAGGATTCTCCTCACCATAAAATCCAGTTGAAAACTCAACCAACTGCACAAAGGCAGTATCCAGTTAAGCAAGAAGCTGAAAAACAGGTCAGGGAGCTATTAGATCAATTTGAATACCAAGGGGTGATTGAAACATGCACCTCATCAATGAACAATCCTTTGTTTCCTGTTTCCAAACCAGACAATACATACTGTCTAGTATTGGATTACAGACATCTAAACTCTTGTTGCAAAACTTTTGCGGTACAAAATGCACACAGTGCAGCATTAAGGAATAACATTGTGCGTAAAAAGTACAAAACCACTTTAGATATTTCTAACGGTTTCTTCTGTCAAAATATTGCACCAGAATGGTATTTGCCCGCTTTTTCAATCATGGGGACACAGCATCACTTCTGTCATCTCCCTCAGGGATTCCTGGGTTATTTTCAGCGAGAGTAACAGAGTTACTACAAACGTATGATGATGAAGCTTTATCATATGTAGATGACATCTATCTGACAGACGATGACTTGGACAGGCACTTGAACAGGGTGAACACCATTATACTTGGCTTCTCCTCCGAAGGGTATGAATTCAATTTTAAGAAATTTAGAATTGCCCACCTCAACGTCCTTTTCCTAGGATACGAAAGCTTGGGGATCTAGTCAGAGAAAAGATCGCAGACAAGAAGGAATTTGAGCCTTCTTACAGACAACCAGTACCTGTCCTAGCAATCCATAGATCAAGAACAGCATTACTGCCACCCCTTGCTGGTACAAAGGAGAACAGGTTCGTATCCATTGACCTGGTCAAACCACATCATGTGGCCGATCATGAGCAGTAGGCCAAGTTGACTTTGTCAATGTAGCAGACGCCCAGCTCTGGCTACTATCCAAGAGGTTCAAACTGAGACTCATCACCTTTGAAGAATCTGCAGGGCAAAATGAAGGACTAAGCAACAAAGCTATGGAACTTGTACCTCTTGAAACCCAAATAACAGTTCGTCAAGAAACAGCTGTCTACGATGAAGTAGCATCCGACTACACAAATCTAACAAGTGATCAAGTGGTTCCGGCGATTTCAAAGAATCCTGATGCAATCCCAACAATTGACAGCTCTGGCTATTTCATTAATTTGATACGTTTTCTGAGAATCCCAGCGAGCCTGAAACAACGCCAGTAAAAAGAACTTTTAAAGTACAAGCAACAGACTTTTTTCATCAACTGGAAAAGACTTATCTCGTTTCACCATGGATTGAACTTTGGATTGTGATGGGTATGCTTTTTCTTCTACTTTAGTTGACTCTTGTAATAACTTTGGGAATGCTGATAAATGGAAGATATGTACAAAAGGACACAGCAAGTAAGAACATCAACTTATTCCTCAAGCCACACAAAACATCTCATCGTGAACAAAGAGACTTGTCAGTAGTGAACATCACAGCTGTTCCTATACCTGGGAGTATAGCTTGGGACAGAACTAATTGTGACATTTTTGGCCCTGTGGAGCTGTTGAAGATTATACACCAGTTCAAGATTTCCTTGAATGACTTTGTTTCATCTAGTACCTTTTCGGATGATTGGGACTTTGGGACTGTTAATAATATGATGTCAGGATTGGAAAAAATGGTTAATCTGGCCCACAGACACAAACACCTGTCAAGATAGATTACTGAATAGAACAAGGGGGTTCAAATTCACTAGGCCAGATCCAAGATATGTTCAGAGACTGCAGCCAGGTATAGTAACAACATACTGTGTAGGGAAACCATGCCTTGAATGGCTACATAAGTCTACACTTACGGGTGTTAAAATAACACTTATCTTTACTTAAAGATGGCGCTGATCTTAGGGAAGTCTTGCTAGGAATAAGAACACTGCGTCATAAATGTTTTATATATGCCGGTATATATGATGCATATAATGAAATATGGAAGATTACGCAATCAGAGATTGCAGAAAGAATACGAGAAATTGATCATATTAACTGAGAGAAATCTCTCTCTGAGGTTGACAATGGGTTAACGACTCTGTCATTCAGGATATATTCTTTGGATAGCATAGTATCTTCTGCCATAGACATCATGGATCAAGACATGGTCATGTTGCAACATGGTCAGCCACAATTACGTTCTGTCATGCTATTAGACTGGACGTTACAAAACCTTTGTTCAGGCTATGTGCCATGGCATTTAATCAATACTACGTCACTGTTTCAGAATTTAATCTCACTGATAAACAGATCAAGTTGGCACAGAGGGTAGCAGACTATATGTTGCTGAGCATTGAAAAACTGGAAAGATGGCCATTTACTGTCGCTGAAAAGCCAGCTACAGAATGGATTATACACGAGACAATCACCCTGCCTGGTACAATTTTCCATGTTCAATATTGCCTAAAACACATACCAGCAGGCACATATGAAAGGTTGGGTATGGAATACATGAAAACATCCTGGGAATTACCGTACACTTACAGATGTTGGAGTGGGTGTCATGAAGTGTTTCTTAGCGGTAACAACTGTGAAAACACACTAAGCGGTTCCCTCATTTGTCAGGGTATAAGCCTACATAGGCCTGTGATGGTTCCTCTAACAACTTATCCTGCCACCGGCTGCGGTGATTGATCCAAGTGGAAGTTACATTATGTTACATTATGTTAAACAATTACAGCTGCTTTGGCATGTTGCCAGGAATACCATATCTAGTAACTGTGTCAGCCAGGGCCACTTGCTGTTACAATTCGGGGTGGGGTCCGCGATGCATCTTCTTTCGATTCTCTGCTATCTTCGCTCTCTTCGCCATCCCTGTACACGTGTTTCGGGGTATTTACCCCTCATCAGCAGGGATTAGGCCATCTTCTGGGGTTGCCGGTGGCTGCCAAATATTACCAGGTTTAGTACCACTCAGGCGCGCAGGTCCCCCTAAGGACTGTGGTAAATGTAGTTTGTGTTCTGCGATGCATCTTCTTTCGATTCTCTGCTATCTTCGCTGTGAGAAGTTGGCCTGGTATGTGATGCTCACTAATTCTAGTGATCACCTTGTACCATTCCAAGCAACCCTTATGATGATTGGTTGTAAGTCAACCTTATAGACCAGCTATCCTAGTAGCGTGGACAAAGCAGTCTTAGGCTAAACTCTGTAAAGGCATGTGAAGCAAGCTGTTTTACCATACACAATCCCCTTGAATACCAAATGAAAGGACACCACACAGATATATATTGAAAATATATATATATTTATTTACTATAAGAACCACCTAGCTGAAAGGAAGTAGGCCTAGAGCCTGGGGAATCACTGGAGCTGTTCGGGACTAATAGTGAAGAAGTCGGGAAAGGCCCACGGGACTCGGGTGCAGTGCGGAAAGTGCCGCATATACCAATGTTAAGTCAATGGTGCGTAAAAGTTACAAAGATAGTTATTAAGGAACATTCCGAGTGACCTAAAGGAGTGAAACTTTAGTAAGTAAGTTTAGACACAGATACTAGAGGTGTGTACCAGTGTATTAACACCAGCGTTGCTGAGTTACCTCACCCACAGGAAGCGGGTGCACAGGTGCGAAGTAGTGTCGGGTTTCGTCACGCAGGTCGATGGTGCTTGGAGCTGAAGATGCTGCAGGCGGTTCGATGTGAAGAGTTCCGGTGGATCCAAGGGTGGATCTGAAGTGGTGAAGACCTGAAAGCAGAGGGGACAATGTTCAAAGTCACTAGCCAGTGACTACCGTGGAACCAGGATGGAACCAGGCGATGTCGTGTGCAAACAGGCGATGAGGTGTAGCTTCTCTCTGCAGCCACGTGGACACGAAGAGGTTGAGGACATCCAGTAGCCGATCACAAGCTGTCCCACAAAGGCTCTAGCTGATGGCTGTGTCGGCAACTTTATCGGAGAAAACAGACCTTGGCTAATGCAAGCCACGCAGGAAGTGAAAAAGGCTTATCACTCGGACCAGCAAGGTCAGAGCGGGTGCTCCTTTTTACAGGAGCAAGGGCAAGTCGGGAGCAACCAGACCCGCAGTGTAGATTGTAGGTTTTGTTGCCAAGATGTCCGCTGACCACGTGGCAAGTGGCCGGGATGGGGCGTCGAGTGGCACAATGCAAAAGGGCCCCACGCAGATCGTGGAGATGCTGGGGGGCTGATCTTTGATGCAAGGGCTGCTTGGTTGTGGGTCTTCTCAATCCTCAAAGCACAGCATCGAGGGTGCCTCGGGTACTGCGCAGTCAGCTTTTCGGGGGTCTTCCGAGATGTCTGGTACCACGTCTCTCGGTGCCTCCACGGGTCTCTTCTTTGCAGGGACTGTGGATCGGGCGGTGAGAAGTCTGGGATTCTGGGTCTCGTCAGGCTCTGGGCTCGGGCTCCGGCAGGAGGCGGCGGCAAAGCCCCCCTTCCTGGTCCCACCCAGAGGAGGGGCCTAGCAGGTGATTCACCCCTCAGATTGGGAATAAGAGTGGTAGCAGTGCCATAGCACCTCAGATCATCCTGAAATCAACTTAAAACTAAGAAGACGCCGGACTTCAACATTCTGCTGCACAGAAGACTGAAGAGCATCTCCCTTGTGGCCTAGGAGTGGCCACCCTGTGAATACAGGCACCATCCAGCAACTCAACGTCTGCTTTGCCGCCGCCTCCTGCCAGAGCCCAAGCCCAGAGCCTGACGAGACCCAGACTCCCAGACTTCTCACTGCCCGATCCACAGTTCTTGCGAAGAAGGGACCCGTGGAGGCATTGAGAGACGTGGAACCGGACATCTTGCTAGACCCCTGAAAAGTTGACTGCGCAGCACCCGAGGCACCCTCAATGCTGTGCTTTGGTGATTGAAAAGCCCCATAACCGAGCAACCCTTGCACCGAAGATCAGCCCCCCAGAATCTCCATGATCTGCGTGGGGCCCTTTTGCATTGTGCCACTCGATGCGCCATCCCGGCCACTTGCCACGTGGTCAGCGGCCATCTTGGCAATGAAACCTACAATCTACACTGAGGGTCTGGTTGCTCCCGACTTGCCCTCGCTCCTGTAAAAAGGAGCACCCGCTCTGACCTTGCTGGTCCGAGTGATAAGCCTTTTTTGATTCCTGCGTGGCTTGCATTAGCCAAGGCCTGTTTGCTCTGATCAAGTTGCCGACACCGCCATCAGCTAGAACCTTTGTGGGACAGCTCGTGACCGACGCCTGGACGTCCTCGACCTCTTTGTGTCCACGTGGCTGCAGAGAGAAGCTGTACCTCATCGCCTATTTGCACCCGACATCGCCTGGTTCCAATCTGGTTCCACGGTAGTCACTGGCTAGTGACTTTGAACATTGTCCCCTCTGCTTTCAGCTCTTCACCACTTCAGATCCACCCTTGGATCCACCGGAACTCTTCACCTCGAGCCGCCTGCAGCATCTTCAGCTCCAAGCACCATCGACCTGCGTGACGAAACCCGACACTACTTCACACCTGTGCACCCGCTTCCTGTGGGTGAGGTAACTCAACAACGCCGGTGTTCCTACACTGGTACACACCTCTAGTGTCTGTGTCTAAAGTTTCACTCCTCTAGGTCACTCGGAAGGTTCCTAAAACACTAACTTTGTAACTTTTACGCACCATAGACAATGCATTGGTGAACACGTGCACTTAAAACACTGCACCCGAGTCCCGCTGGCCTTTCCCGACTTAGTCACTGCTAGTCCCGATCAGCTCCAGCGATTCCCAAGGCCCTAGGCCTATTTCCTTTTCGATTGGTATCTCTTATACCACTTCTTAATATATGGTTTGAGTGGCCACCCGCCCTCATCCATATTGTGCAACTTTTGTGTATTTTAACTGTGTTTTGTTTTAACGCTTGTGCTTCTGTGCTCATAAAGAGTATAGGGGATATTTGTAGTTAATAAATATATATATATTTTTTCAATATATATCTGTGTGGTGTCCTTTCATTTGGTATTCAAGGGGGTTGTATATGGCAAAACAGCTTGCTTCACATGCCTTTCATAGTTTAGCCTAAGACTGCTTTGTCCACGCTACCACTAGGATAGCTGGTCTATAAGGTTGACTTACAACCAATCATCATAAGGGTTGCTTGGCATGGTACAAGGTGATCACTAGAACTAGTGAGCATCACATACCAGGCCAACTTCTCACAGATGCAACTGCTGGTTCTGACAATTATTTAAAATTGGTTCTCTCATAAGCAAATTGTACAATCCTGTATAATCTGTAACCTTACTTCCCAGCAACCATCCCTCTAGAGCCTTAGTGGCACATTCAACAAATTCAGACCAGTCCTGAGTCTGTGTCTTTTGGGTGTCTCTGAACATTAACCTGTACTGTTCAGTGGTTAAGCCTAACCCATCAATCAGAGCACTCTTCAGGACCAGGTAGTTTCTAGAATCCCCATCACTAACTGTGAGGAGTCTGTCTCGGCCTCTACCTTCAAAGGAGAGTCACAATATTGCTGCCCACTGCTCCTGAGGGATCTGCTGTACTTTTCAGGCTCTCTCAAGTGCAGTCATCCATTTGTGGATATCATCCCCAGCTTTGTAGGGGGGCACAATCTTACTCAGGTTTCTGTTATCAAAAGACCTGTCTTTATCCTTAGGGATAATGCTGCCACCAGTGGATCCTAATCCACTCTCTCTAGGCTGTCTTGCTCTAGCAAGTTTCTCTTTGGCCAAGGCAACTTCTAGTTCTTGCGTCTGGTTCCTAAGCTCAGCCTCTCTCATTTTGGCCTCATGTTCCCTTCTCTGAGGGCTAGTCATCCCCCTTCTGGAGTGACCATGAGAGCCTCTAGAAGCTTGGGAGGTGTTGGATTCACCTGAGTGATTCCTCCTCCTCCATTGCTCCTGGTTAAGTCCACTTGGGGGTCTGAATGGGTTGGACCCACTTTCAGTCCCAAATAGGCTTAAGTTAGCCTGGTTAAGCCTGCTGACTAACACCTGACTATTTCCACCATCATCATAATCACTGCTCCCCCCTTCTGTCTCCTCTTCTTCTTCCTCCTCATCAGGCTGAATATCTCCAGTGACTTGGTCACCCTCATCTACCTGGACTATGGGGACAGGGGCATCAGTATTGTCATCTTCAGTGGGAGAGCCTCCTTCAGCATTCCCTGTGGGGTCTGCTTTAGAGGTCTTTAGAGCTTCAGACTGGTCTAAAAGCTCTCTAAGGTGGTCTGTAGTAGGGGTTGGCCCTGTCCTAAGACCTCTTAAGGCACAAAGCTGCATTAGTTCCTTAAAGGAGAATATAGCAAATTTGGATGGTGCCCTTGGAGGGTCACTCTGAACAGAGACATTCCCAGTGAAACCCTCTGCTCCAGACATTGCTCTAGTGTGGGTGGATATGTTGCAATCTACCTACACTGGTGTTTACCTACTAAACCTATCTAGTAGTTGTAGTCAGAGTGTGCTACTCCCTATCCTCTACAACAACTAAGTTCAGTAGAACTTAAGTATACTAGTCTTGTTTTATATGTACCTTGCAGGTACCTGTATGATCTTTCAAATGATACTCTCAAAGATTGTAATGGTAAAACAAACAGCAAGCTCAAATCCCAACCGCGGCTCACCAATGTGAGAAGTTGGCCTGATATGTGAAGCTCACTAATTCTAGTGATCACCTTGTACCATGCCAAGCAACCCTTATGATGATTGGTTGTAAGTCAACCTTATAAACCAGCTATCCTAGTAGCGTGGACAAAGCAGTCTTAGGCTAAACTCTGTAAAGGCATGTGAAGCAAGCTGTTTTACGATACACAATCCCCTTGAATACCAAATGAAAGGACACCACACAGATATATATTGAAAATATATATATATATTTATTTACTACAAAATCCCCTGTACTCTTTATGAGCACAGAAGCAAATGCGTTAAAACAAAACACAGTTTAAATATACGAAAGTTGCACAATATGGATGAGCCCTAGGGGCCACCTAAACCATATACTAAAATAGTTGTATAAGAACCACCTAGCTGAAAGTAAGTAGGCCTAGGGCCTGGGGAATCACTGGAGGTGTTCAGGACTACAGTGAAGAAGTCTGGAGAGGCCCGCGGGACTCGGGTGCAGTGCGGAAAGTGCACGCATATACCAATGTTAAGTCAATGGTGCGTAAGTTACAAAGTTAGTTATTAAGGAACCTTCCGAGTGACCTGGAGAAGTGAAACTTTAGACACAGACACTAGAGGTGTGTACCAGTGTAGGAACACTGGCGTTGCTGAGTTACCTCACCCACAGGAAGCGGGTGCACAGGTGCAAAATAGTGTCGGGTTTCGTAACGCAGGTCGATGGTGCTTGGAGCTGAAGATGCTGGAGGCGGCTCGATGTGAAGAGTTCCGGTGGATCCAAGGGTGGATCTGAAGTGGTGAAGACCTGAAAGCAGAGGGGACAATGTTCAAAGTCACTAGCCCGTGACTACCGTGGAACCAGAATGGAACCAGGCGATGTTGGGTGCAAACAGGCGATGAGGTGTAGCTTCTCTCTGCAGCCACGTGGACACGAAGAGGTAGAGGATGTCCAGGAGTCGATCACGAGCTGTCCCATAAAGGCTCTAGCTGATGGCGGTGTCGGTAACTTTATCGGAGCAAATAGGTCTTGGCTAATGCAAGCCACGCAGGAAGTGAAAAAGGCTTATCACTCGGACCAGCAAGGTCAGAGCGGGTGCTCCTTTTTACAGGAATGAGGGCAAGTCTGGAGCAATCAGACCCACAGTGTAGATTGTAAGTTTCATTGCCAAGATGGCCGCTGACCACGTGGCAATTGGCCGGGATGGCGCGTCAAGTGGCACGATGCAAAAGGGCCCCACGCAGATCGTGGAGAGGCTGGGGGGCTGATCTTCAGTGCAAGGGTTGCTCTGTTGTGGGGCTTCTCAATACTAAAAGCACAGCATGGAGGGTGCCTCGGGTGCTGCGCAGTCAGATTTTTGGGGGTCTTCCGAGATGGCCGGTCCCACATCTCTCGGTGCCTCCACGGGTCCCTTATTTGCAAGGACTGTGGATCGGGCGGTGAGAAGTCTGGGAGTCTGGGTCTTGTCAGGCTCTGGGCTTGGGCTCCGGCAGGAGGCAGCGGCAAAGCAGACGTCGAGTTGCTGGATGGTGCCTGTGTTCACAGGGTGGCCACTCCTAGGCCACAAGGGAGATGCTCTTCAGTCTTCTGTGCAGCAGAATGTCGAAGTCGGGCGTCTTCTTAGTTTTAAGTTGATTTCAGGATGATCTGAGGTGCTATGGCACTGCTCCCACTCTTATTCCCAATCTGAGGGGTGGATCACCTGCTAGGTCCCTCCTCTGGGTGGGACCAGGAAGGAGGGCGGTTACACCCCTTTTCCTTTGGCCAGCTCCTCGCCAGGCCTGGGTCTGGAAAGTCCCAGGACCGGTTTGGACTGGCTTATGCACGAGGACACCTTGTGTGCCCCGGGCATGTCTGATTCTATTCAGCCCTGTCCTGTAGTGTAGTTCCTATTTTCCCTATAGGCCCTGCGCATTGGAATAACATAAACAGCAGTGTAGACGTAGGACTGCGGTCTTCTAGGTCTCTACTGACTATGTTAGACTTAATTGGGTTTGTACCAGCTAGCTCAGAGGTCAATGGAAGCTTTCTTGTCTGAATAGGAAGTGATCAGCTTCCCTGGCTCAGACAAGAAGGGATTCAGTTTTCCAACAACCGCATTAACATGACAACTTTGCTCCTCAGAATAAGAGTCAATCTCTAGAGTTGTGTGAAACAATAAACGGCTATTTCACTCAGTCAGTTGTGCAGAATTACTTTCACCAGTATGCAGAGAATAGAGAGTCGGGCGTTTTCAATAAAAGGTATTATTTATTGAACAGTCTTCCTTCTCATGCAAGAGAAATGAATTGCCACAATTGCAAGACTTGTTATCATAAAAAGTGCGTACAGTAAAAGTAGTATTACAAAATAATACTGTAAAAGCATTGATATGGTTTCTTAGCCATACCATAGTTAAAATGAATAAAATATATACATTAATATATACATTGGGCTAACGTCCTCAACTGGTGCTTCTAACTACGCCTACCCCGGTGTACCTGACCTAAGCCTAATACATGGGAGGGAGTAAGTAAGTAGCAGTTTAAGTTAAGTTGGTTTTGCCAATGGTTTGCTTCAAGAATTCTCTCTAAGGATTTAGTCAGCACCGTACCTCTGGAATAGAATGCAGGAGGTCTGGTATCTCCTTCTTAGGACCCGATATCCCAGTCACCCGCAAGGGTAGGCTGGAAACGCCGGAGCTGGATTTTCTCGGCAGGAGAAAAGACAGCGTCTTTCTCAGCGCGTCAAGGAGGAGGGGCAGTGTCCGTGGGCTTCTCACATCTGCTGGGCTCTCTGTAAGGGACAGCTGTTCTGCTCCAGTATTCACCACCACCGTGTTTGCTTAAGGCAACATTGGTATATTTATACCTGAAAGGTGCCGAGTTTGACGTAAGTTTTTGGACATAAGACGTCAATAAAGATGTGACTAAGAACTGGTCGTTCTTACAGTGCTCGCAAGGGTTCTATTACTAATCAAAACAAAGCAAGCGGGGCTTTCCCAGGTTGCTGGGGGGTTTGAGCTGTCGAAAGAACTCGGTGTGTTATCTAGGAATCTAAGGAAGTGGCTTCTGCTGTGTCATGTACTGTAATGAGCTGCAGAGACGAGTTACTGAAATATGGCTCTGATCGTTTATGCCATTATAGGGATATCTATTGATTATAGCCGTATAGGGGCATGAGGTCACAATATTGATCGGGGTCCTAGATAGAACACAACACCCACTCCACGAATTTATGTCCATCAATTTACTAAAAACTAAAGCAATAAGATGTGTGTGTATTCCTACCCACCCCAAAATACATATTGCATTTGAAATGGCGTATATGAAATACATGAGAATATAGGTACTGTACGTTTTCAAGCATAGTAATCATTCAAAAATTATTGCATATGTAATCAGTTTGAACGTATTTGCGAAACAATTACACATGAAATGTCTCTTAAGAAGTGCGAGACTTTTTCATCACATATAAATATAATTGCTGTAAAATGTGCTAGAGGCTGAGGTAAAGTTTTTGTCTCTAGATCTACTAAAAATAGAAGCTCTGTTCTTTATGAATAGTTCCACTTTAAGCAAAAGTATTTGTGCCAGAAAAAAGGTAAATATTTTGAAAAATGTCTGATTCAAAAAATATTTCATGGGGAGCGGGAAAATAGAGTTCCAAACGCTTTTCAGTAGCTTTTGTTTATCAAAGCTGAAGGCCGAATTCAGAGTTCATGGGAACGCTGTGCGCCGGATTGTTTTCCACAATTCATTGTTTCTATTCAGGGGAGAACATCATATCAGACAGGCTCTAAAAGAATAGGTCTACATATTCAGGTGACAATTCGACCAGGTTCGATAGTGCAGTAACCTGGCAGTTGTGAGAATGATTGCTATCATCGATGTCTGGATCAGCAATGCTCACAGAAGGTCGTTCCTGGGTGATGCTGCTTTCATTTATTGCTTCACTGCCGCCGCCTAGTCGTAGCGCAAGAGTCTCAACGAATGCCGTCATCAGGATTGGTAGCCGCTGGGGACAACACGATGCGTGAGCCATTACAGGACTTAGCAAAGTATCGATATCCATTGGTACTGCTGATGGTAGTGCAAGACAGGTGTCTAACACGCATTCTTCTCCGCATAGCATACATCAAAGCACAGGTAAGATGCAGGTCTGCCATATAGGTCTGAATGAAAGAAACCAGGTCATGTTCAGATCTCTCAGCCGGGCCAATCCAAGGACCTTAGTTATGCGGTCCCGGTAGCGTATAGCTAGGATCGTTTCTTCCATCCTTGCTGGAGTCATGTCTGTGTTTTGGCTTGCCATATCGGAGCAGAAGGGTCAAAAATAAAATGCCGGCTACGAGTCCCAAAAGTAGTGGTAGGCCGCCAAAGACTGAATGTACAAAATTAGGAATAATGCCCAGAACTGCTTTGAATGGTGTTAACAGTCCCGAAAAAATTGTCTTAAATATGTTTGAGATACCAATGGCATCTGACATATTTAGGATTTGGCTGAGCATTTCTGTGAAATGCACGGGGCAATTTGTTGATAAAAGTTCATGTATCTCCGATGTTGTCCTTGCAACTTGGAGATCATACTTTTCTTTTGATGACGTGATGGGCACTGTTGTCTGCAAAAGCACAGACTTCATTCTGCTTAAAGTATCAATTCGTATAGAAGAGATATTCAAAGGAGGCCAAATCGGAGTCTCGGATTCTCCAGGGCCGTTTGGAAACAATGCTTGCATACAGCAAGTGACAATGGAAGTCACGCTTACGAGATATGCTTTCCCTGGCACCAAGCCACAACAGCTGTGATCCGTTATTAGAATGTAACTCCCGTTAGAAAGTTTCCTAAAGAAGGGCTCTATCTGCGTTGCAGGTGTGACATGCTGGTGGCATGAAAGGTTGTTTGAAGTCCCTTCACAGGCCCCATGTAAATTAATACCCTGGCACAAAAGTATACCGCTTAGTGAATGTTTGCAATTTTCACCACTAAGAAATACATTTTTGTCGTTGTCACTGTAGCATGTGTGTGTATATGGTAATTTCCATGATGACTTAATGTACCCTTTACCCAACCTTTCATACTGGCCTGTCAGTATATACTCAAGGCAATTTTTAAATCGGAAAGTTGTTATCGGAATTGTGATAATCCCGTGTATTATCCATTCAATGACAGGTCTTTCTGACATTGTCAATGGTAATCTCTCAAGTTTTTCGATGCTCAGGATTGTATAGTCTGCTCCTTTCTGTGCCAAACTGATTTGTTTATCAGTAAGGTTAAAGATGGAACACAATGACATTGTGTTGATTAAACGCCATGGCACATAGCCTGAACGAAGATTTTGCAACGTTCAGCCTAGCAGTACAATAGAACGTAATTGGGACTGGCCATGTTGTAACATTAGCAAGTCTTTATCTATTATATCGATGGCAGATGATACAATACTGTCCAGTGAATATATTCTGGAGGACAGAGTCATTAACCCATTGTCCACAACAGAAAGTGATTTTTCCAAATTAATACGATCAATTTCTCGTATTTTTTCTGCTGTTTCAATTTGCATTCCTTTCCATGCCTCGTTGTATGCCACATATACACTTGCCGCTATGAAACGTTTTTGACACCACTTGCGTGGTCCCAAAATGAAATCACGCAAGTCAGCACCATCTTTAATTAAAGATAAGTGTTGCTTAATTTCTGCCAGTGTGGATGTTTCTAGCCATTCAAGGCACAGTTTCCCTACACTGTATGTTGTTACTATCCCTGGATGTTGTCACTGAGAGTATCTAGGGTCTGGTCTGGTCATCTTTAACCCCTGTGTTTTGTTCCGGAATCTATCTTGACAGTTATTAGTGTCTTCTTGCCAGATTAACCACTTTTTCCAATCAGGATGTGTTTTGTTTTGATGTAAAATTTGGTATACGTCTATTCCAATATCTGTGGTAGCATTATCAGGTATTGGCTTTCGAATAGACGGTTTGTTTAGGTCCTTAATCTTAGCTAGGCCAAGACAGGTTGTTTGGTGAATTGTGACATTTAAGAACATTATTTGTTCTGAGATCATGCAGGCTGGAAATAATGCTTCTAGGCCTTGTACCTGCCAATCTTTTGTACCCCAGATTGTTTTTGTTTCAATGTTGTTTTTCCAGAAATCAAAACCAAATGTAATCATGTTTTCATAAAATGCTTCTGAATATATCAATTTAGTATTTGTCAGCATGGTTTTCTTCCTGTTTTATCCAACAGTTTATAATAAAATGTTTCTGCATTACTTGTGTTAAACCCTGAGAAGTATTGGAATTTCTCATAAAATGTTTTTGAACTGCTTTTAGGTGGAGTAGCACAATGTTCCCATTGGTTATATTTAAAAACATTTCTAGGTTGAGCAGATTTATGTAAATTGTGATCTGCGTAATGTGAAAAACAGTACATCTGTTCATAATTAGATGAACCTTGTAAATAATCATGTTCTGTAAATTTTGCTGACAACACTAAATCCGACATCATATTATTGATACTTTCAAAATCCCAATCATCAGAGAATGTACTTGGTTTTACAAAGTCACTTAATGAAACCTTGAACTGGTGAGGATATTTCAAGATCTCGACCGGGCGATATATTTCAAAGTCAGTCTTGTCCCACACAACCCCGCCGGGTATTGGAATGGCTGTGACATTTACTGATGATATTTCTCTTTTCTTGATGTGAGATGATTTGTGAGGTTTCAGAACTAAGTTGATGTTCTGACTTGCTGTGTCCATTGAACTGTATTTTCCCTCAATAAAATTTCCCAAACAAAGTACCATGATGAGCCAAAGCAGGAGGAAAAATACACCTAGCCCAAACCAAAACTCTAACCATGGAGAAATAAGATAAGTTTCCTTGAGTTGATGAAAGAGTTCTGTTGCCTTTTCTTTAAAAGTCTTTGTTTCTGGCATCACTTCAGGGTCGCTTTGATCTTCAGAAAAGTTATCGAAATTGATGAAGTAGCCAGAGGCAGTTCTGTCAATTGTTGAATTGTTTTCTCCATTTGCCTTTCATTAGCACATTCTGATGCCACATCATTGTAGACTGGTGTTTCATGACGAACTGTTTCAATTTGAGTTCCAAGAGGCACGAGTTCCATGGCATTGTTGCATAGTCCTTCTCTGTGCACTGCAGGTTTATCAAATGTGATTAGTCTTTCAGTTTGAACCTCTTGGATTGTTGCAAATTTGGGTATTCTGTTATTTCTTGGGAGTCCACTTGGCCTACTGTTGATTATAGGCCACATGCTTGTGGTTTCACCAGGTCGATGGATACAACTCGGTTCTCCTTTTTACCAGCAAGGGGCGGTAGTACTACTGATCTTGTTCCGTTGATTGCTAAGACAGGTACTGTTTTTCTGTAAGAAGGCCCAAATTCCTTCTTCACCGCTAATTTTTCTCTGACCAGATCCCCAATTTTTGGAATCCAGACAGGTCTTGCTGGGACAGGTGGTGTGTCTTCAGTGGTAGATGGCTGTTGCTTTAACTTTATGTTGCTTAAGGATTTTCTTGTTTCATTCAAGTCCTGTAAAACAGCCAAACAATCTTTGATGTCAAAGTCTTTATTTTTATCTTTTACCACTGAAGCCTGAGTATCAAGATCCTGAACATACATTCTAGTTCCCAACAATAGTTCGTACGGGCTGAAACCTTTTAGAGAATTTCTTGGCAAGTTATTAAGACTACGTTGGACACTTGTTAAATGTTTGACCCACCCATCACCCAAACCTAATACCTTCGCTATTATAGATTGCTTTATGTCTCGTTTTTTTCTTTCCACTACACTGTTTCCCTCAGGATGGAATAGACAAGAGAATCGCAATCCAATGCCCATACTGGTCATGGCCTCCTTACAAGCTCGAGAGCTAAAGGCAGGACCCTAGTCAGAATGAAGCATGGCAATTGCGTGTGTGCCGATAAAGACTTGCAGATCTTTTATAACATTTTTGGCGTCAGCCGAGCGCTGGGGCCACATTTTTAAAGTGAATGTAGTCTTAAACAATTAATAGGACGCTGGATTGCATGTGTAGATAGCTCTATGCTACACTCATACAAGGCCATGGCATTACTCCGCTTGACTCGTTACTGCGGTCTCTGTCGCAGTCTGGACAGCTCTTTACAAATTTATAATGGTGCAGGCTCATCCCCGGCCACCAGTATACTGATTGTAATTCAGTCAGAGATTCCTTCATCTGTTTGTGCCTTGGACCCAATCCCATGGGTGCGTCTGCTATTAAAAAGATTCTCTGATTCGTGTTTGGAATTACCCTATCCCCCACTCCAGGGATTCGAGCAAAAGGAACGGAGTTTGCATCAATTACGTATGTATAATTGAGTGGATAGTTCACGGGTAGTGCTGCACAGTTGCCTTTTGAAGACGTTTTTACTGCCAGCATGGTTTCCCCGTCTATGTATTTTTCTGAACGCTTTTTTCTGGCTACGGAAGCCGGTTTAGTTGCTTCCGCTATGGCTGTTTTAGCCAATGAATTCCCTGCAACGTTAACGCCATCACGTTGATGACTCAGAGTGTGTATCACGTGAGTCTTTTGTAGTTCTTTCTGTAAAAGAACTACTTGTTTCCAAAGCATTTTATGCTTGATTGTGGCACCTGTGTCATCTTTGTAATCATTTTGAACCCAGTTCTGCAACCCATTATTTTAAGAGTTGACGCAAAAATGCGAATCGCACACGATTAGTGTCGGGAATTCACGTTCGGCATTTTCAAGCGCCTTCTTTAAAGATCTGATTTCAGCTCGCTGAGCCGAATATTTTCTCAGTGATTCAGTTTTTGTTATTTTCGGTCTGAATTTACCGCAGAGCCAGCGACCTTTAACAATCGCACAGGCTGCATCGTAGGATTTATTTTCTACATTGTAGTGCTGTACGAATTTGTCTGTATAGATTATACAGGAGTACTGTTCTAGAGGGAGAATTTCGATTGGCAGAGGATATTCTTTTTCATAATTTAAATCATTCAGTTTTTTCATGTGCGGGGCGAAATAGTATTTCACGTCTTCTGCAGCAAGAGAATTTTCCCACTGTATCCATTTCGGATCCAGTAATACTGTAGGCAGGTTTACTGGGCTGAATAGTGCCTCGAAGGCAGATTCTGCTGTGAGAACAGTGATCCTTTTGTCTTGTGCTAGTTCTCGTTCTTTCGCTATAGCAGTTTGTACTGCTTTCACAGTATTTTCCGTGAGACTGAATGTTTTTTCTGCTTGTGTGTACAAATGAGATTTGTAAGCTATTGGTACCGTTTCTCCCTCATTAGAGGTCAGGTACGTGAATCCGCATCTTCCTGGGATGACTTGGATTACAAGGTTTCGTGTGTTGTCATGTGTTTCTAATTTTGTTTTTGCTAACATTTCTGTTTGCAGTGATCTCAAAATTTCCGTGTGTTTTTGAGTCCAGTTGATTGGTTTAAAATCAGGTTTTATTAATTCGTAGAGAGGTTTAATCCTTTCTGCGTAGTTTAGAATGTAAGTTCTTCCGAAATTCAGGAAGCCTAGAATCGATTGTAAGTTCTTCAGCGTTTTTGGTGCTTGGAGTACAGCACACTTCTCTAAGAAGTTGTCCGCTAGGCTTTTTCCTTCACTTGATAATTCGTATCCTAAGAATAAGACTGTCAGATGGGCAATTCTTGACTTTTTAAAGTTGAATTTGTAACTCTCTGCTGCGAACCCAAGTATTATGGTGTTCACTCTTTTCAAGTGAATATCCATGTCGTCGTCTGTGAGATAGATGTCATCGACATATGATAATGCCTCATCATCATAGATTTGTAGTAACTCTGTTACTATGGCTGAGAATAGTCCTGGGCTGTTCTTGAATCCCTGTGGGAGCCTACAGAAATTTTTCTGTGACCCCATTATTGAGAAAGCGGTCAAGTATCTGCTTTCTGGTGCAATGTTTTGACAAAAGAACCCATTAGATATGTCTAATGTTGTTTTATATTTTTTCCGAACTATGTTATTCATCAGTGCCGCACTGTGCGAGTTCTGTACCGCAAATGTTTTGCAACACGAGTTAAGGTGTCTGTAGTCCAGGACTAGACGATACGAATCGTCTGGTTTGGAGATAGGAAACAAAGGATTGTTCATTTGAGAGGTGCATGTTTCAATCACCCCCTGGTATTCAAGTTGATCTAAAATCTCCCTGACCTGTTTTTTAGCTTCTTGCTTAATTGGGTACTGCCTTTGTGCAGTAGGTTGACATTTTAACTGGATTCTGTGAGGAGTAGAGTCCTCATCCCATCCTACATGATTTTTATATAATGTTGGTGCATGGGCTACTGCCCATTTCCTTGCATATATATATTTAGTGTTAATTGGAATATGATTTGAGAAGGCAGGCATAATCATTTCTTCGCCATGAGGGCACTCCCTGACAAACTCTGGTGGCCAATCTTTCTCAGCTAACAGGATGTCATAGCCTTTTGAGAGGTTATCCCAAAATACACCCCTTACTTTTCTAGTCTTATCTCCCTCTATACGCAGTGTTATTTTGTATATCTTATGAGGTTCGCTAACTCTGGTGTCTGCAGTTTCTACCTGAATGTATTCATTCGTGTCCACTGTCTCCAGATGACTCATCAGGATCTTGCGAGCTATGGTGATTTCTGCTGCACTGTCTAGCACTGTCTGTGCCCACTCTCCGTTTTTCAGCTGTGTCCTCAGTATTCTCGGCATGTTCGATTACTCTAATACTGGCTACCTTCTTCCTTGGGAATTGTAATTTTTTACTTTGAACAGGTTCCTTGTCTTTGGACTTGGTGTGCTCTTCCCTTGGGTCTGACCGTCCTCTTCTTTCCGATTTCTGCGAAAAAGAACGAGAAGGACGTGTATCAATACTTTGATATCTATCAGGTTTTTTCAAGTTATCCCTATTTCTAAGGTTATATCTTTTCTCAGAGTGCTCCCTCTGGGGAGACTGGTGTTCTCGAGTCGGAGTTCTTTCCCTCCGCCGAGGAGACCTTCCTCTGGACTGAAAAACTTTTTCCTTGGGAGTGGAATGTTTATTTCCATCCCAGCTCTTTTTAGGAGTGTTTAGATTATTTTTAATAAATAATTTTTGAGGATTTTCGAGTAGTTGTGGTTTTACAGGTTTCCCACCCAATCTATCTCTACCTAATTCTTCATAGCATTTTTCTATAATTCTGGCAAGCTCAATTGGTTGGTCTGTTATATCTGTTTCTTTCAATTTCTGGCGGATCACCACAGATGCTGCTTCTCCTTTTATGTTGGCTAGTAATATAGCAGAGACCTGCTTGAAGTCTTTCAGTAATTTCATACCAAGAGTTAAAGCAGGTTCTGGACCGTATTCATTCTGAATTTGTTTTAGCACATCTGGTATTACCGCCATGGACGGAACACCATGTGTTTTTGTGTAAATGGAAGCAAAGACTGTACCCCAAGTGTCACAGTCCTCCACGTGTGGTGCGACCCCCATTGGAAGGCAGATGGTCAGAATTCTGTGTTTCTCAATAGGGGTAGTATTCGGGAATACTGCCTCTATTTGAGTAATTTTCTGTACTAACCAGAAGGGGATTTGTTCCCGTTTTATGGGTGTTTTACCAAGACAATGATTGTATGTTCTGTGGTGTAATTTTATTTGTGTTCCCATGATGAGGGGTCTGCTGTGGAACATTAACAGCTGTTTGGACTGTTGCAGTCCGCATTACATATTGAACTAACTGTCTATGTATTTTAATTAATGTTTTTAGCTGTGCTAACAGCTCTTCGCGAGACATTTTTTCAATGTCCGGATGTGGTGTGTAGCTGGCTAGAACCGGCCACGTTGCTCCTGGTCTACCTAGTGGACCGAGCCTGGTGATGTGATTATTGTGTTTTAGGGCGCCTTTAAACCAGAGCAGGTGCTCGTGGTATTTTAATGGAATTTCAATCTCCTCGAAAGGAGCGTACTCATCCAGTGGTTCCTCTATTTTGTAATAGTGGAATTCGTGTATTTATCCATGAATAGAAAACCTCTGTCTGCCGATATTCGTGTGCCTCTATCACGAAAATGACGGTACCACCTCGTGAGGTCAGTCCGTTTTCTATAAGTTTTAAAGTTATAGCATTTCTTATGTTGACCGGAATGATGATAGCATCCCGGTCAGTCTGTAGGAGACTTGTGTCTTCCTCTAGGAGTTGATTTGCTATTCTCAAAGCCTCCGTTTCTTCCGCACCTTCTACCATTCTACTGGATACCCTGAAACACGTGTACAGGGATGGCGAAGAGAGCGAAGATAGCAGAGAATCGAAAGAAGATGCATCGCGGAACACGAACTACATTCACCACAGTCCTTAGGGGCGATCCTGCTGGTGTGTGAGTAGTGTGCAACCCCAACCCAATTGTAATGTTAATGCTCCCTCGAGCAGCTGGCTGATGGGCCTGGGACCCCGCACCTGCGCGTCTGATTGGTTCTAAACCATGTAATATTTGGCAGCCACCGCCAACCCCAGAAGATGGCCTAATCCCTGCTGATGAGGGGTAAATACCCCAAAACACGTGTTCAGGGATGGCGAAGAGAGCGAAGATAGCAGAGAATCGAAAGAAGATGCATCGCGGAGCACAAACTACATTTACCACAGTCCTTAGGGGCTATCCCGCTGGTGTGTGAGTAGTGCGCGACCCCACCCCAATTGTAATGTTAATGCTCCCTCGAGCATCTGGCTGACGAGCCTCGGACCCCGTACCAGCGCGCCTGAGTGGTACTAAACCTGGTAATACTTGGCAGCCACCGGCAACCCCAGAAGATGGCTTAATCCCTGCTGATGAGGGGTAAAAACCCCGAAACACGTGTACAGGGATGGCGAAGAGAGCGAAGATAGCAGAGAATCGAAAGAAGATGCATCGCGGAACACGAAGTACGTTTACCACAGTCCTTAGGGGCGATCCCGCTGGTGTGTGAGTAGTGTGCGACCCCACCCCAATTGTAATGTTAATGCTCCCTCAAGCAGCTGGCGGACGACCCTGGGACCCCGCACCTGCGTGCCTGATTGGTACTAAACCTGGTAATATTTGGCAGCCACCGGCAACCCCAGAAGATAGCCTAATCCCTGCTGATGAGGGGTAAATACCCCGAAACACGTGTACAGGGATGGCGAAGAGAGCGAACATAGCAGAGAATCGAAAGAAGCTGCATCGCGGAACATGAACTACATTTACCACATTCCTTAGGGGCGATCCCGCTGGTGTGTGAGTAGTGTGCGACCCCACCCCAATTGTAATGTTAATGCTCCCTCGAGCAGATGGCTGATGAGCCTGGGACCCCGCACGTGCGCGCCTGAGTGGTACTAAACCTAGTAATATTTGGCAGCCACTGGCAACCCCAGAAGATGGCCTAATCCCTGGTGATGAGGGGTATATACCCCGAAACACGTGTACAGGGATGGCAAAGAGAGCGAAGCTAGCAGAGAATTGAAAGAAGATGCATCGCGGAACACAATCTACATTTACCACAGTCCTGAGGGGCTATCCCGCTGGTGTATGAGTAGTGTGCGACCCCACCCCAATCGTAATGTTAATGCTCCCTCGAGCAGCTGGCTGACGAGCCTGGGACCCTGCACCTGCGTGCCTGATTGGTACTAAACCTGGTAATATTTGGCAGCCACGGCAACCCCAAAGATGGCCTAATTCCTGCTGATGAGGGGTAAATACCCCGAAACACGTGTACAGGGATGGCGAAGAGAGCAAAGATAGCAGAGAATCGAAAGAAGATGCATCGCGGAACACGAACTACATTTACCATAGTCCTTAGGGGCTATCCCGCTGGTGTGTGAGTAGTGTGCGACCCCACCCCAATTGTAATGTTAATGCTCCCTCGAGCAGCTGGCTGACGAGCCTGGGACCCCGCACCTGCGTGCCTGATTGGCACTAAACATGGTAATATTTGGCAGCCACCGGCAACCCCAGAAGATGGCCTAATCCCTGCTGATGAGGAGTAAATACCCCGAAACACGTGTACAGAGATGGCGAAGAGAGCGAAGATAGCTGAGAATCGAAAGAAGATGCATCGCCGAACACGAACTACATTTACCACATTCCTTAGGGGCGATCCCGCTGGTGTGCGAGTAGTGTGCGATCCCACCCCAATTGTAATGTTAATGCTCCCTTGAGCAGCTGGCTGACGAGCCTGGGACCCCGCACCTGCGCGCCTGAGTGGTTCTAAACCTAGTAATATTTGGCAGCCACCGGCAACCCCCGAAGATGGCCTAATCCCTGCTTATGAGGGGTAAATACCCCGAAACACGTGTACAGGGATGGCGAAGAGAGCGAAGATAGCAGAGAATCGAAAGAAGATGCATCGAGGAACACGAACTTTATTTACCACAGTCCTTAGGGGCTATCCCGCTGGTGTGTGAGTAGCGTGCGACCCCACCCCAATTGTATTATTAATGCTCCCTCAAGCAGCTGGCTGACGAGCCTGGGAACCCGCACCTGTGGGCCTGAGTGGTACTAAACGTGGTAATATTTGGCAGCCACCGGCAACTCCATAAGATGGCCTAATCCCTGCTGATGAGGGGTAAATACCCCGAAACACGTGTACAGGGATGGCGAAGAGAGCGAAGATAGCAGAAAATCGAAAGAAGATGCATCGCGGAAAACGAACTACATTTACCACATTCCTTAGGGGCGATTCCGCTGGTGTGTGAGTAATGTGCGACCCCACCCCAATTGTAATATTAATGCTCCCTTGAGCAGCTGGCTGATGACCCTGGGACCCCGCACCTGCGCGCCTGAGTGGTACTAAACCTAGTAATATTTGGCAGCCACTGGCAACCCCAGAAGATGGCCTAATCCCTGCTGATGAGGGGTAAATACCCCGAAACACGTGTACAGGGATAGCGAAGAAAGCGATGGTAGCAGAGAATCGAAAGAAGATGCATCGCGGAACACGAACTACATTTACCACAGTCTTGAGGGGCTATCCCGCTGGTGTGTGAGTAGTGTGCGACCCCACCCCAATTGTAATGTTAATGCTCCCTCAAGCAGCTGGCTGACGAGCCTGGGACCCCGCACCTGCGTGCCTGAGTGGTACTAAACCTGGTAATATTTGGCAGCCACCGGCAACCCCAGAAGATGGCCTAATCCCTGCTGATGAGGGGTAAAATCCCTGAAACACGTGTAGAGGGATGGCGAAGAGAGCGAAGATAGAAGAGAATAGAAAGAAGATGCATCGCGGAACACGAACTACGTTTACCACAGTCCTTAGGGGCGATCCCGCTGGTGTGTGAGTGGTGTGCGACCCCACCCCAATTGTAATGTTAATGCTCCTTCGAGCAGCTGGCTGACGAGCCCTGGACCCCGCACCTGCGTGCCTGATTGGTACTAAACCTGGCAATATTTGGCAGCCACCGGCAACCCCAGAAGATGGCCTAATCCCTGCTGATGAGGGGTAAATACCCCGAAACACGTGTACAGGGATGGCGAAGAGAGCGAAGATAGCAGAGAATCGAAAGAAGATGCATCGAGGAACACGAACTACATTTGCCACAGTCCTTAGGGGCTATCCCGCTGGTGTGTGAGTAGTGTGCGACCCCACCCCAATTGTAATGTTAATGCTCCCTCGAGCAGCTGGCTGACGAGCCTGGGACCCCGCACCTGCGTGCCTGAGTGGTTCTAAACCTAGTAATATTTGTCAGCCACCGGCAACCCCCGAAGATGGCCTAATCCCTTCTAATGAGGGGTAAATACCCCGAAACACGTGTACAGGGATGGCGAAGAGAGCGAAGATAGCAGAGAATCGAAAGAAGATGCATCGAGGAACACAAACTACATTTACCACAGTCCTTAGGGGCTATCCCGCTGGTGTGTGAGTAGTGTGCGACCCCACCCCAATTGTATTATTAATGCTCCCTCGAGCAGCTGGCTGACGAGCCTGGGAACCCGCACCTGCGGGCCTGAGTGGTACTAAACCTGGTAATATTTGGCAGCCACCGGCAACTCCAGAGGATGGCCTAATCCCTGCTGATGAGGGGTAAATACCCCGAAACATGTGTACAGGGATGGCGAAGAGAGCGAAGATAGCAGAGAATCGAAAGAAGATGCATCGCGGAAAACGAACTACATTTACCACATTCCTTAGGGGCGATCCCGCTGGTGTGTGAGTAATGTGCGACCCCACCCCAACTGTAATGTTAATGCTCCCTTGAGCAGCTGGCTGATGACCCTGGGACCCCGCACCTGCGCGCCTGAGTGGTACTAAACCTAGTAATATTTGGCAGCCACTGGCAACCCCAGAAGATGGCCTAATCCCTGCTGATGAGGGGTAAATACCCCGAAACACGTGTACAGGGATAGCGAAGAAAGCGACGATAGCAGAGAATCGAAAGAAGATGCATTGCGGAACACGAACTACATTTACCACAGTCCTTAGGGGCTATCCCGCTGGTGTGTGAGTAGTGTGCGACCCCACCCCAATTGTAATGTTAATGCTCCCTCAAGCAGCTGGCTGACGAGCCTGGGACCCTGCACCTGCGTGCCTGAGTGGTACTAAACCTGGTAATATTTGGCAGCCACCGGCAACCCCAGAAGATGGCCTAATCCCTGCTGATGAGGGGTAAATACCCCGAAACACGTGTAGAGGGATGGCGAAGAGAGCGAAGATAGCAGAGAATAGAAAGAAGATGCATCGCAGAACACGAACTACGTTTACCACAGTCCTTAGGGACGATCCCGCTGGTGTGTGAGTAGTGTGCGACCCCACCCCAATTGTAATGTTAATGCTCCTTCGAGCAGCTGGCTGATGAGCCTGGGACCCCGCACCTGCGTGCCTGATTGGTACTAAACCTGGCAATATTTGGCAGCCACCGGCAACCCCAGAAGATGGCCTAATCCCTGCTGATGAGGGGTAAATACCCCGAAACATGTGTACAGGGATGGCGAAGAGAGCGAAGATAGCAGAGAATCGAAAGAAGATGCATTGCAGAACACAAACTACATTTACCACATTCCTTAGGGGCGTTCCCGCTGGTGTGTGAGTAGTGTGCGACCCCACCCAATTGTAATGTTAATGCTTCCTTGAGTAGCTGGCTGACGAGCCTGGGACCCCGCACCTGCACGCCTGAGTGGTTCTAAACCTGGTAATATTCGGCAGCCACCGGCAACCGCAGAAGATGGCCTAATCCCTGCTGATGAGGGGTAAATACCCCGAAACACGTGTACAGGGATGGCGAAGAGAGCGAAGATAGCAGAGAATCGAAAGAAGATGCATCGAGGAACACAAACTACATTTACCACAGTCCTTAGGGGCTATCCTGCTGGTGTGTGAGTAGTGTGCGACCCCCACCCCAATTGTAATGTTAATGCTCCCTCGAGCAGCTGGCTGACGAGCCTGGTACCCGCGCTCCTGCGTGCCTGATTGGTACTAAACCTGGTAATATTTGGCAGCCACCGGCAACCCCAGAAGATGGCCTAATCCCTGCTGATGAGGGGTAAATACCCCGAAACACATGTACAGGGATGGCAAAGAGAGTGAAGATAGCAGAGAATCGCAAGAAGATGCATCACGGAACACAAACTACATTTACCACAGTCCTTAGGGGCGATCCGCTGGTGTGTGAGTAGTGTGCGACCCCACCCTAATTATAATGTTAATGCTTTTTAGAGCAGCTGGCTGACGAGCCTGGGACCCCGCACCTGCGCGCCTGAGTGGTACTAAACCTGGTAATATTTGGCAGCCACCGGCAACCCCAGAAGATGGCCTAATCCCTGCCGGTGAGGGGTAAATACCCTGAAACACATGTACAGGGATGGCGAAGAGAGCGAAGATAGCAGAGAATCGAAAGAAGATGCATCGCGGAACACGAACTAAATTTACCACAGTCCTTAGGGGCGATCCCGCTGGTGTGTGAGTAGTGTGCGTTCACACCCCAATTGCAGGGTCACTTGCTGTATGCAAGTATTGTTCCCTAAAACCAAGACAGACGGGAGTCACCTGAATGGCCTTCACTGTACATCACTTCTATACAAATTGATACTTTAAGCAGAATGAAAGCCATTTTTTTGCAAAAAACTGTGCCACTGATCTCGGCCAAAGAAACTTATGATCTGCAAGCTGCAAGGACTTCTGCAGATATACATGCCCTCTTAACTACAAATTGCCCTATACATTTCTCGGAAATGTTAAATCGTACCTTAAACATGTCTGATACGAGTGGTATTGTACATGTATTTAAGACAGTATTTTCTGGACTTTTAGCACCTTTTGAAGCAGTCCTAGGAATATTTCCTGACTTCGTGCACTCTGTGTAGGGCGGATTTTCTCTCATTTTGAGACTCCCTGCAGGGATACTATTTTTGCTCCTACTGCTGCAATATGGAAGTCATTTTACTGGCGACATCCAGTTACCCATAGAGACAACTCTACTGGCGATGAAGTGTCATGAGCGCATCGTCCAAATTTTGAGACTACCTCATCTAAGAGAATTGAATACCACATGGTTTCTATCGTTCAGACCAATTTGGCAAGATTGCATCTTACCTGTTCTGCGCTGCCTGCTATGCGGAGAAGAATGCATGCTAGACACCTGTCTGACACTCCCATCAGTCATGCCAATGGATGTTGATACTTTGCTTGAACCAGTAACGGCCCATGCACTGTGTTGTCCCCAGCGGCTACCAATTCTGATGAAGGCATTTATTGAGATCTCACAGACGCATAATGCTACTGCTGAGGTACGAGAAACAACAGACGCACAGGTACTATCAATACCAACATTGATAATGCGACCAACTCTGACGGTGATGCTTCATATCTATGTGCGGTTGATCTTCATAACGAGGTAATACAACTTTTACCTACATGGAAGACGACTTTTTTAAAGACTTAGAAGATTTGATGTTTTCTTCAAATACCAACACTGACTTTTGATTTGGCACACAGTGTTCTAAGAGACTCGGAATTCGACCTTCATTTTTTCAAAACAAAGTTCTAACTTTGGAACTCTTTTTTTCTATGATTATTATTTTTCCAAATTTTTTTTTCTCGTTTTTAGCACAAAGTAATCTGCTTAAAGTAGAACTATTCATAGAGAACTAGAATTCTTTGAAAAACTTCCAGAGACAATATTTGACCTTGTCCTAATACCAACAGTTATATGTATTCTGACATGAAATTGTTTTGGCACCTTTTTCTTCTGTATTTACGAGCCATTTCATAAATGTATTTTCCTGATTCATTCAGGTAGCATTTTCAGGCGTAAACTATGCTTAGAATGAAACATTGCCTTGAATGCATACAGCACAAATGCTCTTTTCATGTACAACCAGTACCAATGCATTTTTATGTATTTTGGGTGGGTTTTAAACACTTGTTGTATAGATAGTATTTAAGTATGTTTATTCATGTTTAGAACTTAGGGCTAGATGTAGGTAATTTTATTTTACCACTTCTTAAATACCTAATTTTACCGATTCGGTATTTAAGAAGTGGTAAAATAGAGGGGGGGGGGGGTGTAGGTATTACAGAATCGGTAAATACCGAATCGTTAAAATTCGGTATTTACCGATTCTGTAAATACCGATTCGGTAATGCCCATTGATTCCTATGGGCATTGAAGCCCATAGGAATCAATGGGCATTACCGAATCGGTATTTACCGATTCGGTAAATACCGATTCCAGCAAGGGTGCAGGGGGTGTCACTTTGACACCCTCTAGCACCCCAAATACAGGCATGTCTGTCTGTCACATGGCATAGGTGTGCATGCACACATGTGCATGCACACCTGGATTCGGTATGTTACCACCCAATTAGATTGGGTGGTAAAATACCGAATCTGAAAGGCCTTTGGGACTCAGAAGAGTCCCACCTATATCTAGAAGTTACTGAATCGGTAAAAATACTGATTCGGTATTTTACCGATTGGGTAAATTTACCGATTCGGTAAATTTACCGAACCGGTGTCAAGGTTACAAGCACCCTTACCTGTAGGTCGCTTGTAGGTGGATTCCGCAGAGACGTTATGGACCAACTTCCCCAAATTCTAGTCAATTCCTAGTGATTATATATATTACACTGAGGTAATCATTTAGAAATCAGGGAGGTAGGCCGGATCGTGGACGCTACCTGCTTCCTTAATTGTCGACCTGCGAGGCAATAAAGAAAGCTTTTTGTAATCTCTATATCTATTCTCAATAATACAGCACAAACGTTTTCTTCTCTTTAGATTTTCTTTAGTAATTATGTGCTAGCCTACCTGCGACTGTTTAAGGTCTAGGCGTCACGTCCGTGTTGTCGTCGTGAAGGGTGAAGTAGAGTAGAACCGTGTTGAAGTGAGATGGGTTGCCTGAGAATCACTTTGCCACTAGAGAAACAAATAGTTAAGAATAAGTTACTTCCTTTCTTAAGTTTGTCTATTCCTACCACAATTCCTACTATGTTATTCCCCACTTACTCTCTCTGTCTCTTAGTTGAGCCTTCCTTCACTCTTTCTTCCTAGACAAATAAAATTATAAACAAACACTTTGCACCAAAGCATACAAACAGACTGCGTTTCAAAAGTTAGCCTTGATTCTTCTCAAGGCCTAAAGATCCAAAGAATGTCCTTTTCAGAAAGTCTCTATTCAAATTCTCACAATAGTTCTTCAAAACCAAGTTCAGGTAAGTTTGTTCGAGTTTCAAATCTCTTGTCGCTTGCTTGCGTTGGGCGCCTGATGAATTAAACAAATAAAGAAAGTTTTCACTTAGCTTTTTGTCTCTTCCTTTTAGCTGCGCGATGTCAAGTTCCAGACCTTCGATATCCAAGGGGCGTTGGCTGGTGTCTGCAGGCTCTGAGGATTTTCCAGGACGATCCAGAGCTGGGCGGTGATGAAAGGCAAAGCGACGAGCAACTTTGGGTGTGGCCTTTTATAGCTGTGCCACACCCAGGGATTACTTGACGTAACGCGCACCTTCCCCTGCGTGCGCTTTTCTCCGCATGCGCTCGCACCAATCTTATGCGTGCGTTTTCACTGCATGCGCTCGCGTCCCTGAAAGCTCCGTAAAACAACTGGTAAAACATTACTCGCCTGCAAATGCCTAGTTTGAATAAAAGCATATCATTTTCTCTAGTCTCCTCATAATTTACAACAATAGCGTTTGACCAATACAATCAGAACAGTCTTTAATGACAGCATACAGTTCACCTTGAAGTGAATGCGTAATCACATGAACAGACAAAACATTGTTTACAAACACTACACCTGACATATCTGGAGTGCTGGTTGCACGGGACAGGGGTGGGTTTCCTGAGGGGGCAAACTGCTTTCGTGGGAGCCGTGGGAGCCGGATGTATGTGGTTCATGACAGTACTCCCCTCTCAAAAGCCCTCCCAAAATGTGTGGAACTGGTTTTGGTTTGTTTGGGTTATGAAGATGGAAACTTCTAAGTAATCGAGGGGAATTCTGCAAATTGGAAAGTGGTTCCCAAGTCCGCTCCTCTGGACCGTAACCTTTCCAATGTATAAGATAAAACAGTTTTCCCCGAATTCTTTTTGAATCTACAATTTTCTGGACTTCAAATTCAGGGGTTCCATCGATATGTAGGGGTCCTGGATTTTTTCTGAATCTAGTCTTAGGGTCACAAGGTTTAATCAATGACACATGGAATACGGAATGAAATTTATACTTAGAAGGTAATTTTAGTTTAACACTGACCGGATTGATTATTTTCTCTACTTCAAACGGTCCTATGAATTTTGGACGAAACTTTTTACAAATATTTATTTTTAAGTTCTTTGTAGATAACCATACCTTATCTCCGATGGAGTATTTAGGTGGTGGTTTTCTGTGTAAGTCCGAATATTCCTTTTGACTTTCTTTTGCTTGTGCCAAATGATACTGAGCCAAATCTTGTACATGAGTTAATTTCGTAATGTGGTCTTCCAAAGAGGGTATGACTGATGGAATCAATATAGTTTCTGGAATATTTTTAGGATGGAACCCATAAGTGCTGAAAAAGGGTGAAAGAGTGGTGGAAGAATTGTCCATGTTATTGAACGCAAATTCTAACACCCATAAAATATCTGACCATTCCTTCTCTTCTTCTACCAAGGCGCATCTTAAAAATTGCTCTATGGTTTGATTGGTTCTTTCTGTTAAACCATCAGTTTGGGGATGATACCCTGAAGATGTGCGAATATCCATACCTAAAGTTTCACCTAAATGTTGCCAAAAATGCGAAACAAATTGTGAACCCCTATCAGAAATTATTACCGAAGGAATACCATGTAGTCGGATTATTTCTTTGGAAAAGATTTGAGTTAATTCTTTTGCAGGAGGAATTTTCTTCAATGGGATGAAATGTGCCATACGAGAGAAATGATCAACTACAGTCAGTATGGTGTTAAAACCTTCCTTGGTTTTCGGAAGCTCCACTATAAAATCAAGAGATACTGTGTGCCAAGGTTGAGGGGAAATCGGGAGAGGAAGCAACTGACCACTAGGTGCCCTATGTTGTGTTTTATTTTGTGCGCAAATCACACAAGTCTCAATATAAGATCTAACATCATTTAACAAGGAAGACCACCAAAATTTTCTTTTAATCATTTGACTGGTCTTGATGATTCCGGGGTGTGCCGACATAAGAGTGTCATGATGCAACTGTATTATTTTGTTTTGTAATTCTGGCGTGGGTACAAAAATTTGTTCATTCATATACAAAAATCCTTCTCTTAACTGTAACAGAGGATACAAATCATACCAATCTTGTGATGTTTTTTCCTGAATCTTTTTCTTTATGTCTACCATTACATCGGAAATAACCACTCCTACCTTAAAACAATTGTCTGGTAGAACAGGTTGAATTTTATCAGAGGAACCTTCTTTTTCTTCTACCATTCCCAAGCGCGATAAAGCATCTGCTTTTAGGTTCTCTTTTCCTGGTCGGTAAGTTATGACAAAGTTGTAATCATTAAAGAATAATGTCCAACGTAATTGCCTAGCAGTGAGTGCTTTCACAGAGCGCAGAAATTGTAGATTTCTGTGATCAGTATAGATCGTTACAGGATGTCTTGCCCCTAACAAGTAGTGACGCCATTCTTCGAAGACTGCTTTAATGGCTAACAACTCCTTGTCAGCGATAGCGTAGTTTTGTTCTGTAGGGGTTAGTTTCCGTGAATAATATGCAATGGGGTGCATCTGACCTGTTTCTTTGTGTCTTTGGGATAGAATTCCTCCGATGGCAAACTGTGAAGCATCTGCTTCCACAATAAAGGGTTTAGAAGGATCCGGATGCATTAATACAGGAGCTGTAGTAAACTGTCTTTTGAGATTCTGAAAAGCTTCCTCTGCATCACTATTCCAATCAAACTTTACACCTTTCTTCAGAAGCCTAGTAATTGGGGTTATCAAATGAGAAAAATTACAGATGAAACGTCTATAAAAATTAGCGAACCCCAAAAAACTCTGTACTTGCTTCACTGAAGAAGGACTACTCCAATCTAGAACGGCTTGGATTTTCTTCGGATCCATTTCTATTCCATCTGGACTTAAAACATATCCTAGGAATTCGACTCTAGTAGTATGGAATGTACTTTTCTCAAGCTTTACATACAAGGAGTTGTCAAGAAGTTTTCGAAGAATTGCTCTTACTTGTTGTACATGTTCTGTGGTGTTTTTAGAATAAATGAGAATATCATCTATGTACACAATACAACAGATATCAAGAAATTCCCTTAGAACCTCATTTATAAAAAATTGGAACGCTGCGGGAGCGTTGCAGAGTCCGAATGGCATAACCTGATACTCATACTGACCAAATTTGGTACGAAAAGCTGTTTTCCACTCGTCACCACTTCGAACCCTAACTAAATGATAAGCTCCTCGCAAATCCAATTTAGTATAAATGACGGCATCTTTTAATTGGTCTAAGAGAGTTGGAATTAAAGGAAGTGGATATCTGTTCTTAATAGTTACGTTATTAAGAGCTCTATAGTCGATGCAAGATCTCAACTCGCCTCCCTTTTTTGGGATAAAAAAGAGAGGAGAGGATACAGGAGATTTCGAATGTCTAATAAATCCATTCGCCAAGTATTCATCTAGATAATCTCTTAAATGATCGTTTTCTTTATCGGTGAGTGCGTAGATTCGACTACACGGTAGGGTAGCCCCGGGCACTAGGTCTATTCGACAATCAAAATCCCGATGAGGTGGTAAAGTATTGGCTTTTGATTTGTCAAACACCTCAAGAAGATCAGAATATTCCTCAGGAATTCCTTCCAAAAGTAAAACACTTTTTGAATTCAAAGGGAAATTACTACCTTGAATCAGTACTTTGGAATCTTGTGACAACAAACAGTTTGATGTACAGTAATTGGAATCTAACAACACTGTCCTCTCAACCCAATCAATTTTGGGATTATGCTTAGTAAGCCAAGGTATACCTAAAATCAAGCGGAATTGAGGAGCGTCAATGATGTCAAAGGTTATGTTTTCTTTATGGACATTTAAACAAGTCATGGCAAGTGTTTCAGTGTGGAATTGAATTAAACCTGAAGATAACTCTTTCCCATCAACTGCCCTGACAACTTCCGGATGTTCTTTGGACTTAGTCTTAAAATCTAATTCTTTCAAAAACATAGTGTCTATAAAATTGCCTGTGGCTCCTGAGTCAATTAAGGCGTCTACCGTCCAATGTTTCCCTGATTCTTTAAGGGACTGCAAAGAGACCTTTATACTAAGATGTTGAGAAGTTATTTCCGGAGTTATGGAGGCCAAACTAGAAACCTTACTCGACAATCTGACCTCTTGATTTGTCGAGCTAGTTAGTTTTCCGACTGCTGTACTAAAGCTACCTCAGGATTCTTCCCCTTGGGCTTGTTTGGGCGCACCGGGCATTCTTTAACAAAATGGCCTGACTTGCCGCAATACAAACATTGGTTCAATTTTCTTCTTTTGTCCTTTTCCTCTTTACTTAGAGGACCCTTGATAGTACCTATCTGCATGGGTTCTCCTAAATCAATCTTAGGTGTGCTTTCTGTTCTCATACTGTTATTTCTCTCTTTAAAAGAGAAGACTTTTACTTCAGTCTTTCCTTTCTCGCCTCTTCGTTCTGACAATCGATGATTCAGTTTTACCACTAAGTCTATGAAGTCTTCTATAGTGTCTGGAGGATCTAAGATCTGTGTGACCATATCCTTTAATTCGTCTTTGAGTCCTTTGTAAAAAAGGGAAACCCCTTTTTCCTCTGGCCAGTGAGCTTCAATTACTAGTCTGTTAAATTGAGATATATAATGCAGTAAATCCGATGAACCCTGTTTTAAATGTAACAACTCATGATCCGCTGATTGGACAAAGACATGTTTTGCGAACAGTTTTTTCATGGTATTTTTAAATGTACGAAGATTATAGAGAATAGGGTCATCGCGGTCAACTATTGGCACTGACCATAAAGCTGCATCTCCTCCTAAATACGAGAGAATAAAGGCTATTTTAGAGGAATCATCAGGAAAGGCTGCTGGTTTTGCTATAAAATGTAAATGACATTGATTTAAAAATATGGAAAATGTATTACTATCTCCATAAAACCTTTCTGGAGGTGCTAAGGGGACAGGTACTGGAGTTACAACTTGAATCTGAGTTGACGTTGAAGATGGAGCAGAATCAGAATGCAAGGTTTGAAACCCTGGTTGAAAAGTTGCAGGTTTCAACACAGACTTCTGAGTTGGGGAGAAATTCCAAGTGCTAGGACCAGAGGGAACAGATTGCATATTACTTCGAATATCAGCGACCTCTCTACGAAGAGCTGCGTTATCAGCTTGAATTGCAGTTAACAGATTCGCCATATCTTGCAAAGAATTTGCAATGGAAGGATCCATAACGTCTGGGCGGAATAACTGTTGTGGGCTTTGCCTTCTGTCAAGGTTACAAGCACCCTTACCTGTAGGTCGCTTGTAGGTGGATTCCGCAGAGACGTTATGGACCAACTTCCCCAAATTCTAGTCAATTCCTAGTGATTATATATATTACACTGAGGTAATCATTTAGAAATCAGGGAGGTAGGCCGGATCGTGGACGCTACCTGCTTCCTTAATTGTCGACCTGCGAGGCAATAAAGAAAGCTTTTTGTAATCTCTATATCTATTCTCAATAATACAGCACAAACGTTTTCTTCTCTTTAGATTTTCTTTAGTAATTATGTGCTAGCCTACCTGCGACTGTTTAAGGTCTAGGCGTCACGTCCGTGTTGTCGTCGTGAAGGGTGAAGTAGAGTAGAACCGTGTTGAAGTGAGATGGGTTGCCTGAGAATCACTTTGCCACTAGAGAAACAAATAGTTAAGAATAAGTTACTTCCTTTCTTAAGTTTGTCTATTCCTACCACAATTCCTACTATGTTATTCCCCACTTACTCTCTCTGTCTCTTAGTTGAGCCTTCCTTCACTCTTTCTTCCTAGACAAATAAAATTATAAACAAACACTTTGCACCAAAGCATACAAACAGACTGCGTTTCAAAAGTTAGCCTTGATTCTTCTCAAGGCCTAAAGATCCAAAGAATGTCCTTTTCAGAAAGTCTCTATTCAAATTCTCACAATATTTCTTCAAAACCAAGTTCAGGTAAGTTGTTCGAGTTTCAAATCTCTTGTCGCTTGCTTGCGTTGGGCGCCTGATGAATTAACCAAATAAAGAAAGTTTTCACTTAGCTTTTTGTCTCTTCCTTTTAGCTGCGCGATGTCAAGTTCCAGACCTTCGATATCCAAGGGGCGTTGGCTGGTGTCTGCAGGCTCCGAGGATTTTCCAGGACGATCCAGAGCTGGGCGGTGATGAAAGGCAAAGCGACGAGCAACTTTGGGTGTGGCCTTTTATAGCTGTGCCACACCCAGGGATTACTTGACGTAACGCGCACCTTCCCCTGCGTGCGCTTTTCTCCGCATGCGCTCGCACCAATCTTATGCGTGCGTTTTCACTGCATGCGCTCGCGTCCCTGAAAGCTCCGTAAAACAACTGGTAAAACATTACTCGCCTGCAAATGCCTAGTTTGAATAAAAGCATATCATTTTCTCTAGTCTCCTCATAATTTACAACAATAGCGTTTGACCAATACAATCAGAACAGTCTTTAATGACAGCATACAGTTCACCTTGAAGTGAATGCGTAATCACATGAACAGACAAAACATTGTTTACAAACACTACACCTGACATATCTGGAGTGCTGGTTGCACGGGACAGGGGTGGGTTTCCTGAGGGGGCAAACTGCTTTCGTGGGAGCCGTGGGAGCCGGATGTATGTGGTTCATGACAACCGGTAAAATTGGCCCCTCTACATCCCAAAAACCCATTTACCGGTCGGTAACGGCTGAAATCGTCCGTTACCGGCCGGTAAATGGCCACCTAAATCTGGCCCTTAGTATTTATTAGAAGTGGTACATAGGAAAGTAGAGTGGGTGTTGTATAGCGTTTTAGATTCCAAATGGATTTTCCCGATTCATGCCCTTATATAGGCATAGAAATCAAGCCCTTATTTAGGCATAGCCCATGCAACCTAAATACAGACATGACTACTTCCATCCATTCACCAAACGTCACAACGATTTCCTGGAAAATCAGCTTAAGCCGTTAGGGATTTCCCCATGCTTGAATATTGATTTTTCCTAGAACTCAGTTACATTACAATGAACAACTATTCCCTAGGGGTTCATTCATGACGTTCATATGCCCAACTTTACGTCAAACATGGCAATTCCTAAACACCTTCAAGGTATAAATATATCTTCACTTGCTATGGCAAAACACGGTGGTTCGGTGCAATTCGACGACCTACTTCCTCTGCGCATCTCGCTACAGCAAGTGCCAGAAGGAAGCCGAGTCTCCAGCTGACACACTGATCAGGAAGCTGCCCTCCTCTGACGAGAAATTCAGCTCCAGTGTTTCTGACACCCCTTGCGGAGTGTTGGGAAATCGTGTCCAGAGACAGAGATACCAGACCTCCTTCATTCTAAGGTATGGAGCTGATTAGAACCTAGAGAAACCTTTGGTAGATGCTTGGCAAAACTAAACCTATGCTAAAGGCCATACTTACTTCTTCCCTCGTACTAGACTTAGGTTAGGTACATTGGGGTAGGCGTATTTTAGAAGCACCAGTTGAGTATTTTAGCCTGTGTTATTTATAAGCATGGGCGAATTTTGCGAATTTGCAATTCGCAAATTTGTGGATTTGCGAATTCGCGATCCGCGAAATTCGTGAATTTGTGCGAATTTGCAGATTTTTTTATTTTCTATGCCCCACTCGTTTTTGTGCTCTTCTGCCCTCTGCCCAACTCGTTTTTGTGGTCTTCTGCCCTCTGCCCCACTCGTTTCTGCCCTCTGTCCCACTCGTTTTTGTGCTCTTCTGCCCTCTGCCCCACTCGTTTTTGTCCCCTTCTGCCCTCTGCCCCACTCGTTTCTGTGCCCTTTTGCCCTCTGCCCCACTCGTTTTTTGTCCCCTTCTGCCCTCTGTCCCACTTTGTGCCCTTCTGCCCTCAGCCCCACTTAGATGGCGCCGGCAAGCTGCCAGCGCCATTCTAAAATAGCTACAAAGTCAGCTTCAACAGGAAGCACTAATAGATAAAGTAAAGCAGGTGCTCGAGTTGAAGGTCAAATTAAGTTACACAATCATTAATCACCCCAAGTTTGGGGTGATTAATGATTGTGTGACTGAATTTGAATTCCTGTTGAAGCTGACTTTTGTAACTATTTTAGAATGGCTCTGGCAGCTTGCTGGCAGCTTGCCGGCGCCATTCTAAAATAGTTACAAAAGTCAGCTTCAACTTTTGACCCAATCCATTCCACTCGCGGATTTTGCGGGAAATTCGCGAATCTCACGGATTGCGAATTTGCCGTAAATCCGCGAGCGGAAAAGATTTTCCACCCATGCTTAGTGATAGAATTCACTTTTCGATGCTCTAATTACCCTATGATGACGTGTGAGTTAGCATCATATGACTAACTAATGCATTTCGTATATACACCTATGCTGAATACATATTCTTACTTATTGCTTATATTCAAATGTATGCGTGACCATATTAGCTTCTTAGCTTAGCCTGTGTGCCACCATTTTGTGTAACTCTCTGTGCCTGCGGGCTCTGCTCGCTCATGCCCCTCCCGCAGGAATACAGAAATATACTAAGACAGCAGTTTTCGTTTCTCGGCTTACTGTGGTCGAAACTAGCAAGTTTCGTTATCAGTAATGTTCTCATGCCCAGAGACGCCGAAGCCTGGCTCCCTGGCCTTGAGCAGAGATAATAATGTATCCCTTGCAGGTGCAGATGCCTGTTGTATGAGAGCATTGTCTACTAACTAGAGGCTCGGTAACTTTCCACAAGGGGCGTACCCCATTTACTGTATTGCATTATAATGTATTGCTGTGATGCAGAGAGTCAGTCCTCTCGTTCGCACTCCTAGGAGTGAGGTCGGACAGGGCCCTCTCATATGAGTGTTGTTTGGCCTAATAAAAACTTTTGTTATACTTCTCCACTGTCCGGCTGACTTCCTATAAGGTAATTATAGGTGAGTGCTGTAAGTCACTCCAGTGGATTTGAGCCACGCTTATCAGATGGCGCCCGAATAGGGACCCCGCGATAAGGATCTTTCTCACCCGTAAGTGGGTAGCAGAAGACCGGGGACCCGCCGGTCGGCACGGTGGGCCCGGGATCCCATTTGATGCCGAGCTTGGTTCTCGCAGCGCTGCCCCACCCTGCTGATCGGGAGAGGTCGCGGTTCGGATCTTACGCCGGGGTCCAGAAGGCGGAACTTGAAGCTGACCGTGTTGGTCCTGGCAGCCGGAGGTGGAGAACGGTAGAGGTCGGTGCCGCCAACGGAAGGTGAGTGGTCCACCTGTGATTGCTGCAGGAACAGGAGTGTTCCGGGAGACTAGAGTGTCTCCGATGGTTTGAGGAGCTGGTGTGCTCCTGGGGCTAGTGTGCTCCGGGGAACTCAGAGTACGAGTCGGTGCTCTGACAGACTTGATGGGGTTGGGGACGTATTTCGAGGTAATTGTTTGTAGTGATCCGACCGGATGGTACTGTGGTGAAGGCGTGGCTCATTGTGGGTAGACTCTGGTGCGCTTACCCTGAACTCCTAGTGTGGTGATTCAGTGGAGGTGTGATCCGGGTTTCCCGCGGTAAAGTGCGCAGTGATCCGCAGTGCCGCACGGGTGGCGGATTCGTTCCCCTTCCTCAGAACAGTTAGTGTGCTGTTCGGTCTGCGGTAGAGTCCAGGTTCCCCAGGACTTGGTCGACGGGCCTTGTCCCATTTGGTAACACGTGTTCTGGAGATATTGTATATGTGTACGTGGTTCGTCTATATGTTTATGTGTGAATGAACTTGAGCTGTGATTCGAGATAAAGCAAAGATGCCGTGTTTTAGCAAGTTGCGATGTTTTGGATGCTGTTGTCGACCCTCAGATACTAGACTGGCCGAGAGCCAACCTGCACCCCCTGAAGGGACACCGAGTTTTGATATGTATGTTAAACATGGACTGGTCCCGATCATGTTTGGCACTTTGTGGCATCGATACACTGCTGATAATGTGGATTTACAATGGCCTCTGACGGGTTCTTTTGATGAAGCTAAATTGGATTATTTGCAAGATAAACTGTTTGCTAGGCGTAGCCGTCAGAGTATGTTTGACTCTTTGCGAATATGGCAGAAAGAGGTCAGGAAACGTAAGATGCGAGAGGAGAAAGAGGAGTATAAAAAGTCCACCCAGACTATGGCGCAGAAAGCGAGAGAACAGGTAGGGAATGAGAATGCATTACGCATGGAGCGCGCTGATAGACTTTGTAGATTGAAAGAAAATAAAAGTTACGTAGTGAGAGAGGACGACCCAGATGAGATGGAGGACATTTTGAATGCCCGACCCCCTCCCCCTTATGCCCCGCAGCCATTGTACCCCTCATTGCCACTTTCGGCCCCTAGTAGCGCCATTCCAGGTCCTTCAGCGAGTGCCCCCCAACAATCCCTGCCCTCGACACCCCTCGTTTCTCTACTTCAGCCCACTTCACCCGCCCCCTCGCCATTTTCTCTAGCACTCCCTACTGTCTCAGCTAGCACCACCCCAAGTCAGGAGATGCTAACACCGAGTCGCGGCGCAGGTAGCGGATTGTTCTCACAGGTACGGAAGCTGCTTACGCGTTCTACTGTTGGTTTGGATGAAAAAAGTTTGGTGGCTAACCAGGCATGTCAATGGGCCAGGAATAATATTTATTCGTTTGATGATATCTGGTCCACCATGAAAGATTTTGAGCCATTAATGCAGCAGCACGCTTTGTGGCACATGGCTAGTGTATTGATACCGTTATGGGAGCAGGGCTATGGAGGTGTGGCTCCGGCGGTTTTGCGGGATATACAGGCTGGTGCGTACAGAACGAACACAGGGGTGAAGGAAGTGATGAGTAGTTTGCGCGCACTTTTGCAATACAGGAATGAGTTGCCCTCTGCAGGTACACCCCATTTCCCAGGTCTCCACCCAATGCGAGAAGTACACCCTATTTTTCATCCTGAGATCCCCGAGTTGTTAGATCCAGTCACGAAGGCTGTTACAAGGAACAGAATTGATGCGCATTTTCAGGAGCAATGGGTGTATACGCCATGGAAGAGAAGTGAGGTGTTGTCATTGAAGGCTCAACTGCCGGATTCTAGAAAGAATCCAACAGCCTATTACAAAGAGCTTACGGAAGCGGCGTCTTCTACTGTGATGACGTTGGCTGACGTCGAATTGTTTTTCGGGCTTTTGGTCCCGGTTGATGTGTGGCGACAAGTGAAAGGTGCGGATCATACGGAGGAACTGGGTGGTACATGGCAGGAGTTGCAGGATTGGGACAAGGAGCGTAAGCCAGGGGAGAAGCCGAAGGCTGAGATATTGGCTTTGCCAGGGCGTATTATAAAATATATGCATTCCCTCATCCCCCCGAAAAAGGTAGATTGGGACAAATTGACGGCTTGCAAGCAGAAAAAGGATGAAGCGGTCTCTGATTTCTTTACGAGGTTTGAGGAAACGTATATGGATTTTAGTGGACAGGATGTGTCACAGGATGGAGGGTTACGGCTCTTCGTCAACAGGTTTGTCACAAACTTATTGCCTGAGATATCGGCCAGACTGCAAGCATCGGAGAGCACGTGGACAACGTCCTCTCCTTCGGGAATACTAAGTATGGCGCAATATTACGAGCACAGGGAAAATGAAAATAAGGACAAACAGGAAAAGAAGGCTAAAGATTTGAAGACGAGGGTTTTATTGCAGCAGGTGGCAAGAGGCAGAGGAAGGGGTGCAGGGCCGAGCCGCGGAGGTGGATTTGGAAGAGGTGAGAGCAGGGACAGGCTGGGACCGAATCAGTGCGCGAAGTGCAAGCAGGAGGGGCACTGGTGGAGGGATTGTCCGCTGCTTCAGGCAAGCGCTGGTGTAGGGCGCGGACGAGGAAGAGGTGGCGGTGATTTTGGGAGACAGGCTGCGCGATCAGAAGGAGGCGGGAGACCGGGAGGCAATTACTTTGACAACGGGACAGATAGACAACAGTCGCAGAGGAGCGGGGGCCAGTATTACAATGATGATTACTCAGTTGATGATTTGACAGGGTTTTCCTACAACTAGGACAGCGTAGGACAGAGCATGGGACCAGTACTTATGGAAGTTGATCAGAGGGGGCCTTATGTCGAAGCCGACTTACTAGGGTCTCAGCAGAAATTTCTAGTGGATACGGGTGCAATGAAAAGTTCAGTGGCTCGTTCTCGGGTCCCAGGGGCGGCTCTGTCTGGCAAGAATAACATATCCGTGGGTTTCGCAGGAACTCCGGTGATTAGCCCCATTTCTAAACCCCTCACGTTAACGATTGGTCCTTTTACTGTTGATTCACCGTTTTTGTTGACGTCAAATTGTGGTGAAAATTTGTTGGGTTTAGACCTATTGAAGAGATTGCATGCTACCATCTATTGTTCCCCGGATGGCGTGTACATTACTCTAGGCCCCAATGTTGCCCGCCCACTACAGTGTTTTTCAAAAGACGACCCGCTGCCACCTGAGTTTCGAGGCATACCAGACGGCTTGTGGGCCGTCAGTGATAATGATGTGGGAAGAATGGACATTGCCCCGGTGTCAATTAGAGTGAAGGTGGGAGCCAAATTGCCCAGAATACCACAATACAGAATACCTAGAGAGGGTGAGAAGGCCTTGTTACAGATAATTCAAGAATTGATACAGTCTGGAGTTGTAGAAGAGACTGATTCGAATATATGTAACAGTCCTATTTTGCCTGTACTTAAAAGACGGTCACCTGATGCAACTGATAATACTCCTGATGTCTATAGATTTGTGATCGATTTGCGGCAGGTGAATAGAGTAGTGGAGCCACAGTATCCGGTGGTCTCGGACATCACTACGATATTAACAATGATTCCACCTTCGGCCAAATATTTCTCTGTCCTTGATTTGAAAAACGCTTTCTTCAGTATTCCAGTACATGAAGATAGCAGGTACCTTTTCGGATTCTCATTGGCTGGCCGTAGCTTCCGCTTCAAGAGAATTCCTCAGGGGTACACTGAGAGTCCTAGTATATACAGTCAGGCTCTAAAGGCACAATTGGATGATTTGGAACTCCCACCTGGCAACGTGATGTTGCAGTACGTGGATGATATCCTCATAGCATCGGACGACGAACAGGGTTGTCGAGATGCTACTGTGAAATTGTTACACCATTTGGCTAAAAGGGGGCATAAAGTGTCCCTTCCGAAATTCCAATACTGTCGAACGGAGGTCACCTACCTCGGTCACCTCCTTTCGAAAGCGGGGAGGAGATTGACGCCGGAGCGCATAAAAGCGATCACTAACATGCAAGTACCTAACACGCAGCGAGAGGTGCGCGCGTTCCTAGGCATAACATCGTATTGTCGTCAGTGGATACCTAACTATGCATTACTAACAAAACCCCTATTGTATCTGACTACCAAAGAAGTGCGCGAACCCCTACCCTGGACCCCCGCATGTCAGGAAGCGTTTGAGTTACTAAAAGAATCTCTGTGTTCTGCGCCAGTTCTTGGAACACCTGATTACCAGAAGCCTTTTGTCCTTTACGTGCACGAGGCGGAAGGTTGCGCGTTGTCTGTCCTAACTCAGTGTTTTGGGGGAAAGCAGAGACCGTGTGCGTATTTCTCTGCAATGCTCGATAATGTGGCAAGAGCGCTGCCGAGTTGTCTGAGAGCCACAGCGGCTGCTGCGGTCTCTATAAGACAATCGGCAGGGCTCGTGCTGGGGACAGATCTCACAGTAATGGTACCGCATGCTGTGGATATCTTACTAAACAGGACACAGACGCAGCATTTAACAAGCGCTCGTCTGACGGGTTACGAGATGACTCTTTTTGCACCCCATGTGACAATAAAAAGGTGTGCCACATTGAACCCCGCCACCTTGTTACCTATCCCCACAGACACTGACACGAATGGTGACATACATGACTGTGTGTATAGGACTGAGGAGGAGACAAAGGGGAGGGTGGATCTGACAGACAGGCCCATGGAAGAACCAGACGGGGAACTGTATGTTGATGGATCCTGTTTTAAATTACCAGACGGGACATCGACAGCAGCATATGCAATAACGACATTACAGACGGTGGTAGAGACTTCTAGAATACCTTACAATTCTGCTCAGGCTGCTGAGATTATCGCTTTACTGAGAGCATGTGAGTTGAGTGAGGGGTTGGAGGTGAACATTTACACCGATAGCCAATACGCCTTTGGCGTGGTTCATAATTATGGGCGACTTTGGGCAGAACGGGGATTCTTGACCTCCCATGGACAGCGCATCCAACATGGTCCACTGATATTACGACTGTTAACGGCATTGACATTACCCAAACGATTGGCTGTGATAAAATGTAGCGCACACAAGACAATAGTGGACGATGTCGGGCGAGGCAATGCTTTTGCCGACGAGACAGCAAAAGAGACTGCTAGAGAGAAATTACCACGAATGTTTGTGGCAGGGCCAGCACGATGGGTCCCAGATATTCATATGTTCGCAGACACGGTTCAGAGTGTCAAGAACATACAAAGTAAGGTGACGGATGAGGAATTGAGAGCATGGAAGGATGGGCAGGGACGACTGGATGCGGATGAATGTTGGACAGATGTAACAGACAAGAGAAGATGGATGTTACCGAATGCGTATGTCCTTCCAGTAGTGACGATGGCACACGGGCCTGCCCATGTGAGTGCGAAGGGTATCTGCAAACTATTAGACCCGGTGTGGAGCAATAAAAACATCTCTAAGATGGCCACCAATTTGGTTCGTCAATGTATGGTGTGTTTGAGACACAATCCTGGAAAGGGTACCCCTGTCCCAGTGGGAAATTTTGCACCCCCCTCTTTCCCTTTTGAGGTGATTCAGATGGATTACATCGAAATGGAAAGAGTCAACAACTTGAAGTACGTCCTTGTAGTTGTATGCGCCTTTAGTAGGTGGGTGGAGGCGTTCCCAACTAAGGACTGCACGGCTATGTCTACTGCAAAAATGTTGATAAAGGAGTATTTCTCCCGCTTCGGATTACCTAGGGTGATCTGGAGTGATAATGGCACGTCCTTTAATGCTGAATTAGTGAAAAATATATGCAAAGGTTTACACATCACCCAGAAGTTCCACTCGGCCTTGCATCCTCAGGCAGCAGGACTGGTGGAACGCTTTAACGGGACGCTCAAGTTAAAAATGGCCAAAATATGTGAGAGTACAGGTCTCCGTTGGCCAGATGCACTTCCCTTAGCTTTGCTTTCCACAAGAGTCACTGTAAATGCAAAAATGGGCGTCTCCCCGCACGAGGTGGTATTTGGCCGCCCGGCCAATATCTGGGGAGTGCCCCGACCTAAATGTTTCTCAGAAGTTCCTTATCCTCTGTTGACAGATTATCTGTATGCTTTGACTAAAGATCTTCGTTCTATTCATCAGCAGGTAGCAGACACTCTGAAGCCGTTGCCGGAGGGGCCCGGACACACCATCCACCCAGGGGATTGGGTCGTGGTGCGACGATACCAGCGGAAGTCTTGCTTGGAGCCAAGGTGGTCAGAGCCTCGTCAGGTGCTCCTTACCACGCGCACGGCGCTGCGGATCGACGGCAGAAAGGCGTGGACCCATGCCTCTCATGTGAAGAGGGTCCCGCTCCCGTTGCCCTATGATCAATGGGTGCAAGACGGCATCGCTGACCAAGAGTGTGAACATATCCCGAGGTATGTTCCTTTCTCGGATGCTTCACTGATTGGAGAAGAGCGAAGCGGCATTGAAAATTCTGTGAGCTCTACAACTCCTCTTGTTGCTAGCAAAGAGATACCGGAAAGTTCAGCATCTGCCACGGAGACACCTGCTTTGTTCTCCGACCCCGAAGTGCCAGGGAGCACTCGTTATAATTTCCGGCCCCGAAGAAAATAAGTACAGTGCTGGAATATGATGGACTAAATACTGGAAGAAGGGCTTAGTGGACATTTTGAAAAAGAAGATTTAGTGGTAGGGATGGACTTGTAAGAGCCCTGGTGTTTAGCCGAAGATTGTGTTCTCTGAGACTGAAAGCGTGGTGCGGGGCCCGAATTAAGTGCTTCCCTTATTTCAAAGTGAACAACGTGGGAGTAGGTATGGACGGTAAAAGCCTGCCTGTGAGGCTTTGAAGGACACAGGGAGAAGATCCCTTTTTAAGGGTTGAAGAACCCCTCTGGCCGGTTGAGGATTGTCTGGGACTATTTTTTTAGTAGTAGTGTGATTTTTATTTTTTATTTTTGATTTTGGTGTTGATAAGTATACAGAATGTATCCCTTTGGGCGGCCAATTGCTGATGAGGAGCTGCCTTTTGCAGCCCCCCCGAGACGTGAGCCTGATTCCCCCTGGTTGGCCCTTTCCCGAAAAGGAAAAATTGGAGTGCTAATTATATTTTTAATTGCCTTTTTGGTGACTCTTGGCATACTGTTTTTCGTTGATAAATACTATCCTGTACACAAATTTGCACCCACACCTACTGCTGTTCCGGAACATGCAATGTTAACTGTTGAATATGGTGAAAGAATGATACGGGCAAATTATAAAGATAATGTTTTTATTAAAACACTGCATCATGCGCATGCCACTACCAACATGACAGATTGCTGGGTTTGTGGGCTTTTGCCCTCTGCAGCCTATAAGAAAGATAGATTCCTTGCTCTTCCTTTGACTCCGGTAAATAGTTGTGTGGGATGGTACACCCTTATAGGTCTAGTTAAATATTTCCAACAGCCAGATTCCCTCACACCCCGACTACAGAATAGGGGGTGGACAATGACAATGCGAGTGCGACCTTTGCCTTCAGCTTCCCTTGGACGGATATACACTGACGGGCGTTTTGACCAGACTTTTATACAGACATGTGAGAAAAAGTTGGGTCGCTTCTTGACACCAAATGATACTGATAGGCTAAGGGATAGTTTTATGAAACTGAACGCCACCTTGTCTTATAGGCATCCCCCTAGGAGTAACGACAGCTCCAAAAGTTTGATACCCTTGGCTGTGGTGGGTCCTCCTCCATTTTTCTGTATAGAGGGAAGGGGTCCCATCAAGGTTGGAAATAGCTCTTGTAACGTGACTGCTTCAATACGCCTGCCCGTTAGCCCCTCATTGATTGCCCCACCCAGTGTCTATTTCGTATGCGGTGAAAGTGGATACTTATGGTTGCCCGAGGGTTGGGGTGGGGTGTGCTACCTGGCTTATCTGATTCCTCCCGTGTATGTGGCTCCCTCTGATTACCACAGAACTCATCGACGATTCCCCAATACTCCAGAGCAGCCGCAGGGGCAGCGTAAAAGGAGGGACCTTCAGGTAGAGGACGTTGATCAGACAGATACCTCGTATCAGCAGTGGACTGATTTTTCTAAGGGTCTGCTTCCTTTCTGGGGTCCTATATTCAATAGTAGAGCTATCAGACGACTCTCTAGGGTAATGGAAAAGGTGGTTCTGGTTGAGGCTGACATTACGACTAACATCTCTGTTGAGGTTCAGGCTATGAGATTATTTACGATCCAGAATAGGATGGTCCTTGACGTCATACTAGCTGATAGGGGCGGGGCCTGCCGCGTCATCGGGACCTCTTGCTGCGTTTATATCCCTGACTCCGCCCCGACTGTTAACTTGGCAGTGCAAAAATTGCATAGATTAGCGACTGAACTGCACCAAGATAATGGAACTTGGTCTCTCCAAGGGTGGCTCTGGGGTGCCTTTTCTTCCTGGGGCTGGAAAATACTGATGGGTTTGGTTGGAGTGGTTAGTGTAATACTGTCATGCTGCCTTTGCATATATTGCCTTCCTCCATGTTGTTCAATGTGTGCTGCAAATATTCGTCCGAAAAAGAAGTTACCAGGTCAATATACGACTTCTATGATTACTGAAATTCCTGCTGATGCAAGTTGGTTAATGTTTATTGCAGAAGATGTTTTAGACTGAAGTAGTAAAGTCCTGCCCCTAGAATGGATGTCGGCACTACCTTTGGCAAATAAATGAGGCTATAGTTAGCCAATGATGCTAAAAGGAGGGTCTGATAGAATTCACTTTTCGATGCTCTAATTACCCTATGATGACGTGTGAGTTAGCATCATATGACTAACTAATGCATTTCGTATATACACCTATGCTGAATACATATTCTTACTTATTGCTTATATTCAAATGTATGCGTGACCATATTAGCTTCTTAGCTTAGCCTGTGTGCCACCATTTTGTGTAACTCTCTGTGCCTGCGGGCTCTGCTCGCTCATGCCCCTCCCGCAGGAATACAGAAATATACTAAGACAGCAGTTTTCGTTTCTCGGCTTACTGTGGTCGAAACTAGCAAGTTTCGTTATCAGTAATGTTCTCATGCCCAGAGACGCCGAAGCCTGGCTCCCTGGCCTTGAGCAGAGATAATAATGTATCCCTTGCAGGTGCAGATGCCTGTTGTATGAGAGCATTGTCTACTAACTAGAGGCTCGGTAACTTTCCACAAGGGGCGTACCCCATTTACTGTATTGCATTATAATGTATTGCTGTGATGCAGAGAGTCAGTCCTCTCGTTCGCACTCCTAGGAGTGAGGTCGGACAGGGCCCTCTCATATGAGTGTTGTTTGGCCTAATAAAAACTTTTGTTATACTTCTCCACTGTCCGGCTGACTTCCTATAAGGTAATTATAGGTGAGTGCTGTAAGTCACTCCAGTGGATTTGAGCCACGCTTATCACTTAGTTATTTATGTATGTATTTTTATATGACTTAGAAACCATGCAATGTTCTTAAGGCATTATTTCATATTACTGTTTACGCTGTGTGCATTATACTTTGCATTTTTACGATTGTAGCAGTTCACCTCACTTGCATGAGAAGGAAGACTTTTCAATAAATCATTTTTATTGAAAACGCCCGTCTCACTATTTCTCTGCAACTCTGTAGAAAGGAAGCATGCACGATTGACTGAGTGAAATACTTATCTATTGTTTCCACGACTCTGAAGATAGTTATTCCAGTCCTAGGGAAACCAAGTTGTCATGTTTATGCGGTTGTCAGAAACTAATCCCTTCTTATGTATTCGAGAAAGTTTCTAGTGATCTCTGAGCTAGTTGGCGCTCACTATTAAGTTTAGTATATTCGATAGAGACCTACTGACCTAAGTCCTACGTCACATCTATAGGATATACTATTCCAATGCGCAGAGCCTATTGGGAATATAGGAACTACACTACAGTTTGATCATGAATTATGGATTAGGAAGAAGTGGTGTTATGCCCTGGTGAGGTGCCATGATACTGTAGACTTGGATACAATTTTTATTAGATTGAGGCTGGAGTAGAAAGAGTTGTTTGGGGGGAAAAAGCATGAAATGAGCCTCAAGATTTGGGGTAAGATAAAACAGGCAGCTAGAACTTCAGGAACTTCTGGTGACTTATTACATGTAGGTATAATCAGTGCATGCATAAGAGGACCACCGTTGGGGCTCAGGAATGACTTACACACTTCACCAGTCTGTATGCGACTCATATGCCTGGGAGAATTGTCTACAATCAGCTACAACAACACTTATTCGGCCACCCCTGGGAGGGGGTGGATGGGATTTGTACTAATCTGGGGTTGAAGAGACTGCTCTACAACTAAAGAAATAGTTAATTTGATGGGTGGAGGCAGCACGTCCACTCTTTAGCGAAATTAAATGCTCATTTTCAACTCGAACATAAATATGATGATGATTCGGGTGAACCAGTGACGGATCCAAACAATGGTTTCATAAATCAACCCTTCTATGAAGGAGAACAACTAGGAGTGTCTCTGAGTATCAGGGCTCTAGCATTTTACAGCATTTCACAGGCGGTGAATTTCAGTTTCATTTCTCATTTGTACAATGTGTCCTCCTCCCTTTGATAAGAATTCAGATCAACCTTCAGGTATTTTAAAGGAATGCATTTCCTGAGAAAGGACCAAGGCCGTTTTTAGGGCTCGGCCTACGTCACCACTTCGTCAGAAGTGGGGCGGAGCTCCGAGCCGTCTTGTTACGGGGCTCAGAATAGTGAAGTAAAAATTCCTCACTGCGCAAGATTTTTCCGTAGTTTATTTTGGCATCTGCATGCTAATTGGTCCTCGCAGTGCTGTGTTTCTAGTAGCATTCACACAATAGGCCATATGGATTTCAGTTTGTGCACTTCCTACATATTCTGTGTGGTTACGCGCAGGGGAGAGCAATACATTGTCAATTAGGAGCTGTCAGGGTGCCACGGTAATTGAACACAGATGTTCGGGGTGTGTTCGCCAGTCTCCAGTGAGTTTGGTGGGCGCGCGTTCGTCTGCATCCTTTCATATGTAAGTGTTGGCCTTTGAAGAGCTGGCTTGGTCGTTCGCCGACAATGAGACACACAGTCTTCATTACCCCACAAAGTATGTAAGTGCGTTTGTATTGATGTCCAGGTACGAAACGGAATTCTTTTCACTGGCTTACGAACAGTCCCACATTTTGCCGCATTCTCCTCATCTCATCAAAGGGGCTCATGTCTTGTTTAGCAACAAAACCAAACCTCAAGAGCAGGACTGTGTTTCTGCATGGAGGGTCCGAGCAGCCGGGTTGCAACAGTTGAGCTTGTGTGTCTAACCTTGGGCCTCATGACAAGTAGGTTGATTTTAGGTGCAGGGATACACAGGCACTGCTCACACACACAGACACTGTTGACACACATGGACACTGCTCACACACACAAGCACTTCTCACACACACAAGCACTTCTCACACACACAGGCACTGCTCACACACACAGGCACTTCTCACACACACAGGCACTTCTCACACACAGGCACTGTTCACACACAGACACTGCTCGCACACAGACGCTGCTCACACACACAGACACTGTTCACACACACACAGACACTGTTCACACACACAGACACTGTTCACACACACAGGCACTGTTTGTACACACAGGCACTACATACATACATACAGGCTGCTCACACACACCGGCACAGTGCGCACACATAGGCACTGTTCACACACACAGACACTACATACACACACCGGCACTGCGCACACACACAGGCGCACTGATCACACACAGGCACTGTCCACACACAGGCACTGTTCACACACAGGCGCTGTTCATGCACATAGACACTGCTCACACACACACAGGCACTGCTCACAAACACAGGCCATTTTCACACACACAAGCACTTCTCACACACAGGCACTGTTCACACACAGACACTGCTCGCACACAGACAGTGCTCACACACACAGACACTGCTCACACACACAGACACTGTTCACACACACAGGCACTGTTCACACACACAGGCACTGTTCACACACACAGGCACTACATACACACACAGGCTGCTCACACACACCGGCACTGAGCGCACACATAGGCACTGTTCACACACACAGGCACTACATAGACACACCGGCACTGCACACACACACAGGCACACTCATCACACACAGGCACTGTTCACACACAGGCACTGTCCACACACAGGAACTGTTCACACACAGGCACTGTTCACACAGAGGCACTGTTCACACACAGGTACTGTTCACCCACACAGACACTACATACACACACAGGCTGCTCACACACACCGGCACTGTGCGCACACATAGGCACTGTTCACACACAGGCACTGTTCACACACAGGCACTGTTCACACACACAGGCACTACATACACACACAGGCAGCTCACAGACACCGGCACTGCACGCACACATAGGCACTGTTCACACACACAGGCACTACATACACACACCGGCACTGCACGCACACACCGGCACTGCTCACACACACAGACACTGCTCACACACAGACACTGCTCACACACACAGACACTGTTCACACACACAGACACTGTTCACACACACAGGCACTACACACACACACATGCTGCTCACACACACCGGCACTGCGCGCACACATAGGCACTGGTCACAGTGACGGCAGTGTATGAGTGTGCAGGGTAAACAGTGTGAGTGTGCAGGGTGAACAGTGTGTAGTGAGTGCAGAGTGAGTGCGAGAGTTACTGTGAGTGCAGAGTGAGTGCGAGAGTGACAGTGAGCGCAGAGTGAGTGCGAGAGTGACAGTGAGTGCAGAGTGAGTGCGAGAGTGACAGTGAGTGCAGAGTGAATGCGAGAGTGAAAGTGAGTGCAGAGATAGTGCGAGAGGATAGTGAGTGCAGAGTGAGTACGAGAGTGACAGTGAGTGCAGTGTGAGTGCGAGAGTGACAGTGAGTGCAGAGTGAGTGCAAGAGTGACAGTGAGAGTGCAGAGTGACAGTGAGTGCAGAGTGCGAGAACGACAGTGAGTGGAGAGTGAGTGCAAGAGTGACAGTGAGTGTAGAGTGAGTGCAAGAGTGACAGTGAGTGCAGAGTGAGTGCAAGAGTGACAGTGAGTGCAGAGTGAGTGCAAGAGTGACAGTGAGTGCAGAGTGAGTGCAAGAGTGACAGTGAGTGCAGAGTGAGTGCGAGAGTGACAGTGAGTGCGAGAGTGACAGTGAGTGCGAGAGTGACAGTGAGTGCAGAGTGAGTGCGAGAGTGACAGTGAGTGCGAGAGTGACAGTGAGTGCAGAGTGAGTGTGAGAGTGACAGTGAGTGCAGAGTGACAGTGAGTGCAGAGTGAGTGCAGAGACAGTGAGTGCAGAGTGACAGGGAGTGCAGAGTGAGTGCAAGAGTCACAGTGAGTGCAAAGTGAGTGCAGAGTGACAGTGAGTGCAGAGTGAGTGCACAGTGACTGTGAGTGCAGAGTGAGTGCAGAGTGACAGTGAGTGCAGAGTGAGTGCGAGAGTGACAGTGAGTGCAGAGTGAGTGTAGAGTGACAGTGAGTGCAGAGTGAGTGTAAAGTGACAGTGAGTGCAGAGTGAGTGCAGATACAGTGTGTAAGGGTGCAGGGTGCACATTGTGTGAGTGTGCAGAATGAGTGTGCAGGATAAACAGTGTGTGACTATGCAGGGTGACATTGGGAGTGTGCGGGTGAGCAGTGTGTGAATGTGTAGGGGCAGTGTGTGAGTGTGCATAAAACACCACACACACATACACCACACACACATACCACACACACACCATACACACACCACACACATACACCACACACACATAACACACACACAAACCACACACACCTCACTCTCTCAACACCACACACTTGTCACCACTCACCACAACACACTAACCACCACACACTCACCCCCACAGACTCACCCCCACAGACTCACCACCACACACTCACCACTACACACAAAACAACACACACAACAACACACCCCCAGCCGTCAAAGAATGCTTTCACCAAGCACAAACACCAACAACCATCAATGTACGTTTTCACCAAACACAAACACGAACATGCATCAGTGCCGCTAAACACCCACGCACACAACAAACAATGTCAGTGCAAATTTCACCAAACACACACACACACCAACAGCTGACAGTGCACCAGCCACTCTTTCAATTGGCACAATCATCAACAGCTGTCAGTGCACCCTTTCACCAACCACACGCATTACCATCCAGCTCTGTATGCTTGACAGCCACACTCAGTAACAGCTCTTACTGCACGCTACCACCAGTCATACACACCTCAAGTCACCACTACACGCTTCCACCAAACACACACACCAACAGCCATCACTGCACAATTCCTACAGGCACACACATCCACCACCCATCAATGCACACACCAATTGATAACGCATCCACCAATTAATATTGTACCTATCGCACTATGCTGCACTTTACCTTTTAAAGATAATGCGTTGAAGTGCAGCATGCCACCATTGATAACATTCCAATCCAACACGCATATCTCCAACACACACCACATGCTTCCACTCCAAAACACATGCCCAAAACACATTGCCATTTACAATGTCATTATCTCTAACTCCAACAAACCCGACCCCTAATGCATTCCTAATGCGTGTTTGTAATTTGACCTTGCAGGACACTGCTGCTTAAAGAGTGACATACGAAGGCGGAGTGAGGGGAAGGGGGTTGTTGTTCCTTGTAATACATAGGGAAAGTAATGCTTCTGTATTATAAAAGCTAATTATAGGTACATTCTTTTTTTCACTCATCAGCACTTTGCCGTAGTGCTTTGCCTCGAAGGCGCTACATTCATTCCAGTAAACAGTTCACGGAAACCAACTAACTCTAGGTGCTAAAAGCAGCCCTGGAAATGGTTTAATAGCAGCCGAATATTACATTCACTGAGCTTTGCCCTCAAGTGCGGAATCAGACAGCACAAAGAAAGGGTGGTCGTTTTGGGTGACTTCTCGCCCAGCAAGAATGCTTTCTTTGATCAAATGGGGCCAATTAATAATTTACAACAGTTTTCCAGATATATTTTCTCTAAAGCAGAGTGGATTATATGTCAGTTCAGATCAGGAAATTTCAAGAAATATTCCGATCCTTCAGTGTCTGCCATGTATTTAGGGGCATTATGTTTCCACAGCAGCAAGTCCCGATTTTACCTATATGAAAACTCAATGCTGCTCTCTTGGGTATGATAATTATATTCACCCCATGGGTTGCAGGCTTCCTAGAAATAGAGACCAAATGTCTTGCTGTGTCCCCCCAACTCCATCTCAAAATAAATCTTACAGCTCTCGTAACTCTTGGGGCCCCAACTGTGTTATTATTTGTTCTTTGTTTGTTAATTTTATTTATTTATAGATTTCTATAGCTGAATCACCCCAAGGGATACCTCTGCGCTTAGGACGGGGGCAGGCTCAGCCAGAACAAGGTGATCAGAAGAGGTGAGTTTTAGAAGCTTCCTGTACTGAGAGAGGCTCTGATATTTGTGGAGCTGAAGAGGCATCTCATTCCAGAAAGCTGGGGCAAGGTGAGAAAAAGCTCTGCTGCCACTGTGCGCCTTTTTAATCCTAGGGGAGCAGAGGACTAGCTTGGAGCCTGATCTAAGAGGTCATGAGGGGGTATATTTGATAAGTTTGGCAGAAAGGTAGGAAGGACCCTGTTCATTAAGGGCCTTGAAGACAGTGTAGCCTACCTTAAATTTTACCCGCTGTCTCACAGGGAGCCAATGGAGTTTTTTGAGGAGGGGAATAGAAGCCTTTCTAGGTGGATCGTTTGCTACAAGGCGGGCAGCTGTGTTCTGCACAACTTGTAGCTTGTTTAAGGAGGCTTTGTTTGCCGATGCTAACAGAGCGTTACAATAGTCTAGTCTTCTTAGTACTAATGCTTGCATCAATGTTTTTTTGGTAGAGGAAGGTAGCAGGGGGAAGATCCTTCTAAGTACACTGAGGGTGTAGAAGCAGGCGCCAGCAGTGGTGTTGGCATGAGCATCAAGCCTAAGGTTTTGATTGATCCTGATGCCTAAAATTTTGACCACTTCCTTAGGGGACGGGGCATTTCCCAGCTCCTCCGGCCACCAACTGGGCGTCCAGCTTATAGCTGCTCCTCCAAACAGCATGATCTCTGATTTCTCTGCATTTAAATGGAGGAAGTTAGTCCTTATCCAGGCGGCAATAGTCTTCATGCCTTCAAGAGAAGATGGGTTGTATATTAGGTCTGTTTTTATCAAAGGTGAGGAGGAGCTGGGTGTCGTCCGCGTATGAAATGGGATTGAACCCTAGGTTCCTCATAAATTTAGCAAGGGGGTAACATAGATGTTAAAAAGAGTGGGGCTCAAACATGAACCCTGTGGGACCCCCTTGGTAACTTTGGTAGATTTTGATCTATAAGTCCCCAGAGTGACCGTCTGGGTTCTATCAGTAAGGAAGTCCGTCATCCATTTCAGTGCAAGCCCCTGTACCCCAATGTCTCGAAATCTCTCCAGTAGGATCTGATGTGAGATGGTGTCAAATGCTGCCGACAGATCAAACAGCACTAGAAGTGCCGCCTGACCATTGGCCGGAGCCATTCTGATGATATCAGTTACCTTGATAAGAGCTGATTCAGTACTGTGCTTGGCCCGAAAACCTGACTGGGAGACCTCAAGGTGGTGAGAGGTTTCAATGAAATCAGACAGATGTCTGTTTATATATCTTTCAATGAGCTTGCTCTGAAGGTAGAGCAGAGATATGGGGTGATAATTAGTAAGCTCGGTAGTGGGGATCTTGGGGTTTTTGCATAAAGGAAGAACTTGGGCAGCTTTCCATTCAGGAATGAGTATGCCTGTATTCAAGGAGCTATTAAGGATGGAACAGATGGTTGTCGCTAGCTGTACGGATAATCTAGAAGAGATTTTAGCAGGGATGATATCAGGGGGAGAACCTGATTAAGTTATGGTAAGAAGGGGTATAACCTCTGCTGGAGTGAGAGGGGGAAGCAGTGGAGTTGCGAGGAAGTGTTTAGGGGGCTGGGGTATCCTGCTGTAGAGTGGGGAGAGGTTGCATTGGATCAGATAATTTTCTGATATATGTCTTTAATTTTTTGGGTGAAGAAGGGCTATATTGTCGCACAGTGACTGTGACAGAGATTCCACAGTTTCGCAGGCTCTGGGATTCGTGTAAGATTCTAGGATCTGGAAAAGGGTTCTGGAATTGTTTCCAGCTTGCTCCAGTTGATGAGTGATGTGAAGTTTGCGGGCGGATTTGATATTTTTATGGTAGGATGACAGGGTGGCTTTCTATCTCGCTTTATCTTGTTTGCTGTGAGAGAGTCGCCATATCCGCTCAAGTTTTTTACACAGAATCTTTTCAATTCGTAAGGCTGGGGAATACCAGTTAGTGGGGGTGGGTTGAAGGGAATGGGTCAGTGGCTTCATTGGGGCTACTTTATCTATAGTGTTTGAAATAATGGAGGTAAAATGGGCTAGTTGTTCTTCTACACTATAAGTGCCAGTGTTGATGTCCCAGGAGAGAAAAGGGGGCAGGAGGTGGTCGGGCTTCAGTTTATGCCAAGGTCTATACCAGAGATTGATGTGAGGTGTGGGGGTGAGGAGGTTTTTAGGACTCATGAGTTGGATGTTCACCTTGGAAGTGGTCAGAACAGATCAGATGGCATGTTTCCCCACATAGGATATTCTGGGCATTGGATAGGATGAGATCTAAAGTGTGACCAGCTACGTGGGTGGGATCGTTGTTGATCTTCAAGAGTCCGGTAGTGGCCAGATCTTTTAGGCAAGCTGTAGCGTCACGGTTGAGGCAACTTCACTATGAATGTTGAAATCCCCCAGGAGGAGGAAGTTGCGAGTGGCAATAACATGAGGAGAGATAAATTCTAACAATTGGCTAGTAAAACCTAGTAGCGGGCCAGGGGATCTGAAACAAGAGCCCCTTTCCAGCTATATTGGGGGCGAAGGTCAAGTCTGAAGATAAGGCATTCTATTTCGCCAGTGCATAGCTGGTCTAAAATAGAAATGGATATAGATTCCTTGTAAATTAAGGCAATTTCACCTCCTGCTCGTCCAATCCTGTCTAGTTTTTGGAAGCAGTATCCATCCGGTAATGCTAAAGCAATAGCGGGAATGGAGGAGGGTTTGATCCACGTTTCCGTGAGGAATCCAATGTCCAGATCTTTTTCTGTTAAGAGTTCCCATATATTGGTAGCTTGTTTGGGGAGGCATCTGACATTAGCTAGGAAGCAGTTCCAGCTTGTGCTATTGGAAGGTGACTGGGCGCAGCTGTGAGGAATATTCCTAAGCGGCCCGGGGCTCAAGCCTGTAACGGACAGTTCAGGAAGCGATTTGGAATCAGGGGAAGCAATGATCTGCTATCTGCAGACCTTGAAAGAGAGAGGGCCTTCATGTAAGCAATGTGAATGTGCTTTGAGCTCACAAGGGTTGTGTCTAATCCTGAGCAGCTTGTCTTGTGTATAAGAGCGCTGTGGACTCGCTGCTTTTGAAGTGTCTGGGGCAAAAACCACAATTGATGGACAGAATGCAGAACAATGTCATACATTCAGCCCAGTACAGAGATCTGGGCCTAAATCCATGGTTTTTTGCACTCCACACCACCCCAGTTCAGACATGGCCATATGCAAATCAGTCTGACCCTGTGCCTTATGGGAATAGTCCAGCCCGAACTGCCAAGCCATGCCTTCCCTGGACCGGAAACAAGCTTCCGAGGACCGGTTTCTGGCATTCCAGCTGTCGTCAGCCCGGCTTGCTTGAATCCAGTGGTGTGGAGAGCATGGGACTCACTTCTGAGCATACCCATCCCACTTGGGGTGACAAATGCGAAAACCACAGTTGATGGACAGAATGCAGAACAATGTCATACATTCCCCCCAGTACAGAGATCGGGGCCTAAATCCATAATTTTTTTGCACTCCACACCACCCCAGTTCAGACATGGCCATATGCAAATCAGTCTGACCCTGTGCCTCATGAGAACAGTCCAGCCCGAACTGCCAAGCCATGTCTTTCCTGGACCTGAATCAAGCATCCTAGGACCAGTTTCTGGCTATCAGCCGTCTTCAGCCAGGATAGCTTGACTCCAGTGGGCTAGTGAGAACGGGACCCACGTCTGGGCATACCCTTCCCACATAGGGTGAACAGCAAAACACACAAGATGATGGACGGAATGTTGCACAATGGCAAAACATTCACCCCAGTCACAGATCTGGGTTTAATCCATCGTTATTTTGCTCACCAAGCCACCCCAGTTCAGACATGGCCATATGCAAATCAGTCATGACCCTGTGCCTCGTGGGAACAGTCCAGCCCGAACTGCCAAGCCATGTCTTTCCTGGACCGGAATCAAGCATCCTAGGACCGGTTTCTGGCTATCAGCCGTCTTCAGCCAGGATAGGTTGATCCAGTGGCCTAGTGAGCACGGGACCCACGTCTGGGCATGCCCTTCCCACATAGGGTGAACAGCAAAACACACAAGATGATGGACGGAATGTTGCACAATGGCAAAACATTCACCCCCAGTCACAGATCTGGGTTTAATCCATCGTTATTTTGCTCACCAAGCCACCCCAGTTCAGACATGGCCATATGCAAATCAGTCTTGACCCTGTGCCTCATGGGAACAGTCCAGCCCGAACTGCCAAGCCATATCTTTCCTGGACCGGAATCAAGCATCCTAGGACCGGTTTCTGGCTATCAGCCGTCTTCAGCCAGGATAGCTTGACTCCAGTGGCCTAGTGAGCACGGGACCCACGTCTGAGAATACCTTCCCACATAGGGTGAACAGCAAAACACACAAGATGATGGACGGAATGTTGCACAATGGCAAAACATTCACCCCAGTCACAGATCTGGGTTTAATCCATCGTTATTTTGCTCACCAAGCCACCCCAGTTCAGACATGGCCATATGCAAATCAGTCATGACTCTGTGCCTCGTGGGAACAGTCCAGCCCGAACTGCCAAGCCATGTCTTTCCTGGACCGGAATCAAGCATCCTAGGACCGGTTTCTGGCTATCAGCCGTCTTCAGCCAGGATAGGTTGATCCAGTGGCCTAGTGAGCACGGGACCCACGTCTGGGCATACCCTTCCCACATAGGGTGAACAGCAAAACACACAAGATGATGGACGGAATGTTGCACAATGGCAAAACATTCACCCCCAGTCACAGATCTGGGTTTAATCCATCGTTATTTTGCTCACCAAGCCACCCCAGTTCAGACATGGCCATATGCAAATCAGTCTTGACCCTGTGCCTCATGGGAACAGTCCAGCCCGAACTGCCAAGCCATGTCTTTCCTGGACCGGAATCAAGCATCCTAGGACCGGTTTCTGGCTATCAGCCGTTTTCAGCCAGGATAGCTTGACTCCAGTGGCCTAGTGAGCACGGGACCCACGTCTGGGAATACCCTTCCCACATAGGGTGAACAGCAAAACACACAAGATGATGGACGGAATGTTGCGCAATGGCAAAACATTCACCCCCAGTCACAGATCTGGGTTTAATCCATCGTTATTTTGCTCACCAAGCCACCCCAGTTCAGACATGGCCATATGCAAATCAGTCATGACTCTGTGCCTCGTGGGAACAGTCCAGCCCGAACTGCCAAGCCATGTCTTTCCTGGACCGGAATCAAGCATCCTAGGACCGGTTTCTGGCTATCAGCCGTCTTCAGCCAGGATAGGTTGACTTCAGTGGCCTAGTGAGCACGGGACCCACGTCTGGGCATACCCTTCCCACATAGGGTGAACAGCAAAAACACACAAGATGATGGATCGAATGTTGCACAACGGCACTAAATTCACCCGCAGTCACAGATCTGGGTTTAATCCATTGTTATTTTGCTCACCAAGCCACCCCAGTTCAGACATGGCCATATGCAAATCAGTCTGACCCTGTGCCTCATGGGAACAGTCCAGCCCGAACTGCCAAGCCATGCCTTCCCTGGACCGGAAACAAGCTTCCGAGGACCGGCTTCTGGCATTCCAGCCGTCTTCAGCCCGGCTTGCTTGAATCCAGTGGTATGGAGTGCATGGGACTCACGTCTGAGCATACCCATCCCACTCGGGGTGACAAATGCAAAAACCACAATTGATGGACAGAATGCAGAACAATGTCATACATTCACACCAGTACAGAGATCTGGGCCTAAATCCATCGTTTTTTTGCACTCCACACCACCCCAGTTCAGACATGGCCATAATCAAATCAGTCTGACCCTGTGCCCCATGGGAACAGTCCAGCCCGAACTGCCAAGCCATGCCTTCCCTGGACCGGAAACAAGCTTCCGAGGACCGGTTTCTGGCATTACAGCCTTCTTCACCCCGGCTTGCTTGAATCCAGTGGTGTGGAGTGCATGGGACTCACGTCTGAGCATACCCATCCCACTCGGGGTGTCTGGGGGCACACTACCAGGGGTCCAGGCTCCTGGCGACGGCCAGGCGCGGACCGGCGCAGATGGGCTTGCTGTATGCGCGCCAGCGGCGCGCCGCTGCGCGTCTCGCCAGGCATCAACTAATGTTGGATTCGGCCACTAGGTTAGGCTAGGCAAGAACGCACACCCCAAGATAACACTCAGCTCTAAAAGTTCACCACAAGAGCTGTTACAAAGGTCTACATATTGTCTGTCAGGACAAAATATGTCTTGTAATCTTAGGTTAAGTTGTTGGTTTGCATATTGCATAGTCTGGCATTTGCATGGCCTTATATGAAACTGTCCACATTACAACCTGGGCTCCTGGTTTTATAGTTTTTAGACATTTCCATCTGTATTCCTCCATATTTATTTTTTCTCCTTTTACATGTAATTATGCACATATATTTTGTGTTTAGAGTATAAAGGATGCTGCATTGGGAAAATGTACACATTTATTTAACCGATTAATGTATACTCGCATTTGAATGCCCAATGGAGTTTAGCCGATTACAGTAAAATACAGTCATTTTGAAAAGATTTGTATTATCGAACTGCTTAAACAGCTAAACATCTGCAGTTATTTTAGCTTCATAAGGAAACCCTTTTTTTCTGTTTTTCTTTTAACTTCCCTGTCAACCTGCTCAGGTACTGGCCTGCCGCCAGTGGAGGCTGGTGACATTTGAAAGTGGTGAGGCGTAAAAGTTAGGCATGACTTTTATGTAGTGAGCGAGCGAGCAAGCAGGCTCAACTGACAAAAAAAGGTTTGTCTATAAGCTTTCTGTTAGTGCATCAGATCTATGATACCACAACTGACGTACAACTAAAGCCAGCCAAGACTATTGGCTTTTGACTAATGGCTTTGTCAATGGTTGTTAGTTGTGTAAGATAAATGAGTAGCAACAATAATTTTGCTGTAAATAGTTAACATTGTAAATGTTTCAATTTGAAACAGTGACATGAGGCCTGTGGAAAGAGTATTGGTCTTCACTTATATGCACTTTTGTCAGATACCTATCTCCTTTTCTCCCTCCACACCCAGCCGGGCGAGGGGGGGAATCGACAGGTAACCATGAGGGAAAATTTAATAAATAATTCATTTTCCCTCGTCCTTGTCTGTTAAAATCCACCCCCCACTCCCACACGGCCCCACCACCCCAACGCTCTTACATAAACATAAATACAGGTAAGAAAAAAGATGTTTTTCTGCCTGTATTTATTGGTAAAAATGGAAAATTGGAAGCCTTGTTTGCAACACTACTAGTTAAATGGTGCCCTTCTGTACACATAAGAGCTGGCTAACCCGGAACGGTATAAGGATGTTTCGCATTGCAGGCAAAATTATATTTTGCGTTTGGACCAGTGGCCTAACATAAAGATCACAGAAACTACACAACTGCTTACACTTCTGAGAATCTTACTTCACATCCTTTTTTCCAGCTCTGGGTGGTGCTATTTTGTGGTTTTCTGGTGTAAGATTATTTTTTACTTGCACTGTCTCCAATCTCTTTTCTTCTTTAATTCACGATACAATTAGGCAATAGAAAGTGTATTTGAATTTATATATCAACTGTTGTATTTCATGCTTACTTTTTACAGCCTTGAGGAAGTCACGGTTGTGACGAAACACGCGTTGGCTGTTTCTGTGCCACCAAGTCAAAGAACTGACACCTCATCTATACCATAAGGAATTGTATAACTTTTGGCATATACTAAGATTGTCCAAAATATTTTTTCTTGTGTTTTTTGCTGTAATAAATTATGATCTGATCATCTAATTCTATTTGATTCACTAAACTCCTTACTCTCTTCTCGTTGTCAAAGGGTGCTTTTCTTGCCAATGCAAATGTATCTAGCAATTGTATCTATATTATTTAAGAGTGTCGGGGTTTAGTATTTTTAATATTCATGTTATGTTATGATATTTCTCACCTAGTAATAGCAGGGGACTTTAACACAACTTTTGAGCTCCTCGATCAGGAACATTATAAATTAAAAGAAGAGGAAGATTCCCAATGGGACATCCCCAGCTTAGAAATTGCGCCTATTAAAAGATGGACAGAAGCAGCTATACAACTAAAAGCTCTATGCATGGAAAAGGGTATTAGGGCAGTGAATGAGAGATCCAATTCAGATAGGCAAGGATCCATCACATATAGCATTGGTCACCGCGCCAGTCGAATCAACTATTTATTAATACATTTGGAATTGTGGCACGCTCCTATTGGCATGGATATAATCCAGAGATTAGAAAGTGACCATAACCATTTGACATTTGCACTTAAAGTATTGAATAATATAAGGGGTTTAAAATCATTAGGTCAGGGTATGACCAGAGACGTGCTGCTCTCCAATGACATGAGACGAGTTAAATGGGCCAGGGATGTCGAAAAGGTAGACATATTGCCTCTAATAATGATTGACGTGACCATGGTATTGGCAAAAATACAGATAGCTCCAATTTACGAAGATGTAAATGAAACCATAATTAGGGCTCATAACATCTTATTTGATAAAATAAGACCTTGTTTACTCAAGCCACTAAGTTGGTGCCATAAACCACCTTTAGTCGGCAAAATTGGTTTAACAAGGACTGTAGGTAATCCCATAAATTCCTTGCAGCAATAATAAAATAAAAAAATACAGCTTGTATTCATCAAGCAAGGAAATTATATAAATCTTCCCAATGGAGAGCAAACATGGATTGGGATGAACAGCAATGGCAGGATCTAAGAATGGCTAGCTCTGGGAAAAACATACAATATTTTTGGCACCTGGTAAAGTGGGGAAGTGGGGGCAAGCTTTGCCCCCTCAAAACCACGTAGCACCAGAAGCATGGGTTCAGCACTTCACAAAACAATACACAAAGGAGGAAGACCAAAAGAACGAGTCTTTTTTAATTCCCACACATTGGACATATTTGTCCTTTGGCCTTTCTGACATAGGTGCTGCTCTAGACACAGTTCCAGGGGGAGAGACCTGGGACTATATAGCATTCCGGCTGATCTATTATTGAATGACAAGGATATCTGGTCAAGTTGTATATTAGTATTAGCCAATGAATGCAATAGTCCGGGGTGCTCCCATTCCAGGATCCTGGCGAGGAGTAGAGAATGTACCTATTTTTAGGTCTCGCTGAGCCAGCTCTTATACGCTGCTAGCAAGCCATTTAGTAAGGGAGACTTCAAAGTGCTACCACTGGCATAGCTGACATAGCTGGCATAGAGCAACAGTGCATGAGGCGTGCACACGCGCAAAGCAGCCATATGGCTAAACGTCGCTCTCCCTCAGAGCCTCCTCTCCTCCCCTTCCCTGCTGCTGCTCGCATCGCACTCCCTCCTCCCCCTTCCTTTTCGTCAGCTTTAATCAGGGTCCTCTGCTGCTGGCATTCCCCCCTCCCTTCTCGCCCAGTCCTTCTTGTCACCTCGTCGTGCATTCCCCCCTCCTTTCTCCCCTTTCGGGCACTTTGATGTTCTCAGTGAGCCGCGCGTCTTTACTGAACAGTTGAATATTTGTATAGTGTGTTCCGCTTTTATAAAGAAATCCTTTTCAGCTCAGCAAGTCCCCTCTTTCTTTTTGTGATACATATGAAGGTACGTTGTCTTTGATATCCAATAAGCCACGTATCAATTTATTTTCCCGGTACAGGCATAGGAACACATACTTCTTGGGCACAAGCAAAGGCTGACATGAGCAAATGGAGACTCTGCTCTGCCTAGTCTTGTCTTCCAGGCGCTCATGAAGGCGCCGTGTCCTGAGAATAACACTGAAGTGTTTGGGTAATATATATTGCTGGGCGTCTCACGGCCTGCTGGGTTATGCCGGTGTCTGCTTACACAAGACCCAACTTCAATTCAACCCGCTCTGGACTTTAGGCCCCCCTCTCAACTCTGCCTTCAATTGGCGTCTTGGGCAAGTGGGAGCGCATGTATTTGTTTGGGGTTTTAAGAGGGGGATCTTAAGAAGGAAGGCTCCCTAAATTCACTTTTAATAAAAGATCAACAGGTCTCATTGTGGTGACGCTCAGATGAATACCTGGTCTGGTGAAACATTTCTCCAACGCTTGCGTTGGAAAAGAGCTTTCATGAATTCCCTCTTCTCTCCGTGTGTTTAGGAAGCTCGCCCTTAATTCTCCTCCCTTTCCTTCTGCTTCCCATTTCCCCCTCTCACTTTGTTCTCCCCCATCTCCTCCATCCCGCGCTTTCCATGCGTGTTCGGTTTTCAATTTAAGTTAAATGGTAGAAATAAAAGCTCCTGCTTTCGTGTCAGCTCGATCTCACTCCATTTTCCTGCGAGTATTGTTTTTCTGAATATTTTGGCCTTCGCGGGCAGGGCAAGAGTTCAGTGCGGGCTGAGCTCTAATTATTCCACATCTCGGCCTGCTACATGTCCTCACGTTCAGTTTCTTTGGGGGACAACAGAGTGTACTTTAGAGTGCCATGATGTTGGCAGAAGTAGGGACCAGGAGGAGCAAAAGTGACAAGCCTGTGCCGAATCTCTGTAGCTGCCAGACAAAGTGCTGTAATTGCAGTGGATAGCACTGCAGCGTGGTGATTTGCTTTACATAATGAATGCACTGTAATGTTCCACACACACACGACCACACACACAACCACACACACAACCACACATACAACCACACATACACCCATACACACAACCACACACACACAACCACATACACAACCACACACACACAACCACACACACAACAGCACACACACAACCACACAACCACACACACAACCACACACATAACCACAACCACAAGCACGACCACACAACCGCACACACACAACACACACAACCACACACACAACATACACACACACAATCACACACAACCACAACCACACACACAACCACACACACAACCATACACACAACCACACACAAACACACACAACCACACACACAGACAACCACACACACAGCCACAACCACACACAACTACACACAACCACACACGCAAACACACCCAACCACACACACACAGCCACACACTTAACCGCACACACAACCACACATACACACAATCACACACACACAACCACATACACAACCACACACACATACACACACAACCACACACACACAACCACAGACACAACCACACACACAACCACACATACAACAACACACACAATCACACACAACCACACACACAAGCACAACCACACACACAACCACACACACACAACCACCACACATAAACACACACACACACACAACCACACACAAACACACACATCCACAACCACACAGACAACCACACACACACACAACCACACGCGACCATACAGACACAAGCACACACACAAACACACACAACCACACACACACAGACAACCACACACACACAGCCACAACCACACACACCACACACAACTACACACAACCACACACACACAGCCACACACAGCCACACACACACAACCACACATACACACAACCACACACACAACCACACACACATACACACAACCACACACACACAACCACAGACACAACCACACACACAACCACACATACAACCACACACACACAATCACACACAACCACACAACCACACACAAGCACAACCACACACACAACCACACACACAACCACACACACACAACCACCACACATAAACACACACACACAACCACACACACAACCACACACAAAGACACACATCCACAACCACACACACAACCACACACACACACACACACACACACAACCACATCCGACCACTCAGACACAAGCACACACACAACCACACACTCAAGCACAAACACAACACAACACACACAAAGACAACCACACAACTACACACACACACAACCACACACTCACAACCACACACACAACCACACACAACCCCACACACAATCACAACCACACACACAACCACACACACAACCACACACACACAACCACACACGGCCACACACACAACCAGACATACAACCACAACCACACACACAACCACACACAACCACACACACACACACAACCAGACACTGAACCACACACTCACACAACCACAACCACACACACAACCACACACACACAACCACAACCACACATATAATAACACACACAACCACACACACACAACCACACCATCAGTGCACACTTTCACCAGACACAGACACCATCAGTCGTCAGTGCACGCTTTCACCGGGCACAAACACTACCAGCTATCAGTGCACACCTTCACCGGGCACAAAAACCACCAGACGTCAGTGCATGCTTTTACCAGGCCCACACCAACAGACGTCAGTTCACCAGGCACACACACACCACCAGGTGTCAGTGCACGCTTTCACCAGGCACACCACCAGCCGTCAATGCACGCTTTCACAGGCACACACACACCACCAGCCGTCAGTGCACGCTTTCACCAGGCACACACCACCAGCCTGTCAGAGCATGCTTTCACCAGGCACACACACCACCAGCTGTCAGTGCACGCTTCCACCAGGCACACACACCACCAGCCAGCAGTGCACACTTCCACCAGGCGCACACACCACCAGCCATCAGTGCACCATTTCTACAGGCACACATACCACCAGCCATCAGGGCACACATCAATTGTTAACGCATCCACAATTAACTATTTAACAATCGCAGTATGGCGCACTTTACTTTTAAACATATTCATCTAAAGCGCAGCATGCCACCATTGCTACAAAAATAAATACACATTTTTTGGCCTACAATTTATAGACTTTTGTTGCAATTGGTGTTGCAATATTTAGCAATGCCAATAGCTCAAACTTAATTAATGCAAGACCTATTGCATTGCAAATGCTTGTTAAAAAAGGTGATAGATCTATCCCAATCAATTTTGGGCCAATAAGTGTACAGAAGGTGGTGGCTGAATTAGTACTGGCAAAATTCAGGATTGGATAGCTGCAAACGACATTCTTACACCCTTACAGGCAGGCTTTCGAGCTCAAGTCATCAACATTGCGAAGTATTTTGCTTTATTCTAATTTATTGCCGTATTGTAGTGATCACAAATGGCAGCATTTATGCTGCCTTTGTAGATCTTAAGTCCGCATTTGACTTGGTCATACGGAAGAAACTTTGGATAGTCCTTCTCAATTCAGGAATGCCTCTAGATTTACTATCTCTAATTGTTAGGCTGCACAAGGACAATTTTGCACAAGTATGATGGGTTGCTCAGGGAAACAACACAGTTTGATTTCAAGTATCCAAAGGGATTCGCCAAGGGTGTATTATGGCTCCAACCATTGTTCTCTCTATTCGTGAATGGAGTAGCACAATTTTTCACTAGCCATCCACAGAGCCTGGTCCTCGCAGGGACAAAAATACCTATCTTAATGTTCGCAGATGACAGGTCATTATTTCCAAAACTCAGAGCGGATTACAATAAGCACTTTCCCGATTTGAAGATTTTTGCAGATTGCGAGGGCTAGTGATCAACGCAAGTAAAACTAAACTCATGGTTCCTAACCAGTACCATTTAGTAAAGGGTAATGTGAGACTTAATGAAGTACCCCTCAAACAGACAAAAGTTTCTAATTATTTAGGAGTCAATTTAGCTAAGAAATTGAATTGGAAACCCCAGATTGAAACCATTCATCTAAAACACAGCCAAATGGCAGTTGCATTAGTAAAAGAACATAAAACCTCATTATCAAAGCTAATTAGCCCTGCCCTGCAGATTTATGACACTAAAGTTGTTGGTTCCTTTTTATAAGGTTCCAACTCTAGCGTTTTGATAACCTGACACCACTTGTTTCAGCTGAAAAAAAGTTTTTTCGAGCATTACAAATCTCCTGCAAATTACTCCACTCAAACTTTTGCGCTATGATCTAGGTCGCAAACTACTGGAAGATGTAGCTAGATTTCGCCCAATAGCATATTGGTGCAGACTGTGGACCACCCCTGAGCTAGCACACTCCACATCCGCTCTTAGGGATGTTCTGGAGACTGAAAATGCACACAAAACAGGCTGACTTCAAAGGGTTAGGAGTATTTTGAGAGCAATGGGTTTGAGGCATTTATGGGAGGATTGGATTGGCCAACAGTTCCTAAACAAAAAGGGAAATAAAAGAGCAATATTGGTCTATGATCATGACCGATAATCTAAGATCCACTAAGAGCACATTATTGACAGGGAGATTTTTGGAATCCAAACCTACCCCTTCATATGAGACTTTTTGGGATTTCATAGTCAAGCCTTCAGATAGAAGATTATATTTTCAATTTCCGGTGGGTACCTTTCCATTAAACTCTTTTACATGTAAATGGTCCAATAGTGACAATGGTAAATGCCAGATGTGTATAGACCAAATGGAAACATACTCCCATGTTCTGTTTGTTTGTCCAGCGTACGAGGTACCACAGAAAAAATGGCTGAGGCAGACTTGTAAAAACATGGGCACCAGATGTAGCAACACTGCTTTGAGAATATTGCGTACAAAACTCATCAGAGCAGTATGCAACGTCTGTTTCTATATTCATGGGATGGATGTGGATAATACGCTCTAAGATGTAATACCTTAACAGGGGCTATTTTTGAACTCTCTACCATTCCTATGTGACTCTTAGAGTACATCCATTCGTATCCCTTCCCTATGTATATAGAGATAACTCTAATCACTAGTATACGAAGTAGACCTTTGTACTCTCTACCATTCCTATGTGACTCTTAGAGTATATCCATTTGTATCCCTTCCCTATGTATATAGAGATAACTCTAATCGCTAGTAAATGCAGTAGACCTTTGTACTCTCTGCCATTCCTATGTGACTCTTAGAGTATATCCATTTGTATCTCTTCCTTGAGTGACTTTACTATTTGTACATTTGCAATTTTTCTTTCTGTTTGTATCTCTTCCTTGTGTGACTTTACATCTTGTACATGTGCAATTTTTTCTGTTTGTATCTTTTATGTAACACATGTAATCCTTAGTCCTTATGTTTTGCAACTGGTTCTTATGTATCTTTTATGTAATGCATGTAATCCTTAGTCCTTATGTTTTGCAACTGCTGCATATCAAACAATGGTTTTTATAATAATGATTTTAAGCTATTTATATGGATTTTATTATTTAAATGATTTTATGACAAGTTTTATCAATATAATGCCTGATTTGATATAGCACTTTAATACCAATTTGCACTTCGAGAAATAAGGGTAAGTAACCGATTGGTACAAGTTCGTACTTGAGCTGGAATGTTAATTAAGATTGCAAGTTATGACACCCATGATTCTAACCCGATTCTAACCCTTAAGCCACTGGATGTTGTGTAACTCTATGCTGATTTCTTGCCTATCATTATGCCCCTGGCTTCTACTTTGATAATTCTTGTTTATTATTATAATGTACTATATGTGTATATGCACTTCTGAGGCCTAAAATTTCGACCTTTAAACACAATTTAGATATCTTGCCATTCTGTTCTTAATATTGTAGTGTTACGTATATGTTGACTCTGGATCTTATAATAATGAATTACTTATTAATGTACACATGTTTTGATATCTAGTGAAATCCATTTTGATATTATCAGGATGTTTTATGTTTTTATGTATGTTGTACTTTTATGATCCTGGAGATAGAAATAAAGTAATGATGAAGATGGTGATATACTTGTAGAGCGTGTATTTCACATAAGGGGCATTCTGATGCTTTGAGAAGGGAGGTGCTACCTTTTCTAGGCCTACTGGGGTACACAGTCAAAATATTGAGTCCCTGATGTCGACTTGCTGCATATCAAACAATGTTTTTTATAATAATGATTTTAAGCTATTTATATGGATTTTATTATTTAAATGATTTTATGACAAGTTTTGTCAATATAATGCCTGATTTGATATAGCACTTTAATACCAATTTGCACTTCGATAAATAAGGGTAAGTAACCGATTGGTACAAGTTCGTACTTGAGCTGGAATGTTAATTAAGATTGCAAGTTATGACACCCATGATTCTAACCCGATTCTAACCCTTAAGCCACTGGATGTTGTGTAACTCTATGCTGATTTCTTGCCTATCATTATGCCCCTGGCTTCTACTTTGATAATTCTAGTTTATTATTATAATGTACTATATGTGTATATGCACTTCTGAGGCCTAAAAGTTCGACCTTTAAACACAATTTAGGTATCTTTCCATTCTGTTCTTAATATTGTAGTGTTACGTATATGTTGACTCTGGATCTTATAATAATGAATTACTTATTAATGTACACATGTTTTGATATCTAGTGAAATCCATTTTGATATTATCAGGATGTTTTATGTTTTTATGTATGTTGTACTTTTATGATCCTGGAGATAGAAATAAAGTAATGATGAAGATGGTGATATACTTGTAGAGCGTGTATTTCACATAAGGGGCATTCTGATGCTTTGAGAAGGGAGGTGCTACCTTTTCTAGGCCTACTGGGGTACACAGTCAAAATATTGAGTCCCTGATGTCGACTTGCTGCATATCAAACAATGGTTTTTATAATAATGATTTTAAGCTATTTATATGGATTTTATTATTTAAATGATTTTATGACAAGTTTTGTCAATATAATGCCTGATTTGATATAGCACTTAAATACCAATTTGCACTTCGAGAAATAAGGGTAAGTAACCGATTGGTACAAGTTCGTACTTGAGCTGGAATGTTAATTAAGATTGCAAGTTATGACACCCATGATTCTAACCCGATTCTAACCCTTAAGCCACTGGATGTTGTGTAACTCTATGCTGATTTCTTGCCTATCATTATGCCCCTGGCTTCTACTTTGATAATTCTTGTTTATTATTATAATGTACTATATGTGTATATGCACTTCTGAGGCCTAAAATTTCGACCTTTAAACACAATTTAGGTATCTTGCCATTCTGTTCTTAATATTGTAGTGTTACGTATATGTTGACTCTGGATCTTATAATAATGAATTACTTATTAATGTACACATGTTTTGATATCTAGTGAAATCCATTTTGATATTATCAGGATGTTTTATGTTTTTATGTATGTTGTACTTTTATGATCCTGGAGATAGAAATAAAGTAATGATGAAGATGGTGATATACTTGTAGAGCGTGTATTTCACATAAGGGGCATTCTGATGCTTTGAGAAGGGAGGTGCTACCTTTTCTAGGCCTACTGGGGTACACAGTCAAAATATTGAGTCCCTGATGTCGACTTGCAGTAATATCGACTCCTAAATATCGCAGGTAAGAAATATCAATGTTGTATATATCGAAGTGTGAAATATCGTTTTGTATTAGTGTGTTTAATATCCAGTTAAGTAATGTCGACATAAGAAATATCAATATGTTAAAATATCGAAAAGGTAAAATATTCTTGTATTATGTTTTATAAGTTGTAAATTTGTGATTGTTATTATTGTTTATTTTATATGAATTTTAAATAATATTTTAAAGTTTTAAAACATTTTAGGAGCGGGATGTTGGGTTTATAGGGGATAAGGGTAGGGAGTGTTTAAAAAAATATAAAATTTAAAAAAAAATTATTCAAAAGAAATAGGAATTTCAAATTTCAAATTTTAGGAGCGGGATGTTGGGTTTATAGGGGATAAGGGTGGGGAGTGTTTTAAAAATTAATAATTTTCAATTTAAATATTAAATTGAAATGGGAATTTCAAATTTCATATTTCTGATTTTTTTGTAAATTTTAGGAGCGGGATGTTGGGTTTATAGGGGATAAGGGTGGGGAGTGTTTTAAAAATTGTGGGGCCCCGCAGGAGGCCCCCAGAGTGAAGACCGCATGCCTTTCCGTGGCGGCATCGCTGCTGCGGAAAGGCATCTAAAGAAGCCCATCCTAATATGGCTGGCGGTGTCTATTAGACACCGCCACCATATGAAACATTTTCTGCTCGGTCGCCTTGCGACCGGGGTGGAAAAGCGGCGGACAGTCTTTCCGTCCGCCGCGGTCCCCCCCGCCATCCTAATATGGCTGTCAAGAAGCAGTACCTGAAATTCCAGGGTTCCGTGGGAGCGTACAGCCGAGTAGAGCTAGAGGATATTTTCCCAACTCCCCTACACCCCTGAATCCCAGAATTTCTCTGAGCCCAGAAGTGAGGGGGAAAGGGGAAGTGGACAGACAAACAGAGAGACTGCCACACTGGTGTCTTCCTCTTAACCTCAGATGAAGGATTCACCTAAAACGAGTAACAGAGAATTACTAAGTTCTTACTTCCAATTTCACTGTACTACTTATGCTCCTAATTGCCCTTTACCTAATGCCTGTTATGTGTGTGGAATTTGCCTCTCTCTAGCTGATAGTCTTGTAAGTAGATGATATAAGTTTTATCAGCAGCTGTCTTTATGTCTTGTCTTGTAAATTAGAACTGAAGATTCTTCAACTGAAGGCTAAATCAAATGTCCGTTGGTAAATAAAAGTATATCTCTATATGCATATATCTATATACTCCTATATACTTAAGTTCAACGATGGGATGTAACAAGAGCCTCCTATGCCACTCAACGCTGTTCATGGAGAAATAAACCTCTTACTCTGCTCTATCTCCTTGTCTCCAAAAGGTAGGTTCAAAACATCAGTCAGTATGTGTTTTCGCCTTCTCACTGTGAGCCAGTAAACACTCAAAAACTTAGAAGAGAAGTAGTTCTCAATGGGGCTCAGTCTATAGATTCACAAGACTACTTGCCAGAACTCAACAGTTCTCAAAAGTAAGAATTCGTGGAAGCTGAACTGAAGCGGAATACTAGTACACAGCAGCTTCCAACAAATAACAGATAAATTGCTTACCCGAACTCCCAAGACGGAACACAGGTGTCGAAGCTTCGGGAAGCAATAAAAATGCCAAGAAAAATACCTGGCAGCAAAACTACCAACTGAGATGGCAGCTGAAAACTGGAAACAAACTCTTCTCTGTAGAATTTGATTCTGGATAGTTTGAACGGACACCAGCACTCTGAATTGTGAGTCTAGAAGAGACCCTCAACTAAAGGTCTGGTTCCGTAAATGTCTCAGTTGAAGTGCGCAGCATTCCGAATGCTCGCGCACGAAATGGCAGGCAATGAATAAACGCTAGAACGCTAACCAGAATCAGAGCGCTCCGAGAGGGCTTCACCGCGCTGCCATTTTGCAACCTTTTGGCTCCAATTAACTATTGGGCTAAATGTGGAAACAACCTTTCTGCTACTGATTGTGTGCATAGTGGGTAAACTTTTACTCTTCCGATGGGCAACCCTGACAATGGCGGGGGGAATTCAGGTGCGGATGGTGGGCGGATTGCCCTCGCCAGACTGGCGGTGGCTACCGCCAGCCTGGCGGGGGCAATCCGCCCGCCATCCTAATGGGCCCCTTAGTGTTGATTTTTGTAAATGTCTCCATAGACATTGATTAAAGTGGAAATAACATCCTTGTATGGATGTGTGTGGGTATATTTTAAGTCTTGAATGTATCATGGCCTGTTCAAAGTCAATTATTATTTTTAGGGAAAAGAAGTCTGTTGTTTCTTATTTTATTTTGTTCAATATTTCTGTGTAGGTTGCAGTTTGTTTGTTTGGTAACAAGCAAAAGATAAATGGTATGCAAGTGTTATGGTATTGTCCATGTATGGTATATAATTGATAGAATGGTTTAGGGCATATGCTAAATGTGCCATCCATCATCCATGTTTGGCTTTCTTTGAATGTTTTAATATTGTTTACTGTAGCAAACATTATTATCCTTTATCTTTATTGTTGTTATCGTAGAAGATAAAAGGTTCATCATTATGAGTTATGGTAAGTTTTTTTGTTTTAGCTATGTTTCTTTTTATAGAAGCTATTGTTGGCAATTGACCTCTTGCTTCTCTAGGTACTTTAGGTAGAAGTTCTTTAAGTATTACACTTGTTGGTAGTTCTGAGGTGCTGCTTAATTATTTAATGTTTTCTAGAGTAGATCTAACCACTATTTCTGAGATATTAGGTGGATGGTTGTGTTCAGTTGTATTTATTACACTGGTTTCTCTTGTTGTTTCACGCCCATAACATTTGTTTGAGGAATACTTAGTACATTTCCAGTTTACTTTAAGGTCTTTTTGGTTTTCCTGAGTATAAATATACCCCATATAGCATAACAAAAATTTCCCTTTCTGAGATGTAATAAGTTTTGCAAAGATGTATTAAACATTATTAGAAAATGAATTTATATTATAGAAATAATTTATAATATATGTACTTTGGTTATGTACTTACCAATTATAATTTAGTTGACTGAAAGTAGATTTTGTCTTGTTTGGTTGATGCTGTTCTGTATTTTAGTGGTCTGTGGAAATAAAGTTAATTTTAGTGAATGTTTACATGTGTATTTTGGTTTAACAGCTTTTACGATACTATATTTTATTAATAATAAGTTATATATTTTTAAAAATTTTTTTTAAACATTTTATACAGTTTTTAAAAAAAATAGGATAGTTATTTAGTCAAGTCAAATGTTAACACTGTTATATTTTTTACTGGAATAATAGTATATTTGTATTTATTATATACTTACCTAGGGGCCGATTCCGATTCGGAAAAAAGCACTCCGAATAGCTGTACGGAGTCTTTTTCCCGTACGAATCGTACCCTGCAACGTCCCTGTACGTACGACGTAGTACGATTCTCACCCATTGCAGCTCCCCGTACAAATCGTACCAGGAACCGTACGACTCAAATTCCTGTACGAATCGCCGCCGGAACACGCAGCAAGCAACGTTTCTACGGTTTGAAGAAGGTTTTCCTGACCAAGCAAGTACGATTCGTCCCGCCGAAAAGCAGAGTACGCCTCGAAACAGGTACGGAATGGACCCCCCTGGGTACGGTGCGTACGGTGCATACACCCTAAGATCGCAGGGGTACGGTGCGTACCCCTGCAATCATGGGGTGTATGCACCGTACCCCATGATCACAGGGTGTACGATGCGTACTCCATGAACGCAAGGTGTATGGTGCGTACAGACTGCGATCATGGGGTATGGTGCATACACCCAATGATCGCAGGGGTACTCACCGTACCCCTGAGATCATGGGGTGTACGCACCATACGGTGTGTATGTAAATGTGTGACCCTCCATACGAATCGCACTTACCTGACGTGTACCGTATGAATCGCGTCTCCATTCCACGGTCTGGATCGTACTCGTCGGGTCGTACAGTATGTGTACGAATCGTACGGTCCACTGTGAGGGTACGAGTCGTACGGAATTACCGGTGCAATTTGTATGGGTCGCGACGATTCGGACGGAAACTGTATGTACAAATCGTTGGACGGACGCTTTTTTTCCTGAATCGGAATCGACTCCCAAGTGTTCTTTATTTGTTGTTCAATGTTGATGTTTTCTTGATATATTGCTGCTTTTCGTTTTTAAGTGGTCTGTGGAAGGAAATCATAGTATATTTTATGTTATGATTTGTATTTATATGTGAACTTGGCCTTTTTTTAGAATCTTTTTACATTATATTTATTTTAAACATGTGTTTACATTTTTTTGACAATGTTGAAAGTAGAATTAGACTTCTTTTGATGGTTATAACATTTGAGCTTTTTTTTTTGCTTTTCCTTGGTGTTTTAAAAATTAAATTAGTATACTTACTTTTTTTGGTTGTTGTTTAAGTTGGTTGAACATGTTCTTTTTCTTAAAGTTGAATCTATTGTGGAAATATAAAAAGATAGAAATATAATTAAGTTTTTAAGTTTTGACTATGAAATGTAGGTTACTTTTCATTTTACAGTTTATTTAGAATGTTTTGTGTACTTTGGGGCCCATTAGTATGTTGGGTGGATTGCCCCCGCTAGGCTGGCGGTGGCTACCGCCATGCTGGCGGGGGCAATTTGCCTGACATCCACATTGGAATTCCCCCCGCCATATTAGTATGGCGGGGGGACCTCGGCGGACTGAAAGATCGTCTGCTGCTTTTCTGCCCCGGTCGCCTTGCGGGCGGGACGGAGAAGGATTAATATGGTGGCGGTGTCTTTCAGACACTGCCAGCCATATTGCATGGGCTTCTTGTGATGCCTTTCCACGGCGGCGATGCTGCCACGGAAAGGCATGCGGTCTTCACTCTGGGGGCCCCCTGCCGGCCCCCAGAGTGAAGGAGAGGTGGGGGGTGCACACGGGGGGTACCTGTGGTACCCCCTTCATTTGCATAGATGCATAGACAAAGCGGCAGGCACCGCGTGGTGCCTGCCGCTTTGTCTATGCAAATGCTTTAATGAATTTTTAGCATTGTGGCGGGCAGTGCTGAGAGAACCGCCCGCCACAATGCTAAAAATCCAGGATGTGCCCGCCACTGTGGCGGGCACATCCTAATATCCCCCACGGGACCCCCGCCCTTATGGCGGGCGGTCCCAATCCCCGCTAGGATGACGGGCAGACAAAGTCCGCCCATAATCCTAGTAGGCCCCTTACTTTTTGTTATCTCTAGTTGGTTTGTTTTCAGGTTAGTCTTTAAGGTTGTCCAGAATTTTTCGGAGTTTCTTCTTGCAGAATTTTCTTTGCTGGTATTAGAGTATTGAGTTTAGTTCTTTATATAGTGAGTATTTAATTAGTTCTTGTATGTCATTGGTCAGATACATTTAAATGTGTTTCTATTGGTTAGTTTGAATTTTTTTAAGTTACTTAATTATGTTAGTTGTATGTGACATTATAATGTTGAGATTTTCTGTTTTTCATTATTTTCTGAAGTGTTTTTTCAAGTTGTATTGCATTTAAAAATGTATTATATTATTTTAAAAATATGTATATTTTAATTTTGTTTGTTTAAAATATTTTACTTTCTTTAACATTTTTAAATAATTAATTTAGGGATATATATTTTTTGGGTGTGTTTGGTATGTATATTAATTATTATATGAGTGTATTTTTAATAGTTTAAAGTTCTAGTGTGTAAAATAATTATTTATTTGTATTTTTGAGATGACGATATTTGAGTTATGTCGATAATATTGATGTCTATATTTTTGTTTTCGATATTTTTGTTAAGTGCTATATTTATTTATATTTGTCGATATTTTTAAATTTGATATGTGTGTGTACGATTTTTGTGGGGTCGATGTTTTTGCTTAACGATATTGTTTTTTCGATTTTTATGTGTTTCATAGTTAAATATAAAGTGTCGATTTATTTGTTATCGATATTTAGGACAAGATAATTTTTTATATCGATTTTTGTAGTTTCGATATTTTGTCAGTGATTCCCCGCCGGAAGAGCCAAATTTTCAGTTTCTTCCACAACTCGAGAGGTGAGCTGTCAGATCAAATGTGAAGGGAAAGTTTGTTCCAGGTTATAGGAGAGAAGTACAAGTAGATGCTGAAGCCAGCCCTGGCTATTGTTGTTACAATAGGGGGGCCTAGATTACGTAGAGCTTTGTATGTGTGAGTGAGAAGTTCGAACTGGGCATGCTTGTGGATGGGGAACAAGTGAAGGCCCTTGAGGAAAGTGAATATCTGGGTGTGGAGTGGGAGGTTGAGTGTGAAACTAGTAGCTGCTTCCTGGATGATCTGGAGACTCTTGGTGAGTTAGGCGAATATTCCAGCATAGAGTTCATTCACACTGTCTGGCATTCTGGTGATTAGGGCTTTGGTGAAGTTCGACAAGTGTTGGGAAGAACCATTCTGAAGATCTTTCTGAGGATATTGAAGGTGTGGAAGCAGGTGCAAGTGACTGAGTGGACCTTGCTGGAACTTGATATTTGGTTGTCAGTCGCAGTCCCCAGGTTTCTGACTTGGTTGGAGGGGTGGGTATTGGTCTTAGTTCTGATGGCCTCCAGGCCAAGGACCACAGTGTGGTGTCCCAACTGAAGAGCACCACCTCTGTTGTATCTAAGATGAGCTTCAGCCAGTTGGATTTCATCCAGAGGGCTACTTGTGACATGCAGTCGATAAACTTCACCTTGATGTGTCGCTTTCCTTGGAGAAGGAGAGGTAGTTGTGTGTCATCAGCATCTGAGATGATGTTGAGAGTATGACTATGGGTGATGTTGGTGAGTATTGCCATGTAGACATTGAAAGCATGGGATTGAGGGATGATCTCTGGGGGATGCCTAAAATCAGATTAGAGGGATCGGCGGTGTAGCGGGCTATGCTGACCTTCTGTGTTTAGTCTGTGATGAAGGAACTGATCCATTTAAGAGCTGATACGTGAATACCTGTTCTGTGGAGGCATTGGATTTGGATGGTATACACTCAAAATATCGAGTTTTTAATATCGATTTTCATTAATATCGAATTAAAAATATAGAACGGACACAATATTGAATGGACAGAATATAGACTACAAAAATATCGAATAGAATAGCAGTAATATCGAATTCAAAATATAGAATGGACAAAATATCGAATGGACAGAATATAGACAACAAAAATATAGAATGGACAGAATATAATCAATCAATCAATCAATCATAGCATTTGTAAAGCTCACTACTCACCCGGAAGGGTCTCAAGGCGCTGGGGGAGGGGGGTCCGCTACTGCTCGAACAGCCAGGTCTTGAGTTGCTTCCTAAAGGAGAGATGGTCCTGGGTCAGCCGTAGGTGGATGGGGAGGGAGTTCCAAGTCTTGGATGCCAGGTAGGAGAAGGATCTTCCTCCGGCGGTGGCTCTGCGTATGCATGGTACGGTAGCGAGGGCGAGGCTGGTTGATCATAGCTGGCGGGTGGGCGTGTAGAAGGTCAGGCGGTCGTTGAGGTACTTGGAGCCCAGGTCGTGCAGAGCCTTATGTGCGTGGGTGAGGAGCCTGAAAGTGATCCTCTTGCTGACGGGGAGCCAGTGCAGGTCTCTCAGGTGGCCAGAGATGTGGCTGTGTCGGGGGATGTCCAGGATGAGTCATGCGGAAGCGTTCTGGATGTGTTGGAGTCTTTTCTGAAGTTTGGTTGTGGTTCCGGCGTAGAGGGTGTTCCCGTAGTCCAGTCGGCTGGTGATGAGTGCCTGGGTGACGGTCTTCCTGGTCTCGGTGGGGATCCATCGGAAGATCTTACGGAGCATGCGCAGGATGTTGAAGCACGATGAGGAGACGGCGTTGACTTGTCTGGTCATCGAGAGGGAGGAGTCCAGGATGAAGCCCAGGTTGCGTGCGTGGTCCGTTGGCTTGGGAGTGGTGCCCAGGGCAGGGGGCCAACAGGAGTCGTCCCAGGCGGAGGGCGATGATCCCAGGATGAGGACTTCCGTCTTGTCTGAGTTCAGTTTCAGGCAGCTGTTCTTTATCCACTCGGCGACTTCTTTCATCCCTTCGTGTAGGTTGGTTCTGGCAGTGGCTGGGTCGTTGGTGAGGGAGAGGATCAGCTGGGTATCGTCGGCATAGGAGATGATGTTGAGGTGGTGTTGGCGTGCGATGGCTGTGAGGGGGCTCATGTAGACATTGAAGAGGGTAAGGCTGAGTGAAGCAGATGACTTCGGTGGCCTTGGATCTGAACGGGGGAGGCGGACTCTCTGGGTTCTTCCGGTGAGGAACGAGATGATCCACTCCAGTGCCTTCTCTTGGATTCCGATGTTGCTGAGGCTCTGTACTAGGGTGCGGTGGCAGACAGTGTCGAACGCTGCGGAGAGGTCCAGTAGGATGAGGGCCACTGTTTCTGCGTTGTCGAGCAGGGATCTGATGTCATCGGTGGCTGTGATCAGGGCGGTCTCGGTGCTGTGGTTGGCTCGGAAACCGGACTGAGAGGGGCCGAGGGATCCATTTGTCTCGAGGAAAGCGGCTGGCTGTCTGTTGACGGTCTACTCGATGATTTTGGCAGGGAAGGGGAGGAGCAAGATGGGGCGGAAGTTCCTGAGGTTGGTGGGGTCCGCTGCTGGTTTCTTCAGGAGGGCGCTGAGCTCGGCGTGCTTCCAGCTCTCTGGGAAGGTGGCGGTGTGGAAGGAAGTGTTGATGATGTCCCGGAGTTGGGGTGCGATGATGGAGTCGGCCTTGTTGAAGACGTGGTGGGGGCAGGGGTCGGTTGGTGATCCGGAGTGGATGGTGTTCATCGTGCGGGTGGTGTCTTCGGTGCTGACCGGTGTCCAGTTGCAGAGGGTGGTGGTGGGGGGCGTTGGTTCGGCGGTTGGGTGCGTGGTTGGTGCGCCAAAGCTGTTGTGTATGTCGGCGACCTTGCGGTGGAAGAACGAGGCGAGTGAGTTGCAGAGGTCTTGCGAAGGAGTGATGTCGTTTTTTCCGGCGCTGGGGTTGGATACCTCTTTGACGATGCTGAAGAGTTCCTTGCTGTCGTGGGCATTGTTGTCCAGTCGTTCTTTGAATGCTGTCTTCTTGGTGGTGCGGATCAGCTGGTGGTGCTTGCGGGTGGCGTGCTTGAGGGCGGTCATGTTGTCTGTGGTTTGGTCATGGCGCCAGGCTTTCTCAAGGGTTCAGCAGTTCTTCTTGGAGTCCTTGAGTTCGTCGGTGAATCAGGGGCTTTCTTGCTGCCGGGCCTGCTGAGAGGGTTCTTTAGTGGTGCGAGGTCGTCGGCGCAGGCGGTCAGCCACTGAGTGAGGTTGCTGGCTGCTTCGTTGGGGTCCGTTGTGCTGGCGGGAGGGTTCTGGCTGAGGGAGGTATTGAGCTGTTCAGCGGTGATCTTGCTCCAGCTCCGGCGAGGAACCTGTTGTGAGTGGTGGTGGGTGGTGGTTCTTCTGAAGCTGAGGTGGACGCAGCTGTGGTCAGTCCAATGGAGTCCAGTGGAGTGGCGGAAGGAGATGTGCTTGCTGGAGGAGAAGACGGGGTCAAGCGTGTGGCCGGCGTAGTGGGTGGGGGTGTCCACCAGTTGCTTGAGTCCGAGGTTGGCGAGGTTGTCCAGTAGGGTGGTGGTTTGCCTCCTTGTTGTTCTCCATGTGGAAGTTGAGGCCCCCCTGGAGGATGTAGTCAGCGGAGGGGAGGGTGTGTGGGCTGATAAAGTCTGCGATGTCTTCGCTGAATTGTGTGCGTGGTCCCGGGGGTCTGTAGATGAGGGTGCCTCTGAGGGTTGTCTTGGGGTAGGTGTGTATTTGGAAGTGGAGGTGTTCGGCAGCAGTGAAGGTGTCGTTGGAGTTGGTCGAGATGCGAATGGTGTTCTTGCGTACGATGGCGATGCCTCCTCCAGTCTGGTTGATGCAGTCCCTCCGGGTGATCTAGTATCCGTCCTGGGAGGGCTATGGCGATGTCGGGTGCTGAGGAGGCGTTCATACAGGTTTCTGTGAGGAAGGCGACGTCTGGTGATGTTGCGTCGAGCAGGTTCCAGAGTTCGACGGCGTGTCTGTGGACGGAGCGGGTGTTGAGCAGGATGCACTTGAGGTGGTTGTTGCTGGTGCTCGGGTTGGTGGGTGCGGTGCAGGTCCGGAGGCAGGTGAACTTGCAGGCTTGGCAAAGGGTCCATGGGTGCGTTTCGGGCAGGCTTGGCAGCAGGTGGTGATGCGTCCGGTGTTGAGTGCGTTGAGGGTTGCGGCATCGTAAGTCCGGCGGGTGCACTGGCCTTGACGAGGGCCAGGGATCCAGGCGCGGACGGGCGTAGACGGGCTTGCCTTTGGCGCACAATCGGCGCACCCGCTGCACGTGAACACTGCACGTACATGCGGACTCTGCCATAAATGGAGAGTGGGGGGAGGAGGGAGGGAGGAGCAGCTGGGAGGTGGGAGCGGGGTGGTGAATGGGAGAGGGGAGAGGGAACAGAAGGAAAGGGGGCGGGGCGGGAGCCGTGGGGGAGCAGCAGCAGGGAGAGGGGTGGAACAGCTGGAAAAAGGCGGCAGACGCAAGAGATAGAGAAACACAAAAATCAGGGGCACAGTCGAAAAACAGAAGAAAACCAGAAGTACACAATCAGGGGCACAGCGGATAAATACTGAAAAACAGAATTACACAATCAGGGGCACAGCGGACAAATACTGATACTAACGGAGGAGAGACCAGGGGGCAGAGAAGATCTTGGCTCCAGGGGCAGCAGCGAGCAGGCGGCGGTAACGGGGGGACCAGGTGACCTCAGGAGGAGCCACGCGGCGGGTTGAGCGACCGGCACTGACGAGGTCAGGTTAGGTCACAGCTCCCCGTCGCACGGCCACAACCTTAAATGCCCAGTGGGAGGGAGGAGCAGCTGGAGGTGGGAGCGGGGTGGCCAATGGGAGAGGGGAGAGGGAACAGAAGGAAAGGGGGTGGGGACCGCGGGGGAGCAGCGGCAGGGAGCGGGGTGGAACAGCGGGAAAAAGGTGGCAGACGCGAGAGATAGACAAATACAACAATCAGGGGCACAGTCAAAAAACAGAAGAAAACCAGAAGTACACAATCAGGGGCACAGCGGACAAATACTGAAAAACAGAATTACACAATCAGGGGCACAGCGGACAAATACTGATACTAACGGAGGAGAGACCAGGGGCCAGAGAAGATCTCGACTCCAGTGGCAGTGGTGAGCAGGCGGCGGTAACGGGGGGACCGGGTGACCTCAGGAGGAGCCACGCGGTGGGTTGAGCGACCAGCCCTGACGAGGTCAGGTTAGATCACAGCTCCAGTCGCACGGCCACAACCTTAAGTGCCGAGTGGGAGGGAGGAACAGCTGGGAGGTGGGAGCGGGGTGGCGAATGGGAGAGGGGAGAGGGAATAGAAGGAAAGGGGGCGGGGCCGCGGGGGAGCGGGGTGGAACAGCGGGAAAAAGGGGGCAGACGCGAGAGATAGAGAAATACAAAAATCAGAGGCACAGTCGAAAAACAGAAGAAAACCAGAAGTACACAATCAGGGGCACAGCGTACAAATACTGAAAAACAGAATTACACAATCAGGTTGCACAGCGGATAAATACTGATACGAACGGAGGAGAGACCAGGGGACAGAGAAGATCTCGACTCCAGGGGCAGCGGCGAGCAGGCGGCGGTAACAGGGGGACCGGGTGACCTCAGGAGGAGCCACGCGGCGGGTTGAGCGACCGGCACTGACGAGGTCAGGTTAGGTCACAATATAAACAACAAAAATATCAAATTTGCGGTAAGTAAGTTAATATAAATTTTTTAATAATATCCAATGTTTTTTTTTATGTTAGTATATGTGTGAAAAGTGTATATTTATTTTATAATGTATTTTAATTATTTAATTTTATGGTTTTTAATTTTTGCGTAATAAAATTCTGTAGCGGGTTGTGGGTTTATAGGGGAATAGGGTGGGAAGTAATTTAATTATAAATAATTAAATATGTTAATTTATTTCTTGGTATTTATTTTGAATCAATTGTTAATTAATTATTAATTGGTAATTAATGAACATATAATTGGTCATTAATTTTAATTAATTGATTATTTGATAATTATGTTAATTTTATTAATTTATTTTCAGTAGGGGGTTGTGGTTTATAGGGCAATAGGGTGGGAAGTAATTTAATAATAATTAATGAAATATTTTTATTTATTTATTGGTATTTATTTTGAATTAATTGATATTTAAATTTTTAATCGGTAATTAAATAAAATATAATTGGTAATTAATTTTAATTGATTAATTAATTGATAAATATGTTAATTGTATTAATTTATTTTCTGTTGCGGGTTGTGGGTTTTTAGGGGAATAGGGTGGGAAGTAATTTAATTCTAATGAATTAAATATTTAATTTATTTATTGGATTTGTGTTGTAATTTGTAATTATTTTTTAATTGTTAATTAATTAATTGGTAATTGGTAAATATTTTGTATTATTAGGTAATTATTTGTAATAATTTTTATTTGTATTTTTAATTGATTAATTATTATATTATATAAAATTGTTAATTACTTTTAATTAATTTGTATTGGTATTAATATTTAATTTAATTTTATTCATATATGAAGTATTTACTTTCCCTACTGTTGCACTCTCTGGAGTGTGAATAGTAATTTTTACCCCTACCCTATCCAAAGCTTTCCCTACTGTTGCACTCATTGGAGTGGGAATAGTAATTTTAACACTCCCACTATCCAACGCTTTCCCCACTTTTGCACTCTCTGGAGTGGGAATAGTAATTTTAACCCTCCCGCTATCCAACGCTTTCCCTACTGTTGCACTCTCTGGAGTGGGAATAGTAATTTTTACCCTCCCGCTATCCAATGCTTTCCCTACTGTTGCAGTCACTGGAGTGGTAATAGTAAATTTTATGCCTACGCTATCCAACGCTTTCCCTACTGTTGCACTCTCTGGAGTGGGAATAGTAATTTTTACCCCTACACTATCCAACGCTTTCCCTACTGTTGCACTCACTGAAGTGGGAATAGTAATTTTTACCCCTACGCTATCCAACGCTTTCCCTACTGTTGCACTCACAGGATTGGTAATAGTAATTTTTACTGCTACGCTATCCAACACTTTCCCTACTGTTGCACTCTGTGGAGTGGGAATAGTAATTTTTACTACTACCCTATCCAACGCTTTCCCCACTGTTGTACTCTCACAGTGGGAGTAGTAATTTTCAACCTCCCGCTATCCAACGCTTTCCGTACTGTTGCACTCATTGGAGTGGGAATAGTAATTTTTACCTCTACGCTATCCAACGCTTTCCCTACTGTTGCACTCATTGGAGTGGAAATAGTAATTTTTACCCTCCCACTATCCAACGCTTTCCCTACTGTTGCACTCTCTGGAGTGGGGATAGTAATTTTAACCCTCCCGCTATCCAACTCTTTCCCTAGAGTTGCACTTTCTGGAGTGGGAATAGTAATTTTTACCCCTACGCTATCTAATGCTGTCCCTACTGTTGCACTCTCTGTAGTGGGAATAGTAATTTTAACCCTTTCGCTATCCAACGCTTTCCCTACTGTTGCACTCCCTGGAGTGGGACTAGTAATTTTTACCCCCCCGCTATCCAACGCTTTCCATACTGTTGCACTCACTGGAGTAGGAATAGTAATTTTTACCCCTACTCTATCCAACGTTTTCCCTACTGTTGTACTATCTGGAGTGCGAATAGTCATTTCTACCCCTACACTATCCAACGCTTTCTCTACTGTTGCACTCTCTGGAGTGGGAATAGTAATTTTTACCCCTACGCTATCCAACGCTTTCCCTACTGTTGCGCTCTCTGGAGTGGGAATGGTAATTTTTACCCTCCCGCATTCCAACGCTTTCTCTACTATTGCACTCACTGGAGTGGTAATAGAAAATGTTACCCTCCTCTATCCTATGGTAAAAATATTGTATTGTATTACGTTTATATATATATATGTGTTAAAAAATATAATTGTATGTTTATTTATTTTTACCTTACATTCATTATTTATAAATTTTAAGGTTATTTAAGTATTTTTAGTATGTTTAAGTTAATTATATTTATCATTTCATTACTTTTACATTACTTTTAAGATATTTTAAAAATTCGATATTTTGACTAACTATATTTTTTACATCGATATTTTTGATTCGATATTTTTGTACTTACCTGTTTGGAGATAGGAAGTCGATATTTTGGTATTCTATATTTTTTACTCGATATTTTGCTACATCGATATTTATGTCATCGATATTATGTCAGTGATCCGATTTGGATTGGATGGGAGATGGTGTCGAAAGCCAAAGAGAGGTCTATGAAGATGAAGGCATTGGTGTTGCTTGGTCCATGATCAGCCTGATGTTATCAGTGGTGGTAATGAGGGCAGTCTCTGTGCTGTGGAAAGGTCTGAATCCCAGTTTGGATGGGTCCAAGAAGCAGTTGTCATTGTGTTTTGCTATTCTCTTGTTGATGAGCTTCTTCAAGACTTTCACTGGCTACAGTAGTAGGGAGAGGGGTCTGTTGTTTGGCGGTGAATTAAATCTGCTTTTGGTGTTTTCAGTCGCAGCAGGATGGTGGCATGTTTCCAGCCATCTGGAAAGGTAGCAATGATTAGGGAGTCATTGAGGATCAAGATGAGGGTGGTGCAGATGGTCTCAAGACCTTTGGAGAAGGCAAATAGAGTTAGAATTTCTTTGGATCTTTGCCGATTGCTACGAGTACAGATTTGAAGGAAGGTATAGGACAGCAGAACCCTATCTCTGCATCAGTTTTCATAATGTGCTTGTATTAAAGTGCCTATAGATGCAATGACAAAAAAAACAGTGTGAAACGGATAATTTGAGGTGTATGCACTGGTCTATGAAACGCAGCATGCTGTCGCCAGTGTCCATTGCAAAGTGAAAGCTGTCTTCAACAAACAGTTTACCTTGAAAATATTTACTTAATACCCTTAATAACTGCCAATCATTCGGTCCTCAGAGATTGCAGGAGCTGTCTGAGAACCATCAATACATCTCATTGCGAGTTCAGTTGACTATGCTCGTTTGCCCACTGCAGAATATCATTATGCATTCACAAAGCAGCTGAATTGTACGACGATGCCTTTGCACATGCAAAACAATGTCATTGAATATTATCCCAACCCTCGTTCTACTTTTAGGTAATTTAGTGGCCGGATTCGAAAACATTTGCTCACTAAAATTGGGCTGCGGTGCATAAATAAATTGATTTAAGAGTGATAATGCACATTTTTAATTTTCTATTGGCAAACAATTTGCTCACATTTAACACTACATCAATGTATATGTTAGGCTGCCGAAGAGGCTGTTATAACCAGTGATTTGGGGGGCATCATTAAATACCTAGATGGTTACTCTTAGTGCTGCATCAAGGAAGGAAACCTGACGAGAATGCCAGATGCAAATGACGATGTAAAATTACTACTGCCTTTTTAGTATTTTTCCCAAGAAGAAGAGTGCGATGTTGCTAGTTGGGTAGCTGGCCTGAGTCAGTTAATATTTATTTAAGAGGCACAGGGCAAATGTATTTTCACTGTAGGGGTGCCCCTGACTCATGCCCTCAATAATGATATTGAAGATGGCTGGGGGTTTTGGGAAGCAGATTTTGATGATGGATAAAGAGATCCTATTGTCTTTGTATTAACAACCTTCATGTTAATTGGTGATGGTGACAAGGTAGAGTCAGTGGTTCGACTGAGTCACTCCGATTGACTGTTGTGGCGTGGTTTGTTTGGATTATAGATGAAGTTGGTGTTGTACTGGACCGGGCCAATCTTGTGATGCAGTGTCCCTGTGTGATGTGGGAGGCGAGAGTTAATGTGACTCCTTTGAGGGGGGCATCCCTCTTATGATTAGTTGCATGTGATAGCATGGGGTGGAAATTGGCATTGGCTTTAGTGGTGCATGTTTACGTATGATGAAAGCACACCAGGGAGACTCAGTCTTTCCACAAGAGAGTTGTAAATATTGCACATGCAAAAAAAATACTCCCGAACGAATTATTTATCAAATCTTTAAAATTACAGTGTTTCATAAACTGAAAACCCGTGCTTGTGACTTGGAAATTGCTGAAACGTCAAAGTTCACTATAAAAGCCACGTTGATGCGAACTGGCTCATATCCGAGGCTAGATGTCAATGAATGCGTGGGAGAGAGTGGGAGGTCCTTGAAGGTGGTAGATAAGGACAGCCGCGGCCGGTGGTGGGAGTACCTGTGGGCGGTGGGGGTAGTAATGTATGGATTACGCAGTTTAACACGTAAGTAAACATATAAATAAATAAATAAAATGAAATTTGTTGCGCGTACTGCATCACATTTGGTGATGCAGTGCACGCAACGAAATTCGTTTTATTCATATATATGTTAACTTACCTGTTAAACTCCGTAATCCATACATTACTACCCCCCACCCTGCCCCTCGCCCTCTGCATGTCACTGCCCGGCAGGTACTCCAAACACCGGCCGCAGCTGGATAAGGAATATCCCAGAGATGCTACGGATCGAGAGGTTTCTGTCTGTTTTCTGTAGTTAGTCTGGTAAAGAATCGTGGAGCTATTTGAGATGACCAGCAGCGGTCCATGCAGGTAACAGCGGCGGGGCGGTGTGAGGGGGGATTTCGTGGGACGATATAGAGGGAAAATTAAATAAATCCATCTGCATCGTCCCTCGAAATCCCACCTTACACCACTCCACCGCCCTACCGCTGTTACCTGCACGGACAGCAAGCTGAAGATGTGCTGAAGATCGGTTGAAGAAAGAGGAGGATATTCCAGATTTAGATCTTAAAATTCAATCAAGTGGGACATACGTACAAGAAAATATTGGAGCGCCGAGCTGTGCCTAAATTGGCAGCGCCGCACTCCGACATTTCCAAAAGGCAGGGAAGCGCCATGTTTACAACAATACAGTACACCCCTGTGTTTTCCCTAGTGCTCGCATTTAAATTAGGTGCCTAGCACCAACGCAGGCACCCTTGCACCATAGTGCAGAGGTGCCTGCGTTGCAGGGAATAATTGTTTATGTGCAGGAAGATGTCTCGTCCTGGACATGAGCAATCAGTAATGGCATTTGTAACTTGTTAAGTTTCAAAAGGTAAGTTTATTAACAGTATGTCAGAAAAGGAATAAATATGCAATCATAATCAGGAAAGCATCAAGTTTAAGCGATACAAAACATATTATCAATGGCAAATAAGCAAATGATTATGTAATAGAAAAAAGGTCCATTGTAGAATACCAAAAGAAAAAAAGGGGGGGTATACAGAATGGAGACTAAATGCAGGATTCCATGATTATGCAATTAAAGTATGGTTATGTGTGATGCATTCTGCAGCACATATAGGAGTAGCAAATCACCATTATTTAATACCATAAACAATCATTAAAGGCATTTTGTTCTCTCCATGTGTGCTGCAGAATGCATCTCGTTTATTGATACATTAACTAGAATATGGCTGCCTGTATTGTCTTTGACTGCTCCAAAGGCAACATATCCATGAACTCTTCCAGCCCAGTACAGGCTACCTCTTCATAAACTCATTCTATTAAAACTAGTATGCATGTGTCCCAAGACAATGGCCAGCGTTGAGGCACCTAAAAAGCCACTATTCCATGCCATTTAATTGGTGCTATAAAACGAAGAGCCAAACTGTAAAACAATCACAAACTACTTTAATAGTCTGTGTGATTTTTTTGTGCTGAAGATAGAAGGGGAAGGACTAAAACACTAAAAGGGTGACATTTACTATTCCCATATTTACTATTCAAACTCCAATCCAAACCAATTTGGGGACGGTCTTAGACACTAAAGGGGTGATATTTACTATTCCCACTGCAATCTAAACCAATTTGGAGAACATGTTGGACACAAATTCCAAAGTAAATTAAGGCAACTACATGTAAACCTGTAGGACAGACATTAACAGCAACCCAAAGGTATAGCATAGGTTTTGAAATGCTGGACAGGAAAATGAAAAAAAGTACCTGGAATCAGAGTGTCAGAAGTTTGAAGGACAAGAAATGGACACTTATCAAATTAAATCAATTAGTACTTGGTCCGTGCTCCAGAGATATAAAAGGAAGTGATATGAGGCTGATAGTGGTCAATTAGGAGGCAGCTTAAAAGGATGACAATCAAGCCAGCAAATGGTAAGTAAGAGTTGGACTCCAGGCCCTTTACGGTATGCAATACCCCTCGCAGCAACAGCGTGTGAGCACTGTTAGGCGAAACCTAATTAACATTTTTAGTGGTTATTCTTTGGCCATCCCACTCCTGTTGTTCTGGATTTGCTTCTGTTGCTAGTGTAACCACTGAGAGACCCGGCCAAAGTGAGAAACCCTTAATTGCGAGGGGAATCAATTTGCTGTGGGACACACTCCCTCAACTAATCAAATTTATTTAACATCCACAAAAATGTTCATGTATTTTATCTTTAGCCTGTTTACAGATGCGTTCGAACTCCCACTGCCCTTTCTAAGACAAGCAATGCATGTGCATCCCCTTTGATAGTTCTACTAATAAGCATCAGATAACTACACATTATTGGGAATTTAGGTTTATTTTGGGGGTGCCAGAAGTGTCCCCTGTTGTTGCAAGTGGCACATACTGCCTCAGAATCACGATCTGTTAATATTTGCAACTGCAAGTGTAAAGTACTAATGTTGAAAATTCACAACTAAGGTAGTTATTTTGCAGTCATATGGATAGGGTTACTTACCAGGGCATTTACTCTTCTAAGAGTGGTGGCGCCAGCTAAGCCCTTGGCAAAATTGCCCACACCCACAAAGTTGTAAGATAGGTGCAGAAATATAGTATGCTCAAATCACCACGGCGTAACTCGGTTACCGTTTCTTGAAATATTACCCTGGATAATGTTACCACCCATTCTGTGTAAATGTGGCAGGAGTAGGGTATAAACTAGGAGGGATGCAGTTTCACCAGACCCAAATCTAGATTCTTAATTATTAATGCCCTTTTTTCCAAAAACAAAGTTCCCTAGGCAGTAATGAGGCATTTTGCAGTCTTTAATGCATTCAAGATTTAGTGCCTTTTCAGAGAGGGAACAATGTGAATATGTTTCAAGTAAATTAAAAAGTGCGTACATTTTGTGACACTGAGAGACATTTGTATTGTGATTCTTCTGATTTATTGGTTTTGAAACTTCCAAATATTCTGCTTTGCTATGCATATCAAGTTGTTTTAAGTTGTGTTTTGTTATGATGTATCTTTCTCTGATATTCTTTGTTATCCCGTGTTTTAATGCTGCATCATGGCATATTATGCTATGCTATGTTTTAATATGCTCGATCATGTTATGCCAAAATATGCATTGTTATATTAAATCATGTTGTGTTACATTTTGTTGTGCTGCCTTATATCATGCTTTGCTCATTCATACCAAGTGATGTTAAGCCATACGTTGCTATGTTGTTATGTAACATTGTATTGTATTGTGCGGTGCCATGCATTTTATATTGTGTCAAATTCTGATATGCTTGATTATGCAGTATTATATCATGACTTGTCTTGTTATGTCATTGCAACCGAAATTGAAGGGGTCTCTGAATTAATGAAAAGAGCACAATTACCTACAAAGATTTTCAAAGCACTTCTACAAGTAGCAACATTGGGTTGTGGAACTTTAGCACATGCAGTAGAGGAGGACTGAAGGGTTCTGGTTTGGAGGTGGAACTGAATCTTCCTTAGAGGGAACAAAGAACCTTGTTGATGAAGAGCACAACAAGAGTTACATAGGGATTTAAAGATGGACCATTTGGCCATAGCGAGCCAATAGAGAGTTATGAGATGGTCTGAGATTGAAGAGCGAGAGAGTAAGTCATGTAAGATTGTAGCTTAAGAGTATTAAAACCAACCGTTAGATGTTTTTGTCGGTATTTGGGAATACCCAAATACAAAGAATTTCTATAATCAATTCTGGATTGAGAATGGCTTGACCAACAGATTTACAACAGTATAGTGGACGTAAAGGGAGGATCTTCCTAAGTAACCTGAAGTAATATCTGCAGGAAAAAGAGAACACATTAACCTGTTTTTTTAATAAAAGATTTTGACTGATGAATACTCCCAGATTTCTATTAACCTCAGTAGGACTAGGAGCAGAGCCAAGCTTCGACCATCATCATAAGGGAGACTAGAGAGTGGCAGAACTTCTTCAGGACTTGGAACTCAGTTTTGCCAGCATCCCTCATCAAACAACTGACCGCTGAGTGGCAAGTTCTGATGTACTCTTGAAGACCACCCACATACTTGTTAAAAGAAACATCGATTGGGGTGCCATCATAGGAGGGCATAAGTGAGAACCAGAAATTGGCATAACAGTGGTCAAGGATGTTCTATAAAGTAAAAATAAATGGTAGAACTCAGGGAAGAGCCTAGAGGCACCTCATATTTTTGGTGAGGAGCAAAAAGGTGGAAGAATGACAGTTTGTGCTATTCTAAAGTGAGGGTGAAATTCATTTCAAAGCCCTACCCTTGATTCCCAAAGAATAGAGCCGATGTTTTGAGATTGCATACAATGTCCAATGCAACGCTGAAGTTCTAAATAGCCAGAACATATCTGCCTCCTAGATCATGGATGTGTCAGAGATACTTAAAGACAGATAAGAGCTACATCAGTCCCATGAAGGGAGCAGAAGACTTTTTGCATGGAATTTAATGGAGAATTGACTCCAATAAGGCAGAAATATATCTATTGATTTCCTTTTCAAGGACTTTGGAGTAAAATGGGTCTACATTTATTAAGCACTTTGTGATCTGCAGATGACGTTTTGGACAGGGATACCACCAATGTTTTTCCACTTCAAAGATAGATATATTGCATTATGAGGCAAGCACCAGGGCAGTAATACTCAGTCCTTTAATAGCCGTCTGTGCGTTCAGGGTCTAATGAGGACCAAGATTTGGAGGATAGAGAAAAGGTGGATAGAGATAAGGAGATGGTGTTTCTAAAGATGGATTTGAAAAGTCACAGAAACAAAGCTACTTACTAGTACCAGTAGCAGAATTAGTAAGATCAGATGGAAGGTCCATGCTAAATGATCGATAAAAGTTAAGAATATTGGGCCATATGTAGGTAAATCCCAAATACCGTTTTTTAAGTACCGAATTTTACAGAATTTTACTGAATGGGTATTAAGAAATCGGTATTTGGGATGTAGGTAATAATTCGGTAAAATTTACTGAATCGGTACAATTCGGTAAATAAATACCGACTCCCCAACACCGATCGGTAAATACCGAATCGGTAAATACCGAATCGGCAAATTCCGAATCGGTAAACACCGAATCAGCTATTTCAAATCAGAAAAAACGCAGGATTCAGCCAATCAGGTGCAACCACCCCTTCTCCCAACCAGAAAGTGGCCACACCAAGGCAGGTGCAAGCAATCTGAAGCTGCTGGAGAGGCTGTGAGAGCAGAGCAGACCCTGAGAGCCACTGGAAAACTTTACTCCTGGGAAAGTGAAAAAATGGCAAGCAAAGACACAGAGAATGAAGTTGCAGAGAGGAAGAGAAAGATCAAATTCAGCACCATGGAGCTGCAGGTCCTGGTGGAGGAGGTTGTAAAGAAGCACAATAAATTGTTTGGGAAGCAGTCCCTGCTGGTGGCAGAATCTGCCAAAAGGAAGATTTGGCTGGCAATACAGTCAAAAGTTAATGCCATTGGAGTAACCACATGGGAGATTGACGATCTGAAGAAGAGGTGGTACGACCTCAGGAGCTTGACAAAGCGCAAGATGGCTGAGCTCCACAAACAGGCAAACCTGACTGGAGGAGGGAAGAACAGGGCACCTGCCCTGACTGAGCTGGAGGAGCTGGTGGAGTCCACCATCGAACCAGACAGCGTCTGTGAACTGGGAGATGCAGACAGCTTAGCCTGAGCTGCCACCAGAAAAGGTAAGAAGCATGCACAGCAATCACCCCCACCCCATCCCCTTCCCTCTCCCCTTCCACTATGTGGTAGTGTTAACCCCACTCCAGTACAGGTAGCAACATACACCAGCAATGCATTATAGGAGATGTAGTCAATGAAACATCCACCATGTCAGACAGCACACTAAACAACAAGGCATGCAACACACATCAGTGATAAGCAAGCTGAGGCAATAGCAACAGTGTTTCAGAGATCAGAATGTTATTGTATAAGCAGGGCTGCAGGACCACAGAGCTAATGTACGAATTTCTGCCCACATCTCACAGGTGTACCAAGGAGAAGGAAGGCAGTGCACCACAGAAGGAAGACACACAGGAGGCGAGTACAAGTGCAGGGAATACCACCCAGGAAACTGCTGCACCACCAGCACAGCCAGCCTCCCAGTGTAACCGCAGCTGCAGGGCTCCCCAGACAGTTTTGGCTCCCCTCTACTCCTATCCTCACCTGAACTGCTTGCGTCACAAGCTGTCACAATACCTGCAGCCCAAAAAAGCAAGCGGCATGTAGTTGCCACACTAATAGAAATGGAGTCATCAGCAGGAGACACGGTGGGGGGTAAAACATCAACTGTGGCCGGTGAGGACAGCACTGTCAATCAGCAGTCCAGCGCCGAGGGGGCCCGCACAGGTTTCAGACGCTGCAGCGCCAGAGACAGCAGTGAATTGCCACATAGTGAGGGTCCCAATGTCTTCTGTGGCTTGGAGAGTAGCATGGTGAAAGTACAGCGCATGCAGGGGAAGGCCATCCAGTCGGTGCAACGCCAGATGAGGCACCTGAATGAGAACATGACAAACATTGAAAAGGGCATCAGCTCAATGGCGGAGGGGAGTAGAGAGATGGCTGCGGGCATGAGAGAGATGGCTGTGGGCATACAGGACATGTCCCAGTCTGTATTGCTCTTGTGCAGCAAGCTTGACCAGGACAGGGCAGCAAGGCGGAAGGAGAGGCAGCGGGCAGAATGACATACAAGGTCAGTCAACCGCCTGGCCACTGCCACTTCCCTGCTTTGCAGGTGATGTGTAAACATGCAGGAGGGACTGGCACACAGCAGCAGTTTAGTCTCCAGGGGCCTTTTGAGGGTGATAAGTTCTGTTTAGGTGCTGCTGACTGCGCAGTCAACACATACTGTTGCTCTGGATGTGGGTAAGAGCGAGGAGAGCACCAGTAGGAGCAGCATGACAACCCCCCCTATTCATGACACACGGAGGAGCAACAGGCTCCATGGGGCTGCCACTGCCCACGCATTAAGTGAGGACAGCCAGCTAATTTCATCCGGCACCGGTAGGCGTGACCGCAAAAACTGATGCTGCCCACACTCCCTGACCTGAATGGGTGAAGTAACCCAGGACTTCCAGAATGGATGCCATACAATTGGTCTTGACGGTCTAGAAAACGTGGACAGGGTACTCTCAACCTAAATGAGTAATTTATGTTTAAATGTTCTCTGTGTAGAATTGTATAAATGTGTAATTCTTTTCGTTTTTCTAAGTAATGTATGTTTGTAGTTATTGTAAATACATGTGTCTTTGTGTAGGACAGTAAGTAATTCTTCGGACTGTCACAGAATCTGTAAAAATCGTTGCAATTTTCTTTTCTAATTTCTAAAACATAATGTTTACACTTAAGGATTAAATACCTTAGTGTATGATTCTGCTCTAAATAAAAAAGATAGCAGAACAAAAAAACGAGTGACCGGGTCTTCCCTTTTTCTCTCCATTGAATCTTGTCCTACCCGGCCACACTATCGGACAAAACCCCCCCAGTAACAGAGTTTAATGAGCGGTAAGTCTTCCGCGAAGGTATCCCTAACCCATGCAAAATAAACAAAAGCACTGATTAAATCTAGATAACAGACTGTTTCCCGGTCTGTTGAGTTATGTCCAAAGAAGAAACCCTGTCCTTCACAGACGCATATATTAAAAATTTGACTGCAGGACCCTCACCTTTTGCGTCACTAAAATTGAGCACCAATGCTCAACAACAAAATGAAACAGATAAGTTAATGCGCTTGAGCAAGAAAAATGTTCGCACTGAATTGCATGGACATTTTTTGTTCCAACATTTAAAAACAGGAACAATACCTTGGGGACTCCAAGTGAAAAACGTACCGGTGGTCTTCACAGACGACCCAGTTTATAAAAAAGGTTTCAGTTTTACAGCCACAAAATGCAGTCGGGACCTGATGGTCCACACTGTTGAAACGGCCCAAAGGATTTGTGCAAAAGAAAAGGAGGAAATAGACACTTTAACTAAAGCTATCAATGACAATCATTGTAGCCAGGAAGCGAAGGACCTATTAGAGAAAATAGAGAAGGACCTTCAAACCTTTAAAGACAATACAATTAACTATAGAGTGAATAAATTTGAGAAAGACCTGAAATCGTTTAATATAGAAACAGTATACCCCTACTTAAGGGAAGACTATTATGCTCAACAAGAATCCCGTCGTGCCTTGTCACAATATCAAGGAAGATCAAAAAATCGTTTCTTGACATTTTCTGAAAGCTCATCCTCTGAGGCTTCAGGGGAATCGGATCCAAGAGAAGGAACATCCAAACGCCAAAATCCTTTTTTAGAGAAAGGAGAAGGGAGGGGCAGAGTCAGGTTCAAACCCCCACAACAAACATGGGATATGAGAACCCGAAACAAAAACTACTTCAAACAATAGAAGAGTCATCTATAATTAACCTCTCACCTAAAATATTAACCACCCATGAACGATCAGTCTTGGAGCTTGGGATTAAATTTGTCCCCACTGTAAATACAGACATAGTCAATTTAAAAATTGAGGCACAAGACCTGTTCAGAAAGGTACGATTAAAGGCTTTCTTTCACGAAAAAGAGAACAATCAAACTCCAGAACCATCTAATTTATCCAACAAGTCGTCTTTCACTCCCACATCCCAAATGGTACCTAAACAAGTCCTGGCATTCGAACAGGCCGTTCAGTCATCACTCACGCAGTTAGGGAAACAAAAGAACTACTTTAGAAGAAACATAACAAAAGAACAACAGTCAGCCATCAAACAACTCAGCACTGACACAACTATAGTGGTCAAGCCGGCCGACAAGGGGGGCGCCCTAGTTTTGTGGCAAAAAGAAAAATACATTGATGAGGCTAACAGTCAGATAGGTAACACAGAATGGTACAGGAAGCTAACAGAGGACCCAACTTTCACAATTCAAAACGAAATCCAAATAAAACTAAAACAGGGATTTGATGATGGAATTTTGGGCCTGAAAGAATACGACTATTTGAACAAGCAAAATCCTCGAACTCCGGTAATTTACTTCTTGCCGAAAGTTCATAAAAATCTACTACATCCACCCGGAAGACCGATAGTCTCCGGATGTGACTCGATTTTGGAACCACTGGCCAAATACGTCGACGTGTTCCTAAAACCATTCATGTGTGATGTAAAATCGTATATAAAAGACAAGACTGATTTCATCACAAAAATAGAAACCACACCGTTTGATGACAAGAAAGAGTTGATGGTCACCTTTGACGTCAACTCTTTATACACACAAATCCCCCAGGAAGAGGGATTAGAAGTCATTGAATTTTTTCTAGAAACACGGCCCAGACCCCATAGAGTTCCAACCCAATTCATCATAGAATTGTCAAGCTTGGCACTTAAACGTAACTATTTCAGATTCATGGACACTTTTTACATGCAAGTGAAGGGCACCGCCATGGGGTGTCCTTATGCCCCAGAAATGGCGGTGCTCTTCATGGCACTGTACGAAGAACGCTTCATTTACCACCAAAACCCATATAGCATACACATCCACAGATGGTACGCTATATTGATGATATCTGGTGTCAGTGGAGAGGAACTGAGGAACAACTAAAAGAATTCTATGAATGGCTGAACAACAGACATCCTGACATAAAATTCAGTATGAATAGCAGTAACACCCGCTTAACTTTTCTTGATGTAGAAGTTTTCCACCAAGAAGGAGAGTTAGCCACCACCCTTCACCGCAAACAAACTGACAAAAACACAATTCTACACTATGACAGCTTCCATCCCAAAAGTTTGAAAGCAAACTTACCTTACAGCCAACTATTACGAATCAGACGTAATTGTTCAAGGAAAGAGGACTACATGATACACGCTGAAACATTATGTGACCAATTGTCTAAACGGGGATATCCTAGAAAGATGTTGAAACATGCAACCAAACGTGCATGGTTCACGCCAAGAGAAGTGTTGTTGACAAAGAAAGAAAAGAAACCGTTGGAACAACTAGTTTGTGTGACCACATATGGACCACTAACTAATAAATTCAAAGCCATAGTATTAAAAAATTGGCATCTGTTGTCTAATTTGGACATACCATTTCCAAAACCTTTGTTTGCCCTAAAAAAGAATAAAAACATCGGGCAACAAATAATTCGAGCAGATTTAGGCATTCAGCGACCTAAAAGCGACTTACCCACACTGTGGAAATTAGACCCGGTCAAAGGACATCATAAATGTGGTAACTGTATTTCCTGCACAAATACTATTGAAGGTACTACATTTGAACACCACAATATTAGATGGACCCACGTGGAATTCACAAACTGCAAGAGTAAAAATGTAGTCTATGTAATCATTTGTCCGTGTGACAAACTTTACATTGGGAAAACTACACAAACGGTGTCACAAAGACTGGCTCAACACAGATCTAGGATCAAACAAAAAGTTCTTAATGCCCCAATGGTCCAACATTGTATTGACTTGGGCCATACGGAAAAAGAACTGAAGTGGTCAGTGTTATCAAAAATCAAAGTCCCTGTAAGAGGGGGTAATGTAGAAACACTATTGTCAAAAAGGGAAGCATACCTAATTTTGAAATATGACTGCGTGAATGCTGGACTGAACGAACATACTGAAAGCCAAAACCAATAACTGGGACGCAGGTGGTACAGACCACCACATAACAATCACTTTGGAATTTTTGGACTACAAGTCCCAGAAGCACCAAGTCACATGTTATAGCTTCAAACCCTCGCGTGATTTCAGCATTTCACTCATCCGAGGAACTCTGAAGCAGACAGCAGCGTCTAGCGACGAATCCACAGGTAAATGAATATACGCGCTTAAAATGAGCAAACGCTTTAACAACTCTAGAGCACCCAAATACTAAAACCCTTTGTTCGGCTAATTGATTGCAGCACTACCGGCTCCCACTGAAAATAAACCCGAAAGCGAGCAACGCCCTGTGCAACAAAGGCTCGGCGTCTGGCACACCCTGAAACACTGTGCAAGTAGGTGTTTTATCTTTTTTTAAATAAAACGTCTAAAACAGTGGAAGACCTTAGAAATACGACTTACTAAAATACAACACCTTTTAAACTTTCAGCGACGACAACATCCAACTAACAAGAGGTGGCATCCCATATTTTGATAAGCCAGGCGCTCCGCGCCCCATTGAACATTTAAAAGTAAGTGTCGATATGATCAGCTGCCTGTAGAACATCGTAAAATTTATGCACTTAGTCTAAAAAATTGCATTTTGCTAAAAACATGCTTGTTGACTTTGTAGCGTCAGCGATAATCACCCTTTAAAAAGGAGATCCACAACTTGATAGAAGACGTTCTGCCTGCAAAACACGTGAGTGAAACACACGATGATTGTAAATAAATAACGCAATAAAATATTATCTGGAAACATATACCATATCACTGTTTCCATTGCAGAACCCAAGGAGTCCCCCAAAAGAAATCGATTACACGAACAGATATAAGTTACACTGCAAAGCAAAAAGGTAACAATAACGCAAGCCGAACCATCTTAGTGACAACATAAATGAGGGTCAAAAACTTATCATGCCCTTTACTTATATTCATATAGGTACCCAGCCCCGATGCCCTGAAGAAGAGCCTGAACAAGTAGATAGACAGGCTCAGAAACGCGTCGGCTTACAGGCTTATGACCCCTCATTCGTCTCAAATCCGAATGTCTTCTTATTGCGCATAAGGCTTTGGTTTTTCAGAATTAAATTGAATGTTCATTGTATTATTTGCCCCATGCGCAATCAGGCCAAAAGAAAGAGAAAAATATTCATCCTAGTGGCCTGACATAGAAAACGTGGACAGGGTACTCTCAACCTAAATGAGTAATTTATGTTTAAATGTTCTCTGTGTAGAATTGTATAAATGTGTAATTCTTTTCGTTTTTCTAAGTAATGTATGTTTGTAGTTATTGTAAATACATATGTCTTTGTGTAGGACAGTAAGTAATTCTTCGGACTGTCACAGAATCTGTAAAAATCGTTGCAATTTTCTTTTCTAATTTCTAAAACATAATGTTTACACTTAAGGATTAAATACCTTAGTGTATGATTCTGCTCTAAATAAAAAAGATAGCAGAACAAAAAAACGAGTGACCGGGTCTTCCTTTTTTCTCTCCATTGAATCTTGTCCTACCCGGCCACACTATCGGACAAAACCCCCCCAGTAACAGAATACAATTGGTCTTGCACATTTGTGCCTTTGTGTACTGGCGTAGTGCCAAAAAATTAAACTACGTTGTGTACATACTGCACCTGGCTGTGTCTCCTTACTTACTTAGAAGTAGTTGCGTGTGATCTCTGCCCGTCTCTGTCTCCCATCAGTTGCTGGCGCCACTCCTGCTGTGTTGGGCTCAGGCTGTGCACATTCATCATCGTGGTCCTCATAATCACTTAATTCCACTTATGTTCCTTTCTTTATAGCAAGGTTCAGCAACATTGCACAAGTTGGGATGATCTTACAGCAGATGAGGGGTGAGTACTGACGTGCACCTCCACTTTTGTGCAGGCAGGGGAACCTGCTCTTTAACAGCCCAAAGGTGCGCTCCATAATGTTGCGAGTAGATTTGTGTGCCACGTTGTATCGTCTCTCACTCGGGGTTGATGGGTTCAGGTAGGGTGTCAGGATGAACGAGCGGACCACATGTGGGCTATCACCTATGGAGAAATGAGAGAGCCATTAATCACATGCGCAACAAAATCTACAACTGCAATATCTATCAGGGTGTGTCACAGTGTTTTACCTAGCAGGTATCCTTCTCCGAATTCCCCCGCTGTCAGGCGTTTGTAGGTCACAATGTTCTGAAAGATGTAGGAGTTGTGGGTGCTTCCTGGGAATTTGGCCAAGATGTCTGTGATTATGTTGTTGGCATCACAGATTACCTGCACATTTATTGAGCGGGTGGACTTTCTGTTCCTGTAAATGTATTCTCTGGCTGTAGGTGGGCAGATAGGTATGTGTGTGCCATCAATGCAGCCGATCACATGGGGGAAGTTTTCCATTTGGTAGAAGTCAGTCTTCGTCTTTAGCAGTTCCGCATGTGTGTCAGGGAAGCTGACGTAATGATGCATTCTCTGCATCATGGCCTCCAGGAACTTCCTGAAGAAACGGGACAGGCAGCTCTGGGACACCCCACCTACCGCAGCTATCACCCCTGGTAACTGCCAGATGCAAGCAGGTGTAGGCTACACAGCACCTGCACATGTGGTGGTATGGCGTGCGCCCTTGGTGTTGGGTGCTCCAGGAGTGGGTGCAGGTCCCTCATCAAATCCAGGATGGTGTGGGGATGTAGCCTGTACCTTTCATGGATCTCTGCCTCAGTAAGTTGAAAGAGTGTGATCCGCTGTCTGTAGACTTGCTCCTCCCGTCTCCAGATCCTCTCTCCTGCTGCCTGTAGCCGTAGCCGCCTTTCTATCACATAGAATGCCGTCATTCTGGTCACACTGTTGCTTTTTGGGGCCTATTTTATGGCCTGCACCTGGTTACCACCTGCTTTCAATCCATGGTAATTACCGACTCTTAAATACCGAATTTCATGCAATTCGGTATTTTAGAAGTTACCTTCATCTCAAATCTCATCTTTACCGTTTCTTATTTACCGATTCGGTAAATAAGAATTCGGTAATTACCGATTCGGTATTTCTGGTTTGGTAAATATGAATCAGTATTTACAGATTCATATTTATCGAATCCTTATTTTTGGCCTCCTACATCTCGAAGGCCTAAATACCGATCAGTAACGGCTAATTTACCGAATTTTGGCCATTACCGACCGGTATTTAGCTACCTACATATGGCCTATGGTCTTTAAAAAATTTGACATATACTATATTTTGATGCACGCGCTGCTGTTGCACCAACTTGTTTACCATTAAAAAGCCTGTGCATGAATTCTGATTCACCAATAAGGGATGGGGTCGGGGAAGTGACCACACAACTCAATTATAGCGCAGAAAGTAACATCATATGACCTTTGATGCCACAAGATCTTAATCCTGATGACATAATAATAATTGAAATCACTGAAGCCTAGTGGATACCGCAAAGGCAAACCATATTGTTAAATCACAGACAGATGCAGAAAAAAGTCTTTCAAAAATATAGTGGTCAAGCACACTAGTACTAATTTGTACGTAATATTAGTTGTATATGAAATATGTTGTTTGCTTAATTTAATCCTTTTTATTGCTAATACGTTTTGATTTATCATTGCTTGTAGGGAACCATCACAAATGCGTAACACAGAGGTGATTGTTCTAATCAAAAACATATTTCTTTCAAGCCTTCACTGTAGTGAAGATGCGGCAAAAATAAAATATATATTTTCTAATTTGTTTAATTTTATCTTGTATTATCAAGAGTGCGCTTTCCACTTCTGAATTTATTTATTTCTAACTTAAAGTGTAATGTCCTAGTGGGATCTGCAGAAGGCAAACAGTGTTCACTAGAACACTATTTACCTTCAGTACTTAGTACTGCTTTTGAGCAAGGGCGGTTTCTGCTTTAGGACTCTGGGACTGCGCCACTCTGAAATTCCTACACGTTTTCTGCAAAAATCATTAAATACATTGATTTATTGTGATATATGATTTCAGATTGTATTTCTAAATAAATTGGTGAATTTAATTCTCGACTTCCTGCTCCGTTCTGAACAACGAGACGGAATCCAGGCAGTAAATCGACTTTCTTTAATATGATGCATGATACAATGCTTACCTTTCTAAAGCCCTTCCGTGTGAAGGGATTCTTTGGTGATAGCCACAATAGACCAGTGACACTTCTTGCATCACGGTTTTGGGCATCTATTCTTGTGAATGACGCCTGGTCACATGCATAGATCCCGTCATTCACAAGCATAGATCCCACCCTTTCCTATTCGTCCTGGGGTGGGATTGGATGCATGGGCAATAAGTGAGATTTGGCACCACGTCCTCTGTGGTGGTAAATGTTTTTTTTTTTAAATAATCAATTTTATTCGCATTTGTAGAAACAAAACATAGGAAAACAGCAGAAAGGGGCACAATACATCAATGTCCATCATCAACAGCAGCATGAGGCCCGATCTGAGTATATAACCATTGAATCAAAAATTTGCTAGCATTCGCGCCAAGAATTTTCAATTCTATTAAGGACACGGAGGCGAGGATTATGCTTCTCAAACTTTACTGCATCAACACAGCAGCCAATGAAAATATATTATTTTCGCAACAAACAATAAATTACTACATTTCCCATGAACACCATGGTTATAGGCACGCTCCCATAGTCCATAAGAACCCTCTGCGTGCGTTACACATCCTCTTTCTTTGAGGCGAAAGTCCATTGCATGAACCAACACGAACTCCAACATGGAAGAATAACTTCAGCTCAACAGCTTGACGGCCATCGTCTCTTAATCCGACTTTTTCTCAGCTCCTGGAAAAAAGGATAACACCACCGTAATCACTGAAATACAGGGTGGGCAAGCGTATGATATACAGACATTAAGCCGGGTGGGATAATCCTCGCCTCCGTGTCCTTAATAGAATTGAAAATTCTTGGCGCGAATGCTAGCAAATTTTTGATTCTATTACAGGACCGGAGGCTTCAGATTATGCTTGGTTTAAAGCTTGATTAAATACAACAGAAGTAATATCTCCCACCGGCTTATAGTAAAACGTTTTGAAAGTCGATTCAGACGACCAATCAGCACAACGCATGATATCTTGGATACTTGATCCCAACCCAAACGATTTCGACGCCATTGCGCCTCGCACAGAATGAGCACCAAATATTCTAGTATCTACACCAGCATCGACCATCACATAACGAAGCCATCTAGCAATCATGGCCGCAGCCACAGGTTTGAAGGGTTTCTGAATGGCGATCAACAATTGTTTACAACCCTGCGGCCGCAAGGCCTTAGTACATTCCTCGTAAGCTTTCAAGCAATGAACCACACACAATTTGTCATTTGAAGGAAAAGCATTATATGAAATGTGACGTGACAAAGTTTTAGTACGACCTGTAATATGAAAGGAAACCCCTTCCGGGGTGAACACTCTACCTGTTACGTCGAGCGCTCTCACATCCGAAGTCCGTCTGCAAGACGATAAACACAATAACATAGCCAGTTTTGCCGATAGCTGCTTTCTGGACAGAAGAGCATCACTCGGCCATGTATTGAATAAGAAAAGCACTAAGGATACATCCCACAAACCTGTATATTTGGGCGCGGGCGGCTTGGCAGCCCTGATGCCCTTTAACAGCTTGCATACCATCAGGTGCATGCCCACCGGTTTCCCGTCTATCTGGGCATGCCCCGCCGAAATTGCCGACCGAAAATTATTAACCAACCGGTACGCTAAACCTGAACCGGCCTTTTCCGTCAGGAAATTCAGAACCTGGGACAACTCCGCCCCCACGGGATCCAAACGTCGTCCCACGCACCAATCCATCCAGTTTTTCCAGGCTGAGGAATAACGTTTCCTGGTGGAAGGCGCCCATGCCTGTCTGATAAACTCAGCAGTTTCGTCCGAAATTCCCGGCAACTGCCACTGTTCCCGGAAAGCCTCCATGCCATCAACGACAGCTTGCCCTCCAGAAGCAACGGGTGCTGTTCCCGTTGAGGGCCCTGCAGCAACCATTTCGAGTCCGGAAGCATCCGTGGGCAATCGCAGCTCCACTGCAAGAGCTTGGGGAACCAAGCCTGAGACGTCCACCACGGAGTCACCATGACTATCTCCACTTTCTGTCTGATTACCTGTGTCATCACCCTGGGAATCATGAGGAAGGGAGGAAACGCATACTGTGTCCCCTGAGACCAGTCCTGGAGAAAGGCGTCCGTCGCCGCCGCCTTTGGATCCGGTCTCCAGCTGAAGAACCGGTGAATCTTAAACGAGAGCCTGGAGGCAAACAGGTCCGTCTGAAACGGGCCCCATGTGGCCTGAAGCCACCGAAAGACACGAGGGAGCAGCTTCCACTCGCTGTAATCCCTGAGATGTCTGGAATTCCAATCCGCTACCTGATTGGCCTGGCCCGGAATATATTCCGCTACCACCGAAATCTGGTTCTGGAGACAATAATGCCAAAAATCTTTGGCTATTCGAACAAGCATCGACGACCTCGTGCCGCCCAACTTGTTGATATACCTCAACACCGACACATTGTCCAGGCGGAGGAGGATGCAACAAGACGACTGTTTCGGGGACAAAGTGTGAATCGCAAATGACCCCGCTAACAGTTCCAGACAATTTATGTGCATTTCCAGTTCCTGCGCCGACCATCTGCCGCCTGTAGAAACTTCTCCACAGCGCGCGCCCCAGCCCCATCTGCTGGCGTCGGACTCGATCACCACCTCTGGTTGTGACCCGAAAATCGCCCTGCCATTCCAGGCGTCTACGTGACTTAACCACCACTGTAATTCCGTCCGTACTTCCTCCGAGAGAGGTACCGAGTCTGTGTATGAGAGGCCCCTTCGTAGATGTTGTATCTTGAGCCTTTGAAGGGCTCTGTAATGTAAGGGCCCTGGAAAGATCGCTTGAATGGACGATGCCAGAATGCCCACTACTCTGGCCAGCGTCCTGAGAGTCACTACCTGACTGTCCAACAACTTCCGTATCTCTGATTTCAAATCCCGCATCTTGGCCTGCGGAAGGAATAGTTGAGCCGACAGAGAATCTATTGTGAAACCCATAAAATCCACCGACTGCGTCGGAACCAGTACCGATTTCTTTGAGTTGACTACAAAACCCAAGCTTTGGAGTAAGGACATGGTCATGCTCAGATGCCGCAGGAGACAAATTCGATCATGTGCCATAATTAATATATCGTCTAGATAGATGATCAGTCTTACCCCTCTTTCCCTGAGGAAGGCGACCACCGGTTTCATCACTTTCGTGAAGCACCATGGAGCCGAGGAGAGACCGAAGGGAAGTGCCAAGTATTTGTAACATTGGTTGCCCCAAATGAATTGCAGAAACCTGCGATGCGGTGGGAAAATCGGGATAGACAGATAAGCGTCCTTGAGGTCCAGGCGGACAAACCAATCCCTTTCCTGCAGCAAATCTGCCAGGAGGTGGATCCCCTCCATTTTGAAATGGTTGTAGGTAAGGTATTGGTTGAAATCCCTGAGATTGAGAACCAACCTGTTGCCGCCTCCTTTCTTTTGGACAAGGAAGACGTTGCTGAAGAAAGACCGAGGGCCCCTTTGAACCCTTGCGATCGCCCCTTTCTTCAGCAATTCTTCCACCTCTTCGTTTATAAAATTGTGATCTTGTAGGGAAAAATGGAGAGGCGGAGGGGGAGAACCCTGCTCTGGGCGGGAGTAAAATTCCAGGTGAAAACCCTGAATCGTTTGCAGCACCCATGCATCTTGTGTCAAAGCTCGCCACTGCGCCATGCAATGCTGCGTTCGTCCCCCCAACGGAAGAATGGAAAGATCTGGAACACTCACCGGAGTTCTGGCTGGACTTGAAGTTGGCCCTGGTGTTTCCCGACTGGAAACGGCCCTTCGAGAATCTTCGCTTGGAAGGGTAGAAAGTCCCACCGCGGGTGGAGTCCCACTCTCCACGGCCACGGCCAAAGTCTCCACGCTGGGAGCCTTGCTGGAATCCTCGGCCTGACGAGCGGCCCCCGCCTCGTCCGGCCCTGTTGAAAACCCCCTGGCTTAGGGCTCGCTTGATACCGCTCTGGGCTTTGTCAAGGGCGGTGAAGGTGCCGGCATATTTAGTAACGTCCTTCACGAACTTGTCGCCAAAGAGGAAACCCCCTGCCAGGGGCCCAGGTTCCGCTTCCGCAAGCTCGGTGAGGTTGCTGTCCATCCCAAGGAGTAGGGATTTCCACCTCTCGGAAGAGATGGCGCAGTTCGCGTTGCCCACGAGGCAAATGGCGCGCTGGGCCAGCCCGCCAGAATGTCCGGGTCCACTGCGTCCGGACCCTCCTTGGCCTCTAGTGCCATTTCCAGAATTTTCGCTAGGGGCCCCACGACATCCAACATCTTATCCTGGCAGCCTCGCCAGGCCCTATCCAACCCCCTCTTCGGGTCTTTGGAGAATTTACGTAAGAACGTGAGCATGCTCGCGTCTATCTCCGGAGTGTCTGCTACGCCATCTTGAATCTCAGGCCGGGGACACTCCGACCTTAAACGATTGCGGACCTCCCTGCTGAAAGGCTTGCGGAGGTTCTCGTGTAAATACTCAGCGACCGCCGGGGGGAGGGATCCAGTCCGAGGACCGGGGGTGGATGATATCCGCCGGATCAAAATTGAATGTCCCGATTTTCTCCTCCGCCGGATTCGGTTCGGTTCTGGCCTTCTTAAAGGGAGGAGGGCGCTCCTCCGAGGTGTCGGTGTCGGTACCCGTGTCCGTATTGGTGTCATCCGTGTCCGTATCCACAGGTATCGGGCGTTTGGACTTGGCCTTTCTGCCCACGTAGTAGTGGTCCGATGGCCCTTTCGCCGGCAGGGAAGCCAGAGACTGAGCATGCGGCCACTGCTGACCCGCCGAGCACGTCTCGGAAGAAGTGGCTGCGTGTTTGGATTTCTGCTTCTTCTTCTTCCCATAGCCGTGTCGTTTGGCAAAACCCTCGAGCTGTTTCCGAATAGGGCGCAGAGCCTCTGCAAGCGCCTGATGCACCGTCTGCGGGACTTGCGTCTCCATAGCTTTCGAAACCGAAGCCTGGACCGAGGCATCCAGGGCTTCCACGATATTATCCTCTAGAACAGCCTCCCGCTGTCCATCCACAATCTCCTCCTCATCCTGATGTTCCTCATCTGGGTAGCGAACCCAGCCCTCCATCGTGAAGGAACGGCGGCCGACTGCCGGTACAAAGGGGAGGTAACGGGGGGGTCAGCCCGGGCACACTTGAACAAATTCGACGGTAACGTTACCCAAACCCCCTCAGCAGAGCTGGAGTCAAAGGTCAAAGACCTGGGCCCTTGATTCTGAGAGCGTGTGCACACTCTGGGCCTCGCAGATTTTCCAACCAACAGGCTCAAGAGCGCTGGCGATCATACAAGGGGACCCGCCGGTGTGTGGAACGCGTGTGCAATGCGTTCGCAGAAAGCCAAGGGATCAGCACGAGGCGCGCCGCCCAAACGCTACCAAAACCGCCCAATTAGCCCAAATTGGTAAGCGTGAAGGTAGCGCGCGTCGGCCGAGAGCCACCCGGAGAAGCGTCAGGGCGTACGAGGGAAGCCTCTGCGCGCCTTGCGGCTGCCGGTATCGAGCTCGTATGCGTTAGCGCGGCGGCCCCCTTGCCGGCCAAAGACCGTTGTCCTGAGCGCTAGAGGCGCGAGGACCGAAAGACTGAAGTCATAAGTCAACGGCTCTGAAGTGGTTCGTAAACGGACAGAGAAAAAGTGCAACAACAATTTCAACATAAATAATAAAATAATTCAATTTGGAGCTATGGCTCAATCATACAACACATGTTAAATCAATACAAAGCAACCCCAAAGGAACAACCCAAACACAAGCAGAGTGAGGGGACCCAGGGGAGGTGCACTTAACTCTGACTTGAGCAGCAAAGAAAGAGGATGTGTAACGCATGCAGAGGGTTCTTATGGACTATGGGGGCGTGCCTATAACCATGGTGTTCATGGGAAATGTAGTAATTTATTGTTTGTTGCGAAAATAATATATTTTCATTGGCTGCTGTGTTGATGCAGTAAAGTTTGAGAATCCTGTAATAGAATCAGCCCTCTCGTACGAAGAAAAAGAGTAACAATACCAGCTAGAAACCAGTACAAAGTTCAATCCAGCAAGTTCAACCATCTGCCCCATACCTTCTGAAACTTTTCAGGACAGCCTCGTACTTCAAAGAGGGGTTCCTCTTGGGCCGCGCACCAGTCCACCCCTTGGTGCCATTTACGTACAGTGGGAAGCTTGGCCTGTGACCAGGCCACTGCGATATCTCATTTGGCCACTGCCACAGCCGTACCGGAGAAACGCTTGTCGGCTCGAGAACCATCCAAGCCATAAAATACCCCTAGGAGGAGACATAAGGGATCGTGTGGGACCTGTCACCCCAGAGTGTACGTGAGTTCAGATTCTATACCCGCCCAGAAGGAGGTGAAACCAGGGCATTGCGAGACCATGTGGTAGAAATCGGCCTGAGCTCGCCTACAACATGTGCAATCCGATGAGGGGCGTAGGCCCGCCCTATGTAGGCGTGTGGGGGTAAGATATGAAGTGTGGAGGTGGTAAAGCTGAATAAGGCGTAGTTTAGAGGAGGACATCAGGGTTTTGGGTGTCATTAGGGCGTCTCGCCAATCTGCCTCCTCCAAGGGGTCCACCCATCCCTCCCAGCGGATTCGCAGCGCCTCTAAGGTTTTAGGGCCATTGTTCACAAGGGAGCGGTACATCTGCGACACTTCCACTTTACCCAGGTTGCCCATCATGACTTGGGCTTCCAACGGTCTGAATTCAGGGAGCGAGGTGCCTGGTGAAGCATGTGTATAAAGGGCGTGACGAAGTTGCAGATATTTATAAAATTGAGTAGGGAGAAAAGAGTAGCGCTGTCCATCCACAATCTCCTCCTCATCCTGATGTTCCTCATCTGGGTAGCGAACCCAGCCCTCCATCGTGAAGGAACGGCGGCCGACTGCCGGTACAAAGGGGAGGTAACGGGGGGGTCAGCCCGGGCACACTTGAACAAATTCGACGGTAACGTTACCCAAACCCCCTCAGCAGAGCTGGAGTCAAAGGTCAAAGACCTGGGCCCTTGATTCTGAGAGCGTGTGCACACTCTGGGCCTCGCAGATTTTCCAACCAACAGGCTCAAGAGCGCTGGCGATCATACAAGGGGACCCGCCGGTGTGTGGAACGCGTGTGCAATGCGTTCGCAGAAAGCCAAGGGATCAGCACGAGGCGCGCCGCCCAAACGCTACCAAAACCGCCCAATTAGCCCAAATTGGTAAGCGTGAAGGTAGCGCGCGTCGGCCGAGAGCCACCCGGAGAAGCGTCAGGGCGTACGAGGGAAGCCTCTGCGCGCCTTGCGGCTGCCGGTATCGAGCTCGTATGCGTTAGCGCGGCGGCCCCCTTGCCGGCCAAAGACCGTTGTCCTGAGCGCTAGAGGCGCGAGGACCGAAAGACTGAAGTCATAAGTCAACGGCTCTGAAGTGGTTCGTAAACGGACAGAGAAAAAGTGCAACAACAATTTCAACATAAATAATAAAATAATTCAATTTGGAGCTATGGCTCAATCATACAACACATGTTAAATCAATACAAAGCAACCCCAAAGGAACAACCCAAACACAAGCAGAGTGAGGGGACCCAGGGGAGGTGCACTTAACTCTGACTTGAGCAGCAAAGAAAGAGGATGTGTAACGCATGCAGAGGGTTCTTATGGACTATGGGGGCGTGCCTATAACCATGGTGTTCATGGGAAATGTAGTAATTTATTGTTTGTTGCGAAAATAATATATTTTCATTGGCTGCTGTGTTGATGCAGTAAAGTTTGAGAATCCTGTAATAGAATCAGCCCTCTCGTACGAAGAAAAAGAGTAACAATACCAGCTAGAAACCAGTACAAAGTTCAATCCAGCAAGTTCAACCATCTGCCCCATACCTTCTGAAACTTTTCAGGACAGCCTCGTACTTCAAAGAGGGGTTCCTCTTGGGCCGCGCACCAGTCCACCCCTTGGTGCCATTTACGTACAGTGGGAAGCTTGGCCTGTGACCAGGCCACTGCGATATCTCATTTGGCCACTGCCACAGCCGTACCGGAGAAACGCTTGTCGGCTCGAGAACCATCCAAGCCATAAAATACCCCTAGGAGGAGACATAAGGGATCGTGTGGGACCTGTCACCCCAGAGTGTACGTGAGTTCAGATTCTATACCCGCCCAGAAGGAGGTGAAACCAGGGCATTGCGAGACCATGTGGTAGAAATCGGCCTGAGCTCGCCTACAACATGTGCAATCCGATGAGGGGCGTAGGCCCGCCCTATGTAGGCGTGTGGGGGTAAGATATGAAGTGTGGAGGTGGTAAAGCTGAATAAGGCGTAGTTTAGAGGAGGACATCAGGGTTTTGGGTGTCATTAGGGCGTCTCGCCAATCTGCCTCCTCCAAGGGGTCCACCCATCCCTCCCAGCAGATTCGCAGCGCCTCTAAGGTTTTAGGGCCATTGTTCACAAGGGAGCGGTACATCTGCGACACTTCCACTTTACCCAGGTTGCCCATCATGACTTGGGCTTCCAACGGTCTGAATTCAGGGAGCGAGGTGCCTGGTGAAGCATGTGTATAAAGGGCGTGACGAAGTTGCAGATATTTATAAAATTGAGTAGGGAGAAAAGAGTAGCGCTGCTGCAGGTCAGAGAAGGCCCGGATGGAGTCCCCCAGCCAGGCGATTGAGTTTTCGGAATGACCACAATGGTGGCAACATCAGTCTCTGGGAAGAAAGAGCCGATCTCTACCACATGTTGAAGAGGCCGACCAGGTGAGGGATCAATACATCGCGATATGTTGCATAATGTTCCTGTGGGAAACCTTCAGTCCCTGGTGTCTTCCCAGGGTTAAGTAGGAAGATAGCACCTTGGATCTCCTCCGGAGTAAAGGGAAGATCAAAGTCCACCAAGTCGGTCTGGGGTAAGCAAGGGAGATGGGTCCCAGTTCTATACAGTAGGCTGGCAAGAGAGGCCACAGGAGGCCAGGCTGAATAGAGCTGAGAATAGTAACCTGCGAAGGCCTGGGCGATAGTTAACGAAGTACAGTGACGGGTACCATCAGCGTCTCGGATTTTGGGAATAATTCTATTGGCCCTGGGTTAGGATACTAGATTGTGAAGCAGCTTACCATTTTTGTCGCCCCATCCGTGGACACGGGTCACAGAGGAGTGCCAGAGCATCTTAGCCGAGTCTAGGGAGATCTGGAGGATCTCTTCTCGAAGCATTGCAAGTTGTCTAGCTGAGTGGACGTCGTCTGTGTCTCCCGAGGTCGCCTCCAGCCGCGGGGCCTGCGCCTCAAGCTGAGTCAAGTGGGTGGCTTGTTTCACCCGTTTTGCATGGACAAGGCCTCTGGCCAGTCCCCGTAGGATGGCCTTACCGGCTTCCCACAGTGTGCCTACGGAGGAACTGAGCCTTTACTGGCCAGAAAATAGTGATTCAACTGCCAGACCGAAACGCAGACCCACAGCAGTGTGTCCCAGGCAGAGAGAGATAGCGAAGTGGTCCGAGATTCCCAGTGGAAGAATAGAAACACCAGAGACCAACTGGCAGTCGGTGGCAGGAAGAAGGAGCATGTCAATACAGGAGTGGGCATGGTTGGCCTATGAGGTGTGAGTGTACTGTTTCAAGCGGGGGTGCCAGATCCTCCATGCGTCACATAGACCGAGGGCAGACGACCAATCTGATAGTCGTTTCGAACAGGTGAGGCATGATATGGAGGGATCTCCAGTGGCATCAAGGGTTGGCTACATTACTGCATTGAAGTCCCCTCCAATTATGGTATGGCCTTGGGACAGGGCGGAGTATACCTCTGTAAGGTGGTGGAGAGTGGAGGGGAGCATGGCTGGAGGAATATATATTGAAAGGAGGTTGATGATCTGTCCCTCGAGCCTACCGGAGAGGGCCACGTAACAGCCTTGTGTGTCAGTCGTCATGTGCATGGGGGTGAAAGGGAGCCCTCGCCGAGTCAGTATAGATACCCCCCTGGGAGCCCCATGTGAAACCCGAGTGCCAGACCTTGCCGAATCCATATCGGGCCAGGAAAGAGCATTGGGTTCGCAAGAGGTGTGTCTCTTGGAGGAGGAGCACGTCAGGAGACTGGCGAAGGTGCTCCTGAGGACGGCAGTGAGTTTGTTGTGGTCTAGTAACCATTGACGTTCCACAACAAGATATGCAGGGGCCTACCATGTATGGGCATCTGGAAAGCGGCTGGCATGGGGAGAGAAGAGCTGGGTGGCGTTGCGGCCTCGGGCAAGATGGGACATCGCGTTCCTGACAGAGAGATGAAGCTGACGCAGGATGGTGTGTCCCCTGTTGTTGGAGCGTGTATGTATGTGCAATAAGCTTTCATAAAAACAAAAAAGGTATCAGTTTGAATAAAGCTGTGAACGTGACCCAAACAGAATCAGAACAAACAGATGACGGAGGGCAGCAACCCCCCCATCCCCAATCCCCTCCAAACACCCTCCACCCTGCACTTCCAAACCTGAAGCATCTATCGCCCAATTCTAGAACAAGTAGCTACACTAAAACAGTTCGCTAGGAAAGTTGTGGCAATGGCGATGTACACCTCCATATAGATGGATAACTCAATATCAATAGTTGAATATTACTGCCACGAACCCCAGAAGTTTTGGTTGTGCTTCACTTCCATGAGACCTCCATAGTCAGATACCGGCATCTTCCCCAGACTCTCAGAACACGGGACTTCGGGATAGGTGTGAATCGGAGAGGGCCGGGCGCAGCTTCAATGCAGGGTCACGTTCTTGGTGCAAGTTTATCATTGAACTGGCTCTGCTGAGGTCATCCAGATTCGGAGGGGACTCAGAAGTGATATGCGAGTGGGACTCAGCCCCGGGTGCACGCGAGCGGTTCCGACTTTGCTTCCCCTTCTTGCGGGACTGGTTGCACCGCCAATGTTTGGAAGGAGATGGATTCGGCCAGGAAGGGGCCGCCAATGGAGGAGAAGACGTGGATCGGGCCGCAGAGGCCGCTCCTCCATGAGCCAGGCCCATGCTGCCTGGTGTGTGTCAAAGAAGAGTGCCTAGTCTTGAAAAATAACTCAAAGGCGGGCCGGGAAGAGGAGCCCCTAGCGCAGGCCCAGGTTACGGAGTTTCTGTTTAACCTCATTGTACGTGCAACGTTGGGCCTCGACGTCCCTTGTGTAGTCCGGGAAAGCCATTATGGTACTGTTCTGATACTTCAGGGGACCATGAACTCGGGCTTCCCTCAGGATAGCGTTTCTGTCCCGAAGGTTGAGAATCCGGATGATAATGAGACATGGTGGGGCTCCAAGGGGGGAGGCTTGGATGCCAGGGAGCGGTGTGAGAGCATCTTTGGGGATCCAAACCTTGATCCAGACCTCCAAAAAGGCGTCTGTGCGCCCCTGTTCGGCATTTCCGGGAAATCCTATGAGGCACCGGTTGTTCTGCCATGAACGGTTCTCAGCATCCTCGGCCTGGCGGTGCAACTCTGATGTCTGAGTCTGTAGGCGGGCTACTTGAATCGTCAGCTGGCCCAGGTCGTCCTCAGTGGTAGAGAGGCAAGACTTCTCTTCCGACAATCTCGCTGTGGCGTTGCTGAGGTCCTGACAGATAAGGGCCACATCAAACCGGACCTCGCCGATCTTACTGTCCACCGACGCATGAGAGGTGCCAATCGCCTGCAAGATAGTCAAAAGGTCTCCCCCAGCAAGGGATGGGCCGCCAGGCGCCCCTATCAGCGGGGTCCAGTCTGCAGTGGTGAACTGGTCCTTTTTGGTTTGGGTTTGTGGGGCTGGTGTTTTCGGAACGCGGTCTCTGCCCATCCTGGCCAACAGCGCTGGACCCAGGTGCCCCCCCAGACGTAGATGGTACGTTTAAGGGCAGGCAGTCTCGACCACGGGGGCGAGTGCCCAAGCTGTCGATACTCAGGCCCTGGGCGCCAGGTCCACTCCGCCAGAAGCTCCCGGGTCTCAAAGGGTGCAGGCACACCAGGGACGTGAATCTCACCTTTGGCTGCCTGAGGTGACAGCCGATTTAGTGGGGGCTCCCTGCAGCTGCCGGGGGGGGCACCACCAGGTCGAAGGGTTACTGGGGGGATGGGGGCCCGATCCACAGACACCCCGCCGCTCGATGAGGGCGGACGAACCCACCCCACCTCCGTGGTGCGCAGGAAAGGCAGAGACAGCCATGGGGATCACCGGCCAGAATCAGAGGTGGGTGCCATGTGGTAGAGGAGTGGACCAGGTCCGCTCCGGGGCTGAGGGGCCAAGCAGCAATGAGATGGAGAGGAGGCGTCCTGCCACCCCGTATGTGCGGCTGTTATAGGATGGCAACAGCGGGTCCATGAGGCACCCCAAGCCACTCGATGTGTGCGGCCGAGGTGGTGGTAAATGTTAATGCTAAACTTGCATTAGATATATTATGCTGAGTTGCCTGGTCATGCTGACCTTTCCCACTGGGACACCCCAAGCTGTGGTTGTAAGTTGTTGACCCCTTTAGAAGTGGAGCTGCTGTGTTTGTTCACTGGCAAACTTGGTCCAAATGCCGTGCAGGGGTTTTGCCCCCTGGCATAGTTGATTCAAATATCCTCAGCTTTTGAGGGAGTCAAGCTCAACAGGAGGCATATGTGCATATATTATCTTGGTTTGTTGAATACCACAAACATGTAAAAAACGACTAAAATGCTATAAGTATGCATGCCTAAAATATGGCATGGATATTTGGGTGCTTATTTATGTCCTGAATTATTGTGATTGACGCAATGAGTCTAGAATATTTTATTCACCCTGGTTGTGTAATTCTGGGATCTGACTCCGTCAAATAGCATTAGAACAGACATTGAAACGGGTCACTGTCAGGTTCTATATTCATGCCCTTAACTCAGCGATTTACTTCCTGTGCCTGTATCTATTTCTAAGCATGGGCGGAAAATCCGTTCCGCTCGCGGATTTTGTGGATTTTCGGTAAATTCGCAATCCGCGAACTCTCGCGAATTTACAGAAAATTCGCACGCAGCGGATTTTTTTTCTTGGTGATACAATATTGCGGCGTGCGGCGTTCACTTACCGTCATTCAGCGTTTGCCGAGTTGTTTTTCTCAATATTTTGCGAGTGCTGCGCCATTTTGGATCTTGCTGCGGGATCCCGCGGGAGTTTGGCGACGCATCGCGAGAGTTCGCAATTGCGAACATGTAGGTGGGCGGGTAGCAACAATCTCGCACTCGCGAAATTACAAAATTTGCAATTCTGCACAAGAAATCCACTAGCAAGCACCATAGACCTTCTGAAAATGATGATTTTTATCAGAATAACTCCTCAGGTTGACATTTGCCTGCACTTTTTTAGATTTGAGGCCTTTTGACTTTCTTTGGATCACTTTTGGATTAGAAATCAACTTTCACAAGTAAGTTTGTTTGGGGCATTACAGTTGCTGTTCTGCAGAAAAAACGAGTTTTGCAAAACTGAAAGCACTCAGCAGGTGCAAAAGTTCACTCATCATTAGTAACCATTCCCTGTAGTACTTCCCGAGGGGCCCCTCCAGAGTTCAGTTGCCTATGTTTGTTTGGGGCATTACAGTTGCTGTTCTGCAGAAAAACAAGTTTTGCAAAACTGAAAGCACTCAGCAGGTGCAAAAGTTCAAACTCATCATTAGTAACCAATTCCTGTAGTGCTTCCTGACTGGGGCCCCTCCAGAGTTCAGTTGCTAGTTGCAACAATTCTGTGACCCTGCTCTGACCCTCACAGCAGGCTCATAGAATATCTACAAGGAGGCCACAAAGGTCCTGGAAAAGAAAATTGCACTGCAACAGAAGGCAAATTACAGATAAGGAAGCAGGTGCCAGACTGGAATTTTAAAACAGTGACACATTAATAAATCAACCCCAAATTAATTCATGTCAGTTGAAGCAGGGCAGGTGTGCTTGCTTCCCCCCCCCCCATTATCTACAGGGATGAACCAGAGGGTGGCATTGATGTACCAGAGGGTGGCATGGGTGAAACAGGGTGTCAGTGGTGAAACAGAGGGTGCTGTGAACCTGTGATGATGAACCAGACGTAGAAACAACATAGTCACGACCGTTGCTAGCCGACAAGTAAGTTCGCAATTGCGAACTGGTACAAAACCCTCGCGAACTGGCAGAAACCCTTGCGAACACACAAAAAAAATCTGCAAATTTGCGAGAATTCGCGGATTTTGCGGATTGCGAGTTCGCAAATACGCAAATTCGCGAACGCCAGATTCGCAAAATTCACCCATGCTTATCTATTTCACATATTTTACTTCATTTTGCATTTCCTAAGAGTGTTAGCAGTTTCCATCATGTTGTGTGTCTATTTTTTGCGCATCGTATTACTCTTGTAGAGTGTATACTTTGAACTGAGTCATGCCAGGTGTTTATGACAATCTGTGATTGAGAGCCCTGGCACTGAGCTGAATGCAGTACGAGTTTCTCATAGTACCTGTCATTGGGTGTTGGCCTCTGCAGAGCACTGGTCGGATATTCCAGTTGCAATTAAAATTCCATGTAAATGTATGTGAAAGGGTACACAGTTGTTAAAATATTGACAAGGCAAAAGTAAAAGTAAATAAAGTGCTTACATGTGAGGAAGAGCAGTGTATGTTTGGGGGATGAAGTGAATGAGATGAGAGGAAGTGTTTGAAGAGAGATTGAAAAGAGGGAGCTGAAGAGGAAAGAGACGAGGTGTAAGATATGCAGATGGACGAGATGTGGAGAGACAAGGGGCATACATGTCTAACATAAAGTGCCCATAACTGAACACCAATACCCCTCCCATGGGCCTTTAAAATGTTATTCAAAGTCCCACAATTTCAGAATTGAATACAACAAAAACAGTGTTGTTACTCATTTATTTTAAACAGCTAACAACCATTAACAACGCCAATAGTCCAGGCAGGTGTTAGGTGTACGTCAGTTGTTGTGTTACATATCTGAATGCAATAACAGAAAGCTCAGAGAGAAGCCAAAATACCAGTCAGGTGGCATACTATGGGAATCTCAGAAATATACTTTACATGTTTAATCCACACCCCATTTAGAGGCCTCTTTTTTTCATCCCACTGAAAGCCCTGTCTGCACGTGTTTCTACATGACTGATTGCAGCCAGCAGCTGGGGATGCGTCCCCAAACCTGGTTAGAGCATTTTCTTTCAAAGTTGATGCCACACACAGTGCAAGACACTGGGCAAGTACACATTTCAAAGGGCCTGAAGTTGTCCCACAGTACAATTTGTATACTATAGTAAATGTGAAACATATTAATACAGTAAGATGTGGGGCACTTTTTGATGTGTTAAAATATTTGAAGGCTACATGTTGACAATTGCATTTAAACCGTATTACTCATGCGCTATATTCTTTACTAAAATGTACTGTAAAATGCACCATTTTGCAAATCTTTTTTCAATTTTTTTCTTTGGGGGAGGAGCCCCTCGATCCCGAAGTATGTCCATCGAGCTCCCATTTGCATCGCTCACTAAATAAAATATATCCAACTTTTTTTTACTTCCAATTACTTTCAAAGGTTATCAGCCGTCAATGCTCCTATGAGGCCAGGGGTCAAAAAAGCAGTGCTAGAGTCCACGAGGGGCTGTGAAAGTAGTGCAAATTTGTGCAATGCAATGTGCGCTTTGGTGCAACCATTAATAAATATTGTCCAAACAGTCAGAGGGAAGAGGTGTGGTGCAGCAGCCAGGGCACTGACTCAGTAACACAGGGGCTCACTGTTTGATCCCAGGCCGGCGGCAGGTTAGCCTAGCACCTTGTGACTCTGGGCAATAGCTCGCTTAATCTTCCTAACGGCCCCAGCGCTGGGACACCTCTCCGGAGGTAGCTGCACGCTTTACAAATGTTGGTGTTTATAGTTCACAGATTTCTGATGAGGGCGAAAAGGAGATAGTTAAGGCAGGAGAGCCCAATGCAGTTATTAAGGGCCCGATGTAGGTACCAAATACCGGTCGGAAACGGCCGATTTCGGCCGATTCCGACCGGTATTTGGCCTACTGAGAGGTAGGGGACCTGTTTTTGTCCGATTCGGTATTTTACCGATTCGGTAAAATTACCGAATCGCAAAAATACCGAATCGGTAATTTTACTGATTTTTTAAATTTGGGATGTAGGTGGGACTACTTTCAGTCCCACAGGCCCTTCAGATTCGGTATTTTAACACCCAATCCAATTGGGTGTTAAAATACCGAATCCAGGTGTGCATGCACATGTGTGCATGCACACCTATGCCATGTGACAGACAGACATGCCCTTAGGGCATGTCTGTGTGCCACATGGCTCACATGCCTTTTTTTGGGGTGCTGGAGGGTGTCAAAGTGACACCCCCTGCAACCTTGCACAAATCGGTAATTACCGAATCGGTAATTACCGATTCGGTAATGCCCATTGATTCCTATGGGCTTCAAGGCCCATAGGAAGCAATGGGGGATACCGAATCGGTATTTACAGAATCGGTAAATACCGAATCTTACAGATTCGGTATTTACCGAATCTGAAGTACCTACATCTCCCCCCCTCTAATTTACCACTTCATAAATACCGATTCGGTATGATTCGGTATTTATGAAGTGGTAAATGTAGATTTACCTACATCGGGCCCCAAATACCTTAAATACTTCTCTGACTGAGTTATTAGCATTAGTAATCATGGAGGAAAAGTGCACATGCCCATGTAACCATCTTTCAGTCCAGTTAGACAGTTGGATCTAGCAGTTGGTAAGTAGAGTCGCTGTCCCTAGTGCTTAGTTGCAAAAAAAATTGCCTGGGCCCTGTCAACTGCCCTGCCAATGACAGCACCAACACAACTAATAACAGTCACACTCTTACAAGTGTGACAATTCAGACTATTCCGGGTTAGAGCTATAAAAATGGCTTGGGCTGCAGTAACAAGTCCTTTTTAATGTATTTTGAATTAATAAATGACTGTTGTTGTGCTCATCCCCACATTATGCAGACAGCGCCACCATCAGGCAGACTGTAAGAAGTGCTGGTGTTATGCGGAAAAACTATATAGGAAATACGATCTACAGTGGACCGAATATATAGGAAACGTTATTAGGGGTACCCTTTTTCGTTACAAATACAAGTGCTGGTGTTGACAGTTAAATGGCATGAAGGTTTTACAAGATTAGCACACAGCCACACATGTATGAATTCTATGTGGGTGTAGTCCTTAATCCAGAGGAGCAATGTTCAATGGCACCGTACTTCTATGGGGAATTGTTTCTACTGAGTGCATTTCTGACAGAAATGTTTTCCTGTTGATGGAGCAAGGTTGCGCACGTAAAGCGACTTGCTTGTATTCAGCCCTCTCAAAAATAATATTACCGTACTAATTAATATGTTTTGTGTTACTAATATTGCACCACACAACATTTCTAGTATCTAGGTATAGCTCCCCTACGTGCTTTTACTAACTGTAATCCAAATGTATTAAAATTGCCGCCGCAACGCAGGATTTTCTATTGCGCATGCGTATGTGACACTCATGTGACATGACGTATTTCTCTGCTTGATGGGAAACTTTTGCTTCTGTGCACTAGAGCTAAGATGGCTTCTCTACGTTTTAACATGCTAAAGCTTGCCTCGCTGCTTTTGCTAAATTGTTTGTTCTGCTTAACTCTTAACGCTGTAGTTAAAATAAAATAATGGGAATAGAGTAGAGATAAGTGGTTAACAGTGCATTCATTTATTCTTTGTTGTAATGTCTCTTTTGAGTGATGCCACAGGGTTCTTCCAAAAATAGAGCCAGAAGAGAGCAGGGCGGGCACGAGCAAAATCTTCAATAAAATTCATGTCTAATTCCTTATAGCAAACGTATTGTGGGGTAGAAATAGGAACGCAGAGCATCTTCCTGAGAAATCTGTTCTCTTCAGATTGGATAGGTCGGCTCTTGGCGACACCCCAAACCTCCGCGCCATAAGTGGCAACGGGAATACACTGGGATTTATAAATTTTTAAGATTGCCAATATGGTACCAGTATTTTTAGAACGGGGTAGGCTGAGGATTGAGTTAAGGGCCTTTGAGAACCTACCCCTGGAGTGAGCAATATGCTCAGTCCAAGAGTTGTTTGCAGCAAAGACCACCCCTAAGTAGGGAAAACTATTAGTAGACCACGGCTTATCAGCGCCCACCGAAATACAACCTAGCTGTCGTTTCTTAGGGCCACAGGACATAATAAAAGATTTCTTAAAATTAGTTTTTAGGTCAAGAGACTCCATGTAATCAACGAACCCCTTCAACAAAACACGTAAAGCATTCGGAGTGCGGCCCATAAGGACTGCATTGTCTGCGTTGAGCAGAACAGGAAGATATTTGCCCATGATATTGGGGACGTCATAAAAAAGGACGGTAAGGACTTTATGCAGCCCATTGATATAAATAATAAAAAGAAGGGGGGCTAGCACGCACCCTTGTCTGACCCCTCTTTGAACTTTTATGGCTTTTGTCACTTCGCCCCCCTGTCCTATCCTAACGCAAGCATTAAGGTCCTTGTGCAAGTAAGCCAAAAAATGCACAAGGGGCTCATCTAGACCATAATTCAAAAGAGCTGTCCAAAGTTTCGATCTATTAACAAGATCGAAAGCAGAGGACAGGTCCATAAATGCAAGTTAAACTGCAGATCTACGTGCAATATTATATTTGCCTAAAATTAGGTTTAAATTGAGGCACTGCTCAATGGTTCCTACCTTATTACGGAAAGCTAATTGGCAGCGCTCCAAAATACCATTGTCCTCGGTCCAGCTCAAAATCTTATTGTATAAAATCCTACCAAGAATTTTTAAAGTGTTATCAATAAGAGAGATAGGTCTGTAACAGCTAGGTTGGGAGCGGTCTCCCTTCTTAAAAATAGGGACGATGATATTTAATGACCAGGTGCGGGGAAGAGGGGCAAGGGTAAGATTATTAAAAACATTTAAAAGAAGAGGTGCCCAGACTTTTAAATTTGATTTGATAATGTCAATGGGTAAGCCATCAGGGCCAGGTGCCTTATTCCCTGCGCTCTGATTCATGCCATCTTCTACCTCAGATAGTTATATCGACCCTCGGTGGGTGGCAAAAGGACAGTGGAACTGACTCCGAGTGTGGTGTGGCATTAATGGTGACAAAATGATTCACCCATGCTTCGCCTGTGATAGTACAACTGATCGGGGTCAGGAACTCGCCTGAACAACGCAGGTCCTTGACAGCGGCCCAGAAGGCATCTCCCTTCCTTAGGTCAGCTTCTCTGACCAATGTGTGGAAAATAATGAACTTGATGTACATAAGCAGTGTTCATTTGCCCTTTCCCATTCCCTTCCCTGTACATCAACCACACCACTCCGCCAGTAAAAGCCCGTGCCCCCATGTACCTGATAGCCATTTTAGGCACCATGGCCCTTTTTCCGCTCACCGGAATCCCCGGCTTCCCTCCTGCGCGTATTTTGAACCCCCCCCCCCTCTCTCACATACATAGACCATGAAACCCTCTCCCTCCACGCGACTCTGCTACGAAACGCAACCCTCCTGCTTGACCCACGTCAAGTCCCCCATTTCCTCTTGAAGAAGCATCCCTCGCCTCAGCTGACATAACCCCCCCCCAGCTGTATCTGACCGCCCCCGTTCTCTCATGTGCGGGTCATAAGATCTCTCTCTGTGTGCAACTCAGTCCCTGTGCGCACCCTGGCTCTCCCCTCCTCCCTCACATGGTCAAGTCATAAACCTTCCTCTTCTGCAAGACCCTGTCCTTGGGAGTCACGGCCACGCCTGACCAACACCTCCTTTCCTTTTATGAATAACCCCTCTGTTAGTAAACCCTCCCTCCGCGATGGACTGTCCACACATGTCCGAGGCCATCGCCTAAGCCGGAAGATACTGTTTATTGCCCCTTATTGTATGGAGTCACTCCTCTTCAAAGAACCCACTATTGACCCTGGCTTCCCCACCCCTTGGGATACGATCAGGCGCACATATCCTAATAATCAGCGGAACACTCAGCCGCGTCATTGCCCCTTCTCTTATCGACAGTCCAAGGGTCTCTATTGTAAACATATGTGGGGTGGGATTGACACGAGGATTATGGGGATGTCTTTTCTTTGTTTCACAATGTCATGATTGTAATGCCAAGTGTTTTGTAAGGTATAAAAGACGATGTCTCAGCTCACTTGGCAGAGCACCTCCCGAAAGACACTGTGTTTCGTGTCCGAAATGACAGGCTCTCCTCATGAGTAATAAATCCTGTTCTTGTGATTCCTGCTTCCAGCGCCCGTCTCTTTATTTGGTAACTATTCAGAATGGGAACTAAGAGGCGTCTTGCGCCAGCAGCCCGGGCATCGATAGTAAATTGGGCTCATTTTCAACAATTGGCGTCCCAACGCGGGGTCCATCAGTGACATAAGGTCCAGTAAGAGAGATCCAGACGAAGAAGTGAACATCTAAATGATCGGAGGGCCCTCGTCCGGCTGCCGATCGAATGAACTTCACCGATTCTGAACGGACCTCTCTCGAGTGACCTATTGTCCTGACTGGAATCCCACAGGAATGCTGTATGGAGTAAGAGAACGATCGGGCGCTGGGAGAGGAAGACAAAGAACTGTCCACATGGTCCGGTCCGGACGTTTTTAGGGCGTTTTTACGCCTGATTGGTAGGATGGTTTTATCCATCTGATTGTTTGATTGATTGTATTGGAATCGGTATTTGAATACTGATATTGTTGTTATTGGTTCATTTAGCCTTGGATGCTACTTGAAATATTGGTTCTCTTCCTGAGAACGAGACATTCTCTGTTTGCAAACAGCGGCGAATAGGAACGTTCGTCTCCCTTTGCAGATAGAGAAGGGTAGGTAATGCAGACTTTTGTCCCCGTTGTAATCCGTCATACCTACCTTTCTCCCCACTGATTGTTTGAAATCGATTAAATAATCGATTGTTGCTCTTTGAGATCTTCCCTGTCCACAAACAGAGACGAATAGAAATATTCTGTCTCCCTTTGCAGATAGCGAAGGGCAGGTAATGCAGACGTTTGTCCCCGTTGTAATCCGTCATGCCTGTTTTTCTCCCCACTGATTGATTGATTGACTGGACATTGTTATCCAAGGAATTATTTGTTTGAGGTATTTTCTGTTTGCAAACAACGTGGAATAGAAATATTCTGACTAGTCTTTGCAAGCAGTAAAGGGTAGGTTATGCCCCTTTTATGATTTGTCAGTCCTACCCACTCCCCACTGATTAACTATTATTGGGGGGGTAGCTCACCTGGTCCGTCCAGGAGGCTACCCTAATGGAGGACACATGCCCCCACCCGTTGGCCATTTATTGGAAGTAACCCATCTGGTCCGTTCAGGAGGCTACCCTAGTAAGTGGAGGTACATCATTTGGTCCGTCCAGGATGATACCCTAACGAAGGAATATGTGTTCCCCTCTGATTGATAATCTAGTTCCACCCGGACCATTTATTGGAGGTAACTCACCTGGTCCATCCAGGAGTACCCCTAATGGAAGGACATATAAAAATGAAGTGATCACCGTACCCTACTAACAGAAAACTTTAGCTCGAAACACGCTAAGGAAAAGAAGGAAAAATAAAAAGAAATCGGGCTAAGTCAGTAACCCCTGATGAGCTTCCGACTTCACTAAAAATAAGAAACATTAGGAATAGTTCGTAATGAGAAATATAAAATGGCGAAAGCTTGACGGCAAGACAGCCACGAGGTAGCTAGGCTCCACTGCCAATTCCTGCTCCCAACATGTCTGCCTCATTGCCCACCACGCCCAAAGAACGGTAACATGAAATAGATACAAATCAATAAAACACCTACCCCCATTCCGGAAGCTCCCGAAGTGCTGCAGGTCCGCGGTTACGCCCATCCGGAAGGCGAGGCCTCAGCGTGTGCAGAGCAGGGCCTGGCTGGCCGCCATCGGAAGGGGAGGCTGTAGGGCGGACGGCCCGAGGAATCGTGGAGGTCTCTCCTTTTCCCCTCTTCTGCTGCCCTGCAGGCCACGGGGGGGGGGGAGCTGTCTTGCCTCAGCCACCGACCACCCCCCACCCCCTCTCTTGCCTGATCTGGCCATCGTCGAGGACCGGAGCTAAGGCGAGGTCGAACAACGCCTGAGAGTTGCAGGTAGTCCCGCCACATGGCCACGCCTGAGAGTTTCAGGTAGTTCCGCCACATGTCAAAAAGGGGGGGATGTCTTGCCTCAGCCACCGACCCCCCCCATCTTCATCAGCTGGCATGGCCAATACCGAAGCACTGGAGCCGAGGAACGGCGCAGGGTCGCTGGAAGGGGGAGGCGGCGCGAACGAGCCTCCCCCACCTCCCTCCAGGTGGAGGCTTCCAGCGACACCCCAACGCTCCTGCTTAAAGAGGGTCCACATCGAAAAGCGGGTTTTTGCCCGGGACGGGCGCACGCCCCGTGCCTTCTCTCCTCAACTTTGAAGATTCTATGAGAGCCGGGGGGCCCCCCGACCCCTCCGCTTGGGCGCCCCCGTCCCCCTCACTGGGAACCGCGACATCGGCGCACTCCTGCCAGCACCAGCCTCAGTTTGGAAATGGCTAAAATACAGCAGAGGTACAGACTTGTTCAGTTCCGGTGGAACATCAGAATGACCCGGTAGGAAAAATTGTTGCCGCCCTCACCACCCTTTGACTGATGGTCTATATTGCTAGACTGGTACCACATTGCGAAAAACTTTTGAACTACCAACGGAAGGTTCTGGTCCTACTACGAGTCAGTAGAGGCAATCTGACTATACTGGGACTTGCCTGACCTCGCCCAAAATGGCGCTGATTCAAAATAAGACTTTCAAAAATCCTTGTTGCGCCCTGATTGCTCAGCCTTGATGCCCCAAGATATGTATGCAGTTTTTTGGACAATGAAAGTAGATAAGATGGATATTGAGTATGTGTTTGGAAAAGAAGGCGATATAAGATGGATAGTGATCACGTGCTGGGACGATGAACTGATTTAGAGTGGGTACTAATTATGGGTTGGAAACAATGAATTGATATAACATAGGCACGGGTTGAGCATTTTGAACAATGAATTGATATACGTAGGTCTCGAGTAAATAGTAGAATAATGAGATGATATTATTGAAAGCCTGACATGCATTATACTTGCACCTCAGGAAAGTTTGATATGATTTTCATTACACTACTGCACTTTATGAAATAAATGGCCACCGATTTCGTTTCCCTTATGCACAGTTCCAGTCTGCTCCGTAGCCGGCCCACTGGGTTGTAGGCCCGTATTTGTGCGCCAACCTTTTCATTAAAGTTTTTGAACACGCAAATATTCTCGTAGTGTTTGTATTTATGAATGTTATTGAAATGTATGGCTACTGTCACCGACATAAGTAAAATACATGCAGTATGGCTAAGGTTGGAGGTTAAAAGGGTCCGATACTTGGCTGCTACATTATGTGTCACGGACAGCTGGAAAAGTGTTTTTAGACGCCCTTGAGCGATACCACAGAAATACCACCTGACAGCCACCCTTGCACACGACCTATAAGGCCACGATCGTGTGATCCATGTAGATACACAGACCATCGATGATTATCTATCTGATGCTACTGATCCCTCTGGGCTTAAATGCCGAGATGGTAGAGAATGCGGCCCGTGGAGATAGGTCGAGTATGTGGTAGGTAAAAACATTTTCGGATTTATGCAAGTTGAGGTATTTTGAATGTTGGCCCCACCCCCTTCCTTCTCCTCCCTTCTGCAGGTCACGTCGGAACGTCGGCTGAGGTATGGAGGAGTGGTGATCGGACAACCGACGGAAAAGGAAGGAGGGGATTTGAGCATAGTACCTATGCTAGACTTAGAGACGACTGTTACTCCTTAGAACGTAGCAACTGGGAGGATGGGCTGACATAGAAACTTGACGGGAACTGTATGACGGAAATTGACTCGAATTAGCACGTTAGATAATATAACTATGACGGTTAACTAGATAGGGAAAGGACAAAGGAGAATCCTGGGGTAAGGATTCCCAGGCACCACCCGTCTGGGAAGTTAGAAACGTTGTTGATGTTCGAAATGTACCACCTCCTTCTCACCCTCTTATAGATATAACCAAGCTGTCTGACTGTTCTCCTGATCAATACCCTCTGTTGCCTCAGCCTGGAGAACTTCCAACCCAAAAGAAGAAACTCAAAAGTGGTTTAAGATCCACCTATGGGCAATAGCCCGACCAGGTTAATTTCTGACCGGCTGACCGAGGTGTAAGTATTGGCAATTGGGAGCGCTCGCAAAAATAGCAAACGAGAAGAAAAGGAGGAAAGGTAAAAAGAACTCAGCCCATGGATAAATAGGATATTAACAATGCGCAGCATGCGCAAGGAGATTTTTTTTGTTTGGCCAACAACTGTTCTATGTTTTGTCGTGAATCTTTCTTTTTGTGTAAAACACGTACTGTTCTCCTCCCAACCCTTGTTTGAGATTGTGTATGTGTAGTGTAGGGATTTATGTCTTCCCTCTGTTTTGTGTTTCCGTGTTACCTGACCCTGCTGTTCTGTGTTGTGAGCGCACTAAATGACCTATTTTCGTACACGTCTCCCTCTCTCTCTCTCTCTCTCTCTCTCTCCCCCTCTATCTATCTCTCTCTCTCTCTCTCTCTCTCTCTCTCTCTACATGTCATACGTGTACTGAATAGCTCGTTTAGGTTGCGGATGACTCTCACTCTCTACGAGAGTCCCCCTGATCATCTTCCTTTTTGATAAAATTGTGCCCCGCTGGCACCAGTCTGATTGGATACTTATCGAACACGAAGGTGTTCAGCGAAATTGACAGAAAATAAAATGATTGTAATTTGCCATATTACTACCCCTCCTTTCTGCAAAATGAATGAACTCGAATTGGCTAAGAAAGAAAGGACAGGTGAGACGACAGAGGTCCCCTAATCTGGCCTCCTTAAAAAGGGGAATTATATGTCAATGGCACCCTATTTCAGTTCGTTAGAGACAAGCGCCAATGCCTAGATTGACCCCCAACACCCAGATTGCCCCACCCTCTTTTCACCCAAGCGCGAATGCCCGTAGCATCCCCGCCCCACCTGATTGACCCCAGTTGCTGTCCTCGATACATAATTAATGACCATGACCAACTGTCGCCCCTCGAGAGAAATGCGTTATCGCTGCCCTATGATTATTGCACCCCCGCTCTGCTTGAAAAATGGTTAGCCGGCTCTAATAAGGGAAATGTAAGACTGCTAAGGCTCGGGTTGGAAGGACGAGTCTCCCCTGAATGTTTATTTTTTTTTGAGGAAATGCGCAAGTGATAGGAATCTGACCTCTGTCCATATGTATCATGAATGAACGCCGACTAGACTTGGTACAAGCACAGTAGAAATACCCACATACTTACTTCACGATAATAGACTTCTGACCATAACCAATGAGCATGACCCCAAGGTGCTAGGATTGCGAGTGGAATTCAAATGTTAAAAATCTCTTCTCCTGCCAGTTCTCTAAAACTTGTTTTTACCCATTCCAAAGATATACGATCATCGGAGGAGAAGGGTCGGATGTGGCGCACAGCCTGGCTGGAGATCACGAGACACATGCGACCTCGACCAAAGGTGGAGCTGCAGCACAACAAGATACGGGGCGAGGCAGCACTCTCCAATGTGGTAAATGAAAGGATGAAAGGCTGTCCTGAAGCCCTCTTTCCGCCTACCCACACGTGCCTTGAAGGACTGGGTTCTTTAAGACCCAGCGGTGCCAGGGCACAACACCTGAAACCTTCGTGGGTAACCTGCTCCGGCGTACGAATCACAGAGACACGGGACACTTCCTTCGACGTCAAAGATTCAAGGTTTATTTGCTGCAGGGAACACAGAGATCACGACAAGTACACCACGTGCAACTTGGGGAGACTGCTTCAAATTGGTTCTGTGAATCGCTCCTTTTATACAGTTTTTACCCATAGGATAACATTGAACACAAAAGTTTACAACCCGGTTCCCACCATTATCCCCCAGAGGGGTCGCTTTGGTCACTTTGAAACACATCAGGTCCGGAACATAAGTGCGGAAACATTTGGCGGTTCCCAACTGTAAAAACCATCTTCCCACCATTAGCGAATTCCAATCAGCAGTAAAACAGATCGAAATAGGAACAAGGACAGGTGTAGAGGAAGACGGAGACAGTGGGGAGATCGGAAAGGGTGTAAAAGGGGAGGTATCGGGAAACACGAGATACAGGCATCAAAGGGACGTGCCTAATGAGATGCACGGCTGAGACAATAAGTCCGTGCGGCAAGATGAGCCTCGAGCGGCGCCATCTGCCTTACAGTAACAACCCCCTCATCATAAAGACACTCACAAAGAACATGTGTCTTCCGCGGATATCTTGGGAGTCCCAGGGTCGCGAGGCGGACAACGTCCGTTCGCTGGCTACTTGAGGGCAAGAGACAAAATGGATGCCGTATCTAAGATGGAACCCGTGGGTACAGATGAAAAACCCACATAACAAACGAACGGTTTAAGTTAGCACAGCGAAACTGCGCACACTTACTAAACTCGTCATTTGCGGTTCATAGATACCAGACTCGACTATATTCGTGCGAGTCGAAAACACCACTTACAATTGTCACGGAACCTCAGACGCTCCTTTTGCCCTCATGTAGGCAAGCACTAGTCGGAATCATATTCGATATTCATCAGACCATCGAGGTGTTGCTGTAGCATAGCTCTGTCCAACCGAGTCCCCTTGGTAACAGATGGTTGTCTCATACACGTTGTAGCACAGAGGCCACATAAGGCAGGACCACACTGTACACAAAGGCAACACGTGAACAGGAACACTACAACGACTCCGATGATCATCAGAATTTTCCAACCCCAAGTCGACATCAGGCCCCAAAACCATCCAAGTAGCGTCCAATCCCCTACATCCACGTGTATGGATTCGGAGATCTTATGCAACCTCGAGATGGCTTGATAGACAGTAGGAGCATTATCTGGAATGAAAATGCAGCAGCTCGAATGGATCACCTTACATACCCCACCTCGATCTGCTAAGATGACATCTAAAACCGTACGGTTTTGTAACGTCATAAGTCTCTCCGCCTGAAGTTCTGTGGTGATATTACCAAGGGCACTGGCAGTAATATTAGCTGTCGATTCTACCACCCGAGTCAACTGTCTCAGGTTCCTACTATTGACCATAGGTCCCCAAAACGGGAGGAAACCCTTGAAAAAGTCTCCTGCCTCTTGACCGGCAGTATCCTCTTCACTAATTACGCCTCGCACAACTCTAGTCTTATGATAATCGGCATCTACAGTGAACGTCGGAGGCAACAGATTTGCAATGAAACATGAGCCCATGAAGTCTGCGGGCAACCATGTGTATGCACGATCATAGCAGATAAAGTATGTACCCTTGGCAGCCAGAAACACAGGGGACGAGAACATCGGCAGAATGTAATTTTCAGTGCAAGCACTTGCTCCAAGTCGGGCTTGCGATCTTCGGCCACGACCCATAAGACAAAAATTACCAGTGTGGGGTACGACCCATATCGGAGGCGAGCTTTTAAGCTGCTTTTCGCTAGTGAACACACTATATTCACCTCTACTTAGGACCCTATAGGCCTGTACCTCTTCTTCGGGAATAAGCGAGGGATCATAGATCTCACTATCTAAATCCTCTATTGCTATCGACAAAGGTTTTTGATACGAGGTAGGACCAGAGTAGGGGGAACGTGGTTCTCGAATGGGGTGGAAACCCAGTGCGCTTCGAAACATTGTTTGAAATGCTCGAGCTGACCCTTGGGAACTATACGGTAACACCAGATATGGAATTCCCTTATCTGTAGTATGTGGCATCAACCCACACACCCAACAATTAGTAGTGTTAACCACTAACTGATGCTGATGGAGGAGCTGAATAAAGGAATTGTTGCGGAATTCTACACGTCTAGCCTGCTTGTGTTCCGGTAACATATGAAAGGAATGGGGAGAAGCAGTAGAGGTAAGATTAGGGTAAGGAGTAGGAGTAGGTGTAACAGGTAAGAAGTAAGACATCGTGTAATACACCCCACCCGCCAATAATGCAGAAGCAGTCAAGAACAATACAAACAATTGGAATATGAAACATTTGGTACGACTGAGTTGCTGCAGCTTGAATCTGTGGACTTGAGCTCCCTCCAAATCATTCAGCTTCGAGAATGCCATTCCCTACGACCGTCCGCAACGTTTCTTGACGCACTTCGTTCTGTGCAGCAATAGTCAATCCCTAGGAGTTCCCAGGAACCGACGGCCTTTAACCTAGCGTCAAGACCTACTGTCCAGAAGGAAGTACGCACGCGGCCCTACGGCCTTCAATGCACAATATGTACGTATGCAAAAACAAAGTCTCTCAGCTGTGGAAGCAAAAAGGTACAAGGAGTGAAGCTCAAAATATATGTACAAAAATAATTACAGTAATACGAAAGTTCAAAACTGATCACGGAAAACAGGGTAATGCAATCGTCGATACAGCAAAGCAAGATCTTTTTATTTGTCCTTAGTGCGAGATCGCAAAAAGTATCGGGTTTTCCCAGGACGTGTCTGCTCGTCAAACAAAGGATCCGTTGAAGAGACAGCGTCCTGCTGATCAGTTGAGTGTTCTGGTCTTGAGTCTTTTGATGCTAATTGTTCAACAGTGTCTTTCTGCTGCGCTGAGGATTCTTCAACAAGCTGTGCGTCGCTAAAAGGCACAAACGCCGGCAATGTTTCTGTTTCAGATGACGCAATGCCTCTCCTTACCCACGGGTCTGCCGGCAAAGGGATGGGGACTCGTTTGGTGTGCGTAGCATGCACCCAATTCTTACGTCCCTCGAGGCGAACGGCAGTCCTCGTGGCCAGGAGCACTTGGTAGGGTCCGGTGAACCTCGGGTCCAGGTTATTTTTGCGTGAAAAGTTCCTTGTCACCACCCAGTCTCCGGGCTGGAGCTGGTGGCCTGGACCCTCCGTCTGCGTCGGCAATGCGTCGTAAACCTGTTGGTGAATTAACCTCAGTTTAGCAGTCAAGTCATGTAGATAATCGATCAACATTGGGTACTCAAGATCAGAAAACATTCCTGGCCTAGGAACCCCCCACACATTCGCAGGACGGCCGAACACTATTTCATAGGGACTAAGCCCTACTCGGGAGTGTACAGTCGCCCTAGTTGACAGTAATGCTAAGGGTAAAGCGTCAGGCCACGAAAGACCAGTCGTAGCCTGAATCTTTGCTAACTTTAGTTTAAGGGTGCCATTGTACCCTTCAACCAATCCAGCTGACTGGGGATGATTGGCGCTATGGAATTTTTGATTAATTCCAAGGCCCTTACACACACTCTTCATCACACTTCCAACAAACTCACTTCCGTTATCTGACCACACGACTCTAGGCATTCCATACCGAGGAAAGTATTCCTTCAGTAGGATTTTCGCAGTAGACAAAGCAGTATTGTCTTTGAGAGGGTAGGCCTCGATCCATCGGGAGAATGCGCAAACCACAACTAAAACGTATTTCAGGTTATTGCATCGCTCCATATGGATGAAGTCCAATTGAATCACCTCAAAGGGATACGAAGGGGGAGCAAAACTGCCAGGAGGAGTTGGGGTTCCTTTGCCAGGATTGTACATCATACACACCATACAATTCTTCACCAGACGTTCAGCACATTTCGTAATACCATCATTCTTCCACACAGGAGCCAGCAACTTACAAATACCTTTCGCGCTAATATGTGCTAACCCATGCGCCATCGTCACAACGGCCAGCACATACGCATCAGGCAACATCCATCTTTTTTGATCCGACAAATCAATCCAACAACCATTCGCATCCAACTTTCCCGTACTTTCTTTCCACTTCGTCTTTTCAGTCTCGGTGGCCTCATTCTGAATTGCTTTCACACTCTCGATAGTGTCTCCACACATACTCGATTCTGTAGGCCACCTAACCGAACTCGTCACATACATTCGAGTGCTAAGGTTCCGGGCAGTCTCCTTAGCAGTCTCGTCCGCAAACGCATTACCACGACCAATATCATCCGTCACCTTACGATGCGCACTACACTTAACAATCGCAACTTGCGTAGGCAAAGTCAATGCATCCAAAAGATCGTTCACAAGCTGGCCGTGCTGTATCTTCGTACCATGCGACGTCAAGAAACCTCTCTCTCTCCACAATCGTCCAAAACTGTGAGCAACACCAAACGCGTATTGACTGTCAGTAAACACATTCACACGTTTCCCTTTCGCTAACACACATGCTCTAGTAAGAGCAATCAGCTCCGCAGCTTGGGCAGAATTCTGATTCAACCTTGCAGTCTCAACAACAGTATTCAATGTTACAACAGCATAAGCAGTAGTCACATCGCCATTCGGCAACTTAAAACATGACCCATCCACATACAAAGTGCCATCCGGATCTTCCAATGGGGTGTTTTTAAGGTCCACTCGACCTTTCGTTTCCTCTTCAGTCCTCAAGTAGCAGTCATGTTCTGCTACGTCATCTGACTCTGTGCTAATTGGTAACAAAGTTGCCGGGTTCAGAATGTTACAACGTTTTATCTGAATGTGGCTTGCCAAGAGCGTCAATTCGTACCCAGACAACCTCGCACTCGTCAAGTGCTGAGTTTTCGTTCGATTCAAAAGAGTATCGACTGCATGCGGAACCATCACCGTAAGCATATTATCCATGACCAATCCTGCTGATTGTCGGATGGAGACCGCAGCTGCCGCTGTTGCTCGTAAACAACTCGGCAATGCTCTAGCTACTGGGTCCAAGGTCGAGGAAAAATATGCACATGGACGTTGCTTGCCACCAAAAGGTTGCGTTAGAACACTCAAAGCACAACCCTCTCTCTCGTGAACATATAACTTAAACGGCTTACTGTAATCAGGGGTACCTAACACAGGAGCCGAACACAATGAATCACGCAGTTCAGAAAAACTTTTCTGACATTCTTCCGTCCATGGTAAAGGAGTTGAAACATCCTTGCACGTAAGAGCCACCAATGGTTTCGCTAGCAATGAAAAATTAGGAATCCATTGCCTGCAGTACGACGTGATACCTAGAAAGGCACGCACATCTCTTTGGGTTTTTGGCACAGCCATTCGCGCAATCGCTGCAATTCTCTCTGGGGTCAATCTCCTTCCCTCCTTTGACAATAAGTGACCTAGATAGGTTACTTCTTGACAACAATATTGGAGTTTAGAAGGTGACACCTTGTGATTTAACTCACAGAGATGTTGCAGCAACGACACCGTAGCAATTTTGCAAATGTCCTGAGTATCAGCAGCCACCAATAAGTCGTCGACGTATTGGATCAAGGCCGCACCAACCGGCAACCTAAATGCATCCAGTTGACCCTTCAAGGCTTGACTGTAAATAGATGGACTTTCACAGTAGCCCTGAGGAGCGCGTTTGAACCGGAAGCTGCGTCCACCGAGAGAGAAACCGAAAAGGTCCCTGCTCTCCTCTGCAATCGGGATGCTGAAAAACGCATTTTTCAAGTCAATCACCGAAAACCACGATGCAGAAGCTGGAATCAGAGTCAGTAGCGCCGTGATGTCAGGCACAACGGGAAATTGAGGAACCACAATTTTATTTACCTCCCGTAAATCGATAACAAAACGATAAACAGGCGGTTTTGAAGGATCAGTACGTTTAAGAATGGGCAGCACAGGGCTGTTGCACACGTTTCCCCGAGTCTCTTCAATAACATCTTTCTCGATCAAATCATAGATGATCGCTAACAGTGCTCGCTCACCATCAAGGGAGATACGATATTGGGGAATACGTGGCAGTCGCACATTAGATTTCAACTGAACAACATAAGGGGAGATATCAAGTAGGCCCACGTCATTTGGGCCTGTTGCCCACAAAGACGCAGGAAGAGAACTCAATTCCGGTGGGAGCTTATCGAGGGACAAATACATAGGAGAGACAACCCTTTCTCCTAACGTAAGCTTTACACCCGCAGGGGAACAATACAAAGTTGCGTACAAACGTTTAAGCAAATCCAGGCCCAAAAGATTTTCGCCACAACCCGTAGTTAAAATCAACGGAGCTTCTAGCTCACGTGGCCCAATTTGAAGGGGCAAAGGGCACGAAACTGGATTGCTAACGGGGGCGCCAGAGAATCCAACGGAAACATTTGTTAAGCCAGACAAAGGTGCGCCAGGGAGTTTCGAATACATGATAGAACTTTTCGCTGCACCAGTGTCCAACAGAAAAGGCTCAACGACGCCCGATGTAGCAACTGCGACGTAAGGCCCTCTCTGATCAACCGGAACTGATACCACTCCCTCTCCTTGTCTTTGGCTGTCCTAGTAATTACTGTCGTCAGTTCCCTGATCGACGTAATAATCGTCTACATTGTACTGCGCAGATCGTCCTTGCGATGATCCACGTTGATCGAAACAATTATTAGAATTGGATGAGTTATCTGAGCGATCGTTCTGAGCACCACGACCTCTACCACGTGATGTTTGCTGCGAACCACCACGACCTCCTCTAGATGAGTTACCATTGTTACGTTCATTCAAAACAGGGCAATTGAATTTAATGTGTCCCTCCTGTCTACAATAAGCACATTGATTGTACCCTAACGATCATCTTTGGGAAGAGGAGTCATTACGAGTTTGGGATCTGTTCGATTGTGGCTGCGACCTATTCTGTTGCGAATTATTCTGATTTGAACGTGGAGGATACGCCTGTTGCAACAACACTTTAGTTTTGAGCTCTTTCGTCTTTTTATCAGCACGGTCGTTCTCTTCTTTCTCCCTATTCTCATAATATTGTGCCGTAGCCAATATCTGAGCCGAAGTAGAAACGGCCCATGCACTTTCCGAATTCCTTAACTTATTGCTCAAATCGGGCAATAAATTCGAAACAAATTTATCCACAAACAATCTCTGACCACCCTCGGTGCCCATATCCTGACCACTATGGTCGATGAATGCTTCCTCGAACCTCGTAAAGAAGTCGGAAACACTCTCATCTTTTTTCTGCTTACAGGCTGACAATTTGTCCCAGTTCACCTTCATAGCTGGCATAAGAGTTTTCATTAGCGTAATAATCCTTTGAGGAAGGTCAAGAATCAACTGGTCGGGTTTAGTAGCAGCTACTTGTCCGGCGTCTGCCGCTACAATGGCAGCCCAAGCACCACCTAATTCAGCCGGGTGATTTTCCTGGCGAATCTTAGCCCATACCGGTTGCGGGTCGACATTGCCGAACAACATATCGATATCGGCAAGATTCATTACCGTAGCATCTACAAGCTGTGATAATTCTTTGTAATACCCTGTAGGATTCTTGCGTGGGTCAGGCAAAGATTGCTTCACCTGTAACACTTCCGAGCGTTTCCATGGGAGATGTATCCATACTCTCTGGAAGTGCGCCAATACCGGAGGAGCAGCATTAGGATTAGCTGGTATCCAAACCGGCGGAACTTCACGCATAGGATATTGGCCAGACTCGTCTGGTTGTTTTTCAATATCCTCAACAAACAATGCATGAGGGATGGGAGCGGGACGAAGAGATAGCAATCGTTCAACAGCACGTCGAACGTTGGTATCCACTATCAGCCCATTTGCGAACTGAAGCTGGAGATCAGACAGAGCGGTGAGCACCTCGTCAGGCGCATCGGCCGCTATTTGATCATAAAGGAACTTACACATTTCGTTAAACACATATCTCTGGGTTGGTATATTGAATTGACAAAATGTTTCGAGGACAACACGGGGTGGACTTCTCTGAGGATTTACCATCCAACCCATCGCCATGTTATATAGCGCAACGCGTTCTCTGTTTCCAGGAAGCTGACTACGTCTCTGAGGACCATCGGAACCAGCGGACCCATGAACAGGTCCGAGCGAATGAAAGAAACTAGCCGCAAGAGGAGAATTGCGACTACGAACAGAGGGAGAAGTATAGGACACAGGACTAACGAGAGAAGGAGTAGAAACAGTAGCAACAGCAGGGGTTAACAAAACAGGAGCAGGAGCAGTAGCGGGAACAGGAGTATGTGGAAGCGGAGGAGCAGTAGGAATAGAAACAGACAAAGAAGCAGGAACAGTCGGAAGAACGGGTGCAGGTTGAGGAACAGGCGGAGGAGGAATAGGCGGAAGAATAGGTACGGCAGGGACCACAGGAGCTGCGGCACCCTGTACGTACGGAGGTGGCGACTTCATAAGATAAGACATTAAGGGATCCTCAACTGGCTCTTCCTTCTTTTCCGACTCCGTAGGCAAAGCGGGGTAACATTTATCTACAGTCATACGCTGTAATCGGTCAAACACTTCCTTATCCTTAACCTCCTTATCTCGCTGAAATTGCTCTGCTTTCTTCACTATGGTAGCAACATTATCTCGCTGATTACGTTTAGTCTGTCTGATTTCTTTCTGTCGGGCTTCTTTGCGCCACAACCGAAAGGCATCAAACATGGCCGGCCTTGACTTTCTTTCGAACAATTTAATCTCTAGATTATCTAAGATCGGAGCTTCGAAGCTACCATGAGGTGGCCAACGAAGGTCGCCGTCCTTTTTCGTATATTTAATCCAGTAATCGTTAAAGGTAACTGGGCCTAGCCCATGCTTACTATAGAGCTCATAAGTGGGAGTTCCAACCGGAGGTATCGGACACGAATCCTCCAGTCGGGAATCCGTACCACAAGGTCTGAAACAACTAAACAAAGTACTGCGACCAGGCATCCTGCACACTAGCCGAGTTTCACAAACTTCAAGGGTTACGGGATTTACCAAGTCCCAGCAAAGAACAAAACCCTCGGTTTTTGGCGGCTGCAGTCGTCAAACAACACAACAAAGTACGCTAGCAGAGTGTCACCGACAAAAACACTCACACAGCGTTAACAACAAAAACACTCGCTAAAGTGTCAACAACCAAGAACTATGGGAGCGACCCATCGTCTCGCTATACCAAGGTCTACGCCAGGCGCCTAAACAGGTCTACAGTCAGGGCAGCAGTCCGTCGCAGCCGTCCGGAGGCGGGAATCTTCGCGGGAAAAGTCTTCGGGCCACTTATTTCGACAACAGGATCGATGAAGCGGAGTGCACCTTCCCTCGGAGATTTCACACGAAGTTCCTCACGATCGTCGGGCTTGGACCGGTACCACTGATGCAGACCCACGTGGGCGCCAACTGAAGGACTGGGTTCTTTAAGACCCAGCGGTGCCAGGGCACAACACCTGAAACCTTCGTGGGTAACCTGCTCCGGCGTACGAATCACAGAGACACGGGACACTTCCTTCGACGTCAAAGATTCAAGGTTTATTTGCTGCAGGGAACACAGAGATCACGACAAGTACACCACGTGCAACTTGGGGAGACTGCTTCAAATTGGTTCTGTGAATCGCTCCTTTTATACAGTTTTTACCCATAGGATAACATTGAACACAAAAGTTTACAACCCGGTTCCCACCATTATCCCCCAGAGGGGTCGCTTTGGTCACTTTGAAACACATCAGGTCCGGAACATAAGTGCGGAAACATTTGGCGGTTCCCAACTGTAAAAACCATCTTCCCACCATTAGCGAATTCCAATCAGCAGTAAAACAGATCGAAATAGGAACAAGGACAGGTGTAGAGGAAGACGGAGACAGTGGGGAGATCGGAAAGGGTGTAAAAGGGGAGGTATCGGGAAACACGAGATACAGGCATCAAAGGGACGTGCCTAATGAGATGCACGGCTGAGACAATAAGTCCGTGCGGCAAGATGAGCCTCGAGCGGCGCCATCTGCCTTACAGTAACAACCCCCTCATCATAAAGACACTCACAAAGAACATGTGTCTTCCGCGGATATCTTGGGAGTCCCAGGGTCGCGAGGCGGACAACGTCCGTTCGCTGGCTACTTGAGGGCAAGAGACAAAATGGATGCCGTATCTAAGATGGAACCCGTGGGTACAGATGAAAAACCCACATAACAAACGAACGGTTTAAGTTAGCACAGCGAAACTGCGCACACTTACTAAACTCGTCATTTGCGGTTCATAGATACCAGACTCGACTATATTCGTGCGAGTCGAAAACACCACTTACAATTGTCACGGAACCTCAGCCTGAAGCTTCCGTCCCCCTCTTCAAGCCCGGTTGATGGGCTTGCCCGCTTGTTATCCATTGCTCCCTTGGTCCCTTTGGTGTGTCCCGGAAAATCTGCCCCCACTCCGTCCTCTCACTCCCATCGACTATCGAAACCACCCACCCTCTTTTCCACGTGACTTTTTGTCGAAAGGAAAAACAGCATTTAGGTGGAAATGGGGTTACGCCACAGGAATGTAGGTGCCGCGCATAAGGCACCATTAAAAGGATTGGTTAAGGAACAGGACTGTGGTCTAACAGCAGAGGACTGACCGCACCCTGCAACGCGTAAGGATGGATCCGAGCTGGACCTATAGCTCCACCGCCGGTGCTCAACAGCGCCAACAAAAGGACACGGACTAGAACCTACCAGTGATGGCTCACTGCTAAAAAGACACTGTGACGAAGAGATCTTATTTGGACTGAATTCCTCCCTCAATTACTTGGTCAAAATGTTCATTGGTCACATTTTTGAGAAGATCGGAAGCATTTATGCTGTGAAGTTCGTTTGCAAATACTATTTCCTATGTGCTGTATTCTGCCAATCACACCAACTGTTCATGATTATATGCGATATGTTAGTATTGACAAATGCCGTTTCGTCAACCACACTTGTTTATATGTACGCCCATTTGCTAGGAAGAATAGGGAAAATGAACTTTGTTATGTAAAAAGCGGCGACTGTGGAAAATAATGAACTTGATGTACATAAGCAGTGTTCATTTGCCCTTTCCCATTCCCTTCCCTGTACATCAACCACACCACTCCGCCAGTAAAAGCCCGTGCCCCCATGTACCTGATAGCCATTTTAGGCACCATGGCCTTTTTTCCGCTCACCGGAATCCCCGGCTTCCCTCCTGCGCGTATTTTGAACCCCCCCCCCCCTCTCTCACATACATAGACCATGAAACCCTCTCCCTCTACGCGACTCTGCTACGAAACGCAACCCTCCTGCTTGACCCACGTCAAGTCCCCCATTTCCTCTTGAAGAAGCATCCCTCGCCTCAGCTGACATAACCCCCCCCCCAGCTGTATCTGACCGCCCCCGTTCTCTCATGTGCGGGTCATAAGATCTCTCTCTGTGTGCAACTCAGTCCCTGTGCGCACCCTGGCTCTCCCCTCCTCCCTCACATGGTCAAGTCATAAAACTTCCTCTTCTGCAAGACCCTGTCCTTGGGAGTCACGGCCACGCCTGACCAACACCTCCTTTCCTTTTATGAATAACCCCTCTGTTAGTAAACCCTCCCTCCGCGATGGACTGTCCACACATGTCCGAGGCCATCGCCTAAGCCGGAAGATACTGTTTATTGCCCCTTATTGTATGGAGTCACTCCTCTTCAAAGAACCCACTATTGATCCTGGCTTCCCCACCCCTTGGGATACGATCAGGCGCACATATCCTAATAATCAGCGGAACACTCAGCCGCGTCATTGCCCCTTCTCTTATCGACAGTCCAAGGGTCTCTATTGTAAACATATGTGGGGTGGGATTGACACGAGGATTATGGGGATGTCTTTTCTTTGTTTCACAATGTCATGATTGTAATGCCAAGTGTTTTGTAAGGTATAAAAGACGATGTCTCAGCTCACTTGGCAGAGCACCTCCCGAAAGACACTGTGTTTCGTGTCCGAAATGACAGGCTCTCCTCATGAGTAATAAATCCTGTTCTTGTGATTCCTGCTTCCAGCGCCCGTCTCTTTATTTGGTAACTATTCAGAATGGGAACTAAGAGGCGTCTTGCGCCAGCAGCCCGGGCATCGATAGTAAATTGGGCTCATTTTCAACAAATGCATCCCAGCGGTCTTCGAGGATCTCTGTTTTTCTTTTATTTATAGTCACTCTATACCTGCGTCTGGCTTCTCTCACTTCAATAGGACAATTAGGTCTAGAAGACAATGCCCTGCGCAATTCCCTATTTGCCACTGAACACTCACGATTGAACCATCTGGGGTCTGATTCAGTTTCCCTGCTAGGTGCTGATAATAAAGATTTAGAGACCGAACAAATCTTAACAAAGTCACAGACGGCATTGGGATGAGGGACGGTGTCTGACAGGCATGAATTAAAGAGACATAAATTATCTCTAACTAGGACACGGAACACTTCCTTAATGTTAATACCCCGCCATCTGAGTCTGAGTTTATCTGTCGTGGGGGATAAATTCCTGGCACCACATTCCCTTTTGAAGATGGGCCGTGATTCCAAACTCATAACGACCCTCATAGAGTTGTGATCCCCTTGACTCATTGGGATGACAGCACCCTCGGATAGACAATCAGCAAGGCGAGGTGAAACAAAAAAATAATCAATGATTGAGGAACAGCCCCTGCCTCTGAAAGTTGGCACAAACTGGACATTCGGTAAAAAATTTGCAATAATATCCATAACATTTTGCAAATTTTGAAAGCTTACAAAAGAACGTAGTTCAACGCCCCTTTCATAAGAAGTGCCTTGCTTGTTCGTCCTAATATACAAAGGGGCATCGTTAAGCCTAGCATTAAAATTGCCACATAACAAAATACCACCGATTTTATCAAAATCTTGCCTGGACTCTAAGTTGGTAATAAAATTAAATAGATCAATAAAGTTCCTATTTGGAATCGTGTTAAAATCATTATTATAAAAATCGATCTAAAAGAAAGAAACTTTCCGTTTAAATAAGAGAGCTTGGAATGTAAATTATCAGTTGATATATTCTTAACACTGCCACCGGCAGCAATATTAATCCAGAACGAAATGCCCCCAGATGGGCGGCCCAATCTTGGTTTAGCAGCTAAAATGTTATGGCACTGAAACCCATTAAGGTGCAGCTCCTGTGTGGCCCAAGTCTCCTGAAACATTAAGATATCCTGCTGGTTTATTAGGCTAAGCCACTCCGGGTCTTCTAGCCTTGACTGCAGACCTGCTATGTTCCAGGACAAGACATTTAAATTGTTGGCTGCCACTATTCTAGTCGATCTGGGTAAGTTATTACAAATAATGGGTGAGGATAAAGGAAGAGGATCTCTTACATTCTCTGACAATTTAGCATCTAGATTTGTATGGGTGGTTGTCAGTCAGGAATATCCAGATCTGATAAGGCAGAGAAGCGATTTGCTAAAGGTAAATCTGTAGGCACATTGAGGTGAGGGCGAGTGGGGGGCTTATAGAAAAAACCCTAAGGGAGAGCACAAATATCAGTACATGGTGCGAATGTTTGCTCTCGTGAGCATAAAACATTACGGACCATCTGAGGCCTACGAAAATTAATGACAATGCAGTCTCCCATGATGTTTTTTGGAAATTTGGCCAACCCACCCCACTCTACGCACCATTAAAATTTCATGTAGGTTGGAGGGGTTGAAACCTTTATATTTCTTAAGCCAATCCACACACTTGTTCCGCAAATCAACCCATGACTCCCTCCCAGTGCCTGATAAACAAGGAACACCGCCAGAATTAAAACATAGGGACAAGAAGCTGGGGGAAGGTTCAGAACATCAGTATTGGAATGATTTCTAGGAGGCACCATTCTTGCAGGGAGGATGGGAGCCCAATTGCAAAGGTGAGGGCTGCTTAGTGCAATCCTCCGACCCAAGGCCAGGGACGACAATAGGCTTTGGAGCAATAAAAACCTGATTTTTAGAACATGCTTTGCAAGCGTTAACCGCCTTAGTCACCATAATGTGATCAGTAATTAAAGGAGGAGAACAACCTCCAGGGCTCTCTATGGCAGACTCTGATGTGACCAGGCATTCCAATTGATCCAGTCTATTTTGCAGGGAACTAAAGTTCTTCTCAAACAGTGCCTTTGTATAACGCATCATAGTTCTCATGCTTGACTCCAAGGCATCCATAATATTATCCGTTCTCAATATAGATGGGACGTCGTCAGTCTGAGTACCCGTGGAAGAAGTGGTGTAGAGAAGTCCATACTTCTTACAATTTTAGATGGATTTTTAGGTTTTAGTTTAGGGGGAACAACCCGTTTCCGTTTTGCTGCAGGCTCTTGTAATTTGTTTGAGGCCATGGTTTTAAAAGCCCGCGCCCTGGTTGCAATTCTGGGGCCATCAAGTGGGGCAATGAGGGGAGTATCCGTAATCAGCAGCATTGGCGATAATGGGGGCATTACTTCAGGCAGTGACTGTAAGTTCGGCGTTAGGGAAAGACGATGATGGGGAATGTCACCCTGGTTTAACACATCCAGGGATGCACGTCTTTCAGCAGTTAGATGATCCAAAGACAGACGCCGTTCAGTAAGCTCAATTTCATGCGTGAGTAAACTTTCAGCCCTTACAATGAAGGCATCCAGGGTTCCCACCGCTCCCTTGCGCTTTGTCGTAATAGATTAGTACTGGTGGCGCACCCCACAAATGATGACAATTATTAACAAACACGCTTAATAGATGAATAGAGTGAGCACACCAAGTATATTCAACAGTACCTTCTGGCCAATAGCCCCCAGGAAGCCGATGTCAGAGCGATGGACCAGCCCAGGCTCCTCCGGGCTTTGACGGGCGCGGACGGGCCCGCCCTTGGCCTGGGCTTCGCGCGGGCACGCCCGCGGAGTCCCGCAGCTCCTCTTATGCACCTCCTGGCGCAACCAACGTGTTTCCTGGCGTCTCCCGCCGCAAAGGCTGCTGGGGAGTGTAGTCCCTGCTGGCAGTGGGACACTGCGTCTCCCCAGTGGTGTCCGGTGCAGGCAGGCCCCCCAAGGGCAACAGACAGCAGGGCAAAAGACTTTTGGGTCAGTAATAGGCGCGTCCCGCGCTGCGGAGTCCGCGCCGCGTAGTCCCGCAGCTCCTCTTATGCGCCTCCTGGCGCAACCAGCATGTTTCTTGGCGTCTCCCGCCACAAAGGCTGCTGGGGAGTGTAGTCGCTGCTGGCAGTGGAACACGGCGTCTCCCCAGCAGCGTCCGGTGCAGGCAGTCCCCCCAAGGGCAACAGACAGCAGGGCAAAAGACTTTTGGGTCAGTAATAGGCGCGTCCTATTAATAATACGCAAGGGCGTATTATTAATTTAATTATCGCTGTTTTATCGGCAGTTTCTATTGTTTATAAAATGGCGATATTTGTAACATAATGCCTCAAAAATATGCTTCACTATTTTTAGAGGAAGCATTATGATTAATACAGCATGATAACGAGGACTTCAATGTAATTAAACTGCTGAGACATGTAGAGTAAACAAATTACGTGAAGGTATAAAATGCAAGTTGAATAGAAATATAGTGTAGGAGTTGCAGCATATAGCTTACTAATGCAGTATATTTGTTTGTTTGTAAATAAGAACAATGGTAGAAAAAGGTGTTTCGATAATACTGCAATAGGCCTGGTAATTTCTATCGGAGGCTATGTTTTTGTGTTAACATAGGCTTTTATGGAAATGAACAAGGATGTGTTATTAATTCCATTATTGCTGTTTTATTGGCATTTTCTTGTGCATAAAACGGCGATAATTCTAACAAAAGCATTACGATTTTAGGGGAAGTTTCATAAATAGTACAGCATGATCACGTGGATTTGAATTTAATAAAAGTACTAACACAAGTAGAGTAAGTGAATTACGCGATTGTATAAAATGTAAACTGAATGAAAATATTGCGTAGTAGTTGCTGGCTCCCGGTCAACAAGAGAATCACCTTCCGACTCCTCACCCACACACACAAAGCCCTACACAACCAAGGCCCGGGATACCTCAACATCCGCCTCAACTTCTACGCTCCCAAACGCCAGCTTCGATCGACCGGCCACGCCCTCGCCGCCGTCCCCCGCATCCGAAGAGCCACCACAGGAGGACGGTCCTTCTCCTACCTCGCCGCCAAGACATGGAACTCCCTCCCGACCCACCTCCGCCGGACCCAGGACCACCTCGCCTTCAGGAAGCAACTCAAGACCTGGCTGTTCGAGCAGTAGCGGACCCCCCCTCCCTAGCGCCTTGAGACCCTTTGGGTGTGTAGTGCGCTATATAAATGCTGTGATTGATTGATTGAGCGTGTACTTTACTAATACATAATTCTAACTTTGGGCCTTAAAAAATGGCTTACAATTTTTAAGGGAAGCTTTATTATTGGTACACCATAATCACGGGGTCTTGCATTTTATAAAAGTGCTGCCAAAAGTACAGTAAACCAATTACGCGTCTGTATGAAATTGAAGTTGAATAATAATATAGCGTAGGGGTTGCAGCATGCAGCTTACTAATACAGTATATTTGTTTGCCTGTATAAGAATGATGGCAGAAAAAGGTGTTTTGATAATAGCACAATTGAGGATTTTGGCAGTGGTACAGTATAGGAGGCGTGGCATATAGGTATAGCAGGATACATTTAATTCTTTAATAACGTAGTGAAATGTTTATATTTTTTGCGGAGGAAGCAAGTAAATGGCATACACACTCAACAAACTATTTTAAAGCAACGAAAACGGCATACAGAGGCAGCAAACAATTTTATAGGCATACGGCAATAATGTTATTGTAAACACAGTCAGATAAATTTGTTAACTAATGCAATAACATTAATTATTGCGTTAACATTTAAACATTCTCTAACGGTATGTGTGTACATTAGTAAAATGTTAATTACAGGGTGTGATTGCAATTGCTGCATGTGGCAGGTGTAAGCATTTTATTTGAACTCACGTCAGCTTTAGCGAATATTTCGAGGTGGATAGCATTGAAGGATGTCCTTAATTGGCGCATGTCTTGAATGATACTCTGCAATGTAAAAACATACTTTAAAAATACAGCTAAATGCAGTGTTTCTTAAAAGTAACTGAACGTACACATTTGTAAAATTATTAGCTATTGCACCAGAAATTATACTGTGCTGTGCGTAAAAAAATGTTTCTTGTTTTAAAAAAGCGCACAAATGCAACTCACAAAAACAAAGGGGCATATTACCAAGCAATAGCGATAATTATCGCTATTGCTTGGTTAGAGATAAAAATTTACCGCTGTGCTGCGGTGATTTTTACCTCAAATAAACCTTGGTATTACCAAGGTTTATTGCAAATGCGATAAAAATCGCTGCAAAGCATGAATATCGCTGAAAAGTCAGCGATATTCATGCATTACCGAGCTAATGCTCTTAGCCATGTTATCCACCTCCCATTGGATAACATGGCTAAGAACTGCTCAGGGCAGGTGTTAGCTTTTGGAGATATTCGCGCTTAGCGCGAATATCTCCAAAAGTTGGTAATAGGAGATAGCGATGTTAGCGACTGTTTTCAGTCGCTAACATCTTGGCACGCCCACTTTGCATGTGATTAGTGATAAATATCACTGACATGCAAAGTGGGGCCCAAGATGGTCGCTATCTTCTACTAGCTGTCTCTAACTGGTGTTAGCGACAGCTAGGTAATAGGGAGATAATTTTATCTCTGCTTTCTTGGCTTTTAAAGCCAAAAAAGAGGAGATAAACCCCCTTGATAATATGCCCCAAAGTTTGCTGAAACTTACCGCAAATGGAGGAACAGCTCAAATCTGTAGTTTGCACTCTGTTTGTAGCAGGTTCGTAGGTTTGCCGTGTGTAGCGCAGGTCTGTTGGTTTTTTTTGAATGCTGAATGTAAGCTGTTTAAATACAGTACTGGAAGCAAGATAGCCATCGGTGAGAGCCATAAAATGGTAAATCACCTGGTAAAGGAAGTGCCTGTGGATGGTGTGAAGATTAGTAGGCTCTAAGACTGAACATGTGCTGGTTGTAAATGCAGAGAATGAGTGTAAATAAGTGCGAATGTAGAAAACGAGCTTTTCTTTGTCGACAGTTTGGAAATGGTATTTTTATAAAATATAAGCTTAAGTCACTGAAAACTTTACTGAAAAGATGCTTAATTGTAGTAGTATAGCATACTGATAAGTTTAAACTGTAGTAAATAGTTAGAATTGGTGTGTGACTAAAAGTAAAGCTTTTGTGGTGTGATCGCAGTACGAGTAATAGCGGTTTCCGAGTGTAGGGGTCATGTGCAGCAAAAAGGAAATATAATAGCATGACAAATCAAGTGAATATTTTGCGTGTACATGAAAAAAACATCAATAGGATTGATAAAATGTAGGTACATACTTTAAGTAATAGACAATATGGGTAAGCTAGGCTTTGACCACGATTATGAAAATATAAAGGGAGCTTTGAAACGTATACTTAAGATAGTAAAGATTTATTGTGTTTATAGATGGTTAGTAGTAAGGGGTTCTTAACATTTAGATATGAGTGGTTTGTAGGGCTAGCAAGAGCTTTTTAAGCTCAATATATGTTAAAGTTTTAAAAGACTAATTTTTTCTTAGGCTTAAGAGAAGGCTTTTATTAGTAGCAGTAAAATATTTCATCAAAAATATATGTAGGTATTTACATATACACACGCATGCATTAATGCATTGTAATGATACTGCAATGCGTGACTGTGGTATCTGCAGTTATACTAATGTTGCTGAATGTATGTGATGCGCTGTAACGGTAATTGCTGTGATAAACGTGCTATATTGTGTTGCACTGTGTGTTTTATTGCTGTAGCGAAGTATATTTCTTTTTGATGTAACTTATACTTAGATGAACAAAGTGTTTTGGCTTACATTTAAAGCAGGTGTATACTGGCTATGCTACTGCTTACTGATGAGGCCTTAACGTGTCTCATGAGACATGAAGCAGCTTGGATTTTGTTGATGGTGCTTTTAAAACAAACATGAACAAGGTAGTCTTGGTGTTGAAATAGGGCTGTATAAGATAAAGGTTGTGTGGATTTAGAATTTTTTCAGCGTTGTAGTGATAGTGTTAAGATGTATTGGTTAAAACGGTTTTCATTGCCTAAACAGAGAGAGTGGAAAGGGGCGACCATTCGGTCCCCCCGAACGTATGGTGGAGTACCACGATCCCCCCGGGAAGCCATCTTGGGCGGGAGGCGAGTCTCGGCTGGTATGCCCGAAGCGGCGTAGCCGGGGCGCGCCTTTTTCCCGCCCTGGAGTGGGTTGTCCTAGACACTGACGCGGACGGCCACGCCCTCGGAGGCAGGCGGGGGCGGGTTTACGCCCGCCCTGAAGACGGATAAAAGGAGCAACAAGCCAAGAAAGCATCCTCTTGTTCCTGTGCTCTGAAGCTGCACCTCCCCGCTGCACGTGAGCTCGAGACGGAACGAAGAGCCAATTTTGAGCGTTGTAATCTTTCTTTTGTCTTACAGATATCCGTCTGAGAATGCCCAAGAAAGTCGGAAAGCGGGTCGGTACCGATCAGATGCTCCGCATGCTCATGAAGGAGGTAGCCGATTTGAAGAAGCAGATGGCGGCTAAGAACGGGGAGGGAGGACCGAAACGGCCTTTGCCGGGAGTAGTCCCCGGTGGGAGAGGCAAGAGGTCCAGAAGGGGGGCGCTTGGGGGGGAAACCCCGGTTCCCGATACCCCACTTGAGGAGCCAACCCCGGTGCCGAAAGAGGGGAATCCGATCCCCGTGGTGGTCACCCCCGTGACCGGGGAGGATATGCCTCCCGAGTTAGCGGCACAATTGGCAGCGTGGTTGGGAAAAGATAGCGAGGGCACCACGGCTGACGACGCCCGGGCAGTAATGAGACAACTGCGGGAATCTAGGGAGGCTGCGAAGGCAACATCTTCTGTTACCCCGCCAGTTCCGGCGGAGGAAAATGCAACAGGCCCAGGTTCGGCGGCAAATGCAGCTTCTGGTTCAGGTAAGCGGCCATTGCCGATCGCGGGGGAGGGGTCTGTACCTTCGCGAAGGGAGAAGGTGGCTCAGCATGTTCCATTGGAAATTAAGGAAAAGATTTGGGCGAATAAGTATGTTAACATTTTTTCTTTGCTTACCGACCATTACGAGATGGAGCATGTTAAGAGCCAAAAGGAGCTCATGCATCCGAGTGTTTGGCGCGCAAAAATGGCCGCCTTTAAAGTTGACGAAAACATTGGTACTTGGGGCAGAGCATGGGGCATTTTTACCTCCATCATGGGCGAGCGCAGGCCCGAGTTGCTGACCGAGTTGCCTATTTATCAATCACGTATCATGGAGTATTCCGTAGCGTATGGGGGCAATCAGTGGTTCTGCTATGACAATATTTTTAGAAAAGCTAAGGAACACGACCCAGTTCTGACTTGGGATTGTTACGACTCCGTGTCATGGCAAAAAATGGAGAGTACAGGAATGTTAAAAGTGCCATTGTCAGGGAGTAACGGGGGTGAATCTTCCCGCCAATACTCTGGAACACCCTTTCGGGCGGGGGCAGGTAACGAGTACCACTCGAAGCCGAGTGGCAATGCAGGTAAAATGGGGATTTGTTGGAATTTTAACAGAGGGAAATGTACAAGGCCCCAGGGGTCATGCAAGTTCAGACATGAATGTGGGGGGTGTGGGCAGCCATCCCATCCTGAGTCCATGTGCAGAGCCAAAACGGGTGATAACGGTGGTAGGGGAAGCGCCAAACAGGTCTGAAATGGTCGGAGGGGCGCCTTTACCTACTCCGATTGATACCATGGCAATGATTCCTTGGCTCAACGAATACCCGGATCATGCTTCCGCTGGGGTGTTGCGAAAGGGGTTTTCATATGGTTTCCGCATCCCAGTGGGGGATTTTCGGGGTGTAGCAAACTGTAAGAATCAACTATCGGTCTTGCAGCATACGGCGGTGGTTCAGGTAAAGATTGGGAAGGAGGTGACTCGAGGTCGTGTCGCCGGTCCATTTGATTTGCCACCGGTTGCTAACTTTGTTTGTTCCCCTCTAGGGGTGGTCCCCAAGAAGGACCCGGGTGAGTTCCGGTTGATACATAACTTGTCAGCCCCACGTGGTCTTTCCGTGAATGACGCGATAGACCCGGAAGTGTGTTCGGTGCGGTACGCATCCTTCGATGAGGCCGTTGCCATGTTGAATCGCCTGGGGCCCGGGGCGCTGATGGCAAAATCAGACATCGAGTCAGCGTTCCAGTTGCTCCCGGTGCACCCAGACGATCAGCGCCTCCTTGGTTTTATGTTTCAGGGCCGCTATTACATGGATAGATGTATGCCAATGGGGTGCTCGATTTCCTGTGCCTATTTCGAAAAGTTCAGTTGTTTTCTGCAATGGGTATTCTCAAGGAAGACAGGTTTTCAGCATGTTATGCACTATCTCGATGACTTTCTGTTTTTGGGGGCAGCCGGGGATCCTGAGTGTGGACAGGCTTTACATGAATTTTGTGCCTTGATGAACCAATTCGGTGTGCCATTGGCGCCAGGTAAGACTGTGGGTCCCTCGACTTCGCTCGAGTTTCTGGGGATCGAGCTCGACTCGGAAGAAGGTTGTTTTAGATTACCCAAGGAGAAAGTGTTAAAATTCAGGTTATCCCTTGAGACATGTATTCGTGCAACAAAAGTGAAACTGCATCAATTGCAACAGGTGGTGGGTCAGTTGAATTTTGCCCTGAAAGTGATGCCAATGGCGCGCCCCTTTTCCCGCTCGATTGCACAAGCCATGGTCGGCTTGAAGGAAGGTCATCTTCGCACGAGGCTCTCGGCAGAGGTTCGTCAGGACATGCGCATTTGGTTGGCATTTCTGGCGGATTTCAACGGTCGAATCGTCTGGAACAAACCGGCGGTGTCCTCCGAGGAGCTGGGGCTTTGGACTGACTCGGCGGGGAGTATAGGTTTTGGTGCCATATTTGGTACACAATGGTCGGCGCAAAAATGGCCGTCATGGTGGCACTAGTGCGGGCTGACGAGTAACATTGCTTTTCTCGAACTTTTCCCTATTTTGGTGGCCCTAAAAACTTGGCCTGAGGGGTTCCGGGATCACTCTGTGGTGTTCTGGTCTGATAACATGACCGTGGTTGAGTGTATCAATAGTCAGGCAGCACGATGCAAATGGATTCTGAGGCTGCTCAAAGAAATTGTGTTATTGTGTATGCAATTGAATGTGCTATTTCGGGCAAAGCATGTGCCGGGGGTACTGAACCAAGCGGCTGATGCGCTTTCTCGTTTCCGTATGCAGGCCTTCTGGGGTTTTCTGCCCACAGCGGACCCGGTGGCGGCACCCTTTCCCGAAGCTCTCTGGTCTCTCGGTGCCCCGAACTACGAAACCTCGTGGGAGAGAGTTTAGCACCCAGGACAAGGAAGGCATATGAAGGGGCGTTCCGTTCCTATTGGGCCTTTTTGGGTACTGCTAGGAGGGAGCTTTGGGGCCAGGAAGAGTTTGTAGTAAAATTTCTGCTGTCTTTACATCAGGCAGGCAAATCAGTAGCTACGGCCCAGAGGCATCGGGCCGCCATTTCCTTTATGGCAAAGGCTCATGGGATCCAGGACCCGACAGCGTCTTTCGTTGTACAGAGAGCGCTACGTGGGTGGCAACGCCTTGAGGGTCGCAGAGTAGATGAGAGGCACCCGATAGGTCTGGATAGGCTGACCCTGTTATTGTCCGTACTCCCGGCAACGTGTTCATCCCAGTACGAAGCAGTGTTATTCCGAGCTGCATTTGCGCTAGCATTCCATGGGGCTATGCGCGTAAGCGAATTAGTGGCGAAGAACAAGCAGGATACGATGGAGGGACTGTGCCGGGACCACATCCAGGTCAGGGAGGAGACGATGACGGTCTCGTTTGTTAGGTCCAAATCCGATCAGGGTGCGATTGGGGACTGCGTAATCATTCAGAGGATCCCCGGGTCTTCCATGTGCCCTGTGGTGTGCGTAGAGGAATATTTAGCACAGAGGGTGGCAGCATGGGGGGGGACCTTGTTGAGACACGCTGACGCCACCCCACTGACGAGGTTTCAGTTCCAGCGGGTGCTTGCGATGTCGATTTTGGCCGCGGGCTTGAACCCCGGCGAGTTCGGGACCCATTCCTTTCGGATAGGGGCTGCTACTGAGGCTACAGCCAGGGGTCTGAGTGTAGAAGAAGTAAAACGTGTGGGGCGTTGGTCCTCGAACTGTTATAAAAGGTATGTGCGGTTGCACATGTTGTGAAGCTGTAATGATGTACTCACGCTTCTTGTTTTTGTTTGGTTTTCAGTTGCGCAAGCTTACGAGGCGGGGCGAACTGTGCAGTCGACCCGACACCTGGAGACCAGCGGTCAGACATCACCGGCTGCGAAAAAGGAGGTGTGGGTCGTGGGCCACTCATACGTGAGGCGTGCCGCGGACGTATTCAAAGCAGGTGACATGATTCACGTGGCTGGGGAATACGGGTACAGGGTGTCCTTCTACGGAAAGGGCGGGCTCTGTATTGACCAGTTTCAATCCTTTTTCGAGGGTTTGTTAGGGCGGACAAGGTCACCGCCGTCTATAATCATAGTCCATCTTGGGGGCAACGATTTGGTGGCCACTGGTAGACGACTTCTTCTTGAGGCAATGCTTTCCACAGTAAGTTGGTTGGCAAGAAGAGTTCCAGGGTGCACAATTGCATGGTCCCATATGATCCCACGGAAAGTGTGGCGGGGGGCTATTTCGGTTTCTGCTCTGAACCATTCAGTAAAGAAAATAAATAACAAAGTGAGTAGATTGTTTCGTTCATGTACACTGCATTCTGTTTCGCATGGTTGTATCAAAGGGGACAGTATGTATTTGGGGGATGGGGTTCATTTGTCCCGGGTGGGGAATGAGTTACTCATTGGAGACCTCATGGCTTGGCTAAAGAGTTTAAAACATGACCTTTAGGCAGGAGTGGTTGTGGGGGGTCCGGATAGCCGGTCAACTATCCGGCCTGTGGCGGTAAGGTCATGATCGGTGAGCAGTAATTGGAAGATCCCTATGGGGGGGCGTCACCCATTACGGATGGGAGGGCTCGGGGGAGGTGGCCATTGGCCCCTCAACGGGGAGGCGGTCCCTTCTAAGGATAGGCCGCCGGAAGGAAAGGAAAGGTGGTCAAGGCCCCTTCCTGGATAGGAGGGGCTACGGGCCCTCCTGGGGAATTTCCCGGGGCCAGGACATCTGCGACGGCAGATGGGTAAGTTGTGTGGGGTTCGGGAGGGGGTTTACGCTACCTTTTAGACACCTCACACGAGTCCTCGGACGACCGTTAAATGGCGTCGAGTTCATTGGGGCCCCCGTCAAGTCAAAGGGAAATTGGTAGATGCACTTGAGGTACGCCTCTGTGCGGTCGCTCCCCTCACAAGTGAGGGGGGTATTCCTGGTTTAGGGATCTGACACCGGTTACGACCTTGCCGTTGGCCCTTAACGTTAGGATGTACAATTTCAAGTCAAATGTTTTGTAGGATGTTAGTTCGGCTAGGAGAACCTTTGTATTAGAGATCTGTTAAGGTTAGCCAAACATCGTAATGTGGAAATGAAATTGTACATAATATGAAACTGTTATTTTAATGTTTTGATTTTGTTTCATATTTTAATAAATACGGCCGGGAGGGTCACTCCCTCCCGCCTTCCAAAAGTTCAGAACCGTTTCCGGTTTCCCATCCTTGGGGATTGTGTTGAGAGGGGGTGGCGGGTATCTCAGCCATAAAGCTGTTTCGCTATAGGACGCTATGGAGAGTGGGATAAAGAAGTATGGGCAAGTTTTACGAGTCGGTAATGTGTTTTTTCGAAAAGATTTAGATGGAGTTAACGTAGAGATTAAGGAGACATGTGCTTAGAGTTGTTAATGGATGAAGGCAGTCTAATAGTAATGAGTACAAACCTGAGTAAAGCAGTTTTGAACAAAGCACAAAACGAATTAATGTAGATGGCAGCAGTTTTAGCAAAACATACGCTGATTTGTTCATGTAGTGGGTTTCTGTTTCGTAGTTACCTATGTTTACTTTTGAGGTAGCTTAGATTTACATCAATACAGTATTTTTATGGCTAATGTCTAAACTTGAAAACTATGTTAATGCTTACTGATGAGGCCGGGACTTGTCCCGTAAGTAAACTGTAAATGGTAGCTTTTACGAAAGCAAAAGTGAATATGTAGGAAGATATAATTGAAAGCGCGAGCACACAAACGTACATTGTTGTAAAGCATAGGCATCAGCAGTAAACTAATAACACACGTAATTTTTGTTAATAGTGACACTACCTTTGTAACGTACCTGAAAGTGGTAGCAAAATAAGACGCAAACGTATAATATTTGGTATGCTACCTGTAGGAGCACGAAATAGTAGTCACATGCAGGGCTGTTTCTAGGTGTTTTGCCACCCTAGGCGAGCACTGAAAAATGCCGCCCCCTCTCTTTTATTACCATCAGTCTCTCCCCCTGTCATCCAGGCTAGAGAGGCACACCCTCTACTGCCAAACCCTTCTATGTTACTCTCATTTACTATCAGGAAACACGATCACAACAGTCAGTCCAGCAAACAACCTCAACGAAAGGGCCAGCCCGTTACGGTAGCCCTACATTCACAGAACTATGTACACTGATGCCCAATAGAGCCTTGTGTTTAGTGCCTAGATGCATCAAGGGTTTTTGCATTCGCAAACGGTGCGAATCGCAAAATTCGTCCGTTTGCGAATGCAAATCCCGTTTTTGGGATGCATCAAGCATTTTGGTATTTTCGAAATTTTAGAAATCTCAATTTTGTTGCGATTTCTGAAATTGCTATTGCATTTAAGAAATCGCAATTTTGCAATTTCTTAAATGCAATGCATGATTACTTTAGAATTGCGAATTCACAATTTGGAAGGGATAAATTAGCATGAAGTTGAACTTCATGCTAATTTATAGAACACTTTCAATCATGCACTAGTTGCATATTTGAGAGTTTTAATTTACACACACACATGTCCTTGGGTCGTGTGTGTGTAAATTGCACTTACAGTTCAATTTCAGGGGTGCAGGGAAGGGTTCTTTGAACCCCCCTGCACCCTTGAAATTGCATTCACATTTTGCGAATCGCAATTTGAAATTCGCAAAATGTGAATGCCGTCCTATTGATTCCTATGGGCCTTTTGGCCCGTAGGAATCAATGGGAAGGGTTTTCCTTAATTGCGATTCGCAAATTCTGAATAGTAATTAAGGAAAATTACCGAATCGCAAAATTTGAGATTTTTTGATGCATAGCATTTTGCGATTTCTTAATTGCGATTCCTTAATTTTCGCAATTAAGAAATCGCAAAATGTTACAATGATGCATCTAGGGGTAAATACCATGAGGCGTCCAGTGCACCTCGTTTTCAAAACCAGAAACAACAAAAATAATACCTTGCTAATAATACCTTGCTCCATCTTCCAAGGCCAGACCTAGTGGTTTTCGCCACGCTTGTTTTTTTCCTTCACTGAGGCACCTAAAATAGTTATCTACCATTGTATCAATTTAATAGAGGCTGACCACAACAATTAAAAGATTTCCACGTCAGGGAGATTATAGTTCATGATGCTCAAATCTGCACAAATCAGAGACTATGGCAAGACGTTAATAAAGACTTTGAGCCGGTGCAAGGCAGAATGCACACTTCACCATAGTTTACAAGTGGTTCCATGTGGTGGAACACCTTTAACCAATCCAGAGTTTGCGGCCACCTGTGAACTGTATTCTGGGATTTGTAGTCTTACTTTTAACAGGGTAAGCACTGGTTCGATAAAAAAAACAGTGTGGACATTGACGTTGGCCTAAACAGTCACTACCGGATGACGGTATCGGGCATGACACTAGGCTAGTGGTCAGTTCTTCTCTTTTTTTTTTTACAGAGTTTTATATAGCATTAACCTGACCCAAAAGTATCGGTAACCAGAGCCCTTTACACAAGCACAAGTTATGTTACATCATGAGGACACATTCATTTTTAACAGGCACGAACAGCCTATTATTATGATAACAGGCACAAAGTTACCTGAGCTGCCAATATTTCAACCCAGAATTCCGAAAGAGAACAATAACCCCTCTGAATAGTTCACAGCATGTTAAAGATGAAGCCAACTTAAGTGAAAATCTCTAATCATTCAGTTGTTAAGCCATTAACCAGTTACCAGTAATGAAATGCGTAAAGGTTACAGGATAAGAGGCAATCAGCACGCAGTTACTCTGCTCAACCTTCCAACAATGGCTTCAAAAAGGTACTGAGCGATTAAAGAAAAATATGAATACGGGTTCAGAAATAGCTCTGGTTCAGACCTAGCACCGTGATAACTTCCACACGTGAGTAGCCAAGCATGAGGAGGTGCTTGCCCTCTCCTCCGGGTTGGAACTCAGCGCAGAGATAAGTACCCCCATAACTTTTTAAACCAAGTTGACCAAATCCATTTTATTTCAGCTCCTTGGTGAGAAAAAATTGAAAGTTCTCACACCGGTATTGGGACATCTCGAGCGCCACAAAGCCCAACAGGGCACTTCGTGAAAGGAGCCAAGGAAATCCGAAATATTAGAGTAACTGGACCTAATTAACAAAGCTAGGCAACAGAGTACACAACCACTAGCCACCCATATAACAAGTCAGCAATGGGTTGACCACTTTTCTACAGTATATGGTGGAAATGAAGCTGACCTTTCTCTAATGGTAGACACGGGTGGAGAAGGGGGATATACAAGGGAGCTCGAGGATCCATTTCTGCCCTTGGAAGTACTAGCGGCAATTAGACATCTGACCCTGAAGAAGGCGGCAGGCCCAGATGGGATACCGGGGGACCTTCTTATAAAGGAACCCAAGGCTTGGGCAGAATTAATCGCCCTCATAATGAATTACATCGCCAGGGGGCACCCCGTGCCCGACTCTTGGAAGGGCGCTGAGGTGGTTACCGTGTTTAAAAAAGGGACTAGAGAGGGCCCTGCCAATTACAGACCTATCAGTCTGATAGATGTGATTCAGAAAGTGGTTGGCAGGGTCATCATCTCAAGGGTTGGGACCTGGATGGAAGAGGAACACATCCTCTCCCACCTCCAAGCAGGTTTTCGCAAGAGGGTGGGGACGATGGACCAGGTCTTTCGCTTTTTTGGGATCTATTGGAAGTCAGTTACCATCAATAGAGGTAGCCTCTACATGGCTTTCATGGATCTCAGGATGGCTTTCGACCTGGTCCCTCGAGCAAGGCTATGGGAGACATTAGAGAAGATGGGCTTCCCAGGGCCCCTTTTGAGTTTCATCGTAAGGCTCCACGAGGGAAATTACGCGAGGATCAGATGGGACTCCCAGGGCCAGTTAACTGAAAGGGTGCCCGTGAAGAGGGGAGTGCGACAGGGATGTGTCATGGCACCGACCCTCTTCTCCCTGTTTGTGAATGGGGTGGTGGATCATCTGAGAGGGGAAGAGGTCGACGCACCATCCCTGGCGGGGGAACGAATCCCCACTCTACTCTTCGCGGACGACACCTAATTGATCTCCATATCCCCGGTGGGACTCCAAAGGCTTTTAAATCGCTTCAGCACCTTCTGTACAGATAGAGGACTCACCATCAATACCTCGAAAACTAAGCTCATGGCCTTCTCATCCTCTAAAAGATTCAGAAACAATCTCACACTTAATGGGGCACCCTTGGAGCTGGTAGAATCATTCGACTATTTGGGGGTAAGGGTAAATAATCGGATGAATTGGAAGGATCACCTGGCTAAAATGTTACTTAGCCATAAAAGAGTGGCTGGGGCGACTCTGAGGGAGCATCGGGAATCAACAAGCAAACCCGTGGCCCCAGTTATGGCGATTTATGAGGGCCAGATACTCCCGTCTGCACTATATGGCTCCGAGCTGTGGGGGTTTGAAAATGTGCCAAAGCTTGCAGCAGCGGAAAACAAGTTCTTTAGGGATTTGGTGGCTCTTCCCGTTTCCACTCCATTAATCCCCCTGTGACTCGACCTAGGCAGGAGATCCATTAAAGAGCTAGTGCGGCTGCGCCCCTTACTGTTCTGGGTGAGGCTGCGAAGGACCGAGGAGCTCGCTAACTATGCTGCCGTATTGGACGAATTAATATTGTTAGACACTGGTAATAAGATCAGGTGGCTGTACAATGTGAGGCAGCTGGTGACGCAACTGGGCCTAAGGGATGTGTGGGAGAGCCAAATGCCACCTCCCAAACGAGTGATTAAGAAGATATACTGGGATTGGGTACAGGCAGAGTCAATACGCAGTGGGGTTGGGGGTCCACTTACTGTGCGGTTTTTAAAGGTTAAGTGGACCAGAAAGTTGGAACCTTTCCTTGACCTTATAACTAAGCCTTTAGACAGAGCCCTTTATTTAAAGTTAAGGTATGGGACCCTTCCGGTACATGAGTTTACCTCGGGGTGGTCTACTGCTGATGGCCCATCGCGCAAATGCCCTGGGTGCGCGGCCCGAAGGAGTCTGTGGCGCACTTATTGTTTGCCTGCCCCGCATATAAAACTGCTAGGAAGATATGGTTGAAACCAGTATGCAAGGGGGTGGGTTTGAGGTGCCATAGAATGGCTTTACGAGTCCTCACCACTGACTCAACGTCAACTGTCATGGTTTGCGGGTGGCTAAATTTCTGGGCAGTGCATGGCTGACCCGTACTAGGAGGTTAAAGCAGCAAACCCCGCCCTGACAAATAGATAGTCGGCACCCGGTGGCCATTGGCCCTATGTAAAGCTGAGTTAGTATAGCTTGTTGTATTTTCATCACTTAGTTAACAATGTATTGTTGAGAAAGTTGGAACTGGGCCCGTAGTAAACATCCAATGTACAGTAATCATGTAAGGTTCCATTTTAAATCAGGAATTTTATTGTGTTAGGTTTTATTTTAATGTTCTTATCTTTTAATGGAATGGAATGTATAATGTGCTGGAAATGTTACTCTTTTATGGTGAAATTTTTTACCGAATAAAGATTATACAACCGAAAGTGGAAACTACCGCCCAGCAGAGAAAGAAGAGTGAAGTTTGGTTGGCAGATTCCGCCCACCCCTTATTTAATTGCACTTTTTTTCAGCAATAAAGGAGCCTGTTAAACTGACGGTACTGCAAAGAGCAAACGATGCCCTGAAGGGCCTGGGCGGCTGGCATCATTCCTAGACCCCGGGGATGTGCTCATTGTTGTGCCCTGGGCGCTGAGTTCTCAGTCTAGGGTCTGAACAAAGGGAGGCGTGGGGCGGAAAGACAAAGCAGGTTTTCATTCATCTCCGTAGTGAAGTGTTGCAGAAGGAGCACGGCCGTTTCTACCATTAGGCAAGACTAGGCGGCTACCTAGCTTTTCTTTCGTAGGTTCAAATATATTAAAAAATCCCCCTTTTGCTGCCCCCTCCCTTTTGCCGCCCTAGGCAGCCGCCTAGTCTTGCCTAATGGTGGAAACGGCCCTGGTCACATGGAAGGTAACACCCTAAAGTTGTAGCAAAGTAAGACGTGTTTTTAATTTGCTGCAGATTAGAAACGCATAGTATAGCGTTAGCAAACCATAAATGATATCTTTTCGTAAAGCTAAAGTAAATATGAACAAGGGCATAATTAAAAAGGAAGCGCACAAAAGTACGTTTATGTGAAGCATACATGGCAACAATTAAGTGGTAATGCACTGTAGTTTTGTTAATAATGAGATTACGTATGTAATGTACGTTAAAGTTGTAATGCAATAAGATGCCTAATACATTTCTAAAAGTGAGATAAACTTGGAGTTTAATGTTAGATGGTAAAAGTCAACCATAGTGTTAGCTACTTATAAGTTGAAACCGATTCTGGCAGACACTTTTTAAATTTGAGACCAATTGCAAACGCATAACATTCAGTAAGCATAATGTAGGAGCACAAAATAGTTTTATGGAAACTAAATGTGAATATAATGGAAGCAATAGGAAGAATAATGTCGCAGAATAGATGCTACATATGTAATGAAAGCATTTTTTGAGCGCATTGGTGTCAGTGAGAAGAGAGGTGAAGAAGTCAAACATGTGGTAATGCCTAGGAGTCCAAAAACAAACATGATGCCAGTGAGGTGGCTTTTGAAGATCCTTCGCAAGTTTTAACACTTCTGTCGAAAAACAAAGCATGAAACGAATTAACTTGGCACAGCGCCAGCTTGAAGAAGAACACACATTTGTTTTTACAACACCTGATACTACCATGTGTTTACGATCGTGCTTGAAGATAACGTAGCGAATGAAATAAAGCAGCATAAATATACTTGTAATGTTAGATAGCATATGTCCAGAGGTGCATAAAAAGAGCTCCAATGTTATCTAGCTTGTTTACGATATTGCTGTGGTATGTGTACAGTAATACCAATTAGTGTAAACAACAAGGACCCCCTGTTTAAATACTGAATTTGTAATACAGGGAAATAAACATTGTGTAAAAAAGACAGTTGATAATATAACTAGGGAAAAGAACAGTATGAAAAGCACAACAACCAATTAAAAAGTACAAGTTAGATTTATTCATAAATGTACATCCTCATATTAAAAAACAATTTATGCACAATCATATGAACTCAATATTTATAAAACACAACAATCTTACATAAATAATGTATTCGTGACACATTTACACAAAAAAACATATATAAAAAAATGGTGGCGAACAATATAAAACATTGACGCGCGTTTCAGCGTTAACAGAACGCCTTCATCAGGAGCCACAATCAATCTGTAAAACATATGTAAAATAAATTAGAAACATATAGGGGTCGTATGCAACTCCCATCATACAATCAACAGTGCATATACATATTGCTGTGCTTACATACCTAACAAAGAAATCCCTACAAGATGTAGCCAAACAATATAGTTACAAATGATACAGACTAATCACTTTATATTTGAGCAGTAATTACAAATTAAATAAGGGAATTGCAAAAGTGAGGTTAAGGACAGTGTATCTATAACCTTTTGAGCATTGGTCAATGATTGAATGTAGCTTAGCACTATGTGCTCATGTGAACAAGGACCAATTTTTTGTTGTGACCTTACACTAATCAAGAAAACCTGCATAAATCTAGTCATTTACTATTGCCTTACCTAGAGGAAACACAGGATGAGTGTTCTCTGTTTTTTCTTTGTTTATTTCAGCATCTATTGTCTGGGTGGAGCTATATCTCACCTGACTGAGGGTGTTTATCTGGAAAAAATATACCCATTAGACATATGTGTCACCAATCTGACCTTCCGATTACACAAACTTCTTTTGCTTATAGATGCATTATATGTGTATTGCAAGTCTTCATATTTGTTGAAAATCCTATAGTTAATAATATATCACAAAACGAGGTTGTAAAGGTGTCTCTTCGCATTTTTATTAGCCATTACTAAATACGTCCGAGCATGATCGATCCGCAATAGTAGTTTAGTCAATGGATCCGCAAACGCTTTGTTGATATCCTATTTATGTTTGCTAGATGCTAAAGAATACTGTATTGTGAGGTGCTTCGCAAGATCTTACCCGATAATCTTAAATATCCAAGGAATACGTCAAGTTACGTGGACAAAGAGCCAATGTTCAAAAAAAGCTGCAAGTCAAGGTGAAAATAACTTAGAGTGAATCAGGAATTTAATTTGAGTCCTAAATGCGGAATCGAGCATAACAGTGACTTACCATTAAAAAGTTCAGGTAACGACTAGCATAATCGGGAGGGAGCCGCATTCAGGATGTCTGCTTGCATTCCGCAATATTCACCACGGTACTGGAGGTGGAAATGTCAAAATACCGCTAATTACTTACATGCCTTTACTTGAAAACATAGCTGTCAAGCTTGCCAAGGTGGACGTGGCCTACTCATTAGCACAAGGACAAAGCCAGATTCTCAATGTGCATACAGATAATTCGCTTACCGTTTCTACTAAAAAGTGAGCAGTGTCGCCAGCACGTAAGAGATTACATCTAGGATTTCCCTTGTTGTCACGTGTACAGTAATACCAATGGCACTGAATGTATGTAATGCACTGTAAGTATAATTGTTGTAATTAATGTGGTATAATGTGTGAGGCAGGTTGGACTTTGATGAAAACATAGTTTCTGGCTTACACCAAACTAGGAACACAGCCTATGCCATGAATTACTGATGAGGCCTAAACTTGGTGCATGGGATACAAAGGAGCTATGGTGTAGTTGCTAGTTATTTTAAAACAGGCATATTCAAGGTAGTCTGTGGCTCGGAGTAGTACTCCATAAGATAAAGTGTGTGCAAATTGTAAGTTTTTAAGTGTTGTAGGTATGGTGTTAATACGGGCTGATTAAAGTAGTTTGGCAATACAGAATGTAAAGGTTGCTCTAACACAAAGGAGAAGCACTGTTACCATTGGATGCTATGGAGAGTTGGTTAAAGAATGTTAGGCTACTTTTAGAAATGCGAAATGTTGTCTGCTTTGAATGGATTTATGGGACTGAGAAAAGAGACTAAGCAGACATGGATGCTGAAGTTGTTAGGGAGTGAAGGCGATGTAATAGTGAGGGCCACAGAAACGTGGGTAAAGCAGTTGTTGTTATAGGTGGGTCAAAGTCTAAAGAGACAGATTATAATGCATGGAAAAGTTACAAATTTAGATTTTAATTAGTTCTGTTAAATGTGACATATTGCAGAAATAAAGTATATAATACAGGAGCAGTAATTGCATGTCTGATAACGGGGAGCAGGAGACATGAATGCTGCATTTAGAGAGTGAAGGCAATATAATATGCAAGGCTACAGAAACGTGGGTAAAGCAGTTTTGTTACATGTTGTTTAAAGCGTAAAGGCAGTGTAAATTTTGTTGTAGTCTTAAGAGAACAGGCATGGAATTGTAATTTGCTAAAGAATTTTATAAGACGCTTAGAACAGTGAAGGCGAGGCATATAAACCTGTTACGGCGTCACTGTAAAGAAGACACACTTGTTTTGGGCAAAGTTAATAGTTTAATAAGAGACACATGGAAAGCAAACTGTAGTGGCATACATTGTGTAAATTAAGACAATTATAATTGTAGATGAATTATAATAAAAAATGTGCATTGTAGTTAGGATAGTCGAATGTAACGTATTGCAGTAATGAACTACAAAAGCTGCAACGCCTTTTATAATGTGACTTTTCCTTGAAAGATCAATGTGTGTGTGATTGTGGCAGAAGTAAGGTGAGTGTAGTAGCGAAATAGCACATTTAATACATTTTGGAAAGTGAGATAGACTATGAGTTTAAGATGGATCGGCTAAAGCAGTTTTGATACATAGTTTTTGATACATAGTATTGTAAATGTTGCGTGAACAGAGAGAGAAGCTCTTGTTTTATAGGACTGTATGGAGAGTTAGCTAAAGAAGTATGGTGTATTTTTACGGATGGGAAATGTGGTTGGTTTGAAAAGATTTACGGGGAGGAAACGAAGAAATAAAGGAGACATGGATGCTAGGCTTGTTAAGGAGTAAAGGTAGCCTAAAAGTAAAGAGCACAAACACTGAGTAAAGTGGCTTTGTTACAGACGGGCCGTTGAACATATGGTAATGCCTGGGAGTTGAAAAGCAGACATGGTGCCAGTGAGGCGGCCTCCAAAGTTCCTTTGCGAGACTTTTAACACTCTTGCTGAATAGCAAAGCACAAAACGAATTAACGTGGCATGGCACCAGCTTGAAGAAGAACACGCTGTTTTTTAGCGACAGCGGATACTACGACGTGTTTACGATCGTGCTTGCAAGATAACATAGTGAATGAAAGAAGGCAGCACAATTATACCTGCAATGTTAGATAGTATATATCTAGAATCGCACAAAAAGACCTCCAGTGTAAATGTTGTTGTAGTCTAAAGAGAACTAGTACAGAGTTGTAATTTACATACAAAGTAAACCAGAGTGGCATACGATTTGTAAATTAAGACGGACAATTAAAGACGGTTTATAATGCATGTAAAGCCCAAAAAATTAAATTTTTGTTAGTTTAGTTAAATCTGACGTATCACAAAATGAAAGTATATAGTATAGGAGCAGTAATTGAAGGCTTTGAAAATAGGGAGCATGAAAGGTATTAACATGTTATGGCACCACTGTAAAGAAGAACACATTTGTTTGGTGCAACAAGGGAGCAACTGTGACGCTCGTCAAATTAATAGTTTAATAAGAGACACGTAGAAGGTAAACTGTAGCAGTATATATTTTGTAAATTAAGACGGATTATAATTGTACACTAATTATAATGCATGTAAAGTCTAAAAAGGTGCATTGTAGTTAGCTTAGTTGAATGTAACGTATTGCAGGAAGAAAGTACAAAATCTGAAACGCTTTTTATAATGTGGCTTTTCCCAGAAAGATAAATGTGGGTGTGTGTTTTGGTGGCGGAAGGAAGGTGAGTGAGCTGTACATTTACTATTGTTTGTAAAAAAGACAAAGCACGTAAGGCGCCAGAGTTGGCCACCCAGGTTCTTTGAAAGCTATAACACTTGTGGTAAACAACAGAGCAGGAAACAAACTAACATGGCATGAAGGTTGGCGCAAGTGTAACACTTGCTGTTTTTGTGAATACTAGATGCTAACGCGTCCTTGTGAGCGTCTTTGGAAGTATATGATGGTAGAAGGCAGCAGTTCAATAGTTGTATTTAAATATCTTAAATACTAACTTGTAACGTGAATGCGAGTTTGTAGACAGCATTTGAAAAGTTCTATTCAAATGTTAAATGTTAACATGTAACGTAAATGCGAGCTTGTAAAGGCAGCTGCTATATTTTGTTTTGAGGCAGCTCTGGCTTAGATTAACAGTGTTTCCAACACAGAGACACACAGGCTATGTTAATGCTTAGTGATGACGCTTGCACTTGGTCCGTAAATGAACTGCAAATGGTAGCTTTTATGACAGGTAAAGTAAACATGTACGAATATATCATTAAAAGAAACAGTGCACAAAGCAATGTTTATGTAAAGAATACATAGGAGCAATTAACTATTAACGCACAAAACTTTTGTTAATAGTGATACTACGTATGTAATGCACTTTAAAGTGGTAGCGAAATAACACCCCTAATACATTTTGAAAAGCGAGATAGAGTATGAGTTTAAGATAGATCAGCTAAAGCGGTTTTGATACACAGTATTTTAAAGGTTGCGATAAGAGAGAGAAAAGCTGTCTAGCTATAGGACGCGCTGGAGACTTGGCTAAAAAAGTATGGCCTATTTTTATGAGTGGGAAATGTGGTTGGTTTGAAAATATTTACGGGGAGGTAACTTAGAAATTAAGGAGACATAAATGCTAAGCTTGTTAATGGTAAAGGTAGCCTAATAGTAAAGCGCACACATCTGGAGCAAAGTGGCTTTGTTGCAGACGGGCTGTTGAACATGTGGTAATGCTTGGGAGTTGGAAAGCAAGACTTTTAACACTCCTGCTGAATAACAAAGCACAAAACGAATTAACGAGGCATGGCGCCAGCTTGAAGAAGAACACAGTTTTTTACAACAGCGGATACTACCAACCACGTGTTTACGATTGTGCTTGCCAGATAACTTAGTGAATGAAAGAAGGCAGCACAAATATACTTGTAATGTTAGATAGCATATGCGTAGAATCGCACAAAAAGAGCTCCAATTGTAGTTTATGAGAGGTTGAGAACAGCAAAGACGAAGCATGTAATTGTAGCCTAATTAAAGCAACAATAAATATATACTAAGAGCAGTATTTGCAGGCTTTGAAAACGGGGAGCATAAAACAAATGCAAGTATTAAGACGTCATTGGTAAGAAGACCACACTTGTTGTGTGCAACACCAGAGCAACTGTGAAGGCCGACAAATTAGGAATTTGATAAGAGACACATGCAAAGTAAACACCAGCGGAATATAATTTTTAAATTAAGACCGACTATAACTGGAGATGGATTATAATGCATGTAAAGTATCAAAAATAAAATTATAGCTAGTCTAGTAAAGTGCGACGTTTTGCAAAAATAAAGTATATAGTACAGGACCAGTAATTGCAAGCTTTGAAAACGGGGAGCATGAAACAAATTAACGTGTTATGGCGCCACTGTAAAGGAGAACACATTAGTTTGGCGCAACAACGGAGCTTGTTAAGGGTAAAGGTAGCCTAATAGTAAAGCGCACACATCCTGAGCAAAGTGGCTTTGTTGCAGACGGACTGTTGAACATGTGGTAATGCTTGGGAGTTGAAAAGCAAACATGGTGCCAGTAAGGAGGCCTCTGAAGTCCCTTTGCGAGACTTTTAACACTTTTGCTGAATAACAAAGCAGAAAACGAATTAACGTGGCATGGCGCCAGCTTGAAGAAGAACACAGTTTTTTTACAACAGCGGATACTACCCACCACGTGTTTACGATTGTGCTTGCCAGATAACGTAGTGAATGAAAGAAAGCAGCACAAATATACTTGTAATTTTAGATACCATATGTGTAGAATCGCACAAAAAGAGCTCCAATGGTAGTTTATGAGAGGTCCAGAACAGAAAAGATGAAGCATGTAATTGTAGCCTAATTAAAACAATGATAAATATATATTACAAGAGCAGTATTTACAGGCTTTGAAAACGGGGAGCATAAAGCAAATGCAAGTATTAAGACGTATTAAGACGTCATTGGTAAGAAGACCACACTTGTTGTGTGCAACAACAGAGTAACTGTGAAGGCCGACAAGTTAGGAATTTAATTAGAGACACGTGCAAAGTAAACCCCAGCGGAATATAATTTGTAAATTAAGACCGACTATAATTGGAGATGGATTATAATGCATGTAAAGTATTAAAAATAAAATTATAGCTAGTCTACTAAAATGCAACGTATTGCAAAAATAAAGTATATAGTACAGGACCAGTAATTGCAAGCTTGGAAAACGGGGAGCATGAAACAAATTAACGTGTTATGGCGCCACTGTAAAGAAGAACACATTAGTTTGGTGCAACAACGGAGCAACCATGAGGCTTGACAAATTAGTACTTTGATAAGAGACACGTGCAAAGTAACCCCTAGCAGCATATAATTTGTAAATTAGGAAGGATTATAATTAGAGATGGATTATAATGCATGTAAAGTATTAAAAATGTTATTGTAGTTAGTGCAGTGGAATGTAACGTATTGCAGGAATAAAGCACAAAAAATGAAACACCTTCTGTAATGCGGCTTTTCCCAGAAAGACAAATGAGAGTGTGTGTTTGTGATGGATTTGTGGCAAAGGGAGAGTGAATGAGCTGTACATTTAGTATCGTTTAGAAAAAGATCAACCACGTAAGGCGCCATTGAGTCAGCTACCTAAGTTCTTTTAAAGTTATAACACTTGTGTTAACAAACAGAGCAGGGAACAAAGTAAAACGGCATGACGCTTAAAGCAAGTTTAACACCTGCTGTTTTTGTGAATACAGGATGCGAACGCGTCCTCATGAGCGTGTTTGCAAATGAAGTATGTGATGTAAGAAGGCAGTACCTGAATAGTTGTATTTAAAGTAAAACGGCATGACTCTTAACGCAAGTTTAACACCTGCTATTTTTGTGAATATAGGATGCAAACGTGTCCTTATGAGTGTGTTTGCACATGAAATATGTGATGTAAGAAGGCAGTACTTGAATAGTTGTATTTAAAATAAAACGGCATGACGCTTAACGCAAGTTTAACACCTGCTGTTTTTGTGAATACAGGATGCGAACACATCCTTATGAGTGTGTTTGCAAATGTGATGTAAGAAGGCAGTACCTGAATAGTTGTAGTTAAATACTGTAAATGCTAACATTCAATGTCAAAGCGAGTTTGTCAACAGCATTTGAAAAGTTGTACTAAAACGTAGTCTGTAAAGGTAGCTGACACCAGTAAGACGACCGCCAAATCCCAATTGCTGCTTGGGAAGAAACAAAGCAGGAAATTCATTAACATGAACTGTAAAGCGCGCTCACAACAACGTAACTATTGCCAGCTACCGCCTCTAGCAGACCGGCAGCACCCAGCAGAAGCTGTACACATGATGCAAGCCCGCCTGCAGAAGGGCGTACACATGCTGAAATCGCCGACGGCCCTGCGCGTGCCCATCCCTTGTCCCAGTTCCAGGGCAAGTAGATAACAATAGAGGCTTCGCTGGATGCAGTGCTTCGCGCTGCTTACACCAGCTCGACCTAAAAAACTGACTATGAGTGGTTCCTCTGGCAGACTAACAGACACTGATTACAGAGCAGGGTATGCTATAACAACAGTGTACATAGAAAATGGAAGGTGCTCTCCAATGAAGTCAATTGCGCAGAAGGATATTTTGAAAGATTCTTCACTTTATTTATATTCTTTCATTTTCTTAAAAAAAGGGCACAGCCAACGCGTTTCCTTCCCTTAATGCCACAGCAACTTTGTCAGGGCTGCAAAAAGTCGTAATATACACAAACATAAATATACATATATAAAACATAGATATACAATACAAAAAATTATATATTTTTTCACACAGAACCTTACACAACATATATATAGACCCAAAGCAAAAAGTTGTACACATATACATAAGACATACATATAAAATTATATTTTTAATTATTAAAAACCATGGGAAATGAAAAAATGTATGGATAACAGAGTGATTAAAAGAGGCATATTGGCTCTTCAAAATGACACAGTAAAAGGTGAAATATTTTAGCTAAAGAGCATGTATTATTACAATAATGCAGTTGCTCTTCCCAGACAGGTTGATCCAGTTGAGGGTAGAGCAAAGGGAAAAGGAGAAAGGAAAGGAGAAAAAGAAAAACGAGAGAAAAAGGGACCGAGTCATGATGTATATTTAAATTTAGGTTTAAATTTAAAAGAAAAGAGAATTAAAAAGTATCATCCAATGTCATCTCACCTTAAGTAGAGAACACCTAAATATAGTGATCTATGTCAGGTGAACAAGAGTACTCACAAAAAGGCCTCATCAAGGTTGTATCATCCCAGGTATTCAAGTTCTAATATCTGGAAAATAGCCAAAGATTAATATCACCAAACACGCATACATCCTCAAAATAGTAAAAATCGTCAATACTATCATCCACAAAAAAACAATAAGAAATCCAAAAGTTGTTGGTATGGTAAACCATGGGGTAGGCATAAAGAGAACATTCAAAGGGTGCAGGTCAAATAGAGTCCAAAAATATATATGTACCTCAAACTAGTCACAATGTTAACACCAATGACGTTTCTAAAGGGAGTAATCCTATTCATAGGTCGATAACTACTATCTACCTGTATGGGGGGTCCTCCTATGCTTCAAAAAACAAGTATAAAATCAATCATAAGATTTTTACCAAATCCCAAAATTCACAGGGTCTACCCCCCTAAACGTAAATGGTAAACCCAATACAGTTCAGAGAAAAGATTCACAATCAGGGTATCGTCATACAAAGCAAAAGAAAGCCCCATTATTATATAGTACCAGCAAACTAAACAGTGCCTAAAATGACAGTCACTTCAGATCTCTGTAGAGTCCCACCTAGTTCCTAGTCAAGTTAAGAAACCAACATTTGTAACGAACATACTTGGCGATAGCCACTAGTTTTCAAGACCCCAAATAAAGATCTGAATTTATGTTCAAACTGTTGAGAGAATTTGAAAGTTGAGAGTGGCACAATCCTGTGACATGCCGTAAACAAAATGAATTTCAACAATAGGTAGACAAAATAATCAGATAGTAGACACCCAGATAAGGTCCCATCTCACTCTATATGTGCTCCATATTCAATTAGGTACAGCTGGATTCGTGGATAATATGCTTTAATATAAATAAATTGTATCTACAATGTAGAGGATATGTGTATTGTCGCGTAACTAATACACATATCCTCTACATTGTAGATGCACTTTATTTATGTTGAGGCATATTATCCACTAATCCAGCTGTCCCTAATTGAATATGGAGCACATATAGAAGTGAGATATGCCCCCAGTGAATGGATTCAAATATTTGCTGGTATGTGTGGATACATTTTCAAAATGGGTGGAGGCGTTTGCCACTAGGAAGAATGATGCAGCAACTGTTGTGCAATGCTTGATGAAAGATTTAATACCTTGATTTGGGGTCCTCCAGAGCATAAACAGTGACAGAGGGGGTTAATTTGTGGAAAAGATGTGTGACTGTTTGGGAATAGAGTGTAAACTGCATGCCCCTTACCACGCACAATGTTCAGGCCAGTTGGAGAGAATGAACGCCACAATAAAACATAAATTAGCCAAAACAACTGATGCAACAGGCCTGAAATGGCCAGATGCGCTGCCTTTAGTGCTGCATGCCATAAGAGCAACACCATTTAGAACAGCTCTCTTGTCCACCCATGAGGTATTGATGGGGCGGCCTATGTCGGTGGGGTTGAGGTTGCCTCTCACAGCATCCCAAGCAGCACTGCTGTGGACGGATGAGCAGATTTCTGGCTTTGCTGTACAATTGTCAGTGGTCTTGAGGCGTCACCATCTCCAGGAGAAGGAAGCTTTGCCCCATCCTTCCTTAGAACAAACACACCCTTTTAAACCTGGAGACATGGTCATGGTGAGAAAAAAAAATGTTTCTCTTACTTCTAGGTGGACTGGACCCCACGTTGTGCTCCTGGTTACCAGAACATCACTAAAGGTGCAGGGACGTCCTGAGAGGCTGCACGGAACACGATGCAGGGCTGCACCAACAATGCCTGAGGCAGAGGCACCTTTAACAGATGAGCACCGACCACAAGTGGAGCAGTGTGAAACACAGGACAAGGAGGAGACAGACCAGACCTTTCCTAACAACAACGCTGAGGGTCCATCATCAAGTGTCCCTGGAACGGTGACACCAACTGATGCTGTTGAGTGAAGCACACAACGCAGACTAGGAAAAGGTGATGGTCTACACCTGCCAAAAAATAGTCTGAGAGGACAACGCAGGGCCGGTCCATGAAACCGCCCCTGAACAAGATGACTACGGACCAGGAGGAGAAGCAGATGACAGCGCACCACAAGAACTTTCATTATTGACACTTACAGAAAGTACCCTGGAACTGAGACAGAAAGACACTGCTAACAATAGTTTACATTCCGAAAGTGATATTTACCACTGTCAAGAAAATGCATTGCATTATGCTAACAATATTTTTTAGTTCCTTAATTATATGTGTGCTTCCTGTACGGCAACAACCTGCTCACCATCCCCTCATTGCAGTAAATTCAAATTCAAATTCAAATTTATCTTTATTCGGTACTTAAAAAGATACCATTAAAGAACATGAAAATACATACATACAATAATTTTATAAAAATATTTAAAAAATATTTTGAATAACATTTGTTAAAAATTGCAGTTAAAATAGATCTAAAAAACAGTGGGAGAAAGAGCGCTGGATCATTAGGAGACTCATACTGCCATTAATTCAGTCTGTGTAGTAATGGTGTCGGCAGATGTCTCCCTGGTATTCCTCAGTCTTATGGCAACCTTAATAAAACTTATTACACATAACAGGGTATATGGGTCTGGGGCTTTTTGCAGAAAAAGCAGTGCTGCTTTGGCATGTCTCAGTCTTTTATTTCGCAAAATCCTAAATAAAAACTTCCGTCTGGGCTCTCGATAAAAGGGACATAATAAAACAAAGTGAAGGGTATCCTGTGGAGACCTAGTGTCGCAGCCGCAGGTACCCTTCAACTCAACTGAACGTGTAAAACCTGCGGGAACGGCCAATAAATGATGTAGGAGATTCAGTCGGAACCTAGTCATGTAGAATCTTTCCTGCGTGTTGTACATTACCGCTAGGTATGGTTCCATTCCAGGCGTTGTAGTTAATAGTGAGCCATGGGCCCCAACCGATGTTTTCCTATTTTCGACGTGGGCCCTTCTGGCTGTTGCCCATGCAATAAAAAGATTTTTGGCCAGGGTTTTGTTCTGGGCGGTCATCGACTCCGGCTCAGAGAACAGATTCATGCAACCAATACACTCCATGGTGTCCTTTACATATTTGAGCCATGGAATCTCTCCCCCTCTATCCCGGCTCAGGCAATCCTTGATGATCTGTCTGCTGAAATCAGCCTCTGGGTTGGTTCATATCTTAATCCAGGCCAGGATGGGTCGAACCATGATTCTGTCCTCAATGTATCGCTCGCCCAATTCCAAGTGTGTTATATGTGAGGGGGTGCTCTGAGGAACCTTTAATAGTTTTTTGAAAAATGTATTTTCCTCCTCTTGTATCTGCTGTACTTGAATAGTTTTGCAACCCCAGACTTCTGGCCCATATGACACCTTGGCGCAGGAGACCGCTCTGTAAAGGTTCAGTATCTGTTCTGGTGACCATCTGCCTAACCTCCTTCCGTAAGCCATTATGGCACCCGTTGAGGCCACCAATTTAGTTGCATGTTTTTCTACCAGGTTTTTAAAATCCAGTTTCTCATCAAAAAGTACGCCTAGGTACGAGAAAGACTTAACTCTTCCTAGCCTGTGTGCACCTATGCTATGCAAAAGGGCTTTTTTGTGTTTGTACCTGTGGACATAACAAAAGACTTGTCCAGGTTAGCTGAGAGGTCCAATGAGGTCATGAAATTAACAAAACCATCAATTAACTTTTGTAAGCCCAATGGGGTACGGGCTAACAACACTGCGTCGTCCGCATACAAGAGGAAGGGTACCGGAAGCTGGCCAATCTTGGGGGAGTCCACTCCCAGTTTCATAAGTTCTTGGTCCAAATTATTGATATACAGTGAAAATAAAAAAGAAGCTAAAATGCAGCCCTGCTGCACCCCACTTGTGCAAGGAAATGGCTCTGTATTCATTCCATCTCTATTATAGCGAACTACAGCTGATGTCTCCCAGTGTAATGCCTTCAAGGTGTCCACTAGCCCTTGATCCACCCCCAAGGCGGTCATCAGGGCCCATAGCTTCTGTCTATTAACACGATCAAAGGCCGCTGAGAGGTCCATAAACCCCATATGGACAGTCCCCTTAGCGGCAATGGTATATTTGGCGGTGAGGAGATACAGATTTAAGCATTGGTCTGTTGTGGATCTCCCTTCTCTGAACCCATATTGTATGTCTGTTAAAATATGATTGTCCTCTGCCCAAATTTGTAGCCGATTTAAAATCACTCGACCCAGAACTTTAGCCGTAATGTCTATTAATGAAATAGGGCGGTAGCATTGAGGATCGTCCCTGCTGCCCTTTTTGTGAATGGGGACAATAATTGCCGAGGACCAAGAGCGAGGCAATCCTGCCACTACTGCCTCGTTCAAGACCCTAGTGAGAATAGGTGCCCATATATCAGTGTTGCTCAAATAGAGATCAGGGGGGATGCCGTCAGGGCCTGGCGCTTTGTTTTTTGAAAGCCCTTGGATAGCTGATTTGACTTCACCCAGCGAAAATTCTAAACTTGTGGAAGCTGCTGTTTTTGCGTCTTCTTCTTGCAGTGCCATCCCGGTGTGATTGTAAAGGCCATGATAGCGATTATACCATTGAACAGGGAGAATAGCATTCACTATGTCTGGCCCACTTGGATCCTTAAAACATGGGTCATTTATAACTCTCCAAAAGGCCGTCATATCGCCCCTCTCTGCCGCTTCCCTTAGGTCCTCCCATGCTTGATTCTTTAGGGTTCTTTTACGCCCTTTCAGGGCTTTTTTGTAGTACATGAGAAGGTTGCCCAGGCTTTAGGTCTTCAAAATTGCTGGATTTGTAGAGAATTATCCAGACACCCCTGCGACCCAATTGGCCTTTATGAAACACCAGTACCTATACAAAATTAAGTGCAAGGAATAGGATGCCTCATATACAATGTGACCTGGGATTGTGGAGAAGGAAGGATTGGATGGTACTCATGTTGCACCATACTGCCAAATATTCAAGCCCAATACCTAGTGTCTCCTACAGTAGAATACAAAGAGAAGGAAAAAGCATTTCCTGTATGTTTAAAGCATCATGTTTCAGGATATAACCCAGCTTCCCGATACTTAGGACATTAAAAAAGCTGCCAGTGTCCTAACATATTAGAACTCAGCTTCGTGGGAGTCACTGCATAAAGCTGCAGTGTACGGATTTACAATGGGGCGCTTATGAAATGGCCCAGGGTGCGGACAGTAAATCTGCATTTACAATAATGGGAATGGGCAGTGCTGGCGTACAGTGCAGGGGTGGTAACAATTCTATTGCAGGACCAGAGGCTTCAGATTATGCTTCTCAATCTTTATTGAAGCTCACAGCAGCCAATGAAAATGCTTGCTTTTCATTAATAAAACGTTAAACAACTACACATCCCATCATGACTAGCCCATAGGCACGCCCCCCTAGTCCATAAGAAGCCTCTGCCTGCCGCCATCTTCCTCTTTCTTTGCTGCTCACAGCAAGAGTTAAGTGCACTTTGTTTCCTCCCTCTGCTGTTAACAAGCGTTAATGTATAAATGATGATTTATGGTCCCGTAACGAAGTCTGTACGGTTGAAACTACAATCGACAGTAAGGCGGAGAATTGCCTGATCAGCTGGTACGAGTGAGCATGGCTGATTTAGGCTTCCTGTTTTAAAGATGTTTGAAGCGGGTGCAGCAACAGAGTGGTAACCCTGATGAATCTGCCATAAAATCTATTGGGCAGTGAAACATGTCGGTTGCAGGTAGTGGTATGCGACAATAAGCTACCAGCCTTTTTAACTCAGCTGTGCATACCTCTTTCAGTAATAAAGTGGTACAATAGGTGTGACTGCTGATTTTACTTTCACTCTGTATTGTTTTGTCATGTCTAGGAGCTATGCTCTGAGCTCCTGGTTCTGCACCTTTCTCTTTATTTGTTTCACAAATTTTTGTTATGACACGTTTATCTATTTGGAAAAGGAATGGCTACCTATGATGAGAAAGGGGCTAAGCATTTGGTAAACATCTGACCAAGTTCCCCGAGGGTGTACGCCCGTGAGGTGCCTTCCTCTCCGCCACACATTTTTTCTGTTTCAAGTGTCTATGTGTGGGTGTGTGTATGGTCTTACTAGGGCTGACATCACAGGTTGCGCTGAGTTGAATACACAGTGAACCCTCCCCCCCCTTATTAGCATTCACAAACATGGTGTTTGGTTGGGACAGTGGGGCATTAGAGACAATAGATACCTAAACATAGAATTAAGAAGAGGTATATCCAGAATTTTACAATTGAAGATTCTAGTGGAGAATGTTCTCATGCCCGTTAGATAATTGCTAACTTGAGTCCTGGGTACAGGGAATTTCTTGGTTTAAATGTAAAATATATTGGCCAGTAGTTGAGTGTGCACACGCTCATTGTATCTTAGGTGGCCTGGGTCCCTGACGCCTGTTGACTACAGCTTTGCTGAGGGGGTTGAAATACTGTGATTTAAAGTGTGCTAACAGGGCTGACCCCCCCCCCCCCCCCCCTGACCCTCCTTGTGGCTAGACAGTGTTCAAGAGAACTGTGAGTGCTAAACTTCCCTGAAGTGCATTGAGATAAGCCACCCCTGCAATTGCAGAGTGGGAGCATTAAAATGAAGAGTATGCTGAGGAGGAGGTGTATGATGGACGGCAGGAAGCTGTCCTGGAGGACAATTTAGTCAACGCTTTGGACACCTCTGTCCAGTCTTCAGTCAATAGGGCTATGGAGACTACGGTCCCACAGACAGTGCAGCAAGACCTAGCTACAGCCCTTCGCCCAATCAGAAAGCAATTGGAGGGCTTTGCCAAGAGGCATGGCTATGACAAGCCACAAAAGAAGAAAGCGGTCGCTTCCACTTCCGGTCAACCGTCAGTTGACACTGCCACATGGCCTCATGCACAGGCCCTAGCTACCCTTCCAGACACGGCGGAGCATTCCTATTCTGGGAGCAAGGCCAAGTCAAAACGTAAGGTCCATGCAGATGTGGACACGGACACTGACACGGACACTTCCACAGGCACAGACACGGATACCTCTGAGGAGCATCCTCCTTCAAAGATGGCGAAGACGGCGCAAGTTAATGTCCCTCAGGTGATTACACCGTTTACATTCGATCCGTCTGACATCATGCACCCCAGGTCACAGGACTTAGTGCCACCTCCGGTGGTGGCAGCATATATCCACGACAACCTTAGACGGAGCTTCCCTAGGGAAGTCAGGAACCGTCTTAAGTCGGAATGCCCTCGTCCGGACATCCCGGACAGAGTAGCGGAGATGCCCGAAATTGACGCGAGTCTCTTGACCTTCTTGAAGAAGTTCTCAAAGGACCCCAAATGAGGTCTGGATAGGACATGGTCAGGATGCCAGGACAAAATGTTGGATGCTATCGGACCTCTGGCCAAAATTCTGGAAATGGATCTAGCGGCCAAAGAGGGTTCTTCTCCTGTGGAGCCGGACGTGCTGGCGGGTTAGACCCAGCGAGCCATCTGCTTGCTGGGCAACGCAAATTGTGCCATTTCTTCTGAAAGGAGGAAATCACTGCTCATGAAAATGGACAGTAATTTGACCGAACTAGCGGATGCGGAGCCGGGACCCCTAGCAGTGGGTCAATTATTTGGGGACAAATTTGTCAAGGACGTCTCCAAATATGTAGGGACATTTACGTCGCTGGGTAAAGCGCAATCAGGCATTAAGAGAGCTCTCAGCCAGGGATTTTTTACCAGGGCCGGACGAGGCGGGGGCCGCTCGTCGGGCCGGGGAGGTCCACAAGGTTCCCAAAGAGGCGACTTCGGCAGGGGCAGGAACGAGTACTATTCCACCCGTTGTGGGACCTTCTACCCCTCCCGCAGGAGGTTCAACAGGAGCCGTTATCAATCCAATAACAACAGGGGGACCTTCAAACACCAGCAGAACTCAGGTGAGCGTAACAGAGGTTTGTCTTCTTCCTTTGGAGGGACGGGCTCAACACTGCCTAGCGCAGTGGCGGAAGCTTACACAGGATGCATGGGTGTTACAAACAGTTCAAGGTTTTCACTTGGAGTTTTATTCTCATCCTGTTCAATTGGGGCTTCCTGCAGGTCTCCATTTTTCCCAACAAGATCTCAGTTTTATAGACGAAGAGATCACCGAGTTGCTGCAGAAACACGCGATTGCACCGGTCCATCAAGGTCCTCGCGGTTTCTGCAGCAATATCTTTGTTATACAGAAGAAGGGAGGCGGAAACAGATTGGTTCTGAACATCAGGGACTTCAACCAGTTTCTAACATACAACCATTTCAAGATGGAGGGCATCCATCTTTTGACAGATCTACTACAGGTAGGAGACTAGATGGTCCGGCTGGACCTGAAGGACGCTTATCTTTCCGTTCCAATTTTTTCCCCGCATCGAAGATATCTCCAATTCCGGTGGAGAGACCGATGGTACAAATATTTGGTTCTGCCTTTCGGGCTCTCCTCGGCTCCTTGGTGCTTCACCAAGGTGATGAAACCAGTGGTGGCATACCTCCGGGAACAGGGTATTCGCCTCATAATCTATCTGGACGACATCCTGATAGTGGATCAGTGCCAACAGACACTCTTGCGACACCTCACTCTGATGACAACATTGCTTCAAAACCTGGGTTTCGTAATCAACACCAGGAAATCAGTCAAGTGATAGACTTCCTGGGTTTCACGATCGACTCCATGACAGCGCAGCTATGCCTCCCGAAGGACAAGCTCAAGGACCTGAAGAAGGAAATCAGGAGACTGCTGAACAGTCAGACAGTTTTACTCAGGGCGATTGCCAGAGTGGTAGGAATATTGGCGTCATCAGTACAAGCAATATTACCAGGCCCTCTCCATTACAGGGCCCTGCAACAGTTGAAGATCAGACACCTGCAGAAGGGACTATCGTATTCGGACAGTATCCCTCTCACACAAGAGGTGAGAACCGAACTGCAATGGTGGCTGGGACACGTAGATGCCTGGAACGGCCGAGCTATCTTCGGCTCTCTCCCAGAAATAACAATAGAGTCGGACGGCAGCCGTTGGGGCTGGGGAGCTCGTTGCGGAGACATCTCCACAGGTGGCAGATGGTCTCCGGAGGAGCTTTCGCTTCAAATAAATTGCCTAGAGCTGCTCGCGCGGTCGTTCGCGGTGCGGACGTTGTCCCCGAGGCAGACATCTTGTTGTATCCTCCTGCGCTTGGACAATGTGTCGGCGGTGAGGTACATCAACAAGTTGGGCGGCACGAGGTCGTCGATGCTTGTGCAAATAGCCAAAGACTTTTGGCATTACTGTCTAGAGAATCAGATATCGATAATTGCGGAATATCTACCGGGTCAGTCCAACCAGGTGGCGGACTGGAACTCGAGGTACCTCAGGGACTACGGCAACTGGAAGTTGCTCCCGAGGGTGTTCCGATGGCTGCAGAGAATTTGGGGTCCGTTCAGGACGGACTTATTTGCCTCCAGACTAACGTATCAAGTAAACAGGTTCTTCAGCTGGAGACCGGATCCGATGGCGCAAGCAACGGATGCATTTCTCCAGGATTGGTCAGAGGGGATGCAGTATGCCTTTCCCCCCTTCATGCTGATCCCCAGAGCAATGTCTCAAGTGATCAGGCAACGGGCGGAAGTAGTCATGGTGACCCCATGGTGGACGTCACAGTCATGGTTCCCCAAACTAATGCAGTGGAGTTGTGATCGACCCAGACTCCTCCCGGAATCGGAGACGTTATTGCTGGGCCCTCATCAAGAACAGCATCCCTTGATAATGGAAGGCAGACTACAGCTGATGGCTTGGAGGCCTTCAGGGAACAGTGGCAGTTGCCAGGAGTTTCGAACAAGACTTGCGCTTTCGTCAAGCAGGCCTGGGCACCATACACGCGGAAAAGATACTCCTCGGCCTGGAAGAGTTGGGTGGATTGGTGCATGGAACGACATCTGGATCCCGTGGGGGCAGACCTACCCCACGTGCTGAATTTCTTATCGGATAAGGCTTCCGAGGGTTTGGCTTATAGATCAGTCAATAATTTTAGGTCGGCCATCTCAGCAGGCCATGCTCAGCTGGATGGAAAACCAATAGGCATGCACCCAGTGGTGTGCAAATTGCTTAAAGGAATTTAGGAATTAGGGTGGCTAACCCACCGAAACCCAAATACACCGGGTTGTGGGATGTGTCTTTGGTTTTAGAGTTATTTAACAAATGGCCGGTAAACTCTCTTTTATCCAGGAAGCAGTTGTCAGCTAAGCTAGCCATGTTACACTGCCTCTCATCATGCAGGAGGTCATCGGACGTGCGAGCGCTGGAGATTACAGGTAGAGTATTTACTCCAGAAGGAGTTTATTTTTCCATTTCAGGACGCACCATGACAAGTTATGTGTTGTAAAATGTTTGAAAACTTATGAGGAATGTACAGCGGCCAATAGACCGCAGGGCTGTTCTCAATTATTGATTGCCATACAAAAGCCTTTTAAAGCGGTGGCAGCTGCCACCATTGCCAGATGGCTTTGTTATGTCATAAAGGAAGCTGGTGTAGACGTCACCATTTTTGGTGCTCATTCAGTCAGAGGAGCCATGGCGTCAAAGTCATTTATGTTGGGTTCCAGTATACAAGATATCATGCGGAGTGCAGATTGGTCATCAGAATCGATCTTCAAAACGTATTATTATAAGCCGGTGGGGGATATTACCTCTGTTGTATTTAATAAGCGTTAAACAAGCATAATCTGAAGCCTCTGGTCCTGCAATAGAATCACAAATTTGCAAGCATTCGCGACAAGAATTTGCAATTCTATTAAGGACATGGAGGCGAGGATTATCCCACCTGGCATGTTATGTATAAATGCTTGCCCACCCAGTGGTTATGGTGGTTACGGTCTCATATCCTTTATTGCAGGTTCAGATAAGAAAAACGACTGAACGTCGACGACTGCCAGGATATTGCGCCTGAAAAGTTTAGGTTCTTCCACGTTGGAGGAGTTACCAAGTTATCCAAGTTGTTGTTGGAGCTGTTCGCCTTAAAGAAAGAGGAAGATGGCGGCAGGCAGAGGCCTCTTATGGACTAGGGGGACGTGCCTATGGGCTAGTCATGATGGGATGTGTAGTTGTTTAACGTTTTATTAATGAAAAGCAAGCATTTTCATTGGCTGCTGTGAGCTTCAATAAAGATTGAGAAGCATAATCCTCGCCTCCATGTCCTTAATAGAATTGCAAATTCTTGTTGCGAATGCTTGCAAATTTGTGATTGCTGGCACTCCTTTCGAAGTTTTGCCTCCGTAAATTAATAAGCTTCCTAATTGGGTAAGGCAAGCTTGGGGGCGTGGCTTATGCATGAGCTTGGCAGCACGTATTTCCGGGACACTACACGAATCAAGCTGTTGGAAAAAGAAAGGCGCCTGCAGACGTGAAATCAAACGAGCGCACACCAGGTTTGTTTTTCTAGTAACAGAGACCTGAATTGGGGCTCGAGAGCTACCATTAATTATGACAAATGTGTTGAGTGCTTGATATATTCTATATATACATATTCTATTTGTAGTTATAAACCTTGGCGTGCCCGCATTGCGCAGTGACACACAACACTGTCCCGGCCTCAGTACGTCATCTCGGTACCAGACACTAGCAGCAGCAAGTTCCCCAAGCTTCTCTTCAAATCTACACAGTAAATCTCACTTTTACATCGGCTTTCAGTGCCTGATCCCAATGCCGATGTAAAAGCGACATTTACAGAGTAGGTTTTAAGAGAAGCTACTAACTAGTACCTACGTAGAAGATTTCCGGGGCCGATACAGTGGCATGTGTCACTACGCAACTGAACCCTGTACATGGCCAGGCATGGGCAAAAATCATGCAGGGAAACCTCCCCTCCCCCAATACAAGTGGCAGTGAAGAGGGCTCACATTCCACCACCACCTCCTTTAATCCAGCGCCTTCCACTCACCGTCTCCTCCAGAGGGCATGTTCAGAGAGTGAAGTTAATCCAAAGAAAAAACATTGATTATTTTAGACACTCACTACTTGTTGTATGTGCAGCCAATGTAACATAAACTTCCTTTTAAATGTTTTCTTCACATACAACACTTCTATTTAATTCGAACAGTACTGAATGTGAATGACCATGACTAAGTAGGATTAGGTTTCTCACACCAAAGAGTCATCCACTTTGACAATATAATATTTTCGCAACTATGTTTGGCTGGCCATAGCTATATCGTTGTTAACAAATGTGCAGTGTGTAGTGGCTTGACCTGCCTCGCGCTGCCTGAGCGCGAGGCGGACATTCAGTGTCTCGCGCTGCCTGCGATGACGTAGAGGTTAATGACAGTTGGAGATAACGTGCGTTGTTGATAGCCACAGGCAAGAGAGTCGTGCCCGTGGGAGTTCGTGAATAAAGACTTGCTGTTCTACTCATCTGACTCCGTCCAGTCATTACATAAGAAAGTGGCGACGAGGACGACTCCCACAGAACCCACAGAAGACTACGGTGAAAGGTACCTGATTAATCGAGGAATCAGACGCCCTGCGCATTCCTCACGTAATGGTCGGTACCGATCCACTGCCACAGCCTTCCACGGAAAAGCGAGCGTCTGTTTCCTGATGTTGGAGCATGTCTCCTGGTGATCGGTTCGGATAAGCCTGAGGTGAGGAAACTTGTGACGCCCTGCGTTAGGCGCGCAGACTTCGCTGTTTGTCCCTCCCTTTCTGCCTTCTGACACACGATCTTCCCCGCCCAGCTCTTAAAGAGGCAGCCTCGTTTTTGTCACTTTCAGTGCATATGGTCTGCTGCGCAAGGCTTATCATCGAATATTGCTGGGGCTTAAAAAAAAATTGGACTGGTGTGTTTGTGGCAGTGTCTACAAGTGTGAAGAAAAACCCATTAAGACAAAAAGGGTTACTTACTCTGCAATTGGCAAATAGGACATGACGTGGGCACGATCTTAAAAAAAAAAAAAAAAGGGAAAAAACATATAGTTCTTCTCGTAGTCTCTCTTGTTGGAGTAATAGAGGCTGTTTCAAACGTTGTGGCTCATCAAGAATACTGGCTTTGATGTAATTTCGTACTGACTCTTGGGATTGCTACTGTTAACCACTAATAAGTAGGAACAATAAATATATATATATTTCCTCATTCTCACTTTGGGAAAAAACTTTATATGATGCAGTCTATTCTTCCTCCACCTCCTTTCCTGGACACACCTGGTGAACCTCCTGTGCCTTGGAGAAAGTGGTTCGATGCGTTTGAAAATTACCTGGGTGCAATAGGAGCGCATAGGTTCAGGGCAGAAAGGAAAAAGTTTCTACTACTTCATTCTCTGGGGTTTGAAGGAAGAGAAACCCTTAAACATTTACCTGATGTAGTGGGTGAAGGAGAAGAAGATACGGATGAATACAAAGACACAGTGAAGAAATTAAAAGTCAGATTTGATAAGCAACCCAGTGTGGTGGTGTCTAGGCATAAATTCTTCAAAAGAGTGCAGAAAACCGAAGAAGATGTAGACACATACATTACTGCTTTGAGGAAGTTGGTGGCAGAATGTGATTTTGAAAATTTCAGTGAACAATTGATTCGTGACCAGTTCATAGGAAAATGTCTGGACAAAACCATAAGACAAAAGCTCTTATCCTTGGAAAATCCCTCCCTTGATGAATCTATTCGCATAGCGAAAAGTATTGAAACTTCACAATCTTCTATCAAGGAACTGGAAAGTAAAAGTGTAGAAGTGGTTACCCCTGTCCGTTTTAAAAAGTATGAGAGGAAAAAAGATTATCAGCCAAGTAATTTTTTCAAAAGGACTGATATCTGTTACAGATGTGGATATCCCTCCCATGTGAAAAGTGGTAGACCGTGTCCTGCGAGAAATGCAACCTGTCGCAAATGTGGAAAATTGGGACATTTTGACAAAGTATGCCAAAGCCAAAAATATAAAAAAGAACAGGTAGCATGTGCCATGGATGCAAGTGGTAGTGACAGCGACGACACTCTTTGCGAACTCAAGGACTTGGTTGTAGTTGTCAGCGAAGGGAACATAAGAAGTGGTAATCCTGACGACTGTATTGATCCCTATGCCATCATTGGAGTAGGTGAAGAAAGTTTGAGACTGCTTGTAGACTCTGGTGCAAGGATCACAATGATCAGTGAATCTTTGTTCAGGAAAAAATGGGGTAACAGACCTCTGCAACCGCCTGACCGTGAACCTGTATCCTATGAAGGGAGAAGTATAGAACTGATGGGGTACTTTGAGGACATCTTGATTTTCAAGAACAGACACATCTATGGAAATGTATACGTCGCTGTCAATGGATTAGACATATTGGGATGGTTCCACCAAGGTTTGTTCAGTATGATGCTGTGCCCTGGAGCAAAGGAACAGATTCTGGTTGTTCGGGACCAAACACATGTTGAGGAACTACTCAATAAATATCCTAGAGTGTTTTCAGGCGAATTGGGGAAAATCAAGGGATTCAAACACAAGATCAAGATAAAGAGTGATGCGGAACCAGTAAAACACAAAATAAGGAGTATTCCTTTCAGCATCAGAGAAGACTTGGAAAAAGAACTTTTGTCCATGCAAAAAAGAGGGGTTATTGAACCCATAGAATCGTCTGATTGGTCTTCAGCTTTGGTCGTGGCAAGGAAGAAAAATAATGATCTCAGAATTTGCATTGATTTGCGCAATCTAAACAAGGTCATCTGGGTGGATTCGCATCCTCTACCGAATATATCAGAAATGCTGGGTGTAGTCGAAGGTGCCAAGGTCTTCACCAAATTAGATCTGGCCTCGGCATATCACCAAATTGAACTGGACAAGGATTCACGCCATTTCACTGCGTTCAACTCTCCTGCAGGTTTGTTCCAATTTTGTCGAATGCCTTTCGGGTTGGCCTCAGCAGCCTCTGTCTTTCAGAGAGTCATGGTCAATTTACTGAAGGGGATAAAAAACGTGGCCATATTCCAAGATGACATTCTGCTGTTCGCAAAAGACCAACAAGAACACGACATAGTGCTGAACAAGATCTTGTCTGTATTCCAGGAACATGGGGTGGTCCTAAAAAGGGACAAGTGTGAATTCTCTAAAGACAAGATGGATTATCTGGGTCACACGATCTCAAGTGAAGGAGTCACGCCCAAACCGAGTTTGGTTCAAGCCATTGTTGATGCCTCCGCTCCCAAAGACAAAGCAGGAGTTAAATCACTGTTAGGTCTCACAGAATTTTATGCCCGCTTTATTCAAGACTATGCTACAAAGATTCGTCCCATTTCCAAGCTGCTCCAAGACAGAAGTGAATTTGTATGGGATGAGGAATGCAAAACCGCCTTCGATTGGATCAAGGAGCAACTTAGCACTGTCAAGGCCTTGAAGCCATTTGTACAAGGGGTCCAGTGTACCTTGACTGTTGATGCTAGCAGTTATGGACTGGGCGCTGTTTTGACACAGATTGTTGACCAAAAGGAACACACGGTAGGATTTGCATCCAGAGTACTAAGAGAAGCAGAGACTCACTATTCTGTCATTGAGAAGGAGCTTCTAGCGTGTTGGTGGGGCATTGAAAAATTTAAAAATTATTTGTGGGGACAAAAATTTATTCTTCAAACGGACCACAAACCATTGGTGGCGATTTTAGGATGTACCAACAGCCGCGGGGCCACTCCCCGCATCGCACGCCTAGCTTCCAAACTCTTACAATTCAACTTTGATATTGTACATATTGCTGGGGGAAAAAATGTAAGAGCGGATGCACTGTCACGTTTACCTGCTAACACCAGTCAGGACATACAAGGTACTGATGAATGTTGTTTTGATGATAAGGAGGATTATATTATAGCAAGTGTTGAACTTAATAACGTTTGTACTATTGATCAGCAAAGATGGAGGGAGGCGTTGGCTGGTGATGAAGTTTCCAAAAAAGTGATGAAATATATTTCCCAAGGGTGGCCCAGGGAAAGGAATGTGGATGTTAATTTGCAACCCTATGTCAAGGTGTGTGATGAACTTTCGATTGAGGATGGTCTCGTTTTCAGGTTAGAAAAACTTGTTCCACCGGTGGACAGCAGATCCACTCTTCTGACCAAAGCACATGATGGGCACCTAGGTGCCACATTAACCAAGCGTAGAGTAAGAGAGTACTTTTGGTGGCCTAAAATGGATAGAGATATTGAGGAAATGGTGCAAGAGTGCACTGTTTGTTCGTCTAGTGACAAAAGTCTTCACACTAGTAGTCCCCCTCTTACACCAATTCCCCTCCCGGGTGGACCGTGGGAAAAACTTGGCATAGATGTTCTAGGACCCTTTCACAGTTTACCCCAACAATGCAGATTCGCAATTGTCATGGTGGACTATTACACAAAATGGCCCGAGGCCAAGTTTGTCTCTAAGGTCGATTCCCAAGAAATCATCGACTTCTTAAGGGAAACATTTATGAGAGAAGGGTTCCCCCAATCTATAATATCAGACAACGGAGTACAATTTGTATCATCCGAAGTGGAAGAGTTTCTTAGAGCATCTGCCATTACTCATCACCGAAGTTCTCTCTATCATCCTCAAACTAACGGCTTGGTAGAGAGACTTAATAGAGTCATAGGTGATTGTGTTAAGTGGGCTCTTGCCCACCACAAAGCTGTTCCCCAAAGTGTCAGGACTATGTTGTGGTTTTATAGAACCACTCCCCATTCTTCCACTGGTGTGTCCCCCTTTGAACTACTGAGAGGTAGGAAACCATGTACCGAGTTTAGGCCGGCTTGGATGTCTAAATGGAATAAATCCAATTCTACTCCCCAAGAAATGGATGAGAAAGTGAGGTCCAAGTCTGCTGAGGTCCAGGTCAAACAAAAAGAGTACTTTGATGAAAGGAAGCGTGTTAAGATCAGAGAATTTGCGGTGGGAGACAGGATCAGAATTAAGAAACCAGGTTTTGTAAGAAAAGGAGAAGCTAAGTATGGGGAAATTGTGGTGGTGGATAAAGTGTGTGGAAATGCGGTTCGAGTCAATGGAAAAGACTGGTGGAATAGTAACAAGGTGGTGAAAGTCAAAAATTTGCTCAATGACGTCAAGTGTCCCATGTTGAAAAGTGAGGTCTCTCATAGGATCTCTCAAGGTAAACTTGATGTCCAGAGTTCTCCTCCCAGCCACGCCGCTGTCAGGAGGAGTACCAGAACAGTTAATATTCCTGTTAGGTACCACCAATGATTTTCTGTGTTTCTTTATGCCACTGTTGTGTTTCGCCTGCACATGCTTTCTTTTTCTCTCTCTCTCTCTCTCTCTCTCTCTCTCTCTCTCTCTCTCTCTCTCTCTCTCTCTCTCTCTCTCTCTCTCTCTCTCTCTCTCTCTCTCTCTCTCTCTCTCTCTCTCTCTCTCTCTCTCTTTCTCTCTCTCGTTTGTTCGTTCTTTCTTCCTTCCTTTTCCCTTGCTCTCTCCTTCGCTGCTTTCTCTATTTCTCTGTTCTCTAAGAAAAGGAGATATGTAGTGGCTTGACCTGCCTCGCGCTGCCTGAGCGCGAGGCGGACATTCAGTGTCTCGCGCTGCCTGCGATGACGTAGAGGTTAATGACAGTTGGAGATAACGTGCGTTGTTGATAGCCACAGGCAAGAGAGTCGTGCCCGTGGGAGTTCGTGAATAAAGACTTGCTGTTCTACTCATCTGACTCCGTCCAGTCATTACACAGTGCTAGAAGTAGACGTTTGTTTGAATGCAAATTGATTGGAATCAATGTACATTAGTTTATATTGCACTGCACGGGTCTCGTCTTAGCTTGGTAATGTAATGTGCTTCTCATCAGCTTCTTTGACTATTGAATATTATCTGAACATGAGGTTGTGAGGGCTTAGTGAATTATATAGTATTACTTTTTTCGATACGCACCAAATTGGACTGTTTATTCTGCCATATCTGAACCATTCTACAAAGCAGAGCCTCTTTTAAAGTTTCCTTCATTGTAGCCTAGCCTCACGTCTCCCTTCCCATACTATCTTCATCCTCCCACGGTCCAACTGCGGTCTAAAGATGACGACTCCCCTCCTTCCCTCCCATTGGGAGAGAGGGGTGGTGGAGAGTGAGCAGACCAAGACAACCAATGGAGTGTGAAAAAGGCCGCTTTATTGGAACAGGTGCACATTTACAAATACCACAACCTCGGCAACCGCCTAACAATCTAAACCATAACCAAGTTTGTTCGTTTTATTTCAAATCCCCAAACCCCGCCCCCACCCCTCACCCTCCATCACACCCGCCCCCACCCGTACATACCCAAACACATAATAAACCATACAAAACCCCAATAACATTATAACATCACATTACCAAAATCCTAATTACCAAATCCCAATTATAAACCAACTGATCCATATCCCCCGACCCATATTCTCTGAACCCAACCTCAATCTGTATAAAACTTCCCCCCAACAAGATCCCACTTCACAACTAACGGGTCCAAACCTGGCCCAAAACTGACAATTACAGAATAAACCGCCACCCAGAAAGCAGTGGGGAGAAAGACCGCGTAGGGAAAGAGCCCCACCTTTCTGCCCCCAACCACAAACACGAAACGGGGGGGAAACCAAAAAAGGGGGGGGGAGGAAATACAGCAAAACAACGAAGCAACGCACTATTCACCTACAAAGTGCTGAACCGCCAAACAGCGAGACAAGACCTCGCGCAGCTCCAGGAGGTACAAATCCATCCCTATCCGAGACAAATGAACACCATCACCCCTAAAAAATTCAACCGCATCATATTTAATATCACTATGGACGATACGTCCAAAATCCAAGTCTCTACAGAACCTAGAAACTTCCAAATTAAGCTTCCTATGGGATTTATCGACCGCCTTCGGCTTCACAGCGTTCCTCCAAACCCTCCTGGGGACCAACTCCGTCCAAAAAACATGACACCCCGACCACTGCTTATGTATCAAAGACAGATCTTTCTTCATTGCCCGGAGAAGAACGACACCCTTCACTGAACCCAAATCATTTTCACCCAGGTGGAGAACCAGCACATCAGGACAAACCCCACCTACCTACCAAGAATTGAGAGCAGGAATTAATTCTTTCCACAACATGCCCCCTTTACCTTTCCACACAATGTTAAATAAACGTTCATTAAAACCTAACGATGAACCAAAATAACTTTGTCGAGCTTGAACTTGGGCCCGTTTAACGAACAAATGGCCCACGATCCACACCGTTAGGAAAGCGGCTTGAGGACCAGCCACGGAACCTGAAAAAGAAAACAGTATCAGACAGGCCAAACAGAAGAGGACGCATGCGCTTCACTAGATTCGCTCCTGACATAGCGCTGAAAGCAGTTAGAAGTCCAGCGCCCCAGGCCCATGATATCTTCCCTCGACCAACCCCTATGATAAGCCTCTGTGGCCGCCCCAGTCCTGAATGAGTGTGTTCCATACAGCGTATCGTCCAAGCCAATATGACGCAGCGCTTTACGCAGTACCATGCGCAATTGATAGGTAGAAACCAATGAACCATTCATATGACGAAAAACCGGGTGATCCAAAACCCCATCCGACAGCTCCGTCCAGCAGTGGGCCCAACGTAAAGGGCACGTCTCCGGGGGGAACCGCCTCCAACCAAACCCCCTTGCCAGTACTCCTCTGATCTGTTTTCGAATGAGAGAGCCAAACATGGACTCCCCTGACCGACAGCAGAACATCCCCCCACGGAAGACTTCGAACAGATTTATTTCCCAGCAGCTCAGACACCCGGAACGCCCCAAAAAACATCCACACCATCAAAGTGGCAAACAAACAAGCTTCTACTCTATCAGTACATACAACTGGCAGTACAGAAATCACCTGAAACAGTTTTTGCCACGATAAAGGGGACCGAAGGGTTCGGACAGATCCCCGCTCCCGAGACCACCCTACTAACATTCTCCTACCCAACTCCCCAGCCGACGGAGCATATTCCCACAACAACTTCGCCATAAATGAAACACCTGCCAGCTTGCCAGTAATGGTAACTCTGGATAAATCCCTATCCATAAGACGCAAAATAAACTGAACTACATCTTCCGAAGGTTGCCAAGCCAGCTCTCTCTTACATGCACCCGACGCCAAAAACTCGTTCCAGGCCAATTCATACGCCAATTTCGTGGAAGGAGCCAGGGAACCTAAAACCAATTGAATAACCCGGTGTTGCCTATCGTCCACAGATGGTCCGGCATGGGAGTCGGCTCCTCGGCTGCCTCCAAAGCAAGCCCACGGAATCTCTCCCACTGTGAACGAGACAAAGCATCCGCAATGTCATTGTCCACGCCAGGAACATGCAGGGCCCGAAAGCAAATATCATACTTCAGACAACCCAACACAAACACTCTAAGGAGTTTTAGGATTTGAGGATCCCTGGCCGACTGTTTATTAATCACTTGAACCACAGCCATGTTGTCAATGCGAAAAAGCACCTTTCTGTGTGCCAAAGCCTGACCCCACAAAGTAACAGCCACTACGACAGGGAACAATTCCAAAAAGGCAATACTCCTGCCTCCATTCTTCCAGTGTTCCGGCCACTGCTGGGCACACCATTTTCCCTGCCAGTAAAGTCCAAAGCCCTCACTGCCTGCAGCATCAGAGAATATTTGCACATCCCAACACCAGTCCACCTCCCGACATAAAGGCACACCGTTGAAAGAATGTAAAAAGAAAATCCACATATGTAAGTCCTGCTTGACCCCCGCTGACAGCCTCACTCGATGATGTGGTGGGGAATGACCAGACAGAGCTCTACCCAACCTCCTACAGAAAGTCCTGCCCGCCCTGACCACCCTGCAAGCAAAGTTAAGGTGCCCCAGCAGAACTTGAATCTCCTTCACCAACACTTTTTCTTTGCCCAACATTGCTACCACCAAATCCAGCATTTTCTGTTTCTTTTCAATGGGAAGACGAGCTTACATCAAATGCGAGTCAAGTTCAATTCCCAAAAAAGACATGGTCGCGCAAGGACCCATGGTCTTTTCAGGAGCCAATGGTACACCCAAATGACTCATCAAGGATTGAAACGTTGTGAGAGCATCATGGCAGACCAGTGAATTTGCTGCACCCACAAAGAAGAAGTCATCTAAGTAGTGTGTGACCAACTCATGTCCACTTCGTTGAGTAAAAAACCATTGCAGAAACGTACTAAAGGTTTCAAACAACGCGCAGGACATAGAGCAACCCATTGGCAGTGCTTTGTCCACGTACCATTTACCAAGGAAATGGATGCCCAGAAGACACCAGTCTTCAGGATGGACTGGAAGCAGTCGAAATGCAGATTTAATATCGCATTTTGCCATTAAAGCATCAGGGCCTGCCGTTACAACCAGTTGCATAGCCACATCCACAGAAGAGTAAGACACAGAGGCAGCGTCATTGTCAATAAAATCATTCACAGACTCACCCTCCGGCCAGGACAAATGCTGGATGAGCCGAAACTGCCCAGGCTCCTTCTTGGGGACCACTCCAATAGGGGACATAATCAAATTCACCAAAGGCCAATCATCAAAGGGACCTGCCATTCTACCCTCACTCACTTCCTTGTCCAATTTTGCCTGTACAATAGCAGGATGTTCGCTTGCCGACTTCAAATTTTTCGACCAACGCCTCAAACGAGGTCCCTCATAACCTAACTGAAAACCAACTTGGAAACCAGATAACAAAAACGACCGCAGCTCCGCGGGCTCGTAGTCCCGTAAAGCGGCAGCCAAATTAATGACATCAACCGGTGTACGAGCCTTTGGGCCCAGCACCGGCCGATGACTTCCCTCCCCTGGGAGCTGGGGGTTGCTGTGGCGCGACAAAAGACCCTGTACTCTGCTGTGAAACTTGGGAACCTCCGGAAGGCCTGGGACCCCAACATCTGGACAAAGGATGATTTTTTCTGCCCCATTGGGAACATTCGTGCAGAAACTTACAGAATTCTCTGTTACACACCCCTTTGTTAAAATCCCAGCACGTACCTGAAGTGGACTGCGTGGTAGGACTGGCTCCCACCCCTCCCCGGGTGGGACGAGCCTGAAAGGGGCGATAAACTAAAGGAAAACCACTAGCTGTGAAAATAGTCCTACCACTAGCAGCCGAACCCATAGTATGTTGCCAAAGGTCAGTGTCCAACTCACCCCATTTTGCCTCGGGGTCCCAAGCCATGCGCGCCCTAAACTCCTCATCATACTGAGCCCATGCAAAATCATTTCTTGTAATTTGAGCCTTTCGAATAACATCCATATACTTGAACAATGATACGCAGCACGCAGGAAACTTCTCACAATAGACGCTGGCATATATTAAAAAGGCCGCCGTCCAATTCTCAATATTTAACGGTACTTTAGGGCGCTTAGCCAATTCATACTCTTCCTCCTTAGAGCCTTCCTTGGCTCGAACCTCCCTGTGTAACAATTTTAGCAGTTCCACATACTCACCGTTCCAAATATGTTCTTTCGTGCTGAGCATTAAATGAGCCCCCAGGGGCTTAGTGACCCCCATATACGGCAACTTTTTAATTTTTAGCTCTTTACTGTGTAACACATTTTTAGAAGTGCCCAAACCAATAGTCGAAGTGCCACTATCCACTTTAGCGCTTGTACTTATATCATCACCCTTTGTGCCCACACCTTGGTCTCTAACAATACGACCTTTATATAGTTTACCATCACTCTCACTAGAGACCAAGTCCACACCAATACCAATAGAGACCATGTTTGGCCGCACAGAATGTACCACAGTCTCACCTGGGCGTAATAAAGGAGGCTGACTGGATTCCGTCCTCCACTCCGTATGGGAACCGTCGTCCGTCCTCCGAGGAGCCCTCACCGAGGGGCCGAGCACTCGTGGCCTTGACGACTCTGTACGACTCTGCACCACTGGTGCCTGCAACACACTGTGAGAGACATTAGAATGCCCCCCCCCAGACACCACTTCCCGTACCTCGCCCTCCTCACTTCTGTCCTCATCATAATACAAAATTAATGATTCTTCCAACTGGGAAGGGGTAGGTACAACCACTGATTTCTGAACTGTCTCCACTGTTTTAGACCGACCATGGGCCTTACCAGCCCTCACATTTGACTTTGGCGGGGAGGACGACTGTACCCGCCTATACGCTCCTCCGCTATTACCACTTACAACCTGCTGATTTCCTGTAAAAATTAATGCAGAATTACGACCACCACGGGGCACAAGAGAGGTCGTGCATGACCCGCTCCCATGAAAAGCGCTGGGCTCCTCCGTCGAGGCTGGTAAGGTCGCACTTGACCTGCTCACACCGCCTATGTCGAAATCCCTCGTTGGGGCCATCGAGGTCGTGCTGAACCTGCGTGGGATGGCCGCGACGGGATCCCTCGTTGGTATGGGACGTGCCGCGCCAGGCTCCACCCGCACTTCTCCTCGGCGTGATTGGGCTGCCTGCCGCCCTGCCAAGTCTGCTGCTCCCGGGCGAACTCCAACCTGCAACGAAAAAGGCCGGACTGGTGTGCCGGGTCCCTTACTAAACACAACTCTAGGAACAAAAGTCAAACCACCAACTCGACCACCAAAACCCTGACCAGCCTCTGTAAAAACCACAGGACCACCTGCGCCTTTCCTTTTTAAAGCATCACTTAGCCTAGGAGACGGCTCGCACACTTCTTCATCCGAACTAACATCCAACAATGCTTGTATAATCTGCGACGCAGGGCCCTGAACTTACGGACCTTGAACCCTCGCTTCCTCCAGGGAACCCCCTGTAGCAACCCCCCTATCCACATTGAGTCCATGAAACTGTAAATCTCCCGACAGCCCATGAAAAGAACCACCCTCACCAGAACCCTGCTGAAACGCGGCATCCCCACGCCCCTCCCCCCCAGAAGTGAAACCTTTTAAGGCCCCTAACGGACGGCAACTCACCGCAGGAAGACCCACGTCAAAAGGATCCCCTCCAAGAAACGACCCATCTCCACGCCCAGCTCCCTCCACCATCCCCATCTGCCCCCATTCCCCCTCGCCCAGAGAACCACTACAAACAGAAACTGCTTCCCCCCTGTTAGAAACCAAAGGGGAAATCAATAAAGGACTACTCTGGTCCCTAATCGACGCACTACTCACAACCAAACCAGAACTCTCCGAAATAACAAAACCAGGCAGCGACGGTAAAGGCTGTGCCATAGAAGCACCCACTGTACTCGCGTCAACCGCCACAGGACCCGTAACTACGTGCTGACGAATAACGCTCTGAGGAGCAACAACCTCGGACCCAACCTGCACCTGACCGCCCTGTTACAGTCGCGGCGCCACAGGTTCAAAATCCAAAATGGCCTCCGCCCCCCCCTCCGCCAGTGACGTCAGTAACCGCCACCGCGGAGGCCGAAGCAGAGCGACGCGTGCAACCACGCTGTCTAGAAGCACGACGGCCTCGCAAAACAGGAGCAGAGGCCGCCCTGTCGCGAATACCGACCGTTGAAACCTCCGCCGGCACAGTATGAAACTCACCCTCCAAAACTACACCACCCAACGAGTGATCCAAATTACTAGACAGGTCCGAAGACCCTGAGTCACTCCCACGGCGAGACCTCGCACCCGCCCTCCTGGTCCTAGAACGACCCCTTTCACTTACCCAGTCCTGTCTACGACGTTTTAGGGAGAAACACGCTGCCACCACAGCCGACACCCTTGCCGAAGCCTCCCGCTGGGGACGCGGAGGCTCAGCCTGTACCCGGTCACCTATCACCAAGTCCAAACGACCCGCCTCACTGAGAAGACGGATAGTTTCAAGTACACGATAATCCTCTCCAGCCATGATAATCAAAAGAGATAATTACAAGGGGGAAGAGAAAGAACTACCAAAAAACTCTGACAAAAACTAGCTAGGAATAAGCCGGCCACCAGGTCACCTAAGCCCAAAATGGTGCCCGGGAAAAGGAGCCCCGCCCATTTATAGGCTGGGCTCCCAATCCAACCAAAAATAGCCCAAAAGAAGCCCAAATGGAATCTGCTAGAAAGAGGGCCCCACCCAGATCTCCCAAACCGCCCGGGGGAGGAGACCTCCCAGGGGTCGGCTGCCCTCCCCCAAGCCCTCCTTGCTGTTCTTCCATACTTCCACAACAAGATCGCGGACATACACAACAGCTTCAACAACCAACCAACGCACACCATGACCGAACAACCACCCCCCACCACCACCCTCCACGCCTGGACCCCGATCAGCACCGAAGACACCATCCGCACGATGAACTCCATCCACTCCGGATCACCGACCGACCCCTGCCCTCACCACGTCTTCAACAAGGCCGACGCTGTCATCGCACCCCACCTGCGAGACATCATCAACACATCCTTCAACACCACCATCTTCCCTGAGAGCTGGAAACACGCCGAACTCAGCGCTCTACTCAAGAAACCAACAGCGGACCCCACCGACCTCAAGAATTACCGCCCCATCTCGCTCCTCCCGTTTCCAGCCAAAGTCATCGAGAAGACCGTCAACAAGCAGATGGCCGCCTTCCTCGAGACGAACGGATCCCTCGACCCCTCACAGTCCGGCTTCCGAGCCAATCACAGCACCGAGACCGCCCTCATCGCCGCCACCGATGACATCCGAGCCCTGATGGACAATGGAGAAACAGCGGCCCTCATCCTCCTAGACCTCTCTGCGGCATTCGACACGGTCTGCCACCGCACCCTAGTACGGCGCCTCAGCAACATCGGAATCCAGGACAAGGCGCTGGAATGGATCATCTCCTTCCTCGACGGAAGAACACAGACAGTCCGCCTACCACCGTACAAGTCAGAGGCCTCCAAAGTCATCTGCGGCGTCCCCCAAGGATCATCTCTGAACCCCACCCTCTTCAACGTCTACATGAGCCCCCTCGCGGCCATCGTACGCAAACACAACCTCAGCATAATCTCCTACGCCGACGACACCCAACTGATCCTCTCCCTGACCAACGACCCCGCCGCCGCCAGAGCCAACCTGCACGAAGGGATGAAAGAGGTAGCCGAGTGGATGACGACCAGCCGCCTGAAACTGAACTCGGACAAGACGGAGGTCCTCATCCTGGGCTCCTCACCCTCCGCCTGGGACGACTCCTGGTGGCCTCCCGCCCTGGGCACCGCACCCAAACTGACAGACCATGCACGCAACCTGGGCTTCATCCTGGACTCCTCCCTCTCCATGACCAGGCAAGTCAACAACGTCTCCTCGGCGTGCTTCAACATCCTACGCATGCTACGGAAGATCTTCTGGTGGATCCCCACCGAGACCAGGAAGACCGTCACCCAGGCCCTCGTCACCAGCCGACTGGACTACGGCAACGCCCTCTACGCCCGTACCACCGCCAAGCTCCAGAAGAGACTCCAGCGGATCCAGAACGCCTCAGCCAGACTCATCCTCGACATCCCACGAACCAGCCACATCTCCGGACATCTGAGAGACCTTCACTGGCTCCCCGTCAACAAAAGAATCACCTTCCGCCTCCTCACCCACGCACACAAAGCCCTACACGACCAAGGCCCGAGCTACCTCAACAGCCGAGTCAACTTCTACGCTCCCAAACGCCACCTCCGATCAGCCAACCACGCCCTCGCCGCCGTCCCCCGCATCCGAAGAGCGACTACAGGAGGAAGGTCCTTCTCCTACCTGGCCGCCAAGACCTGGAACTCCCTCCCGACCGACCTGCGCCTGACCCAAGACCACCTCTCCTTCAGGAAGAAGCTGAAGACCTGGCTGTTCGAGCAGTAGCGCCCCCCCCCCCCAGCGCCTTGAGACCCTACGGGTATGTAGCGCGCTTTATAAGTGTCACTGATTGATTGATTGATTGCTGTTCACTCGCTCTGTTCCTCACTGGCCCTCCAACACAAGCTGCCAGCCAGCTCTGAGCTCCGTGATTATGATTACGCTGCAAAGAGAGAGACGGCAGCCCAGCTGGATAGCAGGTGTGAGCTCAGGCAGTGTGTGGGAGAGAACAGGGGGCCCTTCAAATGGTAGCTGCCTCTGCAAAAGCGCACCCGAAAGTGGAGCCCATCAGTTGGCTTTTCTTATTAATCATTAACACATGATGTACTAAGTAGAGACCGTGGCTGTGTGGGGTGGAGGACAGGGACCTGTGTTGTGACACTATGACCCTGATGAATAATTCCCTTTGTTGTATTTACTATAACATGGTCATGCAGTTTACACTGTGGCATGAACTGAAAGTCTGGCTCTTTAATCTCCCTTCGTATGTCTGCATCACCTCTTCTTTCTTGTGTACATTGGCTCCCAGCACAATTATTTAAAGCTCTCTGCATTCCATTACCATGCCTTTACACCACAGGGAACTGCGAGAACTCGACCCAAACCTACTCATAATAATCTGGGTTTACATGGCAACTGTCTTGCTAATTATTTATTTTTCTAATGCTTCGTGTTTAAAAACTATCCCTTGCAATTTTAGTGTTATGAAGTGGCATATTATTGTCATAGCTTATTAATCATATGCAATAAGTTTTTGAACAAATGGCATTTGGAACGCATATATTTGAAAGCGCTTTCATACATGATAATAAAGGAAGAGTTTTGGGGCCACATGTAGGTAATTTTTATTTACCGATTCCTAAATACCGAATTTTACCGATTCGGTATTTAAGAATCGGTAAATAGTTTGTAGGTAAAAAATCGGTAATTTTTACAGATTCGGTAATAAGGAATACCTTCCCATTCATTCCTATGGGCCTGGAGGTCCATAGGAATGAATGGGAAGCCATTCACCATTACCGATTTGGTAAATACCGAATCGGTAATAGGGGGAGCATATTCAAGGGTGGCAGGGTGTCACATTGACACATTGACACCATGTTACGGATCTATGACAGAATTTCGACAGACAGAATTTCGACCTACACAAATATCGGCGTAATTATATCGATAGCAAAAATATCGACGCCCTATGTACAACATGGTAAGTACCAAAATATCGAAAAATTAATATCGATGTTAAAAATATCGTTGTTAAATATATCGATTTTTTTAAAATTTAAAATAACATTAAAAAAACTGTAAATAATACTTATTAATTACTTAAACATATTTAAATATATGTAATAATTGTTAAAAAAAATAATAATACATATTTAATAAATAAATCATATATAATATATAATTACTTAACAATAATTACTATTCCCACTCCAGTGGGTGCAACAGTAGGGAAAACTGACCCTGAACACTAAAAATACCCCTTTACCCAAAAACCTAAAACTGACCCTGAACCCTAAAAATACCCCTTTACCCATAAACTGAAAACTGACCCTGAACCCTAAAAATACCCCTTTACCAAAGAACTGAAAACTGACCCTGAACCCTAAAAATACCCCTTTACCAAAGAACTGAAAACTGACCCTGAACCCCAAAAATACCCCTTTACCCAAAAACTGAAAACTGACCCTGAACCCTAAAAATACCCCTTTACCCAAAAACAGAAAACTGACCCTGAACCCTAAAAATACCCCTTTACCCAAAAACTGAAAACTGACCCTGAATCCTAAAAATACCCCTTTACCCAAAAACTGAAAACTGACCCTGAACCCTAAAAATACCCCTTTACCAAAGAACTGAAAACTGACCCTGAACCCTAAAAATACCCCTTTACCCAAAAACTGAAAACTGACCCTGAACCCTAAAAATACCCCTTTACCCAAAAACTGAAAACTGACCCTGAACCCTAAAAATACCCCTTTACCCAAAAACTGAAAACTGACCCTGAACCCTAAAAATACCCCTTTACCCAAAAACTGAAAACTGACCCTGAACCCTAAAAATACCCCTTTACCCAAAAACTGAAAACTGACCCTGAACCCTAAAAATACCCCTTTACCAAAGAACTGAAAACTGACCCTGAACCCTAAAAATACCCCTTTACCCAAAAACTGAAAACTGACCCTGAACCCTAAAAATACCCCTTTACCCAAAAACTGAAAACTGACCCTGAACCCTAAAAATACCCCTTTACCCAAAATTAATTAATATTACAAATAAATTACTTCCCACCCTATTCCCCTATAAACCCACAACCCGCTCCAGTAGTAAAACATATAATTTAGTTAAAAATATACATAAATTATCAATTAATTAATCAATTAATCAATTAAAATAAATCATTGCCAATTAATATTTAATTGCAAAATAAATTAATCATTGAAAAATAATTATTTAATTACAAATAAATTACTTCCCACCCTATTCCCCTATAAACCCACAACCCGCTGTGGTAGTAAAACATATAATTTAGTTAAAAATATACATAAATTATCAATTAATTAATCAATTAATCAATTAAAATAAATCATTGCCAATTAATATTTAATTGCAAAATAAATTAATCATTGAAAAATAATTATTTAATTACAAATAAATTACTTCCCACCCTATTCCCCTATAAACCTACAACCCGCTGTGGTAGTAAAACATATTATTTACTTTTATATATTTTTAAATTATAAAAACATATTAAACACATATTATAACAATTAATTTAAATAATTAACTAATATTTCTAACACATATTAGTAAATCGAAATTACTTACATCGATATATATGCTATCGATATTAGTGATTTCGATATTACTTACCTTAGGGTCGATATTCTGGCCATCGATATTCTGGACATCGATATTCTGTCCCATCGATATTAGCAACTCGATATAAGTGTAGGTCGAAATTAAAAACTCGATATTTTGACTGTTTACCCCATGTTACACCCCTGAATCGTGCATGTGGGCACATGTGGCGCACATACATCCCCTAAGGGCATGTATGTCTGCCACATGTCACTTTTATAAAAAGCACAACAGTGCTTTTTTAAAGGGATTGATTTTTACCACCAACTTGTAGTTACGATTCCTTAAATAAAAAATGCACTCACTTGAGTGCTCCCTACATAGGATTTAAAGAATTCGGTAATTTACCGATTCCTTACATTACCAAATCAGTAAATTACCGAATCCTCAAATCCAGGCACCTACATTAGAAAAAGCTAAATACCGGTCGGTAACGGGAAATTTACCGATTTTTGGCCGTTACCGACCGTTATTAAGCTACCTACATATGGCCCTTGGTGAGTTCAAATATCTGTCAAAGATATCTGTCAAAGTTCACACAATTTCAGTGAGGAAGCCCTGATTTATATACATTTACTGGTTTCACTTTAAACAAATCAGCTAATAATTGGCAATCTATTTGTTTTTCCTTGTTTTCCTGTTAATGGTTTGTTTTTACCTATTGTGCACTTTTCAGCCGTTTTTATATAGACTAACAGAACTCGACTCAAAGGTATTGACAATGTTGCTTTATGCTAATCTGGCCCATGTACATAGTTTGCAAGACAACTGTCTTGCCTTGTAGTTCACTATTCATATTTAAAAACTATCACTCCGTCACTGCACCGCTTATCCCATTAAAAACTTTTTTTTATTTGCAATGGAAATGTCACTGGCCTCCCAAAAAAGGCTGTACTGTCCACTCCCCCAACCCCCCACCCTAAGGTCAAGCCGAAGCCCCAGCCTCACCCCACTCACACTTCACCAGCCGTCACTGGCTCTATGTCCTGTGCTTGCATGATACCTCTATTTGTATATGTACAACCGTATCTGGCCTTGTCCACATCTAAGGAATTTATTGATGACTGTACTTTCTGCCCTCTATATTCTCCCCTGAATACCTATGTGGGGCAGAACAAGCTTGTTCCAAGATGTGACACTGCGTCTGCCTTCTACCTTGGCATGCCAATAAACGGACAAAGGTGCAAGAACATTTCCTGTGTTTGTTGTGGCAGCTGGAGTCTGTTTGCTTTGCGTCGCTCTGAGGAGGGTTGGAGGATTTATTACTCAACAGAGGCAGGTAGTTAAAGGTTACGTTACGTTTAGTTGATGGTAATAGAATCACTGTTAAACATTAGAGGAAGTTAATGTTACAATTGCAGGAGGATACTTGCTGGGTTACACTATGTGGGGGACAGGACCTTAGGGGTGGGGTGGTAGTTATATTTGGTGAAAAACTTTGTATACCGAGGATTTAGTTTTGTATAGGGGTATGCCAAGGAATGTTGTGATGCACACCTGTTTAAATAAAGTGGCTTTTTCCAATCATAAGGAAGTGTTAGTGGTCTGTGCTACACCTCTCTCATTCAATAGAGGTTTGGTGAACAGCCAATTGGAGCGAGGTCCGTCCCCCAGGGGTATTGGGCAAAATGGTATGGTCTAGACCACCGTACACCTTTTGGCTACATTCATTAAAGGATGTAGCTCAAGGATATATAAGCGGCCTTTTAGGGCTGCTATCCACCATTTTGTGGTAGGTGACACAGTGGCGGCCTGGTGAGAACGTTTTAGTGCAGGTTTTTTCCCACCCTCCTGTCCCCCAGATAAAAGGGTTTTCTTGGGAACTAGCAGCAAATTTTCACCATCAGCGTTGACCATTTTGTTCAGCACAGGTGTACAGGGACTGGAAGCATTAATATAGTTGTCGCATTGAGATAGGCGCAGGTGTTTTGGTGGTTGGCCGTCAAGTCTGCATGGGCTTAGCTACTGTTATTGTTATTGCCATCGGCAAACCAGTCTGAAAGGGAGGTGTGAACAAGCTCACACCAGTACGAGGCAGGAAGTTAAAGGTTTGGATATAGCAAGTTAAGTTTAGTAGATGCTAATAGATTCAGTGTTAAACAGTAGGGAAAGTTAACAATTTCACAATTGTAGGAGTACAGTATGTTAGGACATAGATACTTGCTGGGTTACATTATGTGGGTGCAGGACCTTAGAGATGTGGAGCAGGAATATTAGGTGACAAACTTTATATAGTGAGGTTTCAGTTTTGTAAGACGGTATTCCTAGGAATTTTGTGATGCACACCTGTATCAATAAAGCAACCTTTTTGACACATAAGAAAATGTCTTTGTTCTGTGCTGAGCCTCTCTCACTCAATTAGTTTTTTTCCTCACTTACCTCTACTTTTCTTTTTTCCTTCCCTTTGAGAACACTTTTTTACGTGGAAAACCCATTTTCTAAAACATTCTTTAAAATTGGATCTGCTCTCTTTCCGTTTTACTGGTGTCATTTCTATTGTTTGTGAAGGTAACACCATCCAACGCCTCCCCAGGTACTGTGAAAACCCACAATCAGTCAGTATACTGTTCAATACATTATGCACCCACTCACCCCTGCCACTTCACCTTTCCTGCCCTCATCCAACATTAGTGCTGTGAAAACTGAACTAGCACATTTCCATGGTACTAAGAATTTGGGTTCTTTTTATACTTATTTAGAATTGTATTTTCAAGAAACACAACTGCATCAGTCAATATCAGTTGTAAATGATATAAGACATAAGAGTAGAACTTTGGCTCATGATGTTTTTATTGATTATTTAAACAAGATCTGGATATGAAAATAGTTGCATATGGCAGTGTTGGAATATACATTTATAAGCATAAAAGTAGGCATACACAAACTCAAAGTTCCAATAGGGCAGTGTGGAGAACAAAGAAGTCTGAACCCCTTTGAAGAGAATAAAAGAAGGCACGAGCCAGCATTCTCCTCTCTGTTCCCTTATTTTTGATGGAATCTAAGAGTCTCCCTTCTTCAGCCACCTTTGAAGTTGTGTTTCTTTTTTCTATTATTGTTCTGGGTTAGCTTACATTTTGATCTCAGGTGTTTATTCCTCCTTTCCGAATTAGGGCCCTCACACACCCAGCCCACTGGGTGTCATGCTTCATCATTGGGCATGCTCCTCATTGGGTCAGCGCTGCAATACCCTACGGGCACCTTTAGTGGGGGCTCTTTAGCAGGGATCTTTTTTCTTTGCCTTTTGGTGGCCCTAAAGTGTAGAAGTGTAGTGTTGTGGGTTCTAAAAAGACCTAGTGAGTTAAAACAAGGAGAGGGAGGATCAGGGCAACTAATGTACTAATCCTGCCTCCCACCCTGATTGAAAAGAGCGATTGCGACTGTCTATAGTGATGGTATAGGCAGTTGCTCTATGCTTCAAGCGTTCAACATGTTTCTTGCCCTGATTGTCCCAAGAAGGATCAGTTCTCAGTTCTTCAGGGCCTAATATGGAAGTTGGAATCTACACTAAGTGGCTGATAATGAGGTTTAATGACCTAGATATTACCAGTCTGGAGGCGCCAGTGGTGTGCGATGTACATCGGTGAGGTAGGTAATCTAAAAATCAAAGAGCACATATATAAAAACAAACAGTCACTGTTAGCATGACTAATCCAACTAGGATTGTCCAAGCATTTCAACGTTATCCATAAGCTTTACCATTCAATGTAGTGCTGGTTTCATATGGATTATTAAGGCATAGCATGTGCAATAGTAGCGTGTATTTAACAATGCCTGTGGTGCAACAAAGACATTGATAACGGTATTGTAGCAGTAGAGCAACAGACAAAAAAGTGGGGGTGTTGTGTGGAGGGGGGAGTAAAAGTAATGAGGGGCAGAGAGTATAAGGGCTGCATCAAGCCATAATTTAATTTTACCAATGGTCAATCAAATTATGTAGCAATGGAAGACCAAATTATGCAGCAGGCTTTATGAAGCAAGAAAACTGACATTCTGCTGCTTAATCTGGCACCGTCTGTGGTAGTTTTATTTTGTAACTATTAAGACAAAGACATTGTCTGGTAAAAGGTTTCAGCTCAAAGTACCAGTTTCACATTGGAGCACTGCAGGGCACCCACTGTGACACTTATATATAATAATAATGGTAATAATGATAATTATATTTTAATCTGTTGGAGCTAGAAAGAACTACTGACACCGACCTACAGGTGCGACAACATCCCCACAGAATGTCAGATGTAACTGATAAGGAATGTAACTCTCCTTGCCTGTCTCCTACCTCTTCTTTCCCCCCTGTGTTTTCTGCCTTTTTCTGTCTATCTCTCTCTCTTCATTCTTTAACTATGGTCATGAGGGGCTAGCGAAACAAACGTGATATAATGTCTCAATACACTGATGTACAAGCCGCACTTGGTACAACCTATGCTAACCCTGTAACAGAATTACTAATGTGTTCTTGTACAAAACTAAATAAAACACATTGAAAATAAAAGAGTAAATTTTGCAGCAATAGGGGGACTGCGAAACTAGACAGGAAGTTTATAATTATGTGGAAATCATCATAGCCGCAGAATCATATCATTCCAATTGCCCTGGGTATACCTAATCAAGAAAGCATGTTTTTAATCAGGAACAGGCTTCCCAAGACTATTAATATTGCCTCAAACCATGCCAGATTTCTTTTCTATCAGTTACCCCTTCTTCATCATCTTTTTTTCATTTTACTTAGTACTAATTGCTTCAGGCGGACTATATCGTTTGAGGGAGCAAATACCACATCAATTACTTTGATTCTGGTTGGGTTTGAAATGCAATCCTCCTCTAATCCACTGGGAACCATGCCACAATTGGGGGGCACCCAAGTGCAGTCATAGTTACTGTGCCACGATTTCTGGAGGGGGTGCCCCTGCCGATCAATCTTCTTCACTCTGCCTACATTCACTCGAAGTTTCAGAACGACGTTTCGACCCTCCATGCGAATTGGATATCTTCTTGCTTTCTCAATCGCTCTGCTGACGTACACCCCAGGTCCCAGCATTCCATCTTCTGTGCGTCTGAATCCTGACTTGATAATGGATTCCGCCTGTTCGACGGTGGTCCCGTGGTACATGACGTAGAGCTTCCCGTCAATGGGATCCTCGAGGGGCTGCAGGCCGACATCACTGTAATAGGGCAAATCCTCTTCTGCCCAGAGGTCATTCGCGTATGACAATGAGAAACTCATTGCACAATCTAGAAAACATAAGGAAACGACAGAACATGAGTCTATAGACGGCTATCATAGGGGAATTAAGTTAGATAATTTCACAAAAAAAGCTGCAAACGTTGGTCATAAATACTTGCTTATGAGCATTCATGAGTATCAAAACCAGACTCGGTCCATGCCGGTAATAACGGTGGGGTGGTCGGGCTGTGCAAAGGGGATTCCGAGGGACGATGCAGAGGGAAAATTAAATATTTAATTAATTTTTCTTCATCATCGTCCCTTTGGAATTTCCTCTTACACAGCCCCACTGCCCCACTGCCCCACCGATGTTACCTGCATGGACCGTGGCTGATTAAAACTATGGTCATAAAAGATATCATTTTATATCAAGTAGAAATATCAAGACTGTTAGACCTGGCATTTTTAGAAGGTATACCCCCAGACATTTTGCTTTTTAACTCCCTGTTTTTCACCTCATTTTTGTTGGTTTTAGGACTCTGGGCACTTTATCACTGCTGAGAAGGGCTGAAGTGCATATGCCCTCCATGTAAATCGAGTTACTGATTTCTATATACATGATTTGCATATTTGATTTACTAATAAGCTCCTAGTGTATCCAGGTCCTGTAAATCAAATGCTACTAGTGGGCTTATGGCACTGGTTGTGCCACCCACACAAGTATCTCTTCTGTCTGCAGTGTCTGTGAACGCAGTTTTAAATTGCCATGTGGAACTGGCAAGGGCACCCAATTGCCAGGACTATCCCATCCATTTTATTACATACAAGTCACTCCTAAGGTAGGCCTAAGGTAACCACCATGGCAGGGTGCAGTGTATATGAAAGGTAGGACATGTAGTGGTGTGCTTTACATGTCCTGATATTGAAATGTTGTGTTTTTTATTTTTCACTATTAAAAGACTAGCTCTCCCATACGCTAACAGAGCAGCTTCCTTGTGACATCTTACAAATGTAACTTTCACTTGGAACAGCTAGAGATTTCGAGTTCAGAATCTCTGAACTCAGAATTCAATAAAGCACATTTTAATAAAGGAGGTCTCTAAATTGTGGGTTTGAAAATGTCACTTTTAGAAAGTGGGCATTTTTTGCTTACAGATTCTGAGCCTCTGCCGGCCTGTGGTATCAACATCTGTTTTTAGATTGACAGGTCACTCCTCACTCCAAACACTCACACGAGGGGAGCTAAGGTGTGCCCTGCATATGCTGATAAAACATCCTGGGTAGAGTGGTGGGAGGAGTTGTCACTTGCCCCTAAAGAGGCTGTGGCTGCCTTGAACAATTCTGTCTCCACCGCCTGTAGTGTGGCTGGACTAGGTAGGACAGAACTGCTTTTCACTTAACAAGAGAAATTCTCTGACAAAGACTTCAAATGGAAACGGGGTGTAAGTATTGGACCTAAAACCCCAAAACTTTAGATTACTTCTAGAATCAAGAGGAAGAAGAAGCTGAAGAGTTGTGAGTAGAGGTACTGCCCCTTCGCTGTGTTTTACTTCGCTGGGTTGACCTGCAGTTGCTGCTTCTGCTAAGGAGAGGGCAAAGACTGGCCTTCACTGTGAAACCTGCTTGAGACGGATCTCCAAGGCCTTGTGCATGCTTGACTCCTGTTTTGAAGTCTCAGGGAGACAAAGACTTCACCTACAACCTTTATAAACTGCTGGAAGTTCTGCCCTGCATGGGGTTGCCTATTCCAGTTCATGGCCCCTGGAGGTTTTTCCTGCTACAAAAAGCTGTGAAGAACTGAAGAAACCAAGAAAATCAACCCTTCGCTCTTCTTGCGGCTGTTTTATTTGATGCTGCACAGCCATGCAGGAGAAAATTCTGATGCACAACCCCATGTGGCCGAGGAATTGACGCAGTGCGTGTCATCCGCCCGAAAAACCGCTACACGCCGAAGCCTGTGCACCGATCTCTAAAGTTCGAGATCACCACACCAACTACGATGCAAGCCCTCCCCTTGTGGCTTAAAGTATCGACGCATTGTTGGACTGCGGCTGGGGAAATTGATGCATCGATCTCCAGCGCTATCGGATTTCCACGCATTGCACCTGTGCACCTAATCTACATCAATACTGGGGCTACAGTAAGAAACCGGCACATCGCCTCCCCGCACAGTAAAATACCAATGCATCACCTCCTCTCCAGTAAGGAACCGACACATCACCTCCCTTGCGTGGCAGCAAGGAACTGAAGCATCACCTCCCCTGGAGCAAGGAACCCCCGCTCTCCGTCCTGCTCATAAGGAACCAACACATTGCCTTTCCAGAGCCTATTTTGCTTCTGAGTTTTGATGCATGGCAGGCACTTTGGCTCTCATCCATAGTTTTCTATGGACAGAACTGTTTCTACCTTTCAAAAGTCATAATTTAATATCTGTATGATGGATTTTTGTCATTTTAGTCTTGTTTGGTTTAGACAAAGATTCTTTTTTTTCTAAATCTGGTGTGGTGTTCACTTGTAGTATTTTCACTATGTTAGTGTGTGTTATGTGCAATGTCTTTACACATTGCCTATTAGATAAGCATGACTGCTCGTGGCAAGCTACCAAGACGGTGAGTAGGGGTTAGTTTAGACGTGTAACTCCCTTATCCTGACTAGAAGGTAGGTCCCTACTTGGACAGGTTGGAAGCCACTGCCAACTAGAGACCCCCATTTCTAACAAAGATACAATTTACATCGATAATCAGCAGTCAGAAGACATGTAGTTTGCAGCTTGACCCAGCGTAGTCTCACTTGCTATGCATATCGCACCTCATATGCCTTAGGTCTGGATTAATGGTCAGGTGATGGCTATGTCTTTTGTGTAAATGAAGTAAAATGCATTAGGTGTCATCTGCTGTCTATCATTTAGTAAAATGGCTTATTTCAGGGCAGTTTAATTTGGCCAGACTGCCTTCCATATCTGTATGAAACTAAAAGTTTGAATGCATTGTAGAGATCCCGAGCTGGTAGTTATTAAATCCAGACACTAGTTAAGAAAATAAAATTCAGGCATGCTGAAGTGCAAATCTGTCTTTGTTTAGTTAATCTACAAACTTGAAGTCATTGTCACTTGGATGTAGAAATAAACGTTAACAGAGGCCTTTCATTATACTCCAGAACTCTACTAATAGGCAAACAGACAAGCTCAGATTTTACAATCAAATGGGCCAGTTTCCAATTTTGTGTTGTATTTTACTAGGCAGAGATGTGCTAGCTTGCTTTTGAAAGTACTATTAGAGCTCTGCGTGATAGTCTCTTAAATTACGACTATCTGCATTGATATTATTATTATTAATATTATTATTAATAATAAAATACAATACAATCCAACAAATACAAGGCTTTAGTAAAGCTGGAGTACAAAAGAAAGTTGAAATATAGAGGAAAGTAAGTTAAGTTTCGGTTTGTAAATATATTGTAAGTATTGCCCACTGGGGCTGAATAAATGTGCGTGCATTTACTGCCGTATAACTACTGAATTTCATTCAAAGATGGCAGCTAAATTGGAGGACTGATGGAAAGTCCTACATTGATATTTGTTACCAGACGGGCCATTTAAATACACTGTGCTATTATGACAAAGGCTTATGAAGCTGAAACGCGTCTGACACTTCCCTTTTGAGGAATTAGGATTAAAAAGTAGGAGATACGTGAAGGATTGCTGTTGCTTTTCAAGCGCCAAGTGCCACATACCTGCATTTTACCGGCGCCTTAACCCGCCCGCCTCCCGCTCCTAAACCAGCTCCAGAAGACGCCGAGCGGAGCGCGGTGCTGGGCGAAGGAGACTTCAACTCCCAGCAGCCCTAGCGGCACCGGCCGCGTCAGTTTCGCGCCAGGAGGCGCAGAAAAGCGGAGTCACCCCGGTCGAGGGGGTAGCCTCAGCGCTGATACGTGAAGGATTGCTGTTGCTTTTCAAGCGCCAAGTGCCACATACCTGCATTTTACCGGCGCCTTAACCCGCCCGCCTCCCGCTCCTAAACCAGCTCCAGAAGACGCCGAGCGGAGCGCGGTGCTGGGCGAAGGAGACTTCAACTCCCAGCAGCCCTAGCGGCACCGGCCGCGTCAGTTTCGCGCCAGGAGGCGCAGAAAAGCGGAGTCACCCCCGTCTCGCGGGACGCGAGCGGGACGCCGGGCTAAGCCCGGGCAAAGGGCGGGCCCTCTGTGGCCCTCAGTGACCGAGGTAGGCCGGGCTGGGCCCAGTCTCTTATATTTTATTTTTCTTGTTATCACCTCTTTGAACTTGTGTCCACTTGAGCAGGTGGATGAGTTGATTCAAGTACTGTAATAGCTATACTGCATCCTGGTCCTACTTGGCCCGACAGGGGCTGACGTTATTCCAGACTTTTATCCATTTTATATTTCTACATTTCTTTTTTAAACTCATCACTGTGGAAAATGTCGAAAATTCTACGATCAGGAAGGGTTGTGGGAGAAAAACCTGGCCGAAAATTAACTACCACCCGCACAAGAAACAAATCAGTAAACAACCCACCGTTGAAAGGCCAATGTCAGTTATCTGAACTCTGGGATCTATCTGGTATAAAAAAATCCAAATGTGCGACTCTAGAAAAACCAGAAACTAAAGCCCTGGAATTACATTTACCAGCTACTATAGATCCCCAACCACCCCAGGTACAGCAGGGGGCCCCCCAATCTATGGTAGGGGGGTCTCCCTTTCGGGACCCCACAGACGGGAAGCTGATGATTGTAAGTGATCCAGTGCACATACCATCGATCCCTCAGTCACCCATGAATGACAGGCCAGGGGATGACCTGTCTGCACTATCCATGGATTTGGAACTATGGGGACGCTACGTAAGCCCTGCTAAAGTGGAATCTCTGGAGCAGTTTAAAGTTCCGGGGGGTGCCACCCCTTCTGGGTTAATGCTGTATAGTAGCACCCCTTCGTTAAACAGACATGAAATATCTGACTTGTTAAACTCCTCCAAGAGCCCCGACCTTAATCTCCTGGATAATATTTGCACTGCGGAAGCGCGAGAAAAGCCGATCTCTGAGTCCATGATCGCGCTGGAACAACTTCTTGCTTCAATTTTATTGCTTCTAGGGAAATTCGTAGGCAGCTCGGACTGTATTCTTGAATCAGTTACTCAAATTTTACAGACATTGCTGCAGAAATCGCCGGATATGAGTAAGGCCTCTCCCCCCAAGTCTGAACAATCTGTATCTGAGGGGAAATCCAGAGATACTAGAAGGGAACCAGATAGGAAAAATGAAGTGCCCTCTATGGACCCTCATAGGGAGGTGCCCCGTACTGCAGCATCTAACTGTATCAAAAATATAGTCCTTGAGATAGAGGAGGAGGATAAAGCTTTGCCTGGCCCCATAACGGTCCAGGAGTTATTTCCTATCTTTGTACCGGAGTGCGGAAAAGAACCCCTGGCCGACAAACCTGAGGTCAATGAAGAAAAGGGAAAACATGGCAAACAAAAAATTACCAAAGCCAGCAAGAGGAAACCAATACGAAAATACAGAAAGAAGAAGCAGCGGAGGATCATTTTCCAAAAGTGCACAGAGGCAAGGGAGAATGTTATAAGGAATGGGGAATCCTTATCTACTTCCTTAAAAGTGGACATGGATGTGAACTTAACCGCTCTGACCTCTGTGGAGGAGGAAAATGAACAATGTAGCCTGCTTACTCAGGAAGATTCACCGCAAATAAGGGGCTCTCTCCTATGCTCCCCTTCACGGAGTGCATTAGGAGGACCAATTTCTTATCCATCTGGGACTTTAAACCCTTTGGCCCCCCCCTTTGTGGTTACACTTGATTCTGAAAATCCTTGTCCTCTGGCCCGTCCTGTAAATATTTTAAAGGCCCCTGTGGATGTGCGTGTATTAGATTTTGTTCCATTATTTGATACTGACCTTTTGTTAAATAGAGCTTGGCTTCTCAAGCGTTTCAGTGAGGTTGAAAGTCTCTATCATATTCAGTCTAGAGACATAGAATTGGTCTCTCTGTTGGGTGGAAGTCGGGTTTTGAGTATACGGGTGAAATGTTATTCCCCTATCATAACAAACTTGATATTAGAACAAGCTGAAAATTTTCAGCGTTTAGGTATTGATATTCTCCCTATCTCCAACCCAGGCAAGCCAAACTCTTTAGGTAAGCAGGGGTTAGGGGGTGTTGAGCAAAACGGGGTAACCTCTCCCCTGAGAGACCTGAAAATTTGGGTTTCCAGGGGAAAACGCTCAGTGTCGCACGTGAAGCCACTTCCACTAATTGAGAATTCCTCACTCATAGATGACAATAATCGGTGGAACTGGCTCCATAGTGCATTATCAACAAAAACGAAGGATAACCCCAAATTGTTTCACCATCTTTAACCCAGCATTAAATATAATCTCCTGGAATGCGGCCGGATTCCACAGCAGCCCGGAGAAACTTGCTTTTTTATCTACTCTGGAGGCTGATATATTGTGCATTCAGGAAACATGGTGCATTGATAGGTTAACTCCTTTAAAGGATTTCTATGTTCTGGAAGTTCCGGCTGCGCCCTCTAAGAAAGGGCATGCTAGGGGGGGAATCGCCTGCTTATTGTCAAATAAATTTCAATGGAGTTTCTCCCATTATATTGATTCCAGTAGACTTTTCCACACAATAACACTAGAAAATTTGTTCCATGATGATATAAAATATTCCATGGTAATTTTTAATGTGTATATACCGCCAGAGGAGTGTTTTAATGATAATTTGCAGCGGGTTCTCCAGTATATGGAACAGATAAAAAATTCCCCTCCTTTTCCTGTAATTTTGCTTATAGGTGATTTGAATTGTAAAATTTCAAACGCTAGTCTAAAACTTTTCAGGAATAAAGTTAAGGAGGAGGTACATTGTATCCCCCAGACGCTTTTTCCGGAAAAATTGATGACAAATAAAAGAGGGAAGATTCTGTTAAAAGAACTAGCGATCGGGGATGGTATCATCTTAAATGGAAGATTTCCATCTGACGTCCCCGCTAATTATACTCACAAATCCCCCTTTGGGTCATCAATTTTGGACTATGCTATCGCCGACTATGGCCTGTTTCCCCAGATACTTGACCTAAAGATCATACCCACCACTCTGAGCGACCATAGTATATTGTTATTAACAGTGTCTTTAAACCCTTTGAATACAGCGTCTTGGTCGCTAAATGGCAAGGAGGCCACCTTCCATACCACATCTGGAAGGTGCTTCTGGAATAGTGCTGCCATTAATGGGGTGCAGGACCTATTGACCGATACCCTTAGGGTAATAAATGAGTGGAACGGCAGTGAATTAGTTTGTTTTGAGGAATTTATGCGAAAGATTTTATTGAACGCTAATAAAACTGTCCCCCCTAGGAAAGGAGAGGTAGTCCCTATGACACTGCGTAATCTGAATAGGGAATTAAATAAACTAATCCGCGAACAGTATGTTGAAAGGGTCCTGGAACGTGGGAAAGAGATCGCTAGGTTAAGAAGAAAGAGAAGCAGACTCAAGCTCAAAATTAAAAGGGATAGGGAGGATGAAATATGGACTAAACTGAGGGAAACTGCTGCACATGGGAACATTAAAGACTTTTGGGCAATAATCGGGAAAGGATGTGGTACACGCCATTCCCCTATTCCCATTCCTATCCCAGAAGATCTATGGTCCTCTCATATCCGAGAACTATATGCAGGGAATGGGACCATAGGCATGGATAACTTCACGTATGCTGCCCCTGATGATCTGGTTTTCTTTCCCTCCGAGAAAGAAATCGAGACGGCTATAAAAAATATGCGACCCTCTGGGGCCATGGGACCGGATGAGCTTCCGATGACGGTCCTTAAACAAGATCCCTTAAGCTGGAGCAAAATCTTGTATCCCTTGTTTAGGGCGTGCCATCTTTCCAAATGTGTTCCTGCTTCCTGGAGAGGAAGCATTTTGGTCCCTATCTTTAAAAAGGGTGCAAGGGACAGCCCCAGTAATTATCGCTTGATTGCGCTCCTCGACTCCATTGGAAAGGTCTTTGCGAAATGTCTCCTCAGTTCCCTTTCTGATTGGGTCGAGGAGCGCAACATTTTGCCGTTGGAACAGACGGGTTTCCGAAGGGAGCATGGCACGCTGGACAACCTGACCGCCCTTCAGGTGATTACAGATAAATATGTCCAGGTGAGAGGGGGAGTTGTATACGCCGCCTTCATTGATTTCTCCACAGCGTTCGATAAAGTAGATCGTGGAACGCTGTGGAGAAAATTGGCGACGCTGGGTGCCCCTACTCCCTTGTTGGAATTGGTGCGGGCTCTGCACACTGAGACCTGGTGCAGGGTCTTAATGGGGGGCGAAAGGGGACTGTCGGCCAAAATACCATCTCAGAATGGCCTTAAACAAGGCTGCTTATTGGCACCCCTTTTGTTTTCCCTATATACAACTGACCTCCCTGCTGCTGTGTCTGCCAGTGAGGGGATTGCACCATTGATAGGAGGGGCGCCAATATCCTGCCTGATGTATGCCGACGATGTGTTGTTGCTTGACTTGACCCCCACGGGTCTGGCAAACCGGCTACAGGCCCTTCAGGACTTTGCTGGGGAGCATCACATGAAGATCAATATTAATAAAAGTAAAGTGATGTGTATAGCTGGTAAAAAGAAGTGCCGCTCGACAAATTTTGGTTGGGCTATTGGCGGGCATAGATTGGAGGTCGTAACTTGCTATACCTTTTTAGGGAAAATATTCTCGGCCAATATGAGCGAGAAACTCCATATAGAGCATTGCTCTCGCAAAGCTCTTGCCCATGGCAATGGGTTAAAGTCCCTATACCTGGCAACGGGGAAAAGACACTTTGCTAGCCTTCTAGAAGTATATAGAGCTAAAATCCCCGCAACAATCTTGTACGGTATAGAAATAATAGAGATAAAATATTGGGACTTTTGCCACAAGACTGAGGGAAAACTCCTAAGATCCCTCTCGACTCTTAACAATGCCTGCCCACTGGCTGCCTGCAGGCTGGACTTTGGACTCAGGAGTGCCTGGGTTCAGGGGCTGTGCGCCCTAATAAGGTGGGTGGCCAGTTTGGCCAGAGCGAGAGAAGGTACCTTGCGAGTTTTACTCAAAAAGGAACTATTGGGCAATTTTAAGGAGTTCTCTAAACTCGTAAGTAATTTCAGAAGGGCTGTGAAAATCCTTAAACTGGATGAAAGTGTTCTTTTCTCCTACTCTCCCACGCAGTTAAAGCATGTCCTTAAGGAGGCTTCGTGGGAGTTTTGTTTCCTTTCTGACAAAAAAACAGTTGGAGATAAAAGGAACGTGGAGCCGCTCATCTCCTCCTATAGGCTGAAACACCCTCAACCCTATGCCCTATGGAATTTACCGCATGGGATACGTAGGTTTTGTTTTTTATTACGTTATGATTTAATCCCACTTAATGTATTGCTGTCCAAATGGCATGGCACTTCTGCTTTGTGCAATTTATGTAAATTGAATAACCAGGACTGTATGCATGTACTATTGATTTGTCCTATGTTACGCAATTTGCGCAACCGTTGGCTTAAAGTAATTTGTCTCCGCCTCAGCATTGTTACTTTAAAAGATTTTCTTTATGCACTTTATTGCCCTCCAAATGAAATGTTCTGTGCTTATGTTTTTAACTTTTTTAAAGGATTTTTAGCTATTTATTAATTTCTCTGGAAAACTGTGTCTGCCCGGCCTTGTTGGTCTGATGGTTTGCAGTATAGCTATTGCGGTTCGAATATTGTGTTTTTAAATTCTTGTACTTTCTGTGATTGTGTTGCTTTGTATTGCATATGCTTATGTGGCCCTCTTTGAGAGCCAAAACATAATAAATAAATTTGAAAAAATTTGAATAGGAGTGAAGCAATGCTTGGAATGGCGTGTTCCTTGGTTTATCCCGGATGAGGAGTTGTTGAGGAGTTCTCCAACCCCAGCACCGGCAACAACGACATCACCCCTTCACAAGATCTCTGCGATTCCCTCGCCTCGTTCTTCCACCGCAAGATTGCCGACATCCACAACAGTTTTGGCGCACCATCCACGCACCCAACCACCGAACCAACGAACCCCACCGCCACCCTCCGCACCTGGACCACGGTGACCACCGAAGACACAGCCCGCACGATGAACACCATCCACTCCGGCTCTCCAACCCAACCCTTCCCCCACCACGTCATCAACAAGGCCGACTCCACCATCGCACCCCAACTCCGGGACATCATCAACACCTCCTTCAACACCGCCACCTTCCCAGAGCTGGAAGCATGCCGAGCTCACCGCCCTACTGAAGAAACCAACAGCGGACCCCACCGACCTCAAAAACTTCCGACCCATCTCGCTCCTCCCTTTTCCCGCCAAACTCATCGAGAAGATCGTCAACAAACAGCTTGCCGCCTTCCTCAAGGCAAACGGATCCTTTGACCCCTCACAGTCCGGTTTCAGAGCCAACCACAGCACCGAGACCGCCCTCATCACAGCCACCGACAACATCCGAGCCCTGCTCGACAACGGGGAAACAGCAGCACTCATCCTACTGGACCTCTCCGCAGCATTCAACACTGTCTGCCACCGCACCCTAGTCCAACGCCTCGACAACTCCGGCATCCAAGAGAAGGCACTGAAGGGGATCATCTCATTCCTCGCCGGAAGAACACAGAGAGTCCGCCTCCCCCCGTTTCGATCCGAGGCCACCGAAGTCATCTGTGGAGTCCCGCAAGGATCATCACTCAGCCCCACCTTCTTCAACATCTACATGAGACCTCTAGCCGCCATCGCACGCCAACACAACCTCAACATCATCTCCTATGCCGACGACACCCAGCTGATCCTCTCCCTCACCTGAGACCCCGACACCGCCAGAACCAGCCTACACGAAGGGATGAAAGACGTCGCCGAGTGCATAAAGAACAGCCGCCTGAAACTGAACTCAGACAAGACGGAAGTCCTCATCCTGGGACCATCACCCTCCGCTTGGAATGACTCCTGGTGGCCCCCAGCCCTGGGCACCGCCCCCAAGCCAACCGACCACGCACGCAACCTGGGCTTCATCCTGGACTCTTCCCTCTCGATGACCAGACAAGTCAACGCCGTATCCTCATCATGCTTTCACACCCTTTGCATGCTCCGCAAGATCTTCCGATGGATCCCGACCGAAACCAGGAAGACGGTCACCCAGGCCCTCGTCACCAGCCGACTGGACTACGGAAACACCCTCTACGCCGGAACCACAGCCAAGCTACAGAAAAGACTTCAACGCATCCAGAACGCCTCCGCCCGACTCATTCTGGACATCCCCCGACGCAGCCACATCTCCGGCCACCTGAGGGACCTGCACTGGCTCCCTGTTGACAAGAGGATCATGTTCAGGCTCCTCACCCACGCACACAAGTCTCTCCACGACCTGGGCCCCAAGTACCTCAACGACCTCCCGACCTTCTACACGCCCACCCGCCAGCTACGGTCTACCAGCCTCACCCTTGCAACCGTACCACGCATCCGAAGAGCCACCGCCGGAGGCAGATCCTTCTCCTACCTGGCGGCCAAGACATGGAACTCCCTCCCCATCCTCCTCTGGCTGACCCAGGACCACCTCGCCCTCAGGAGACAACTCAAAACCTGGCTGTTCGAGCAGTAGCGGACCCCTTCCCCCAAGCGCCTTGAGACCCTTCCGGGTGAGTAGCGCGCTATACAAATGCTGTGATTGATTGATTGATTGATATTATAAATATTGTAAATATGATTGCTAAGCCATGCCACAATTTCTTCTCTAGTTGATTAGGGATGGTATCATTTAGGCTTGAGCCCTTCTTGAAATGGCAGTGTGTTAAGACAATGAAGCATGGAAAGACGTGTTAAAGTGTGGACCCAACTCCTCTTCTTTGACTGGGTGGAATTTATTGGTTCATGAATTTATTTTACACCGTCTTTAAAGTCATTAGATGCTTTGATCAGTTACCTGCCATTGGAGTTACAAGATGATCATACACCACCAGACACAATGGCCACGGCCCACAGCTTCTCTTTTAGCATCAGAAGCCATTCCATAAAGATGTTTCTTTGTTCTCATCCATTGATCCACTGAAGCCAGAGTAATTGATTTTATTGTTTGTTCTTTATATCCATATATTGTGTCCTCAAAGACCAGTAGAAGCTTGGCTGAGTCATCAATACTGAAGGTGCAAGGAGTATGTTAAGTTTGGTTTGCTGAAGACATCTTGTGGACATTCAGAAAGCTTCCCTGGAAATGCATTCTGCCCATTGCTTACCATTGGCTCTGTTGTTTGTAACTCACATTTTCTTGCTTTCTATTTGATGGCTCCATTTGTTTGAGGTTATCCAGCTTAAGTTTGTCACTTCCTTTGCCAAACCTTGGGTACTGTACACTTATGGGATCTCCCTTTCTGTAACCAGGCCTTTAAATATTGTCACATGTACTGTGCATTAAAGCAAAAAGGTCAAATGTCAGACTCCTTTCCCAGTAGCATGGTGTTTACTTTTCTTTCTGTGACTTCAAAGTGAGAGTGTTTATAGGAAAGCAAGAGGAATGCAGATTACTCTCTATAGGGAGCCCGGTCATGCCCTTCCTGTGCTCCAGTTTACGAGGCTGTAACATAACACTTAAAACAGGCCTGCAGAGAGGATGTGCATGCACTTTCTGTGGCAACAAATATTTATGTTGAGGCTCTTCTAGCAAAGAACCTTTGGCTTTTGCTTAATGTGACTCTCTAGTGAATGTCTAATGATCTTTCTGTTTACAGTCGGAGAGTCAGAGTACCAAACCCTTTTAATAATAACATGGATTGTCAAGCCAAAAGGTGTAGCCTACACAACTACACTTAATAATCAATAGCCTCTGTATGTGCAACATGTGCAGTAATTCTGCGCCATAGCAACCTAGACAACACAGAATACTGCTTTTCAGAAAACTGCAAACAGGAGCCCGTAAACAATAACTAAATTATTTACGCTAAAGCCTTAAACATCCTGCCTATGTCAAAACATACTTTTATACTATTTGGTGGGTTTGTGTGTTGTCAACGATGAAACAGGTGAACATGTTCCACTGAAAGAACAATGGCCTACCATCAAGGCTGGCTTTAGCATTGCTGGTGTCTGGTGCAACACTCTACAACACTTCACTCCATGCCTCTCTACTCTACTCTGCACCACTCTACTCTATGCCAGGGCACTCTACTCCACTTATCTATGCACCGCTGCACTATACACCAGTCCAGTCTAGGCCACTCAACTCTACTCTGCACCACTCCACACTACGCAAATCCACTTTACTCTGCAACACTGCACTGTACACCACCACTGTACGCCACTACTCTATGAGACTGCACTCTTTCCTGCACCACTCCACTTTACCATGTTCCACTGAAAGAACAACAGCCTACTGTCAAGGCTGGCTTTAGCATTGCTGGTATCTGGTGCAACACTCTACAGCACTTCACCCTCTACTCTGCACCACTCTAATCTATGCCATTTCACTCTATTCTGCACTACTGAAATATATGCCACTCTACTACACAGCTACAATTTGCCTCACTCCACGCCATTCTAATCTATTCTGCACCACTGCACTACACACCACTGCACTCTATGCCACTGTACTCTGCACCTCTGGACCCTACCCTGCACCACTCTACCCTGAATCACTCACTCTACGCCACTTCACTCTACTCTACAAACACTACTCTACACAATTGCACTCTAGGCCACTGAACTCTACTCTGCACCACTCTACTCACATCGCTGCATTCTATGTCAATGCACTCTACACCACATTACTCAAAACCAAAGCATTCTACGCCATTGCACTCTAATTCACACCGCTACACCTAACCTTACGCCACTCTACTCTACATCACTGCACTTTATGCCACTACTCTATGCTACAGCAAACAAATGATGGACAGAATGCTGACAATGCAAACATTCTCCCCTAGTCAAAAGATCTGGGTTAAATCCATCCTTCTTTTGCCCACTACGCCACCCCAATTTGGACCCAGCCATATGTAAATCAGTCTTGACCCTGTGGCCCATGGGAACAGTCCAGACCAAACTGCCAGGCCAGGTCCTCCCTGGACCGGAAACAAGCATTCTGGGACTGGTTTCAGGGTATGTCACCCTTCTTCAGAAAGCCTAGCTTGAATCCAGAGGCACAGTGAGCAAGGTACCCACGTCTGGGCATACCCATCCCACTTAGGGTAAAAAGTGTTACAGCAAACAAATGATGGACGGAATGATGACAATGCAGACATTTTCCTCCAGTCAAAAGATCTGGGTTAAATCCATCGTTCTTTTGCCCACAACACAACCCCAGTTTTGACCCAGCCATATGCAAATCAGTCTGAACCTGTGCCCCATGTCAATAGTACAGACCAACCTGCCAGGCCAGGTCCTCCCTGGACCGAAAACAAGCATCTTGGGACCAGTTTCAGGGTTTGTCATCCTTCTTCAGCCAGGCTAGCTTGAATCCAGGCAAGCCAGGCAAGCCAGGCTAGCTTGAATCCAATGGAGCAAGGGACCCACGTCTGGGCATACCCATCCCACTTAGGGCGAAAGGTGTTACAGTAAACAAATGATGGACGGAATGCTGACAATGCAACATTCTCCCCAGTCAAAAGATCCGGGTTAAATCTATCGTTCTTCTGCCCACTATGCCACCCAAGTTTGGACCCAGCCATATGCAAATCAATCTTGACCCTGTGCCCCATGGGAACAGTCCAGACCGAACTGCCAGGCCAGGTCCTCCCTGGACCAGAAACAAGCATCCTGGGACCGGTTTCAGGGTATGTCACCCTTTTTCAGCCAGACTAGCTTGAATCCAGTGGCACAGTGAGCAAGGGACCCACGTCTGGCATTGTGGGCAAAAGAACAATGGATTTAACCCAGATCTTTTGCCTGGAGAGAATGTTGGTATTGTCGGCATTCCGTCCATCATTTGTTTGCTGTAATACTACTCTATGCTACTGCACTGTACTCTGCACCACTCCACTCTACCCTGCACCACTGCACTCTACGCCACTTCACTCTACTCTGTGCCGCTCTATGCCATTGCACTCTACTCTGCACCACTCTACTTTGCACCACTCTTCTCTATACCACTGCCCCATGCTACTCTGTTCTTAACCAATGCACTCTGCACCAATGTATGCAACACCACTTTACTCAAAACCAAGGCAACCTACACCACTACATGGTATGCCACTCTATTCTTCTCAATCCACTGTACTCTATGCCACTGCACTCTAGTCTGTGCCACTCTATTCTGAGCCACTCTACTCCTTGCCACTGCACTCTATGTCATTCTACTCTGCAAGACTGCACTCTCGGCCACTGAACTTAATGCCACTCTCCTCAGTACCCCTGTACTCTACGCCACTGCACGCTATGCCACTGCAAGATATGCCACTCTAGACCGTTTCATTCTATGCCACTGCACTCTGAGACACTCTGTTCTACTCTGCACCACTGTACTATGCGCCACTGTACTCTGCGTCACTCTAATCTGTGCCACTGTACTCGTCACTATTGTTCTCCATGTCACTGCACTCTAAGCTACTCTATTTTATTCTGCACCACTGTATTCTATGCCACTTCTCTCTGCCCCACTCTACTCAGGACCACTCTACTCTATGCCACTGCACTCTACTCTGCACCACTCAAATCTACTCTATTACACTCTACACCGCTACACTCTGCCTCACCCCACACAATCTAATCTATTCTGCACCACTGCACTCCACACAATGGCACTCTAAGTCTCTCTAGTCTACACCATAGCACTCTGTGCCACACTACCCTGCACCGCTGTAATCTACTCTGCACCACTCTAGCCTGAATCACTCAATCTATGCTACTTCACTCTATTCTACATACACTCTATCTATGCAATTGCACTTTATGCCACTGAACTCTACTCTGCACCACTCTAATCTCCGCCACTCTACTCTACATCGATGTAGTCGATGTCAATGTGCTCTATGTACTTTACTCAAAACCAATGCACTCCATACCATTGTGCTCTACACCACTACACACTATGCCACTGCAAGCAATACCACTCTGCACCATTTCATTCTATGCCACTGCACTCTGTTCTACTCTGCACCACTGTACTCTGTGGCACTCTACACTGCACCAATCTGCTCTGCACCACTGCACTCTTCAACAATCTACTCCGCAAGACTGCACTCTCTACCACTGATTTTAACACCACCCTACTCTTCACAACTGCACTCTAGACCAGTGGTTCCCAAACTTTTGACTCCTGAGGACCCCCATTGAGTCACCACTGGAAGCCGGGGACCCCATGCAATTTGTATGAGTTAAATTTCAAAAGTTAAAACAGTAATTCGAAAAAAAGACACACGTGTGCACACAAAACAAATACTCAAAGTACTAAGGATTTAGGGGCCAGATGTAGAGCCATTTCTTTTAGCGCCTCGCAATTGGCGTCACATTGCGAGTGGCAAATTGCGAGTTGCTAAATGAAATGTACAACAGTGTGTTTAACACTGTTTGGGATTCCCAATGGGGTCGCAAATTACGAGGTTCATTAATATTAATGAGCCTCTCGCAATTTGCGAGCCCATTGGGAATGCCAGCCCTCCCAGCGATGGTGGCCTGCAGGCAGAGGTCCCTGGGACCACTGCCTGCCCTTAAAAAATAATTTTGCATGCATTTGCAAAGGGGAAGCTGTCCCCTGGGGACCCCTTCCCATTTGCAAATGCATTACCATCTACTTAAAGTAGGTGGTAATTGTGACTGTTTTGCGACCGCAAAACATTTGTACATGGTTTTGAGACTCGCTGTTTGGAAGTGAATGCCCCTTCCAAATAGCAAGTTGCAAAACCTATTTAGAGAGTCGCAAACAAATTGCGACTCGCGAAATAGGCTATGTACATGGCCTAATAGGTTTTTGCATGCGCAAACGGGTTTGCGAACCCGTTTGCGCATATAAAAACAGATCGTACATCTGCTACTTAGTATTTTATATTGAAGTCACATGTATTTCATTTGTTTTATAGCATCTCTATACCATTGTAGGATGTCAGAGCACTTTACATCACACACATATAGAGACTTTGAATCATACATGTAAATCAGTGTGTATATAAAATGTTTAAAGAGTGCTTGGTCTGGAAAAGCACAAACTCAGGATTCAGAACATAACACAGTGCCTAGCATTGACTTTAACATTAAAAATGTATTTCCACCCAAACATTTTTTTTAGCAGCATCAGGATAATGAATAACTGGGACAAAATATAAGTTACTAACTGGTACCATGCAGTTTGCAAGCAGCTCTTTGATGACAGTTTATAGGTCCCTCTGCTAGATTACGATTGTCACTTATGAAGTGCACAGTAACAAAAGAATCTCTGTGACAAAAGCAGTAACCACGAACCTAGGCACATAAAATACTGCTTTTTAAGATGTATGTTACACGGTCTTTGCAGTAGGCACATTAACCCTCTGTGCTACATTAGTTAAATCAAAGCTGCCACTGAACAAAACTCTCCTTGCTCTCCAGCAGGTACATTAATCACTGGCATTCTCTTGACACTTGTATTGTTGCTGGAAAGCTGCTAATTATACAAGAAATGTTTCTGTGCTTTTAAAACTGTTGCCTACGGACCCCCTGGGAATGTGTCACAGACCCCTGGGGGTCCGCGGACCACAGTTTGGGAAACACTGCTCTAGACCATTGTGCTCTACGTCACTGCCATCTACCCAACTCTGTTTTATTCTGCACCTCTGTACTCAATGCTGCTGCTCTCTCCATCACTCTACTCTGCACTGCTCAACTCTACACCACTCTACTCTATGCCACTTCACTCTACTCTGCACCACTTAACTCTACTGTGCTCTACACCACTACACTCTGCTTCACTTCACGCCACTCTAATCTATTCGGCACCACTGCACTCTGTGGCACTCCACTCTACACCTCTGCTCTCCACCCTGCACCATTCCACTCTACACTGAACCACTCCACTCTATTCTGACACACTACCCCACTCCACTCTATGCCACTCCACTCTATTCTACGACACATTACTCCACTCCACTCAATGCCACTCGATTCTACTCTACGCCACTTCACTCTACAACACTCAACTCTACTCTTTGCCATTTCACTCTCCTACACTACTCCACTCTATGCCACTCCAGTATAATCTAATATGCTCTGTTCAAATCTACAACACTCTACTCCACTCTTAACAACACCCTCTATGCCACTCCACTCTGCTGTAGCGTACACCACTACACATCACTTTATGCCACTCCACTGAACTCTACTCCACTATACACCATTCCACTCTACAGCACTGTACTCCATCCATGACACTGCATGCCACTGCATGACACTTTAATTCACTCTACACCACGCCACCTAACTCCACACCACTCTATACTACTCCAGGCACCCCTCTACTTTTCACAACTGCAGTCTAGACCATTGTGCTCTACGTCACTGCCATCTACCCAACTTTCTTGTATTCTGCACCACTGTACTCAATGCTGCTGCTCTTTGCACCACTCTACTCTGCACTGCTCAACTCTACACCACTCTACTCTATACCACTGCACTCTACTCTGCACCACTCAACTCTACTGTGCTCTACACCACTCAACTCTACTGTGCTCTACACCACTACACTCTGCCTCCCTTCACCCACTCTAATCTATTAGGCACCACTGAACTCTATGCCACTCCACTCTACACCTCTGGCTGAAGACGGCTGATAGCCAGAAACCAGTCCTAGGATGCTTGATTCCTGTCCAGGAAAGACATGGTTTGGCAGTTCGGGCTGGACTCTTCCCATGAGGCACAGGGTCAAGACTGATTTGCATATGACCATGTCTGAACTGGGGTGGCTTGGTGAGCAAAATAATGATGGATCACACCCAGATCTGTGACAGGGGGTGAATGTTTTGCCATTGTGCAACATTCCGTCCATCATTTTGTGTGTTTTGCTGTTCACCCTATGTGGGAAGGGTATGCCCAGACGTGGGTCCCTTGCTCACTAAGCCACTGGAGTCAAGCTATCCTGGCTGAAGATGGCTGATAGCCAGAAACCGGTCCTAGGATGCTTGATTCCTGTCCAGGAAAGACATGGTTTGGCAGTTTGGGCTGAACTGTTCCCATGAGGCTCAGGGTCAAGACTGATTCGCATATGGCCATGTCTGAACTGGAGTGGCTTGGTGAGCAAAATATCGATGGATTAAACCAAGATCTGTGACTGGGGGTGAATGTTTTGCCATTGTGCAACATTCCGTCCATCATTTTGTGTGTTTTGCTGTACTCCACTACACAACACTTTATGCCACTCCACTGAACTCTACTCCACTATACGCCATTCCACTCTACAGCACTCTACTCCATCCATGACACTGCATGCCACTGCATGACACTTTAATTCACTCTACTCCATGCAACCTAACCCCACACCACTCTATGCTACTCCAGGCACCACTCTACTCTTCACAACTGCAGTCTAGACCATTGTGCTCTACGTCACTGCCATCTACCCAACTTTCTTTTATTCTGCACCACTGTACTCAATGCTGCTGCTCTCTGCACCGCTCTACTCTGCACTACTCAACTCTACACCACTCTACTCTATACCACTACACTCTACTCTGCACCACTCAACTCTATTGTGCTCTACACCACTCAACTCTACTGTGCTCTACACCACTACACTCTCCCTCACTTCACTACACTCTAATCTATTTGGCACCACTGAACTCTATGCCACTCCACTCTACACCTCTGGCTGAAGACGGCTGATAGCCAGAAACTGGTCCTAGGATGCTTGATTCCTGTCCAGGAAAGACATGGTTTGGCAGTTCGGGCTGGACTCTTCCCATGAGGCACAGGGCCAACACTGATTTGCATATGGCCATGTCTGAACTGGGGTGGCTTGGTGAGCAAAATAACGATGGATCAAACCCAGATCTGTGACTGGGGGTGAATGTTTTGCCATTGTGCAACATTCCGTTCATCATTTTGTGTGTTTTGCTGTTCACCCTATGTGGGAAGGGTATGCCCAAACGTGGGTCCCTTGCTCACTAAGCCACTGGAGTCAGGCTATCCTGGCTGAAGACGGCTGATAGCCAGAAACCGGTCCTAGGATTCTTGATTCCTGTCCAGGAAAGACATGGTTTGGCAGTTCGGGCTGGACTGTTCCCATGGGGCTCAGGGTCAAGACTGATTTGCATTTGGCCATGTCTGAACTGGGGTGGCTTGGTGAGCAAAATAACAATGGATTACACCAAGATCTGTGACGGGGGTGAATGTTTTGCCATTGTGCAACATTCCGTCCATCATTCTGTGTGTTTTGCTGTACACCACTACACAACACTTTATGCCACTCCACTGAACTCTACTCCAATATAAGCCATTCCACTCTACAGCACTCTACTCTATCCATGACACTGCATGCCACTGCATGGCACTTTAATTCACTCTACTCCAAACCACCTAACTCCACACCACTCTATGCTACTCCAGGCACCACTCTACTCTTCACAACTGCACTCTAGACTATTGTGCTCTGCGTCACTGCCATCTACCCAACTTTGTTTTATTCTGCACCACTGTACTAAATGCTGCTGCTCTCTGCACCACTGTACTCTGCACTGCTAAACTCTACACCACTCTACTCTATACCACTACACTCTACTCTGCACCACTCAACTCTACTGTGCTCTACACCACTCAACTCTACTGTGCTCTACACCACTACACTCTGCCTCACTTCACAACACTCTAATCTATTTGGCACCACTGAACTCTATGCCACTCCACTCTACACCTCTGGCTGAAGACGGCTGATAGCCAGAAACCGGTCCTAGGATGCTTAATTCCTGTCCAGGAAAGACATGGTTTGGCAGTTTGGGCTGAACTGTTCCCATGAGGCTCAGGGTCAAGACTGATTCGCATATGGCCATGTCTGAACTGGGGTGGCTTGGTGAGCAAAATAACGATGGATTAAACCAAGATCTGTGACTGGGGGTGAATGTTTTGCCATTGTGCAACATTCCGTCCATCATTTTGTGTGTTTTGCTGTACTCCACTACACAACACTTTATGCCACTCCACTGAACTCTACTCCACTATACGCCATTCCACTCTACAGCACTCTACTCCATCCATGACACTGCATGCCACTGCATGACACTTTAATTCACTCTACTCCATGCAACCTAACTCCACACCACTCTATGCTACTCCAGGCACCACTCTACTCTTCACAACTGCAGTCTAGACCATTGTGCTCTACGTCACTGCCATCTACCCAACTTTCTTTTATTCTGCACCACTGTACTCAATGCTGCTGCTCTCTGCACCGCTCTACTCTGCACTACTGAACTCTACACCACTCTACTCTATACCACTACACTCTACTCTGCACCACTCAACTCTACTGTGCTCTACACCACTCAACTCTACTGTGCTCTACACCACTACACTCTGCCTCACTTCACAACACTCTAATCTATTTGGCACCACTGAACTCTATGCCACTCCACTCTACACCTCTGGCTGAAGACGGCTGATAGCCAGAAACCGGTCCTAGGATGCTTGATTCCTGTCCAGGAAAGACATGGTTTGGCAGTTCGGGCTGGACTCTTCCCATGAGGCACAGGGTCAACACTGATTTGCATATGGCCATGTCTGAACTGGGGTGGCTTGGTGAGCAAAATAACGATGGATCAAACCCAGATCTGTGACTGGGGGTGAATGTTTTGCCATTGTGCAACATTCCGTTCATTATTTTGTGTGTTTTGCTGTTCACCCTATGTGGGAAGGGTATGCCCAGACATGGTCCCTTGCTCACTAAGCCACTGGAGTCAGGCTATCCTGGCTGAAGACGGCTGATAGCCAGAAACCGGTCCTAGGATGCTTGATTCCTGTCCAGGAAAGACATGGTTTGGCAGTTCGGGCTGGACTGTTCCCATGGGGCTCAGGGTCAAGACTGATTTGCATTTGGCCATGTCTGAACTGGGGTGGCTTGGTGAGCAAAATAACGATGGATTAAACCAAGATCTGTGACTGGGGGTGAATGTTTTGCCATTGTGCAACATTCCGTCCATCATTCTGTGTGTTTTGCTGTACACCACTACACAACACTTTATGCCACTCCACTGAACTCTACTCCAATATAAGCCATTCCACTCTACAGCACTCTACTCTATCCATGACACTGCATGGCACTTTAATTCACTCTACTCCAAACCACCTAACTCCACACCACTCTATGCTACTCCAGGCACCACTCTACTCTTCACAACTGCACTCTAGACTATTGTGCTCTGCGTCACTGCCATCTACCCAACTTTGTTTTATTCTGCACCACTGTACTAAATGCTGCTGCTCTCTGCACCACTGTACTCTGCACTGCTAAACTCTACACCACTCTACTCTATGCCACTGCACTTTAGTCTGCACCACTCAACTCTACTGTGCTCTACACCACTCAAATCTACTGTGCTCTACACCACTACACTCTGCCTCACTTCACACCACTCTAATCTAATTGGCACCACTGAACTCTATGCCACTCCACTCTACACCTCTGCACTCTACCCTGCACCATTCCACTCTACACTGAACCACTCCACTGTATGCCACTTCACTCTACTCTGGAACAATCTACTCTGTGCCATTGCACCCTATACCACTGAACTCTACTGTGCACCACTACTCTATGCCACGGTTCTCTATTTCACTGCACTATGCACCACTTTACTCAAAACCAATGCACTCAACACCACTGCACTCTATCACAATCAACTCCACACCACTGTACTTTATGCCACTTCGCACTAGGCCATTTTACGATACTTCACTCTACAATGCTCCAATCTATGAGGCTGCACTCCATTAAACAATTTTCCACTCTATGACACTCTACTTCACTCTACAACACTATACTTCACTCTACAACAGTAGTCCACTCTATGCCCCTCTAGCCAACTCCCTCTATTCCACTTTACTCCACTCTGTTGTGACACACTACCCACTCCACTCTATGCCACTCCACTCTATTTTACGACACTACTCCACTCCACTCGATGCCACTCCATTCTACTCTACGCCACTCTACAACACTTGACTCTACTCTTTGCCATTTCACTCTCCTACACTACTCCACTCTGTGCTACTCCAGGATACTCTAATATGCTCTGTTGAAATCTACAACACTCTACTCCACTCTTATCAACACCATCTGAGCCACTCCACTCTGCTCTACATCACTCACAACACTTTATGCCACTCCACTCAATTCTTATCCACTATACCCCATTCCACTCTACAAGAACTCAACTCCATCCATGCCACTCAATGCCACTCCAAGACACTTTTTAATTGACTTTACTTCAAGCCACCTCCATAACACTGCACTCTATTCCACTTTAAGACACTCCATGCCACTATCCTTTACCCCATTAACTTTCAGCCATGCTGAGCAGAAACTGCGCTGGTGTGCAATATGGTTAAACAATAGCTCTTGCATTGGTGAGTCATACTGGCTTTGCCAATGCTTGTTTAAAAATGTGATTAGTGTGGACAAACTAACAAGCAACAAACTATGCAATGCATTTGGCACAATTCGGCAGAGATATTCGGGATCCGGAAGGTGAAGAGGGAATCTTGGGTGATAGCCAGGTACTGTTTATAATAAAGGAACACAGAAGAAATTGGCCATGCTGAGATTGTCTGCATGCATGCTCCTCAGCTCTCAGTCACATGACTGATGCTTAGATTGCTAGTAGTTTCTACGTTAGTGGTGTGTAAAGTTAAGAACGCCATAATTTTGTAGCTTTGTGAATTTTTTTAAATGTGGAGATCTTCGCCAATTACAAAACTCACAAAGATTGACTAACCAAGGACATTTTAAGTGGCCATTTGCAGCAGCGGGAACCCATGCCCAGTGCAGTCAGAGGCTGCATAAGCAGCGGGTTGATTGCTGTCACTCAGAGACACTCGACATTCCCTAATCCAAGCCCTACCTGTGGCCCATTATCAGCATCCCTTCCTACATGTCTAGAAGCAAAATTAAGGATTCCCATCTATGCAGGACCTCGTGTGGTACTGAAAATTCTGGACCCTGCTACAATGTGGTACCGAAGCTTTACACTCGTGTCAGAAAATATCATCGTATCATGACGAATTTGGTATCGGCAGACCGGTAATGATTAGGACATTATACCTATGCATTTGCGTCATGATCGAGTGATGCAATCACCTTAAAATCGTAGTTTCTGACTTGAACCCTCGGGTTCCATTTTGTGAGCGGCATCCATCTTGTGGTTGCCCTTACATAGTCAATTAACCAAGGCCGAATTCGATCTGAAAGGACACGTAGACCTTTGCTGACTCCTCTGGAACCTGGGCGAGCTGACTCCACTGCCTCAAGCCAAACCTGTTCGGGCAGTCCCCATCCCAATGGCCGAGCGAGATTAGCATCAAGGCACAACATGTCATAAACCATTCACCGCATACAAGCAACGCCTTATCACACACACACCTGTCCCTGTTTCTTCTTTATGGCTAGTTTTACAAGGAGGAGGTGCCCGATTTTATTGGGGTTTCATCGATATCTGATGGAAGTTCTGGACCTTGCTGGTAATCTATCACAAACTGGACAAACGAAAATATGGGCTTGCCATCATGACTCTGCTTTTTCTTTGTTGTGAAAATATGTATATGGTTGTACCGTAAAACAAAGAATTCTTGCCTGAAGCTTATATTTTTGTATAAAAAGAGAAGGCTGGTTCTGTAAAAACGAACAGTCTCCTGAGAATATACGCACCGGGCGGTATCAAGCGGTGTCGGTCCAAGCCAGATGTTTGTGAGGAGCTTCGTGTGAAAATTCCAGAGGACGGCCAGCCACTTCAGCGACCCCCGTATGTCAACGCGGTTCCGAAGGTCTTTGCTGCGATGTTCCCCGCGTCCCGACGGCTACGAAGGACTGCTGCCCTGAACATCGCCCTGTTTTGGACCCATTAATGCTTGGTAGAGCGAAACGATAGACGAGTCTTCTAGTGACGTCATCGATCATCAATACTTCAGTTAAGTATAAGTGGAGCGTCTCCCAGTCCTTAGTTTGATTCTTAGTTTTGGTATCCTTGAGATACGCTTTGTTTGGAACTTGCAAGCGCCAAAACCAAGGGACTCGTGTATTCACGAGAATATCGTATTCGATAATCCTTTGAAGTTTGAAGCTAGACTAGTGAGCGAAGATGCCTGGTCTTAGCAGACTTGGAAACTTGTTTTGTCTTGGTTGTAGTAGGGACTCCCGATTAGAGGATTTGTGTCTGGTTCCTCCGATTAGAACTCCAACATATGAGCTCTATGTGAAGCATGGCGTAGGCCCTATCACATATAATGAAGTATGGATCCGATACACCAGAAATGATGGTGTTTTAAAATGGCCACAATATGGTAGCTTTGACACAGAGATCTTAGATAATCTAGAGGTTAAACTGTTCAAGAAGAAAGCCCGGCCGGCGATGTTTGACTCTTTTCGCCAATGGCGCAAAGAAGCCAAACAGAAAGAAATGAAATTAGCGAAGAAAAATAAACGAGGTATGCCAATGGTACAAGCTGCCGCTACATTCAGGGATAATGAGGAAGAGCAAGAGAGTGAACAAATGCTTAGAAGTAGGAAGTTAGCAGTAGATAAATGCTACCCAGTGTTGCCACGTAAAGGACAAGGATCAAAAGAGACACCTGAGAAGGATCCTTTAATGTCCCATCTACTAAGTTCTCCACCTCCATATGCGCAAAGTGCTACAGCACCGCAACAACCTTTAGTTGTACAACCTCCTATTGTTGGACAACAGGTTCTAATACAAGCACCAGCTCCTCTACAGCTGGTTTCTACTCCTCCGGCGCAGCCCTCTCAAGGGCCTTTGCTACATACTCCATCTGCTTTTTCTACGACTTCGCCTACTGCTCCAACTATTTATCCTAATACTCCTTCTGCTACTGCCTCGACTTCTATTTTACATCAGCCTGTCTTTTCTGGCGTATCTGCCTTTCCACCAGCTTCTCCTTCTGTTTGACAGAGATTGGCAAACACTGTCACTGGTCTTTTCTCACCTTTCTTTGGGTCGCCTAAGACGACCCCTAACACAGAACGTAGACAGTTGCGGAGTCGACTGCCTGACTATCCCGAGAGAGAAGTACTGAATGAGTTAGCACGTAAATGGGTTACTGATACTGTAAAGTATGATGTTCAGTCCGTTATGGAAGTCTTCCGTCAGTGGGAAGCATCTACACAGAGATATGTTTTTGAACAAATGTGTATATTCCTCTCTGAAGATTTGGAGGGAAATGATCGAGAGTACAACATGAATGAATTATTCTGTGTACGGTTCAAGTTCGCAGAAGGCATGATTGTAGGTGCCGATGTTGAACAAGCAATTGAGATGTTGTTGTCTTATAGGAGTAAGGGAAGCAATTCTAGATCACTGTCCGAGCATGACATGCCAGGTAGGAAAAAGGCGCAACAGTATCCCATGAGAGAGGTTCCTCCAGTTTGGAGGGAAGGTGATGCAAATGCGAATCCAGCAATTCCACCACATTTCCAGCGTGTGTGGGTACATATTCCTTGGAAAAGATCTGAGGTTTTGGCTCTAAAGCAGACATTGCCTGATCCCCACAAAAATCCTGCAGGGTATTATAAGGAGTTATCACAGACTTCCAGTTCATGTATCATGAATTTAGCGGATGTAGACATGTTGTTTGGAAATGTTGTTCCACAGCCTTTATGGGGAAAGATTCGTCATGCAGATCATGATCAAGAATTAGGTGATACATGGGTCAATATTGCTGCTGCTGATGCTAGACAAGTTGGTGGCTCTAAGCCCGAGCCTTTAGTAGCAGAACTTCCTGGTAGGATTATAACGTATATGAAGACTTAATGCCTAAATTGCGTGTGAATTGGGACAAATTGTCTGCGTGCAAGCAGAAGAAAGACGAGAATGTGTCTGACTTTTTCACGACGTTTGAAGAGACTTTCGTCGATCATACTGGTCAGGATATGGCTACTGAGGGTGGCCAAAGATTGTTTGTAGACAAATTTGTACATAATTTGCAGACAAATTTGTACATAATTTGCTTCCTGAACTATGTAATAAGTTGAAAGATTCAGAGAGTGCTTGGGCTGTTTCCACGTCAGCGCAGATTTTAGCCACAGCCCAGTACTATGAGAATAGGCGCAAAGACGAGCTAGAGAAGGCAGATAAAAAGACTAAAGAATTGAAAACTAAAGTCCTTCTCCAGCAAGCTTATCCGCCTCATACTGCTAGTCAGCACGATTATCAGCAACCTCAGCAGTATTCGAGAAACTCTTAAAGAAACGAGTCTTCTCAACAGCGTTTACCGTATGGTCCGAATCAGTGTGCGTATTGCAAGGAAGAGGGTCATTTCAAGAATAGTTATCCGGCTCTGTTGTGACGTTTGCATGGTGTTTCTGGTGCAAGAGGTAGTGGTGTTCAACAGGCTCCTAGAGGTAGGGGTCGTGGAAACTTCCCCCAGAATGCTCCTTCTTTTCCGCCACAGAAATCTATGAATAGTTTTGACCAACAAAATAATGCGTCTTCTAAGACAGCTCAGTACTATGCTGATGACTATTATGCAGAAAACGAGAATGAGGGTAATGATTGCTAGGACAGCCATGGACAAAGAGAGGGAGTTGTTTCAGTTCCAGTAGATCAGAATGGACCTTATGTTGAGGTAATTACATCAGGTGTGTCAGAGCCTTTTCTGTTGGATACTGGTGCTACAAAGAGTTCTATTATGCACTCAAAGCTCTCTGGCGCACCTTTGTCTGGCGAAATGAATGTTTCAGTAGGTTTTTCTGGCGCCCCGGTTACAAACCCGATCTCTAGTCCTATGTCCCTCTCTGTTGGGCCATGTGAATTAGAAGCACCCCTCATTCTTACAACAAGTTGTGGTGAAAACTTGTTGGGATTGGATCTGTTAAAGAGATTATATGCGACTTTGTACTGTTCTCCTTCGGGAGTACAACTCACACTGGGTAAGAAAGTGGTTTCTCCAGTGTATTTGTCAAGAGAGAAACTTCCAACAGAATTGTCTTCTCTTCCAGATATACTTTGGGCTACTGGTTCTAATGATGTGGGTCTTTTGGAAATAGCGCCATATGTCATAACATTGAAAGCCAATGTAAGGTTGCCACGTATTCCCCAATACAAGATCTCTAACGAAGGTGAAAAGGCGTTGTTAGCAATCATTTATGATCTGATTGAGAAAGATGTCATTGAAGAGACAACAGGCAACATCTGTAATAGTCCTGTTCTGCCGGGTTTAAAGCATACTGATCCTTCCCAGCCACCTGTCTATAGGTTTGTGATTGATCTTAGAGAAGTGAACAAGATTGTTGTGCCACAGTTTCCAGTTGTTCCTGATATAACTGCCATATTGACTATGGTTCCAGCTTCAGCCACTTGGTTCTCGGTGATTGACTTGAAGAATGCTTTCTTCAGCATCCCGATTGACTTGAAGAATGCTTTCTTCAGCATCCCGATTGCCGATTGCTTCAAACGCGCTCCTCAGGGCTACTGTGAAAGTCCATCTATATTCAGTCAGGCTCTGAAATCACAGCTTGACACGATTGTTCTACCTGATGGTGCGACTCTTATTCAGTACGTAGATGATTTGCTGATCGCTGCAGATACTGAGGAGATTTGCAAGCAAGCCACTTTGTCATTGTTGCGTCATTTATGTGACGTGAAGCACAAAGTCTCTCTTTCGAAACTGCAATATTGTCGACAAGAAGTGACCTACTTAGGTCACATCTTATCGACGGAGGGAAGGAAGCAGACCCCAGAGAGAATACAGGCAATTGCGAAATTAAGTGTCCCAAGGACACAGAGAGAAGTGCGTGCTTTCTTGGGCATTACATCATATTGCAGACAATGGATACCAAATTTCTCCTTGTTGGCCAAACCTTTGGCGGCATTAACTTGCAAGGATACACCGAAACCCATTCCGTGGTTTGAAGATTGTCAGAAAAGCTTTTACGAATTGCGCAATGCGTTGTGTTCGGCTCCTGTGTTGGGTACCCCCGACTACAGTAAGCCTGTTACATTATACGTCCATGAGAAGGAAGGTTGCGCATTATCAGTCCTGACACAGTCTTTTGGGGACAAACAGCGTCCATGCGCGTACTTTTCAGCAACTCTAGATCGGGTAGCTAAGGCATTGCCAAGTTGCTTGAGGGCCACTGCGGCAGCAGCTGTCTGTATTCGACAGTCTGCTGGGTTAGTAATGAATAATACACTAATAGTTATGGTCCCACATGCAGTAGACATTTTGCTAAACAGAACAAGGACACAGCACTTAACTAGTGCTCGACTGTTAAGTTATGAGCTGACACTGTTAGCAAGTCACATACACATAAAGAGGTGTGATACTTTGAACCCAGCCATGTTATTGACCATTCCAGTAGAGACAGATGAGGTCGAAAAACATGACTGCTGCTTTAGGACAGAAGAAGAGACAAAAGGGAGAGTAGTCCTACAAGATACTCCCCTTCCTGAATGTAATGATGCTTTATGGGTTGATGGTTCGTGCTTCAAGTTGCTGAATGGTGATACGACTGCAGCATAGGCTGTGACAACGTTGCATACGATTGTTGAAACTGCATGTATCCCACACAATTCTGTGCAAGCAGCAGAGTTGATTGCACTTACAAGAGCATGTGTGTTGGCAAAAGGAAAACAAGTGAATGTGTACACAGACAGCCAGTACGCCTTTGGCGTAGCTCACAGTTTTGGACGATTGTGGCGTGAACGTGGGTTCCTGACATCGCACGGTTCTAAGATTCAACATGGTCAGCTAGTAAATGAGCTTCTCGAGTCACTGACCTTGCCACTACAAGTTACGATTGTGAAATGCAGTGCACACAAAAAGGTGACGGATGATGTTGGTCGTGGGAATGCATTTGCAGATGAAGTTGCAAAAGAAACTGCAAGGAACGTGATGAGTCGAATGTATGTTGCAGGTCCTGCGAGATGGATTGGTGATGTTGGCAGGTGCAAAGGCACAATTGAGAGTGTGAGATCCATCCAATCCGAAGCCACAGAGAAAGAGGTGAAAGAATGGAGAGAAAGCAAGGGTAGATTGGATGCGAATGGTTGTTGGGTCGAATTGTCAGAGCATCAGAGATGGTTGTTACCCGATGCGTATGTGCTTGCAGTGGTGACAATGGCTCATGGGATGGCTCACATCAGTGTGAAAGGGATCTGTAAGTTGTTGGCTCCAGTATGGCAGAATAGCGGAATCCCTAAATGTGCAGAGAATGTGGTCAAGAACTGTATGGTGTGTCTGAAGTACAATCCTGGTAGGGGAACCCCAACTCCAGCTGGTCATTTTGCGCCTCCAACGTATCCGTTCGAGGTTTTGTAGCTAGATTTCATCCACATGGAGAGGTGCAACAATCTGAAATACGTACTCGTTGTTGTTTGTGCCTTTTCCAGGTGGGTGGAGGCGTATCCCCTTAAGGACAATACTGCCTTGTCCACAGCCAAAGCCCTTGTCAAAGAATTCTTCCCTAGGTTTGGAATGCCTAGAATGATCTGGAGTGATAATGGGAGTGAATTCGTGGGACGAGTGATGAAGAGAGTGTGTGAAGGGCTAGGCATACATCAGAAGTTCCACACTGCAAATCACCCCCAATCAGCTGGATTAGTAGAGTGCTATAACGGCACTCTAAAATTGAAACTGGCCAAGATTCAAGCAAGCACAGGTCTTAAATGGCCTGACGCCCTGCCTTTGGCACTCCTATCGACAAGAATGACCGTTCACTCTAGAGTGGGACTTAGTCCACATGAAATTGTGTTCGGCCGCCCAGCTAACATATGGGGAGTGCCAAGGCCCACAAAGTTCAGTGAAATTGAGCATCCTGTACTGCTTGACTATTTGCACGAATTGACGACTAAATTGCGTGTTTTACACCAACAGGTCCACAGTTCCTCCCCGCCAGCGTCTGATGATCCAGGCCACACAATTGAACCTGGCACCTGGGTCCTGGTGCGAAACTTCCAGCGAACCAAGAACGAGCAGCCTCGTATTGCTGGCTACCCGCTCTGCAGTACCTGTCCACGGTAAGAAGAACTGAGTGCACGGCACCCATTGTAAAAGGGTCCCGTTACCCCTCCCTTATGACCGGTGGGTCCAGGAGGGAATTGCTGACTCTGAGGCTGAGACTGTGCCTCGCTGCTTACCCTTCAGTGATGCACGTTTGAAAGGAACTACTACAGAAAAGGAAAGCGATAACATTCTGCAAGGATCTGTGCCACCGTCAATGCAGTTGGACACTACTGAGCCTGAACTCCTGTTTCTAGACCACACAGCACCTGGTCGAAACCGTTATAACTTGAGGCCGAGACGTATGACTATGGACAAATAAACAAGTTTTTTCTTTTTTGATTGTGCAGCTCTCTCATCCACGAAACTTGCTCATTTTTGATTTTCGAACCGCCATCCGGTTCTGCTGCTAGGGTCGCGGTTGCCACAGTCTTTGGAGTGAAGCTGGAGACGGTTAGGTCGACAGTTCTGGTTGGTCTAGGGGAGTTGCCCTAAACTGACAGAAGCACTCCTTAGCAGAATCAATCTCCCACCGCGGGCAGCAACTTAGAGGATGGAGTTTCCCAAGATGGAGAGACCTGCCAGATCTACAAACTTTGAAATGAGAATATGCGCTGTGATGGCGAAAAAACTATTTTTAATAATATGCATCCTCATGTTGTGTAGTATAATGATGTTTTTGATTGGCTATGCTCTATTCACCTTTCGAGTTTCATTTGTACACACCACGCAGCCCACACCTCCTCCTACTGTTACCCCGCACTCTTTTCACCCTCTACCTGAACACGAGTCTGCCAGAAGATTAGAATTTGTAAATAACTCATTTGTCCAACTCCTACACCAGTACCAGTCTGTAATGAACACAACAAATTGTTGGGTTTGGACTTATGCCACACACGACAGATAAGGGTATCCCATACTTTGTCCTGCCATTTAGCTACTATGGTTCTCTGTGGGCTTTCCAGACAATGTTCCTGTTTGCCATAGAACCGTATCCCCCGCGTCCCACAGGAAGAAATTCAAGCAACAAGGCACTAGTGGCAGGAATTAGAAATATGAGCAGAGATATCGACACGTATTGAACGATTCCCAAAGATGAATTTAAGGCATACAGTAGATGGAACATAACTAAATATGGAATTTCCTTGAGTGAGAGCCAGCAAGCAAAGAAATACTCCCCAATCTGGATAGTACTCCATCAGGGTCACCTATGTCTGCAGGGAAATGGCAAAAACCCTAGAGCTCAGTTAGGGAAGAGTGTTTGTACTGAAACTTACGTTTTCCCATCTCAGACCTCCACTTCATTCCTAGCAGCTAAGGGTACCTACTTCGTCTGCCACGATAGAGCATATACATGGTTGCCCCCTGACTTTTCGGGCACATGTTTTATCTCGTTCCTGTTGCCACCCACTTACACGGCCGAGGCAGATTACCATCGGACAAGGACAGTTAGGGGTGCTGTGAGTAAAGACGACACTGCGGAACAGGAGTTTGGAGATTTCGCAAAAGGTTTTCTGCCGTTTTGGGGGCCTATGGTGAACAGCAGGAACATTCGCCAATTGACGAGGGTAGTTGAATCCGCCGTGATTGAAACGGCTGGTGCCCTTAGTAACTTAACTGCGGAGCTCCAGTCGGACCGCCTTATGACTCTTCAGAACAGGGTTGCCCTAGATGTCATACTTGCAGACCGTGGTGGGGTATGTAAAGTGATCCAATCCAGTTGCTGCATTTTTATCCCTGACAATGCTCCGACAGTATACCAGGCCATCTCCAAACTGCATAAGATCTCTGATTCCATCCACGTGGATAAAGGGAACTGGTCCTTGCTAGGGTGGTTCTGGGAACTGATATCTGCCTGGGGATGGAAAACTCTGATATTCATTGGAATGATCTTAGCCATTCTGTTCCTGTTCTGCCTGTGTGTACAGTGCGCTCCTGCAATATGTGGCCTCTGAGCTACATCATGTTAAGGAAGCCTGTGTCAAGCGACGAACTAAGTAACAGGATGATGCTACAGCAGCATCTCCATGACTTCATGAATACAGATTTGGACTCAGATTAGCATGAGTTATTGCCTATATAAGGGCAAAAGGAGGGTTCTGTGGTACTGAAAATTCTGGACCCTGCTACAATGTGGTACCGAAGCTTTACACTTGTGTCAGAAAATATCATCGTATCATGACGAATTTGGTATCGGCAGACCGGTAATGATTAGGACATTATACCTATGCATTTGCGTCATGATCGAGTGATGCAATCACCTTAAAATCGTAGTTTCTGACTTGAACCCTCGGTTTCCATTTTGTGAGCGGCATCCATCTTGTGGTTGCCCTTACATAGTCAATTGACCAAGGCCGAATTCGATCTGAAAGGACACGTAGACCTTTGCTGACTCCTCTGGGACCTGGGCGAGCTGACTCCACTGCCTCAAGCCAAACCTGTTCGGGCAGTCCCCATCCCAATGGCCGAGCGAGATTAGCATCAAGGCACAACATGTCATAAACCATTCACCGCATACAAGCAACGCCTTATCACACACACACCTGTCCCTGTTTCTTCTTTATGGCTAGTTTTACAAGGAGGAGGTGCCCGATTTTATTGGGGTTTCATCGATATCTGATGGAAGTTCTGGACCTTGCTGGGTAATCTATCACAAACTGGACAAACGAAAATATGGGCTTGCCATCATGACTCTGCTTTTTCTTTGTTGTGAAAATATGTATATGGTTGTACCGTAAAACAAAGAATTCTTGCCTGAAGCTTATATTTTTGTATAAAAAGAGAAGGCTGGTTCTGTAAAAACGAACAGTCGACTGAGAATATACACACCGTGCTGTTGTACTTCTAGGACGCTTGTTACTTGGTTGCAGCCAATAAATCTCGATCCTTGACATCACCTAGAAGACTCTGTGTTTCTGTGGTCCAGAACAGGAAGAACTCAAGAGGTCTTTGGGTGTTCCCCTGGCACCGCCGGGTCCCTAAAAACCCGGTACCTCACTCGCGGACATAGGGCTTGCCCTGGTAAACATTTTTTTTTATCAAGCAAGACCATATTGATGCATTGGGGAGAACTAGCAGACTTGCCAATCAGTGTGCGACCCCTCCCCAATGAAGTTTAATACAAGCCCCTTCTCCCTAGGGAGGCCAGTGAGGGTGGTCTTAGTCAGACGTCAGTACCTAAGCACTGGTGGGTACTGGACCCCAGAAATTAAAACTGTATGTCATGCCCCTCCAGTCAGAAACTGCTCACTTCTGATGAGTACCAGACTGAGGAAACATACATGTGTTGAGGGACATGCAGCACTGGCTGCGCCTGAACTTTCAAGCTTTCCCCTCTATACATTAGGGAGAACTGGGGCAAGCTTGCCAGTCTGTGGGTGACTCCATCCCGTTTTTTTCCCCTCAATATTATTGTTTTCTGTCACAGCAGGGCACCAGTCATATATCACACATGAGGAAGATACTTACCCCTGTGTGAGCTTTCTGTAGTTTTCTGTGAAACTTCTGCAGTGTTCTGTGTAACTTCTGATGGGTATGATGGTCTCAAAAAAGTCCTGTCGAAGCAAGAAAAACATCTAACTATAGAACCTTGTGTTAGAGTTCCATAGATGATCAACCCCATCTGTACATGCCAGTATTTACTGTAATCCACAGAGGAACTTCACTGGTTATAGGTTTATTGATCAGTTATTCTACCCATTTAATTGCCAACAGATACCATTATCTTCCAATAATTTAACCATTCGAAAAAAAGCACCGACTGAAATTCAAGGCTGGTGCTAAATTAAGCCCACAGCTTTGAGGGCCAGCAACAAGAGGCCACAAGGTGGCACCAGAGGGACTAAATGTAATACTAATAAAACACAGTGGTGCCCTGGCACTGTGATTACAAAACAACGGCTTGAAATTGCCTTTTTGTTAGGTCTGAAGGCCAAACCAACAACCTGTATTTTGCTTAGGGTTCCAACATGTATTTCATCAGAACTGCTTATTTTGACACTTTGAAAATAGTTCACTATTTTATGATAGTTAAGACTAGCTACTGCTTACTGTACTGACGCAATCAAGACTTACTTTCAAAGCAATCACACAATTGTATTTATAGATTGCACTCAAAAAGAAAGCGTGGGGGAACTGCACTAGCAAATAAGAAATCGAAAAAGCAAAAATGGGGAAATATGGAAAATGAATCTCCCGTGGTTGTACTTGATGGGTCGCAGTCTGGAGTGGATAAGTCGCCGCCCATAGAAGTTAATGAAGACTTGTTGCCATCAGAGAGAGGAGGGGACTTTGGGCTAAAATGGAACGGATATTTATAGAGTCCTGTCTCCCGATTCATGAAAGACTGAACTCTATTGAAAAAAGACTGTCTTGTCTTGAATCACTGTGTTTACCTAAATTGGGAGGGAAGGGTAGAGCGGGTGTGGAACCTGCAAGTAATGGCATAGGTCCAACTGGCCCCAGCCAGGCAGGCACACAGAGTTTATTTCCGGTGGCTACAAATACCGAAAGGGCTATATCAGTTCAAACTGGCACGACAGACACTCACCCAACCACTCAGTCAGTGTTAGCCGTACCTAGAGCCCCCGCTAATACAACGAATGGGGGGCTAGGGGGAAATGGGGGCTAGTAGCTCTGGTCAAGGCCCAACACAGGTAACAAATTTGGGACAAAGGATGAGATCGTTGGATCCTAGCAGGCCCCTGTTGTCTCACCTAGCTTTGCCCCAGGAGTCAGTAACTTTTGTGGTGGTTCTTGCAGGGGTTCCTTCCCTGAGCCCGGGCAAGGTCGAGGATTACAGAGACCTCAAAAATAAATGCATCCACTGGTTGAATCACAATAGACCCCTTCCAAATGGGGGAACCAGTGAAATCTTATTCGCTAGACGAGTAGATTGGGTGGGGCCCAGAGGGAAAAACATAGAAGGGGACTGTATTGTGGTCAACTTTAGGAATAGGTGGACAGTTAAGTATATTTGCAATTCGGAGTCAGGTAGCCCAGATACGCTGATAAAAACCCTGCCACTAACTTATTTTTATCCGGGTACCCACAGTAATGCCCACTTAGCACAAAAGTGGGAGGGGACAAATTGGGCAGGCGAGGAAACTCAGGGAGGTAACGCCATTTTTGAAAACGTCACCTGGAATGGGCCTTTAAATAGCCCCATGTCGCTTGACATGTTCCATCATCATAATAGGTATAGCAACCTGGAATCTGTAGATTGACTGTCGGAAACTAAGAATCCCCCTTCTTCTGTAGTAGAAAGTAAGAACTTGCTGGAAGTAAAAGTCAATTTCAGTGAGATGAAGCGCCTCATTACTTTGGTAGGATATATGGGAGACAAAGGTATATTCAGGGATAAAATAGGCCAAAATAGGAGGGAACCAAGTAGTTGGATAGGTGGTAACATGGATAATGGAGGTGTCAGGGTAGGAGAGTCAGGAAGCGGGGGGGACAGCTGTGTTAGTGAGAGGAAGGGAAGTACACAGATGGCTGACTGTGTGAATAGACTAACCAACTATGGCCAAAGCATAAGCCCAACACACAGTAAGGCAAATGGGAGTATCAACATACTCTCCTGGAATGTTTTAATTAACATCTATTCTAGGCCAACCCAGAGTGGGCAAGAGTCTATAGCCATCGAACAACTGATGGAATTTGCACAGACTCTTGAGCCCGAGGTTGGTATAATCATTGGAGAGGATTTCAACTGCCAGTTTGAACCCCTTAGCAAATTAGGCTTGGAGGACCCTGACGAGGAGAACCTGTACTGGAACATCCCGGAAACCATAATTCCCCCAGTTAAAGCGTGGACCCCGTTGGTTCTACAAATTACCTCCCTTACATTGTCTTTATCTGTAAGGCCTTGTAACGGTCGGCTAAAATCGGATAGACCTGGAAATGTGACTTTTAATAGAGTAGGTCAATCATCGATCATTGATTACATCCTGATCGAATCTAGATCATGGGACAAGATCCAGGATTTTAAGATCCACCCACAGACGACCAGCGACCACAATGCCCTGGTTTTGTCTCTAAAGCCAGGGATTTGGGGATTGACCAATAATCAGATTGAGCCGAATCTTGTTCGACAGCCCCTTCTCCTCCACAATAATAGATGGAGAATAAAATGGCCCCACATAATGGGCTGTCCAAACAGGCAGTCGCAAATATATCTTCAGGTTCTGCCCCTTCTTAATGACATGGCAGAGGTAGGGTTACTGGGTCCTGTAGATGGGAGGGATAATAGGCCTGTTGAAATTCATAACCAGCAAGCCTCAATAATGCTAGAGGTATTTTTCCCACTCCAGACCTACAGGGAAAAATCTGCCAATACCCACCCATGGTACACTGCTGATTGCCGTAAACTGAAAGGGGATTTGATTAAAGCAATCAAGGCCAATGACAGATCCCGGATCAGGTCACTATGGGTGCAGTACAAGCAAGCTATAGAGAGGGAAAGAAAGTCCTGGGAGGCAGAAAAGTGGGATGAATTGAGGTCTGCACTACAGTGCAGAGATCTCAAAACATTCTGGGCAATTGTTAGTAATGACGGTAGGGGCGGGAAGAACGCAGTAAGCCCCAACATAGCCCCAGCAGTATGGGAAGAAAATGTTGGTAGCCTTTACGCTCGACCGTCCAATGGTGATTCCGGGTTGGTGTCTCTGAGCCTCCTCCACGAGCATCGACTGGGGGGGCTCAGGAGATATCGATTCTGGAAGTGGAATCTGCCATTGCGAAGTTACTACCCAACAAAGCCCCGGGGCTTGATAAAATCCCCGGGGACTTGTTTCGGTCTGAACCGAAAATATGGGCTCCTTATCTTTGCGTCCTGTTCAACACAATCCTGATGGGGATAGACCCGCCAGAGACGTGGCGGGGGGCTGAGATAGTTCCTATCTTTAAAAAAGGCTGCCCTCTGCAACCATGGCACTACATGCCTAGCAGCCTGAAAGACATCCCACAGAAGGTATTTGGGCGGATACTTCTGGAAAGAATCCAGATATGGGAAGAGGACAATGAGATTCTGAGTCCATTACAAGCAGGCTTTAGAACAGGCACATCCACAATTGACCAGATCTTCCGACTACAGCTCCTTTATTGGAAATCAGTGAGTGTGGAGGGTGGCAGCCTCTACCTCATTTTTGTGGACCTGCGGGCCGCGTTTGATATGTCCCCAGGGACAAATTGTGGAGAGTTCTCCATGATCTGGGTCTGCAACCCTACCTCCTGGGAGTGCTGATGAGACTTCATTCAGGTAACTTCACACAGGTTAGATGTGGAAAAGTGGGAGAATTGTCAGCGCGATTTCCGGTGCAAAGGGGGGTGTGCCAGGGATGTGTGATGGCTCCCACTCTTTTCTGCCTTAATATTAATGGGCTTATTAAATACCTTCTAGGCATAAAGGATACAGATGCCCCGAGACTAGCTACAGGAAGAGTGCCTGCATTAATGTTTGCGGACGACACTCTACTGTTGTCTCGAACAGCTACTGATATTCAACGTACCCTTGATGGTTTTGCAGATTTTTGTGAGCTAAGTGGTTTGGAGATCAACCTGGCCAAAACAAAGTTAATGATTTTTAATCCCCCGAAGCAGACGCGGCCAAACCTGGCCCTGAACGGTACACCCCTCGAGAGAGTAAAGACCTTTGAATATTTAGGTATCACTCTCGAGGAACATCTGGGGTGGAATGTACAGATAGCCAAGTCTGCACTGAAACTGACTCAAACCGTGGGTGGGATACCTAAAATGTATAGAACATGTGCCTTTAAGCCGGCAGCCCCATTGTAGAAAAATACAAGGTACAAGCAAGAGCAGCCGCATTATATGGGGCGGAACTTTGGGGACACTATCGGCCAACAAGTTTGGCAAGGGTCGAACATTCATTTATGAGAAATTTGTTTGCCTTGCCTGTCAGTACCCCCCTGGTCCCTTTAAGGATTGACCTGGGACTACTTCCTGCGGAAGAGGAGGTGGCCCTGAGGCCACTCACTTACTGGCGAAGACTCTGGTCTGTCCCAGAGCTTGCCCCGTATTGTGCAGAGTTTCAGGAGGTTTGGGTTGCTTCTAGATCAAAGAAAATCCCATGGTTATCCCAAATTAAAGATCTTTGTGCTAGGATCGGTGTCCCTGAGCTATGGGAATTTCAGGAGTCAGCCTGCCCGGCCTATGCCATGGCTGACCTGGTATAAAGGTACAGGTCCCATAATTTGATGATCCTTCATGCCAGCACGACAGTTGGCAGATTGACAACTCAATTCTTCGATATAAAAGCAGAGTACAAGAAAGTGGAATTCCTTGATATGATTTACCCTGCCCAAGCGAGAAAGCTGTATTTGCAATTAAGAATGGGCAGTTTACCATTAAGATCATTGACCAGTAAATGGGATGCAAATAAAAGCACTGAGTGCCCGGCGTGTGGACACCCGCTGGAAAACTAAAGTCATGTATTCTTTTTCTGTCCGGCGTATGGGCTGTCACGCACTCGATGCGTAAAACCTATTTGTAGGAATCTGGGATTTCGCAATTGCGAATATGCGCTCAGAGTACTAAAGTATGATACACACCCCCCTGTTGTATTTGCTGTTTCCCGTTTCTTATATGGTATGTGGATTAACCAGAGAACCTTTATAATGATCTGAACAAGACTAAAGGTTTCCACAGAAGTCTTGAATCGCTTTGACAACTTTTTGGATGGTTTAATTCTAATTTTTAACTCATGATTGACTTTGCTGTAAATAGGTGTATATATATATGAAATGTGTGTTTTATCCTATTTTATGTATTATTCAAAAATGGATTTTAATGTTTTCTTGTTTGTTGTAACATGTACTTTTATGACCCACAGGGGTCAAAATAAAGTTATCAATGATGATGATGATATAGTCAATTACGACTTTTCCCCTCACAGAATGCAGTTACAGAGTAAATAATAAGCATAAGATCATTAGAATGTTGGAATCTCCATTGAAGAAAATGAAGTGGCTTAGTGCTAATAATGGCTGGTGTACGCCTTCTGCTTCAACATTGCAAGGTTTGTTTTTTGTTTCTCTGGTTTTTATGTAAACATTCTACCCTCAATTGGTATAATGTTCTAATAGCCTTATATCCATTCTGCTTTAGACTATTCTGGTTGTTAAAAGCCCTTTCCACTCCACTCCAGTATACTCCATTCTAATCTACTCCAGTCCACCTCTACTAGAACCTACCCAATTTGCTCCACTCCAATCTACTCCAGTCCGGTTCCCTCTTCTCCTATCTATCCCAATCCACTCCATCCTAATCTATCCCACTCCATGCCACCCTAATCTACCCCACTCACTCTAATATACCCCACTCCAATCTTCCCCACTCCACTCTTCCCCAATCTACCCCAATGCACTTCTCCCCAATCTACCCAACTCACTCCACTCCAATCTACTCCACAGCAATCTGCCACAATCTACCAAACTCCAATCCACCACAATCTACCCCACTCAACTCTACCCCACTCAACACCTCTTCCGTCTACCCAACTACACTCCACCTCAATTTACCCACTCCACTTCACTCTACCCCATTCCACTCCAGTCTAACCCAATCTATCCCAATTCACCCTACACCAGTCTATCCCATCCCAGTTAACCCTACAACACCCACTCCAATCCACTCCATCCCAATCTACCTCAAACTATTTTACCCCACTCCACTCAAATCTGCTCCACTCCAACCTACCCCAATCTACCCCACTCCATTTCAATCTACCTCTCTCCACTCTATTCTACCCCACCCGTCTCCACTTCATTCTAGGCTACTCTAATCCACCCAGCCTACCATATTCCAATCTACCTCACCCCACTCCAATTTACCCCACTCCAAGCTCCACTCTACCCCAATCAACCCCACTCCAGTTCACTCCAATATACCCCACTCCAATCTATCTCACTCCACCAATTCTACCACACTCCACTCAAATCGATGCCTCTTCGCTCTAGTATACCTCACTCCATTCCAATCTACCCCAGTCTACTCCAATCTGCCCTAATCCACTTTTCCGAAATCTATCCCAATCTAAACTAATCTATCTCACTCCTCTCTACCCTAATCTACCCCATTCTGCTCAAATATACCCTACTCTACCCCAATCAACCCCTCCACTCTTCCCCAATCTACCCCACTCTACTCCACTCCAATTTCCGCTCCAATCTATCCAACTCCACTCCAATCTACAGATAAACAACCCCACTCCAATCTTCCACAATCTACCCCACTCCAATCAACCAAAATTTACCTCATTCCACACCTCTTCAATCGACCTCACTAGACTCAACCCCAATCAACCCACTTCACTTGACTCCAATCTACCCCACTCCACTAAAATCTACTCCACTCACTCCATTCTATGCTACTCTAATCCACCCAGTCCAATCTACCTTGACCCAAACCAATTTTCCCCACTCTACTTCAAACTACTCCACTCCAATCTATCACAATATACCACACTCCCCTCTACCCCAATCTACCCCACTCAAGCTCACTCCAATATAACCCACTCTTCCAAATCTACCACACTCGACTCAAATCTATCCCGCTCCACCCCAGTCTATCCCACGCCTCTTCAATCTACCCCTGTTTACTCCAATCTACCTCAATCCACTCCAACCTACCCCAATTCGCTCCACTCCAATCTACACTAGTCCACCCCACTCTTCTCCAATCTACCTCCACCCACCTTCAATCTACCCCACTCCAATATGTTCCACTCCAATCTACCCCAATTCAATCTACCCTACTCCACTCTAATCCACCTCACTCCACTCCATTCTACTCTAATCCACCCTATCTACCCAAGTCCAATCCACCCTAATCTATTCAACTCTTACTCACCCTATTCTCCCTATTTTACTCCAATCTAGCCCAATCCACTCAAATCTACCCCCTCCACTCTAACCCAATATAGCCCAGTCCCCTATTCCCCAATCACACCCACTCCACTTCACTCCACTCCAATCTCTGCTCCAATCTATCCAACTCCACTCCAATCTACCATAAACTACCCCTCTCCAATCTGCCACAATCTACCCCACTGCAATCCACAACAATATACCCCACTCCACTCTACCCCACTCCACACTTCTTCAATCTACTCCACTACACTTTACCTCACTCTACTTCTCTCCAATCTACCCCACTCCACTAAAATCTATCCCACTCCACTCCAATCTAACCCGACCTACTCTACTCCAATCTATCCGAAGCCACCTCACTCCACCATACTCCAGTCTACCCCATCCCAATCTAGCCCACACCAACCCATTCAAATCTAACCCATGCCAATCTACCCTACACTACTACTGTACCCCATTCCACTCCAAACTACCCAACTCACCTTCAATCTACCCCACTCCATTCTATCCCATTTCAATCTACTCTACTCCAATGTATCCCACTCCACTCTACTCTACCCCACTCCACCCCAATATACCCCCTCCACTCTTCCCCAGTCTACCCCACTCTATTCCACTCCAATTTCTGCTCCAATCTATCCAACTCCACTCTAATCAACCATAAACTTCCCCACTTCAATCTGCCAAATCTACCCCAATCCAATCCACCAAAATCTACCTCACTCCCTTCTACCCCACTCCACACCTCTTCAATCTACTCCACTATACACTACCCCAATCTACCCACTTCACTTTACTCCAATCTATCCACTCCACTAAAATCTACTCCACTCTACTTCATTCTATGCTACTCTAATCCACCCTATGTACCCCTCTCCAATCTACCTCAACCCACTCCAATGTACCGCATTCCACTTCAAGCTACCCCACTCCAGTCTATCACAATCTACAATCCACTCTACCCCAATCTACCCCACTCCAGCTCACTCCAATATACCTCTCTCCACTGAATCTACCACACTCCAATAAAATCTATCCCGATCCACCCCAGTCTACCCCACTCCACTACAGTCTACCCAAGTCTACTCCAATCTACCTCAATCCACTCCAACCTACACCAGTCCACCCCACTCCTCTCCAATCTACCCCACCCCTTCAATCTACCCTACTCCAATATATCCCACTCCAATGTACACTAAATCCAATCTACCCTACTCCACTCTAATCCACTCACTCCACTCCACTCTACTCTAATCCACCCTATCTACCCCAGTCTAATCCACCCTAATCTATACCTCACTCCACTTCACTCCAATCTACCCCACTTCACTCAAATCTACCCCCACTCCACTCCAATCTACTCTACTCCAATCTATCCCAATCCACCCCACTCCACTAAACTCTAGTCTACCCCATCCCAATCTAGCTCACACCAACCCATTCAAATCTAACCCATACCAATCTACCCTACACTACTACTGTACTCCATTCCACTCCAATCTGCCTTACTCCACTCCAATCTACCCAACTCACCTTCAATCAACCCGACTCCAATCTATCCCATTCAAATCTTCTTCACTCCATTCTACCCCACTCCACTCTAATCTATACCACTACACTCCAGTCTGCCCCACTCCACTCTGCCCCAGTCTACTCCAATCCAACCCAATCCACTCTAACCTACTCCAATTTTCTCCACTCCAATATACCCCAGTCCACCTCACTCTTCTCTAATCTACCCTACTCCACTCCACCATAATCTATACCACTCGTCTCCACCCTAATCCACCCCATTCTACTCCAATCTACCCCAATCCACTCGACTCTACCCCTCCACTCTTCCCCAATCTATCGCACTTCCCTCTACCCCACTTTACCCCAATGCACTCCAATCTCTGCTCCAATCTATCCAACTCCACTCCAATCTATGGTAAACTACCCCACTTCAATCTGCCACAATCTACCCCACTCCAATGTACCACAATCTACCCCACACGTCGTCGTTTTCTATGGAGATCTGCAAAGAAGTGCTGCAGTCGACCAGAGGAAAAGTGTCCGGGTGGATCCAAGGGTGGATCGGTGATGTGAAGAACCTGAAAGCAGGGGGACAGAGTCTGGGTCACTAGCCAGTGACCAGGAAGGAACCAGGAAGGAACCAGGCGATGTCGCGTGCTTGAAGGTGAAGAAGGTGAGCTTGTCTCTTCAGCCACGAGGTCCAGGAGGCATCGATGATGACCAGGAGCTGGATACGAGCTGATCCATAATGGATCTAGTTGATTGCCATGTTGGTATCCGGATTGGACCCAACAAGCCTTGGCAACTGCAACCCACACAGGATGTCGAGATTGGCTCTGTTGCACTCCAGCAAGGTCTGTGGCACTTCTCCTTTGAAGGGAAGCTGGAGCAAGCCTGGAGCAACCAGAAAAGCAGTTTAGTACAATAGAAAAGTCTTCATGGGGCTCACTAGCCAATGGGCAAGGAACCGGAAAGACGCGTCAAGCTGAAATGAAAGAGCGGGCGTGGAGTGTGGAGGGCTGAGCTTCGGTGCAAATGGCGCTCGGGTTTCTCGTATCCCAATGCACAACTGCGAGGGTACCCCGGTAGTCCAGCTGTTAACAAAATGCAGGATGTCCTTGGTGTCCAGTCCCACGTCTCTCGTGTCCGCCATGGGTCTCAGCTTTGCTGTGGATGTGGGTCAAAGTTGGAGAAGTCTAAGAGTCCAGTTCCTGTGTCACTGAGTCTTCGGGTTCTGGCAGGAGCGTCCACAAAGCACACCGGCAAGTTACTGGTGGTGCCTGTTTGCACAGGGTGGTCACTCCTTGACCACAAGGGAGATGTCTTCCGTCTTCTAGTCAGAATAGAATGTCGAAGGTCCAAGAGTTCTGTATCAAAGTTTCTTTCCAGGATATTCTAAAGTCCTGGGGACACAGTTATATTAAGCTAAGGTGCTGGATTACATGCCTAGGTTGCTCCTATGGGTAGATCTGAGAAGGGTGTGGTTACACCCCTTTCCCTTTGTCCAGTTTCGCGCCAGAGCTGGGGCTGGAGTGCCCCAGAAACTGGTTTGAACCGGGCTATGCATGGAGCACCTTGTGTGCCCCAGGCAATGTCTAGATGCATTAACTGAATGTAGCCCTCCCTGCCCCAATACATAACCCCTGTCTGGGGAGTGCTGGCACCTCCCTGGACAGAAAACATATTGTCCAGGCCGCCCTTGCCGGAGTTTCCCCCAGCACCAGGTGGTCAGACTCGTGTCTGTGGCAGCAGCATCCATTTTGTGATGCTGAGGCTCTGTTTAACTTCAACCGGGTAAAGCAGTAACATGCATGTCTTTTCCCTCTAGAAGGGTGGAATGTTACCCCTGCGGCCAGAATTGGCAGAGGGTAGTATTCCAAAGTGTTTGACACCTTACGTGACAAGTTTTGATAAAGCCAAACCAAAGTTAGCATTAACCGCGAGGATTATAATGCACTTAAGAGTATATGGTATGGCTATATCATAGAACAGCTATAAGGAGATGGTTCCGAAAGCTGCAGAGGGGCTCAGCTTATGCTAGGGCACCCTCGCACATAAAACCAAGCACTCCGACTCCAGGATTGCCTCCAGGATTGTCGAGGCCTACCATAGGAGTGACTTATAGGTGTATATGTGTCTATATGTAAGGGTAGATATAGGCATACTATATCTAAGTAAAGGGTGATTACACCACCTTACCCAAGCTGAGTGATCAACCTGTGGTGTCAGTTTGGAGGGCCAGCCAGGGGTGGCATAATACATGCTGCAACCCCTGGTAGGCCTTGGATGCACCTATGCCCTGGGTACCTATGGTACCCAGGGACTCACAAAGGTGACCCAATACCCAATCTGGTATGTACCTAAAGTATATGGTATCTATTTAGAGAGAGAACAGCTGGGCTGTGGGTCTGATTAGCAGGCCCACAGCCACATTAAAGTCGAAAAACCAGAAAATCATAGCAAAAAGTGAGGGTGACGATAGGAGATAGGAAGCAGACCCTACTCTCCTACACAATCCCTCCCCCCCCCTCCCCCAATGCAGGGACATTAAACTAACCCTGACCAGTTGAGTCTTCATGTTCTAAGTGGAAATATCTGGAGAGTCCATCTGCATTGGCATGGTCAGTCCCAGGTCTATGTTCCACTGTAAAGTCCATCCCCTGTAGGGAAATGGACCACCTAAGCAGTTTGGGATTTTCGCCCTTCATCTGATTTAGCCACAAGAGGGGCTTATGGTCTGTCTGAATCCTGAAGTGAGTACCAAACAAGTATGGCCTCAGCTTCATCAGTGCCCAAACCACAGCAAAGACCTCGTTCTCAATAGCTGACCAACGTTTCTCTCTAGGGGTCAGCCTTCTGCTAATAAAAGCTACTGGCTGGTCTTGACCATCTTTATTCAGTTGTGAAGGAACAGCACCTACACCCAACTCAGAAGCATCTGTTTGAACAATGAATTATATGGAGTAGTCTAGACTCTGCGGAATAGGGAGCAGTGCAAATGGCCTGCTTCAGGTCATCAACTGCCTTTTGACAGATTACTGTCCACTGAACTTTCTTTGACATTTTCTTGGAAGTTAAGTCATTAAGGGGTGTCACTATGGAGCCATACCCCTTGACAAATTTCCTGTAGTAACAACAAAATAGAAGGGTGTTCCCCAAGGGGTTCTTTTTTAGGATGCTGGCAGGAAAAAATGGGGTAAGAACAATGTAATAGAAGGAGAGAACTGCCCTGCCAGGGTGTGATTATATGATCCCTTCAGCGAGATCCAAAGAGGGAAGGGGGGGTGACATAAATTAATGCTTCGGAGCCAATGATATATCAAACACATTCAGAGCAAATTATGGAAGAGTGAAAAAAGTTTATTTTTTTTAGAGATAACAATTCATAAATAGAATCCATGAAATAACATTCTAAAGCATATATACAAACACAGGAAGGAAGTTTTCCTCCTGGGGCCGAATAAGTATCATCATTAAAAGTTCATACAGGAAATAAGAATGTATTAACGTCCACACACTCCCACAGTCATTCACTAAACACACATACACATCTCAATCTCTCTCACTATCGAAATAATGCACACATAACCATACAAACATAGAAGAACCTAGGGGCCTGCAACATCACAATCAATGGTTGCTAGGGTAGAGAAACCAACATGGAGGCAGTTAAGGATGAGGTGCAGTAAATAGTAATACACTGAAGGCCATCCATGTAGATCACGCCAACGCGCGTTTCAATGCAAGGCCAATTTAGGCTGCATCTTCATCAGGGCATTGGAGACCAGGGAGGGGGATATACACACATTACTCTCATAGAGGAGTCTTATCATCATAGATTCTTCAATAAATCAGGTGAGGTTCCTGCAGAAAGGAGTTTCTCACGGGTCTATGTAGGTGAGACCCAAGCGAGCTTCTGGATTTAAACACGTCCTAATGATAAATTAAGAAGCGGGTACATCGTTTTCTGGTTTACTTCACAGGCCGTGCATCCCATTGGAGGAGACTCTGGGGGGAGAAACCATATGTCGATTAGGTTAACGTTCTGCGAGTGATCTTAATATAGTCTGGCAAGGTCAGGTCAGGAAGAGGTCCGATGGAAGAAATCGGGCCAACAGCAAAGTCCCCTGTGGCCGCCGGGATCGGCGTCCCGTGCCACGACCGGGCTATAGGGCGGGACCCTTCAATATCCACTTGGCAATCAGGAGAGGCCGGACATGAAGATCTGGATAAAAGGGAGAGCGGAGATGGGTCGCAGGGTCGGCGTCCACTCTCGTCGGCAGCAGGACAGGGACGAATCTATGATGATAAGATTCCTCTATGAGAGTAATGTGTGTATGTCCCCCTCCCTGGTCTCCAATGCCCTGATGAAGATGCAGCATAAATTGGCCTTGCATTGAAACGCGCGTTGGCGTGATCTACATGGATGGCCTTCAGTGTATTACCATTTACTGCACCTCATCCTTAACTGCCTCCATGTTGGTTTCTCTACGCTAGCAACCATTGATTGTGATGTTGCAGGCCCCTGGGTTCTTCTATGTTTGTATGGTTATGTGTGCATTATTTCGATAGTGAGAGAGATTGAGATGTGTATGTGTGTTTAGTGAATGACTGTGGGAGTGTGTGGACGTTAATACATTCTTATTTCCTGTATGAACCTTTAATGATGATACTTATTCAGCCCCAGGAGGAAAACTTCCTTCCTGTGTTTGTATATATGCTTTAGAATGTTATTTCATGGATTCTATTTATGAATTGTTATCTCTAAAAAAAAATAAACTTTTTTCACTCTTCCATAATTTGCTCTGAATGTGTTTGATATATCATTGGCTCCGAAGCATTAATTTATGTCACCCCCCCTTCCCTCTTTGGATCTCGCTGAAGGGGCCATATGATCACACCCTGGCAGGGTAAATTTCCTGTAGTACCCAGTCAGGCTCAAGAAAGCTCTGACCTGTGTCTGGGTGGTGGGAGCAGACAAATCCTTTATGGTCTGGATCTTGCTCTTCAATGGTTGAACCTGACCTTCACCTACAAGGTGGCCCAGGTATACAACCTTGCTCTGCCCTATCTGGCACTTGGCAGCCTTGATAGTTAGGCCTGCCTTTTGCAGGGCCTCCAAAACATTCTTCAGGTGGATCAGGTGATCTTCCCAAGTGAAACTAAAGACAGCCATATCATCATGATATGCTGCACAGTAGTCATCCAGACCTGAGAGGACTTGGTTCACCAACCTTTGGAATGTGGCAGGTGCATTGTTCAGACCAAAGGGCATTACCACAAATTGATAATGTCCTCCTGGGGTTGAAAATGCTGTTTTGGGTTTTGCATAATCAGCTAGTCTGATCTGCCAGTAGCCAGCTGTCAAGTCAAATGTACTCAAAAACTTGGCAGATGCCAATCTGTCAATGAGTTCATCTGCCCTTGGTATTGGGTGGGCATCTGTCCTAGTGACAGCATTGAGGCCTCTGTAATCCACGCAAAACTTCATCTCTCTCTTACCATCTTGGGTGGGATATTTAGGCACCAGGACTACTGGACTGGCCCAAGGGCTCTCTGAGGGCTCATTGACTCCCAACTCCAACATATTTTGGACCTCTGTCCTGATACAGTCCCTGACATGATCAGGTTGCCTGTAAATCTTATAGGGATCCCGCAAGGCTTTTAGTCAGAAAAGCAACCGGGTGCACAGCCTAAGTGAGCGCACTGTATACAAATAAGCTATAATTAGGTGGTGCAGATGGGCGAGTGGAAAGCCCTTTGAACCACTCAATTTTAAGTAGACTAAGCTACCAAAGTAGAGATTACGGGTTTACCCAATGCACTCAAACAACAGTGAAACATATATTATGTGACATGTAAACAAATAGTACAAAGAACAAAGCGACAGAAGTATCTCGGAAGCTCCAGAGGGAGAGTAGTCCGTTGGAGTCCTTTATTATGTCAAACAGCCAGCCAACACGTGTTTCATCACTATTGCGAATCCTCAGGGCTCAGGGCTATAATGGCTGTGTCAAAACCAGAAGGTCGCGCAGCTGGTGATAATTCCGACCCAGCCGGGCCCCTGACCGTTGGTGTCGAGATGAGGAAGAATCTGAGGACTGGTCTCCAAACAGTATGAAGCGGTTGTATTGAAGGACTGGGTTATTTAAGACCCAGCGGTGCCAGGGGACAACCAGTGCTAATATTCATAGACCTCATGTAGGGGTTGGCATGGGTCGCAACTGCGACCGTTGTCTTCCCCCTTGCGACCCCTGGCCCAGGCATTGCAACCACTAAGAGGTGGTAAAAGGAATGAAAGCTAAACAGTTCTGTGGTTACACTTTCTTATCACTCAGCAGCAAACGGAGAGTTTGGCTGACAGAAATAAACACAGCCCATCAGTGAAATTTACACTGCACAGAAGCAAAATGTTGTCACCATCAATGAGCGTGTGGCCCTGTCACGAGCTGCCTTTGCACTCTGTTCTGAAGGCAGTATGCTACAATCAAAAGTAACTGTTGCAACTAAGCATGGGCGGAAAATCCGTTACGCTCGCGGATTTTGCGGATTTTCGGTAAATTCGCAATCCGCGAGATTCGCGAATTTCCCGCAAAATCCGCAAATTCGCACGCAGCGGATTTTTTTTCTTTGCGGTGTAAGTTCGCAATTGCGAACATGTAGGTGCGGCGGCCAGCAACAATCTCGCACTCGCGAAATTACAAAAATTGCAATTCCGCACAAGAAATCTACTAGCAAGCAGCATAGACCTTCTGAAAATGATTATTTTTATCGGAATAACTCCTCAGGTTGACATTTGCCTGCACTTTTTTAGATTTGAGGCCTTTTGATTTTCTTTGGATAACTTTTGGATTAGAAATCAACTTTCTCATATAAGCTTGGTGGGGCATTAAAGTTGCTGTAATGCTGCTCTGCAGAAAAACGAGTTTTGCAAAAGTGAAAGCAGGTTCAAAAGTTAAAACTCATCATTAGTAACCGTTCCCTGTAGTGCTTCCTGACAAGGGCCCCTCCAAAGTTCAGTTGCTAGTTGCAACAATTGTTCAGTTGCTAGTTGCAACAATTGTATGACCCTGATCTGACCCTCACAGCAGGCTCATAGAATAGCTACAAGTAGGCCACAAAGGTCCTGGAAAAAAAATTGCACTGCAACAGAAAGCAAATTACAGATAAGGATGCAGGTGCCAGACTGGAATTTTAAAACAGTGACACATTAATAAATCAACCCCAAATTAATTCATGTCAGTTGAAGCAGGCAGGTGTGCTTGCTTTTCCCCCCCATAATCTACAGTGATGATGAACCAGAGGGTGGCATAAGGCATTGATGTACCAGAGGGTGTACCAGAGGGTGGCATGGGTGAACCAGAGGGTGGCATGGGTAAAACAGAGGGTGGCAGGGGTGAAACAGAGGGTGCTGGGAACCTATGATGATGAACCAGACGTAGAAACAACATAATCGTGACCGTTGCGAGCCGACATGTAAGTTCGCGATTGCGAACTGTTACAAAACCCTCGCGAACTGTCAGAAATCCTTGCGAACTGGCAGAAATCCTTGCGAACACAAAAAAAAATCCGCAAATTCGCGAGAATTCACGGATTTTGCGGATTGCGAGTTCGCAAATTTGCGAACGCCAGATTCGCAAAATTTGCCCATGGTTAGTTGCAACACAATTAATTGTTAATAGTTGAGAGGTCCTGGCAAAATAGGAGTCTAAAAATGTATTTCACACACTGTTGTCAGGTGACAGGAACATAAGGACAAAGGAATAGTTAACGAAGGACCAGGAGCAGCAGAGAAAGAAGAAGAGAGGAAGCGGGCATACCACACAGACAGGTGAGAAATAACAGAGTCACCAAAAAAAGACTATAGAGGCAGAGAGGGAAAGAAAGGTGAGAGACAAAACAAGTGAAAAATAAGCAAGATAAAACTAATATAGAATGAAATAGAGGGAGCGACGGCTGTGACAAAAGTGACAAAGAAATAGTCTAGAAAGAGACAGCAGAGAGAGTTAAAAGGTGAAAAAGCGACATCAGAGTGAAAGAGGGGATGGCTGAGAGATAGGTTGGCAGAGAAAGTTTAAAGAGCGAGTGGGAGAGTTGGAGGTAGGAGTAAGTGAAGTAATAAAGGGAGACTGGTGGGAGAAAGCGAGAGGAAAACATCTTTTAGAGAGAGAGGGCGAAATGAGGCAAACGGGATAGACAGAACTAAGATTTGGGGAAATCCACGAATTAAACTTGATTAGGGGTGGTCAGAGCTTGCAGTTGTGACCCTGGCGTACCCTTTGGAACCCCTGCCACTTCTGTGTGACACCCAGACCTTTGAAGTGGCAACATCAGTGCCAAGAACACAGGGCCAATTGCATTTATGAGGTGTCTGGGCTTCACCTGATTTTAGTATGCTAATAATAAATAGTCTATTGATCCCTATTGGAGACCTAAAAATGGAGCAGAAAGAGTCGGAAAGAAGACATTCACTACCAGCTGAAGTAAGTTAAGTTCTTTTAAATCTATGTTGTGTCTATGGTGCCGGTGAGAATACGTAAAAGAGATTGAGTGACTCATTGTGAGTGAGAACGAGTGAGGTGGAGTGTCATTACATGAGTTTGAGAGAGAGTGCGTAAGAATGAGTGAGTGAGAAAATTACTGGAGGAGAGAGTGAGTGAGAAAGAGTAAAAGTTAGTGTGAAGACTGTCACTGTGTGAGGGAGGGTTATTGGGATTGAATGTGAGTGAAAATGAGAGAGTGACAGTGAGTTTATCAGAGAATGAATGCTTAAGAGTGAATGAGAAAAAGTCAGACTGCATGAATGAGAGTAAGACTGATTGAAAGTGAGTGTTAGTAACTATGAGTCAGTAAGAGTGAATGTAAAAGAGAGTGCATGCAAAAGAATTAGAATGAGTGGGTCAAAATTGGACTAAGTGAGACTGAGAAAGAAAGAATGAGCGAGTGCAAGTGAGTGTGTGATCATTTATGAGTGAGTCCCAGCGATAGTGAGTGGGAATGATTGAGAATGAGTGAGGGGATGTTAGTGAGTATGAGAGAGAATGTGGTGCTATGCTTCCAAGTCTGCAGTTGGCTGTGATGTACTGAAGATAATTCTTGGTTTTTGACGCAGCCCTGGCAAAATGCTTGCCCTAGCATACGAGATACAATTCTCAGCATGCCCCTCACTGCAAATCAGGGCAAGTATTACGCCCAACCAGTTTCAAAGACCACCTGCCATCCCTGCAAGAACAGAAGGTAAACAGAGTCTTGATGAGTACTATCTACTTGTTGCAGATCTCAGTGGAACAGTCCAGGACATTCCATTTCGATTTAGTAAAATAAATGATTTTTAGTAGTGGAATACACACACTTCTCACTTCTAATAACATTTGAAAAATAACTAAAAAGCTACCACCGTTTGGACAGCTGTTGCTTTATTTATTGTTAATGTATGAAAATGTGAGTGAATAAAACTTCACTCCTGTGCTTTGCACAAGTGATACTGATATAAATTTGGCACCTTCACTCGATTCTCCAATCCCACGGTTTGATCATCAGGACGACCTTGGATGTCTTCCAGCTCCTGATACAACATGAGTAGGAGTCTTTTCTTAGTTTATTAGTGCCTCTTAATCTAGCCAAAAGTTCTCTTCCCGGGCCTCACTATCTCTTACACACAATATGCCTTTCACTAGCTATGAGATTATGTGAACACACCTGCAAAAGAAAGAACACTGCAGCAGAAGAAAAACTTTTACATTGAAGGTTACACATTGATGACCAAATGCTTAAAGCCTTTGGCTAGGCTCACTTAGTAAGACCAATGTGCACATTCAGATGCATGTTTATATGTGCACATACAGTTACATAGTAAATTCAAACATTAATACATGAGTACAAAAGAAATGTAAACTTCAGAAAAAGCAGTATAACTCGAAATACATAAGTATAAGTGTGAACAAGAATTATAAGATTCTAATGAAGACATTAGAGCGCACACTTATGTGAATCCCTAATTTCTACATTGAATGCACTCCAGCAGTATGTTTGGAGCGCCACTTTACAGTACTAAGGCTAAGGCACAGAGCAGATATAATATATGGTGCTAATATATGTATGGCTCTGCTGTGACAAATAGGGGTGGAGCTTAAATTGTGAGTTTCCAGTACAATATCCTTCCATTATTGGGAGGTCGATTTGTTTAAGTTTTACAATTAATTGGGCGAATTCTCCTCCCTGCAACAGGGATGAAAGAACACAGGGCCTTATTTATGAGAAGTGACGCATCGCTGCGTGAAAGCAGCGATGCGTCACTACTCAGTGCGCCCTCCTTGCGACATGATTGATGCGTCATATTTACTGTATGACGCATCATGTCGCAAGGAGTTTCAGATACGTCAGTATTTCTGATGTATCTGTATGGCCCAAAAGTGACGCATTGCTGGAGTGTGTCACAAAAGTGACACAACTCTAGCAATGTGTCCTTTCACATGGGGCAAGCCCCATGTGCAAGGGCCTGCGTCAGTCTTACGCCTGCACTGAGGCAGGCGTAAGACTGATATTGACACATTTGCGTCCTAGAAGTGGCGCAGTGAAATCTCATTGATTTCACTGCGTCACTTCTATGACCCTTTCTTGCGTCAGTACGCCCCCCTTGCATTCATTATACCTGGCACAGGTATAATGTGGCGCAAGGGTTTACAAAGTGACGCATCTACCTAGGTGCGTGACTTTGTAAATATGGTACAACAAGACGATTTTTTTACGCCACTGGTGTGTCACAAAAAATGATGCACCAGTGGCATAAAAGTGACGCACAGCCTCATAAAGGAGGCCCACAGCATTTAGCCATTTTTATGACGCCTTTACATTGATTAAGGCCGTTCATTCCCCCGCTCCCTGCCCTGCACTGCAATCGTATCACCTGTGGCAGCAGTGGGCACAGCTAACCTGCACACCCGGGAGGGGGGAGGCAGAGATCTATTTAACCAATGAGTGCGAGGATTTCTAACTCTGAAGAGTAAAAGTCACAGGCTGTGGCGGCGCCCATGTTCTTTCCTCAATAAATAAAGTAGGTTTAATAAACCTTGGAGCCTTCACTCTGTTATTTTATGTCCGAGGGTGGACGAGCAAACCCCCTGAAAAGTAACCCCCCAATAAAAAAGTCATGGACCGCACCAAAACCGTAATTACCTGGCTGTTCGGGATGCTTCGCTATGTTTTGAACTTTGCACAGGGCACACACAGTGTCACCAGACGGCTTTGAAAGAAACACTGCGCCATTGTGGCCATGAACCTCCCACGGTATCACCAAAAGCGCGGGCGGGGGCATGCCTCTGCTTCCTCCGAGGGCTGATGAGCTGGGACTCACTAAAATGTGACACGTTCTTTATGGGCAAAAATATATGATAAAAAACTGAAAGTGAGTGAAGGGCTAAGCTGATGGATGTGGGGCGAGAGCGACAGTACAGCGACAGAGAAAGGACGAACATGAGGGAAAGAGGACAGACAGAGGCAAAGGAGAGATAAAGAAAAAGGAGACTAGAGGAGGAAAGAAAGACGAGGAGGTAGAAAGACTAAAGAAGGGGAACAGAATCAAGGGTGAAAGGAAGGCAGGGATCACGGAGGGAAGGAATGAAGGAAAGGTGAAGAAAGGGTAAAAGTACCAGTAAAAGATGGAGGAAAGGATAACTGGAAGGACTGGTGGGTGAAAAGATAAATTGAAGGAAGGGTGAAAACATGACTGTAGGTATGGAACGGTGGACACAGGAGAGAAATGATGGATGGAGGGAGGAAAGAGCATCGTATGCTGAAGACAACTCTTTTGGGGAGGGTTGGACTCCCTGAGTGACTTTAGAAGTATTGCCCAAAATGTGGTATTTCTTTTTAATTTTCTGGCTATTCACATTACACCAACACTAGGTACATGGTTCGCTCCTGCACAGAGGAGAGATGGTCTACCCAGAAACCATGCAAGATGGCAATGGCTGGTGCGGATGTATGACGTTACTCCGCATACGTTACAACTACCTACCATTACAACGCGACCATTACAACGCATACCATTACAACGCATAGCGCTTTGGGGTGCTGGATAGTGGTAAGTATAATTTACTATTCTAACTCCAGTCCCCGTGGACCCTAGGGAAGGTGTTGGATAGTAAATTATACTTATTCCCTATCCTAGAGCGCCCCCCAGCGCAATGCGTTGTAATGGTATGCGTTGTAAAAGTCGCGTTGTAATGGTAGTGCGGAGTAAAAAATGTGTTGTAACAGGTGCATACCGCTGGTGCTCTTGTTAAGACAAGGGTACATTTCCTGGAGGGGTGAATGTAGGAGACATACTACCTCTACTTGCAACGATTCATAATCTGTGCAATGTAACTCACAGTGACATTGCACTACACTTCTCTCACCAGCTGCATTGTGTAGCAAAAGCTACACACATACAAAATAACAGTAAGACACATGAGATTGTCTGTTTAATACAATGATGTAAGGCAGAGCCAATGAAATTATGCGTCAGAAGAGGACAAATTATGCAGCAGGGTTGACTACATTATGCAGCAAGGAAGGGCAAATTATGCTGGTTTATGCAACACGTTTGTGATAGTATTACTTCATTATTTTGCCATTTTTGCACATGCTAACACTGTCTGAAAAACGTTTTCTTCTCATTAGTACTAACGTTAACAAATACAGCAAGGAACAGAAATGTGGCTAATCAACATTTGTAAAGGGCCTTCCACTGCACATTAACGCACGTCTCTGTGTTTTCAGTACATTTCGATCGCTTCAGCAAGAAATGTTTTGGGGTTCAACTCTGCACACTCTCCAGCAGATAATGGACGATGTGGCAATGCGATAGATCTATAATACTGTGTAAAATGCAGTGCTGAGAGTTGCATAATTCCAGTGGCCCTGGTCTTAGGTAAGCAAATAGCAGTTGTACATTCACATTTTGGATTCACTTGCAAAGCGGTTCCTTACCATGTATTATCTCACTGATATGGTGCAATTTTAGATGTGAGCAAATCCACTCACAGGGAAGATTTTCTGGTTAAACGCAGAAACCAATGTGAACCGACCCCGGCAGCTAGACCCATCCTCGACCTTGATGGAGCAAGATTTCGCACTTGCTTGAACTCATGAACCTCGAATAACGCTAATTATGTAACCAGCATGTTTGTCTTACTAATTTACCCCTTTTTCATAGATATCGGGTGTCCGAGTGAAGCTTGCTGATGTGTTTTACTAACCATAATGTGCTTGCATTTAAAATGGCTGCTGCTACACAGGATTTTCTACTGCGCATGCGTCTGTCATACTCACGTGACATGACGTACTCGCAGCTTTGGCGGGAAAACTGTCGCATCTGTGAACTACTGCTAATATAGCTGCTCTGTGTTCTCACATGCGAGAAGCTTGCACTGCTGCTTTTGCTAAGCTGTTCGTTCTGCTTAATCCTAATGCTATAGTTTATTATAAAGTAATGGGTATAGTGTAGAAATTCATGGTATACAGTGTATTCATTTTATTCTGTGTTCTAAAACTGTTTCCTTTACTTTTCATGTATCGTAATCTTTGGGCCTGGGAGGTGCTATTTACTCCATCGTGAAAGTCCTTTCCGCGCATGTCTGACTGCTGCGAGAAGATGAACTCTGTGGGATTGAACCCGAGCCAGATGGCAGTCACAGCCAAGATGTGCCTGGGAAGCTCACATCTGACCCCACTAGAAGAAATCAAATTGCATACAATGTATTTGTCAATAGAACAACCATTGTTAGGTGAAAATGCAGTTGTCATGTGAAAAGGAAATTGATGGGGCAGGAACAAAAGAAATTAATATTCAATACTGAAGTCTAAGAATTTTGGTGGTGTGATGACCTGTCTTCCTTTGCTGTCCAATCAAAATTGGGGATCCTTACACTTGCAACATTTAGGGGTGGTACACTGACCTGAAAAACAGTATAACTAGAGTAGGCTTAGTTAGTTAATTTGTCCGACTTGTCCGAATAGCTGACCTGTCACTGACCCAACGCACTCAATAGGTGACTAAGAGCAGAGGGCTGAGGAGCACTCTGTCGGGAGGTTCGCTGACCCATTCGGGGTTCTGGGAAGTTGAAGTGCTGGCGAAGCACTTTGCTGGTGAATACTGTAACTCAATTGGGGTTTTGGCTGATTCCTTGCAGAGAGGGAGTAGCGCAGGCGTTGCAACTGAACTGCGAGTGCTGGTCTTTACCTTTGGAGGTCCGGTCCTGATCCAAATCTGGGTTTCCTGTCCTGATTTCTGAACTGCACCTGCTGGCCTACTGGCACTGCAACCTTTGGGGTTCTTCTGTCCTTTCAACTGACCCGTGGCTAGGGTTGGTCTTCACACCATTCTAGGTAAATATAAATCTGTGGGGGAAATTGTCAGTATAATTTGCCTCTTTTTTTCTCTCTACCCTCCCTAATTTTGCTAAAAGCTTTCATTGCATATGTTCCTTTTCTTACCCTTCCCTTGGTAAAAGATAAACTTAAACTTGAAGTCCGTCAAATGGAGCGAAAGTGGCGAATAGCATACTCAGAACAAGACAGAGCCAACTACTGCAAGGCTCGAAAGGACTATCAAAAACTCATTCAGAAACATAAAACAGACTATTTCTCTAAAAAAATCCTTAATGCTCACAATAAATCAAGAGAACTGTTTAACATTGTGGAAAATCTGAGCGCCAGTGATAGAACTTCTCTCCCGGTGGTCCCCACTCAGGAGCTCTGCACTTCGTTAAACTCCTTTTTCTTTGATAAAATCTGCACCATAAAACAAAGTATCCCCACTACTCAGTCCCCCCTCCTTCTGGCTGACACCTTTTATAACTCTGCGACCCTGGAATCCTTTCCCCCCATTGACAGTGCCATTTTATCCAAACTCCTCACCAAGGTTAAATCAGGTTCCCCTGATGACATTTGCCCCCCTCACATTCTGAAAGAAGTGGGAACCAGCATTCCCGCGGGTATACTTTCTATGCTGAATGGAACGCTCACTCAGGGTAAAGTCCCAGACAATTTTAAAAAGGCCCTTCTTATCCCCCTGATAAAAAAAGCAGGAGCCAACCCGCTAGACCCGCATAACTATAGGCCCATATCCTTGCTGCCTTACTGTGCCAAACTTTTGGAGGCTCATGTCTGTAACAGCATTTCCAAATTTTTGGAAGAATCAGAGTATCTCGCACCTAACCAGGCTGGCTTCCGCCCATGCCATTCCACTGAAGCAGTCATTCTTTCGGTGCAGAACACTTTGAGGCGGAATGCGGACGAAGGGATCCATCAGGCTCTGGTGCTACTGGACCTCTCTGCTCCGTTCAACATGGTCGACTATACCATCTTGGTCGACCATGTCGAGCAGGCAGGTCTCAGGGGCCCTGCGTTGAGCTGGATTCGCTCATTCATCACTGGCCGTACTCAATCTGTCAGATTGGGTCCCTTCACTGCCCCTACTATACCCACCACGTGCGGAGTTCCTCAGGGCTCTTCGTTATCACCTTTGCTTTTTAATTTGTATTTATGTCCCCTTCTGTACTCCCTTAGAAAAGCCAAAGTTACCATCTTCAACTATGCAGATGATTTGCAGCTCATTTTTCCTTTGAACACCAAGGACTCTGTGGTAGAATTCCAAAACACCATGTCCCACATTTTGAGCTGGATGAACTGCAATCATTTGAAACTTAACCCAGGCAAGACCGAACTGGTCTTGCCTGGACAGAGTGCACTCGGTTGGAACCCCAGCTTTTGGCCTTCTAGCATAGGAGCCCCTCCATCTAAGTCATCCTCGGTTAAGAGCCTGGGAATCTTTATCAGCGAGGACCTTTCCCTAAAAAAACAGGTAGGAGCAGTTTTATCATCTAGCTTTTTCCAGCTGAAGAAAATTAAGAAAATCGCTTGCTTCTTCTCTCCGGCTGCCCTCACACAGATTGTCATCTCCCTGGTCCTGTCCAGACTAGATTTTTCCAACAGCCTTTATTTTGGGCTTCAAACTGGAGAGCTAAAACGCCTACAGCTGGTTCAGAATCAGGCAGCTAGACTTCTTTTGAATCTCTCTAAGAGGCAGTCTGTTAGACTTGGCTTGAAACAGCTACACTGGCTGCCTGTTGAGCAGCGTGTGGCTTTTAAAACCGGGTGCATTTTATTTAAGTCTCTGCATGACTCTGGCCCTCTATTCATTAGAGATATGTTTAAGAGATACATCCCTTCCCGCAATCTCGGGTCCATCCACAAATCCCTTTTGATCGTTCCCTCCTACAAGAGGAAGCGTCTCGGAGGCAGCTGCTTTGACCATCTTGCAGCTGGCTTCTGGAACTCTCTCCCCCTTCATCTGAAACTGAATGATAACATCCTCAGTTTTAGACACTCCTTGAAAACCTGGCTCTTCTCTCAGGCGCATTGCTGAGCTGCTTATTCTCTACAGTGACCGACGCGCTACGTTCCTTCCTATAGCACCATGAAGCCCCCGGGCGTACGAGCGCTTAACAAATACATACTAACATTAACATTAACATTAACATAAATTCGTATCTTGCTGTCTACTAGCGTGTTCCACTTTCTTACCCACCTTTTAGTTGAATGCTAACCTTGTTTTATAATTGCATAAATGTTCCTTCTTTTCATCCTCCCTTTAAAGTAATTAAACGCGGTTATTTGATTAATAATGTGTTCCCTTTCTTACCTTTCCTTTAGATACTTGCTAAAATTTGGGTTCGTCCTTGCATATTGTGTTCCCTATTCCCAACCGTTTATAATTGCGAAAGCTGTGTTTATTATAAGTATGTTCTTCATTTTTTACCCACCCTTAGAAAATTGTGCAAGTTGGTTTTAAAAATAATAGCTTGTTCCTTGTTTGATTGATAGTCTTATTGCTTTTAATGTGTGGATCATGACCTTTTTGTGATGATTAGATAAAGAGTTTAAAACTTTCCCAAGTCTGTGGTTATTATATGAGTGCAAATATTATTGGGTACCTAATTTTATCTAACTCCCTGATCCAAGAGGTTACAGGTACCAGTGACAAGGATTGGTAAGTCAATGGTATAGGACCTAGTGGAATAAAATAAACTGGAAGTAGAGCGAAAGTTACCTGATTGAATAAAATTTATATTTGAATAATGGGCCCAGGTGAGTATTGGTAGAATTTATAGTCGGGTGACCTGCGCGCTCTATCAGTATATTTCTTTGGTAGCAGAGTTATGGTTAGGGATTAGTTAAATAAAGGTAGTTAGTTAGTTGGTTATGAGAATATGTCGATCGATCTAATGTGATATTATTTGAAATGTTTGAAATTTTATTGATTTTGAGGCTGCTATATTGATTTTATGTATTAACCAAAATTCGTCCGTACCTGTTATATGTTTGGTCTGGAATCCCCGGGGGCAGAATAGCGGGTGGTAAATGGAAGCCACATCGCAGTGAGGTCACTTACCTGTAGGAAGCTAGTACACGGTTAGGTAAAACCGGAAGCACTATTTAGGGTTTTTTGTATGAATGTGTGAAAATTGATAGCAAAGAGTTTGCTAGCAAAACTTTTGTTGTGATATCACCTAGTAAGGGTCACCCAGAAGGAGTAGCAGGTTCGTCTCAGCTTGATTGATAGCAAAGGGGTTCTCTGGTGAAACTTTGGCCTTAGTATATATCCTGGAGTGGATAAAGTCTGAAGGAGTAGCAGGTTCTCTAATGCTTGTGTGAAGGGTAGGCGGAAGGGATCTACTCGTAGTATATGAAAAGTAAACGGAAGGGATTTACTTGTAGTGAAATATTTCTTCCCTTTCTAATCACTCGGGTACAGTGGAAAATGTTTGTTGAATAATTAAATCTGAACTTTAAAATTAAAAGAATTGAGTTTTGCATTGCCTTGTGAAGGAGGGGGTCAGTGCGGAGCTGCGCTGACGTCACTCAGAGCCGCGCTGGTATTTGTTGAGACAGCAGGCGTATAGCTGAGATAGCATTGTAAAGGAGGGGTGAGCACAGGAGCGTCGGAACTCGTCTCACGAGAAAGGCCGCGCACTCATTGGTTGAAATTATTTGAAACCGCATTGTTGATTGGTCAATAAAATACGCACGAGTATTGAAGCATTTAGTAAACAGATATAAGTATTGTCGTACGATTTGAATTTTTGCAAATTATATGTGGGGTCCAACTAATCCAGAAACTCAACCTGATCGAAGATACTTAGGGTTTGCTAAGGAACAAATGATAAGAGGCAGACCTTACAACATGTACGGAAGTAAGAGAAAAATGTCACTTGTGGACAGAGATAAGAATTATTTAAAAAAAGGCAAGCCCATTAAAACTAGAGAAGGGGTCATTATTCCACCACTGAACACTCCCGCATCATTTATGATGTTTGATAGGGGTTACCACTCCTATGTATGGTTAGAGAACTGGGTGGAATACACTAAAGATGACGGAATTTTGGCATTTCCCTTAGAAGGCACATTTAATGGAAGAAGTTTGTTCAATTTAAAGACTCAAATGAATGATTTACATCCTAGACCTAGATTAACGCAATATGAGGCACTAGAAGAATGGGAAATTGAGGCTTTTGAGCGAGACAGACCTAGAATTGACAAAGGATTGAGTAAATTCGACCCTAAAGTTCAAAGGGATTCCAAAGATAAACAAATGAAACAATGGAGACAGAATATGCCAGTGGAAGGACTATGGGCCGTATGTATGAAGGTAGCAATTAGCGATTCTGTAATATCGATTTTTAAGAAATCGCTATTTCAGAATCGCTAATTTCTATGTATCAAGAAAATCACAATTTTATAGCGATTTCCTGATATTCCTTAATTGCAATTAAGGAATGCTTTTCCATTCAGGAGGCCCATAGGAATGAATGGGAAATTTGCGATTCGCAATTTGCTAATCGCAAATTGAGAATATTTTCAAGGGTGTAGGGGTGTGTTGCACCCCTGAAATATGCATGGGTGCACATATGGTGCACATACATGCCCTAAGGGCATTTATGTGCGTCACACTGCACTTTGAAAAATGCAAAAATATGCATTTTTGAAGGAATTCGCAAATTTGCGATTCCTTAAGGCCAATTTGCGAATTATTTTGGCTTCTTACATTGCATTTAAGGAATCACAAAATTTATGATTCCTTAAATGCAATTGCAAAATAAGGAATTGCAAATTTTGCGATTCCTTATTTTGAAAGCAGATTTCTTTGATACACACCAATTAGGCCAAATTGCATTTGCAAACGCTGACATACTGTGAATTTTGGCGCTTGCAAAGTCAATTTGGCTTGATACATATGGCCCTATATCCTGTACTAACTTTGGAAGAGCCCACAGGAGGTAAAAGGACTGAGAAAACCAAACATTTAATGACTAGTGGTGATTCAGACGATGATTATATGGAGGATTTATTAATGAAAAATCCACCACCTTATAATGAAGAACCAAGTACAGTAAATCCAAATGCCTCGTTTTTAAAACCGCCTTTAATTCCGCAAGTGGTACATGAAACCTCCATTGAAAGGGTATTACAAGAGAGAGAAAGAGAAGCTTTAAATAAACAGAGAAGTGAATAATTCAGAAAATCTCCCAATTAAATACAAGTACCGAAGCTCTGACAATTCGTGAAACTATTGGCCCAGTTGTTCCTTTGTACAGAGATAAGCAAGCTAGTCCAAAAGCTCTGGTTATAACTACATCAGTAGTACCACAAAGAAAAGAACCATTGATAATAGATGACCAGGTGCGAATGTGAATCAGTAATCTCCTTAATGGATTTACCAATAAGAGAACCGGAGGTATGACGTTACAACGCAGGCTATTACAACGCCTGCCTTTACAACACGGTTTTTACATCGCATACCTTTACAACGCATAGCGCTTAGAGGTGCTGGATAGTGAAAAGTAAAATTTTCTATTCCAACTCCAGTCCCCGTGGACACTAGGGAAGGTGTTCGATAGAAAATTAAACTTATTCCCTATCCTAGAGCGCCCCCCAGCGCAATGCGTTGTAATGGTTTACGTTGTAATGACCGCGTTGTAATGGTAGTGCGTTGTAAAAGTTTCGTTGTAAAGGCTGTTTACCAGAGAACCAGAAGGTAGTTCAATGAGGAAAACCACTCCTTTAAATTCGAGAGAAGTACAGATGGAGACATCTTCAGGAACGAGAAGTGCCACTGTAGTAACTCCTGAAGAGATAGACAGATGGACACGAGAAACAGAAAAACCAAAGACACAGCCAAAGCCATTAGATATATATAAATTAAGAATTGAATTGGAGGAATTGATGGCTGGTAATGTGGGATTGGACAGGTTAAATACACTTAGTGAAGAAGAATTATTGTTCATTTGTAAAAGCATTACTAGAAATACAAGGGTGTTTCATGAGAAATTAAGGGACAATGCAGCTAGCATGGGAATCGACATTGGTAAATCTAAAGTATTGCAGAAACCATATTGAGTAGAATTTTCTGACAAAGATTTAGGAAACATGAATGTGTCACAAAGAAAAGTGCAGACAAGAGCGCTGTTGACACTATTGCAAAAATGGGGAGAGTTAGACAAATGGAAAGCTAGATGGACAAAGAAAAAGGAAGAGGTTCGATCAAAACAAATGACATCAGAGTATGTTTTAAATGAAGCACAAAAGATAGAGAAATTATGTCCCATGCGAGAGGTGCCAGGTGGAGGTTATGTGCATGTTTCTATGGTCCCCACAGGATATTTTGTCATTTACGAATGATTTTCCAAAACTTCGTGAAAAACCTGTAGAGTGGTACAGACAAGTGGAGAGATTTGCAATGGTGTCAAAGTGTCTTTTGAAAGACTTAGATGGATTATTTGACATTGTAGTTCCAGTAGATTTGTGGACGGAATGCAAAATTGCTATTGATTGGCCTAGTGATGAGTACCCAAGAGACCCAAAGACAGGGGCACCTTCCAAGGATGTAATGAAAAAATACAATCAGGTAATATTTCACCTTAAAGGAAAGGTGCCTGCAAAAGAAACAGACTGGATGAAAATAGATAGAACCACTCAGAATAAAGACGCGTCAGTGCATTCATATTATGAACGTTTATTACAAACATTCAAACAATACAGTGGGCTGGATAACATTAACATGAAGGATATGACGCATTTTATTTATCGATTTGTGTTAGGATTAAGACCAGAATTTCACAATGGATTAAAGACAATAAAATTTGTTGCAGGCTAAGCCCATAGACGAAGTCCTTAAATATGCTAAATATTGTGAAGATGAGCTAGAAAATAAGCGAAAAGAGTTAAAAGAAAAAGTCATGTGGGCACAAGTAAAATTAGCAGAGCAACAAGAACAGCAGTTAAACCAGATGACTAGCAACCAGAACAAGAGTGATGGAAGTGGAGGAAAGCCAAGGTGAAAATTCAATAGAGAGGATGCCCAAAGGAAGTTTCCCTGTCATGGGTGTGGCAAGTTGGGGCACTGGAAGGACGAGTGTAAGGTTGTGCAGAATGGTAATGTGCCAATTAATGATTTAAATCCACAGACGCAGAATGAGGTGCCACGTAAGACCCAACAGCAGGTAATACAAAATCAGTTACCCACAGCACCTATGCCAAAAAACATGAGCCAAGCAAAACAGAGTGTAGATACCACAAATTGGGAAGGAAGGGAAAAAAAGAGATGCAGCAACTTCACAATTTCTTTTGAATGACACATTCTTTTGTGAAGAACCTTACTGACGGGGGGAGGACGAGGAGTGCATGCTTGGCGCCTCCTTGCCGGTAGACCAGTCAGGGCCATACATTGAAGGAAAGGTTGAAGGAAATTATGTCACCTTTCTGTTGGACACTGGTGCTACCCGTTCTACTGTGAGAACAGCAGACGTTCCAAACCTGCCCCTCTCGGGAGAAGCGATCCAAGTAGTGGGTGTTTCTAATAAACAAATTAGTACCCCAGTTACAGAACCCATGGAAGACAGAATAGGTAATTTTAAAGAAATGCATAGATTTGTTGTCTGTGACTCAAGTCCTGTAAACCTGCTAGGATGAGATTTGTTGTGCAAAATTAATTGCACCATCTTTTGCACTCCAAACGGTGTTGAAATTCAAACCCCAGACGAAGACGGAATTTACAAATTAATGTTAGCCAGACCAGAGACAGAAGTTGAAAGACTGACAATAAAGGACTTACCAGAAGAACTGCAACAGACAATAAAACCAGAGGTATGGGATTTTACTGGAAAAGATGTGGGATTAATGGCCAATGTTGACCCAATAAAAGTGACCATAAGAGAAGATGCAGTTTACCCAAATACAGGACAGTATAAAATGAGTGCAGACATAAAGGCAGGTGTTGCAGTAGAAATAAAACGTTTGGTTGAAACGGGCATTTTACAAGAAATAATGAGCAGTCACTGCAACTCACCCATAATTGGTATATATATATCGGGGACGCTTCTGCTTGCTGTAGCGCTGTTCCTGGCGCTGCTGTTGGATTTCCTGCAGCCTGTTTGTTCCTGTGGCCACTGCTTGCCGCACCCGCTTCGCGGGTGCCGCTTCGCCCCATTTGGCTGGGGGCTGCTTCGTGACTTTGGTGAGGAGCCTGGAGTTGGGCGTGGGAGCGAGGCGCAGCGGGCTGCGAGCGTGTGCAGGGACTCCATTGTCCAGGAGTCCCTGCGTGACCTGTAAGACCTTCCGGTCCGCTCTCCCCGTGGCCCGCCCACCGACCACAGGAGGGTACTTTACCTCCTCCCGCCGCATAGCTCCTTGGGACGCTTCTGCTTGCTGTAGCGCTGTTCCTGGCGCTGCTGTTGGATTTCCTGCAGCCTGTTTGTTCCTGTGGCCACTGCTTGCCGCACCCGCTTCGCGGGTGGCGCTTCGCGGGTGGCGCTTCGCGGGTGGCGCTTCGCGGGTGCCGCTTCGCCCCATTTGGCTGGGGGCTGCTTCGTGACTTTGGTGAGGAGCCTGGAGTTGGGCGTGGGAGCGAGGCGCAGCGGGGCTGCGAGCGTGTGCAGGGACTCCATTGTCCAGGAGTCCCTGCGTGACCTGTAAGACCTTCTGGTCCGCTCTCCCTGTGGCCCGCCCACCGCCCACAAACGGTCCATATATCCAGGTCCGGGTCTCCCGCGACGCGGGACGCGTGCGGGACTAAGCCCGGGGCGACGAGGTCTGAGCGGTCTGGTCTGGGCCCCTCCTCTTACGCCCTTCTCCTGCATCTTGGGATTTGTGTTTGTCCATTCTTGTTGCCCTGGTTGCCAGCCACAGTTAGTCCACATGTGTACTCGCGTTACACGTAATAGGGCGGCCAAGGGAGGGTTGGTCCATAATGGGCCCATGGACGATTTCATCACATGGACAAGCAAGGCGATAGATCACGAAATCAACAAATTGCAAACTAGAGTGTCCCTTGATTTGGAAGCGGCTAGGAAGCTGTCACTCGAATTTGCTTCCCACAAGAAATCCTCCCTTGGACACATAGCTTCTGTTACTTCTCCTAATCGCACTTGTAATCGGGAGGGTGTTGTAACGTTGGTTGATGTTCACGATATTCCTGCTTTGTTCATCCCCCCCACATCTCTAGGCCCACCCGCTCTGCCTGACGGCTTGCCCATTGTTGTGGGTAGCCCTCCTGTTCCCCCTATCTCTACCTTACAATCCTTTGATACCTCTTTGGCTTCCACTTCATACGGTGGCCTCGATAGTATCCCGGTGAATTTTAACAAGAGAAAGCGTTCCCCCAGTCCAACCTCCCCACGGAAAAAAATGACAACGCAGGGGGGTAACTTGTCCATCGTTGATAATACAATAGCTGATGGCAGTCCCGATCAATGTTCCCTCTAATTATTTTCCTCTGTGTGCGGCAGTGGAAGGTCTCCGTGCACTGCAACCAAGGCTATGTGCGCCAAGAACCAGACCACGCGCGTGTGCAGCCCCAAATGTCACTCTAAATGTTTACTTAAAAAAGTGAAAAGATGGTGCATTTTCACACATACAGCGCCACGTTAAGGGTCTTAAGGCCGGTTTGAAAATTGGATAAGCATTTCCTATACGCTGATTTACACACGTATGTTTGATTGTCTATGTGTAATGTGTGTGTGATGCGAAGTGCCTCTAACATCCTTTAATGGCATGAGTACCATACTAAAGACATCTCGCCCACACGCCACCACCATCTGAATGGTACCTTTAGCCACCCAGTTGGCCCTCTCAGCAATACCATTCCTCTAGGGGGTTGTTAAGAGAGGTGCAGTTGTGCCCAATACTGGAGAACGCTAAAGACCCTACATTTCTAGGGAGGTCAACTGCATGCCATTATCCATTATGATCACTGACAGAATTCCTTCATGCAAAATGTCCTTCAATAGACCAACTGTCGCTCTGGTGGTAAACTCCTTCATAAACATTACCACCAGCCATTACTGCCGCAGACGGAACCTGGAACACCAGAACTGACTGTGTTCCACATTCCTCCAGAACACAGAGAAAGGCTATGCAAACACAGTCTTATAGGACTTAACATACAATATAAGTCACAGACTTATTTTAACTCCAGTGTGAGGGAATGAATGGCTTTCAGCAACTGAGAACGACTGTGGAAGAACATAAGAGCTCCCCTGGTTCATTGAATCATCGGGTTCTTGTTACTACATGACTGCCGCGCATTAAACCTACCGTCCAATGCCATCATATTGCGGAAAGTATATTTAATGCTGGAACTGAAGATGTTCATAACTGGAGAGGTCCGCTGTATAAAAGCGAAGTTTATTAAGAAGATGCCAAACTGGGTTGCAGGATCAAAATCGAAATTGGAGTAGTAATCAATGAGCAGAACCTTGCTATAATGGCAGATGTGTGCCCCTCTAAGGAAGTTGAATGCTACACCCCATAGAGCATAGATTCTGTAATCGAGCAGTTGCCAGAGAAAATAATAATTCTGCATTGGAAAGGATACAACTACCTCTAGAACACGGAGATACTACTTATATATGAGCATTAGATTAGGTCATGAGCCAAAGATGACACCCTCAATTTCCTCATATCGATTCTGGCAGGTCAAACCTGCGGGCGGTGAATGATTCTAGTTGCATCAAAAATGTAGTATAGCTTTTTTCTTTTACCTAAACCATCATCTGTTGTACTGAGTAGCTGATGACTGGTTACTAAAAGTCAGGAAATGAGTAGAGGTAAATGTGCATAAGTTGTCAGATTTCAGGCGATAGTTGGGAAATGGGGAGTTTAATGTTTGTTTCAGGCATATGACAAACAAATTAGGAGTAATGGCACAAACACGACAGACTGGCCAGTGGCATAGTGAGAACAATCTTAATTTACTGTAATGCCTCATTTCCTAATGGATAGTGTTGCCCTTGATTTTGTGTTGTTAAATGCAAATAAAAACTTGAAAAAAAGAAAGCGGAAATGATTTGAGAAATTCATAATTCACCCCCTAAAATTGATTTGATAAGTTCATAACTCTCCCCCTAAAATGATGGGCAGAGGAACTAGGAGCCCAATGTGCAAAGTTATTTGCAGTTGGAAGGTCTGCGAATTGCCGAAAACACAGGTTTTGAACTCACAGAATAAAATTAGAGCTCTTTTCAGATGCTCGGATAGTAGGGGTCTGAGGGCTCAGGGGACTAATGCGTCCATTACTAGAAAGTGTTTCCCATGTTTCAGAGTCAAAAGCAAACAGAATGTTTCCTCCAAAACAATTCAGTTTCCTCAGTTGTCAAAGAAGGAAACATCAAAAAGAGTTAAGCAGCCCAGCTCCGCAGGGCCTCATGAGGTCAGTGCCACCACAGGACACGGGGCCACCCAACTGCTGCACAGGAGGAGGGGAGCCCCACTTCTATTTTCATTGAATGAGGTGATGAGAATAGTCAGTGTCTGCATCATTATTTTGTGAGCCCACTTTGTACCCGACCCTGCCACTGCCAGTGAAGCACGGAAACCTGTGTGAGCTCACAGAAGCGATTCAGGAACTGTTGACCACTTGCACAATTTTCAAACGGGTTTTGCTGTTTCAGTCAGAGAAGCCAAGTCCCCAATCTCCTCATTTACCCTGACTACTGATCTATCTGTCCCGAGATCCGTGTACATCACTTGAGCTGTAACTGGAACCAAGAGCAGAGGTTTACTACCAATAACATTTTTTTTATTTCAAAATAATCTTTCTTAAGTTTTCAGAAAGCATGGGATACAGCGGCGATTAATATGGCTAATTAAATAATAGCACTCCATCTCCCCCGCAGCCTCGTGTTATTGCCAAACCAATACAGTCACTTTAAAAACACTGCGTGTATTTCAAGGCTCATCTGCCTTGTTTGCAGACTTGCTGTATTGTTTTTGTAGTAACGAGAGGCTGCGGGGGAGATGGAGTGCTTTATTTAAGAATCCATGTTAATTGCAGCCCCTTCACGAGCGGCGAATAACATGGATATTTAAATAAAGCACTCCATTTCCCCTGCAGCCTCGCGTTACTACAAAAACAATACAGAAAGTCTGCAAACAAGGTAGATTAGCCTAGAAATACACGCAGTGTTTTTAAACGTGCTGTATTGTTTTTGTAGTAACGCGAGGCTGCGGGGGAGATGGAGTGCTTTTATTTAAATATCCATGTTAATCGCCGCTCGTGAAGGGGCTGCAATTGACATGGATTCTTAAATAAAGCGCTCCATCTCCCCCGCAGCCTCTCGTTACTACAAAAACAATACAAGGAAAGGCGCTTCAGGGAAATACTTAAAGCAGACACCAAATGGTCAAAGGAAACACCTTCGCTCCTTTCGCCGCCGTCGTCTGCAATTTGGAAATGCCCGATTTTCGCGCCGCGCGCCTTTTAAAAGCGGCGGCGGCGCGAATACTCTCGCAGGATGTGCCCTCTGTGCCCTCTGTGCGCGCTCCAAACATGGGACTGCGCGCTCGGGGGTAGAGAAGTGCGCGCGCGCTCGGCCGCGCGGCTTCTTGGGAACAGTGGTCCCAATACGTCTTATTCTTCCCCACTGGCTCTCTGTGGCGAAAATAATGTGGGGAAAGCCCCTGTAGATTCTGGATGCACCTTACCAACTGAGAGAATAGACCCGGGTTGGAATAACCAAGAAGGGAGGGAGAGGGAATTTATAGGAGTGGTTTGGGATTCTCTAAAAAATCTTCTATCTCCCCTGGATTTAAGGCTTTCTCGAATAGAGAACAACCTCCTCGAGATGGAGAAAAGCATCATTGCCTTGGCCACTCTTGGCCTGAGAGGCCTTGAACGCCAGGGTTTGATAGACAGTAACATGGTCCCCCAGGTTCCTACTCCACCTCCCACAGTCATTCCTGGTTTGCCTCCTAATCCTATCGTGCCTTGTCCTACCCAGCCTATTCCCAAACCCCGCACCAGGAGTCTTATTACTGCAAATCCGCCCCTTCAGCCCAGGGCTAATACCTCAAATGCTCCAACAACACAATCACATATTAGCACCAAGTCAGCTGCCCCGAGAGCACAGAATTCCGTTAGCTCTAGTTCCCGACCTGCCCAGGCCCCCCAGAATAAACCTCCTACTCGTTCTTCTAGGGGTCCTCATACCAGGAGTAATTTTCGAGGAGGTTACATCGATCTTCCTCCTGAAGCTAATGATTATGTGGTGGTTTTGACGGGTGTCCCGGAATTAGAGATTGGCCATCACGAACACCAGCATTCCCTACATAACAAAGTCATGCATTGGCTTAATACTTATAGACCTATCCCCAATGGTAGGAGGAGCAGAGTCTTAATGGTACGTAGAGTTCCGTGGGTGGGAACCACAAGGAAATCGACCCCCGGTGACTGTATAGTCGTAACCTTTGATGATGTCTATACGGCCAAACACATCTGTTCTCGTGGGAATCAAGATTGGGGCTCCTCTATTGCCCCGAGGTCTCTGTCATTCTTTTATCCCCCCCGTGCTGTATGCCCGCAGGGGGGTAATTGGTCTACGGTCCCCCAACAGCCCAGTTGGGGGTACCCTCCCAAGGTGCATAATCCAAACAGTGGTTGGCTTGGTATTGCAACTTCAAACAGGTTTGGCAGCCTTGAGGATGTCGACTGACTCCTAACGCCCCCAGTACCAGCACTACTAATCAAATCCAATAGCCTTACACTGGAGGCTGGGAGATCCTCTCTGTCGACTACCTTGGGCGTGACTAGTACTGCCCCTCCGACCCAGTCTTTAACCCAGGTCTCTCTTGTGCAGGATCTGGTGCACCTTCCCACAGCTGACAGCTCTTCTAATATTACCTCAGTTTTAAGCATGATAGCCCCCGATTCCTCGCCATCTGCAGCTCCTCTCCAGTCTTTCCGGGATGGTGACATCCATGCCGTTTTTCCAGTTTCTGCGCCCCAGTCTGGCGAGATCTCGGCAGGCATTTCCCAGCTTAAGATTCTAAGCTGGAATGTGGCAGGGCTTGCCCGGAACTTCGACAAACCAGACTGGATTTCTTTCATGGAGCCTTTTGGGATCTGCCTCCTACAAGAAACCTGGTGCCTGGAGCCGGTGCACAGGGTCGGCTTTACGACCTACTCTGTGCCAGCCTCCAGGTCCAAAGGCAGTAAAGGCCATCCTTCTGGTGGCCTTCTTATCTGGGTCAGTATATCGTTGGGGCTCATTGTAAAACATATAAATACCCCATCCCCAGATCTTCTGAGACTCACCATTCAATGCCCGGGGGGCAAGACTCTAGAGCTTTTTAATCTGTATCTCAGGGGGGCCAGGGCGGGGAACTCTTCCCCCTTGTCTTTAACTGGAGTTGAAGAGGAGCTCACCGGCTGCAATAATGACTCCTTCATTGTCTTGGCCGGGGATTTTAATTGTTGTTTTGAGCCTCTGGCCAGTGATGACATTTTGGACACATGGGAGGATGACATCAAGAGAGGTATTCCCTTGCTTGCTCTTGACCCCATTAAGAAATGGACACAGAATGCCATTGATATTAACGCACTATGCTTGGAATATGCCCTCAGAGCCACTAATGGCCGCTGTAAGTCAGATACTGGGGGTGTGCACACATTCAACAGGGTTGGTCACACCTCCAGAATTGATTACGTATTGTTAAACTACAACCTGTGGGAATATGTCCTTGATATGGTCGTCCAACAAACCACGGATAGTGACCACAATCCCTTGGTCCTATCGCTTGCTCACCCGTGGGAGACAGGGGCTTCAGCATTACCCCGGCTAACATGGAAATCATCCCATGAAGTTGCCCCATCTAACTGCGGGAGGCGATTGAAATGGGCTAAGGTTGCTTCTGACGATGCAAGAATGGCTCAAGTAAAGTCCATAATGATGGAAGCAAAGTGTGTCGTAGGCACGTTGGATTCCGACACCCCATTCTCGTGCCATTTGTGGAGACCATTGTATCACTTAGCAATCTATTTTTGGTTCCTCAGGGGAGGGGTGGGTCCAAGCGGAGAAACGAGACTAGGGGCAGAGATCAATGGTACTCCCCCGCTTGCCGTCTAGCAAAAAGTGAGCTTATCCTGGCGGTCAGCACTAAAGACCCGGCTTTGATCTCATTAGCTAGGAAAAACTACAAAAAGACCCAAGCTGTGGCAAAGGACACGCACGAAACCAATTTCTGGAGCGATTTAATGGAGGCTGGCTCCAGAAAGGATTCAAGGGCTTTCTGGGCTCTGATTAGAGGCAGGGACAGGCCTGTTGATTCCCTGCTAACATGTAACATCACAGGGGAAGTCTGGTTGGCCCATTTTTCAAAACTCTACTCTAACTCCTTGGGGGTCTTGGGTCCAAGTAGGGGTTCTAGTTATATAGTGCCAGATAATAGCCCTCACCTTGGCCCCACTTTTTCACCTAGGGAGGTGGAAATAGCAATTAGGTGTATCGTCCCTAATAAGGCGGCAGGCCCAGATGGAGTCCCCGGTGACTTGCTTCGAAGCAACGTAGAGGTGTGGAGCTTATATATTGCTAAACTCCTGAATGAGGCACTGGAGGGTGGTGGTTTCCCGGATTCTTGGAGGGGTGCGGAAGTCGTCCCCATTTTCAAAAAAGGCTGCAGGGACGACCCTGCCAACTACCGACCCATTAGTCTGCTTGATTCCACCCAGAAGGTAGCAGGGAAGGTAGTTTTGGGTAGGATTCTGCAGTGGGCTGAGGAAATGCAGGTTTTGTCTGACTTTCAGGCCGGTTTCAGATCCGGAACCGGCACGATTGAGCAGACATTCCGTTTCCTAATGCTTTATTGGAAAGTGGTTAAGCTGGGCAAGGGCAGTCTGTATCTCGCCTTCATCGATCTACGGACTGCCTTTGACCTAGTTCCACGTAACCAACTGTGGGCTGTACTTGAGGGTATGGGTATGCCCGCGTATTTGTTGGCCTTAACCATCAAATTCCATGAAAGCAACTTTGCCCAAATCAGATGGGGTCTGCAGGGCCAAAAAACCTCTCGGATTCCTGTTGACAGGGGTGTCCGCCAGGGGTGCGTGCTAGCTCCCACTCTGTTTTCTCTATACCTAAACGGAGTGGTAGAGCACCTTCTCCAACTACCAGCAGATGCTCCCTCCCTGGCGGGCAGGAAGATACCAACGCTCCTGTTCGCAGACGATACCCTGCTGATTTCGAAATCCCCGATGGGCCTCCAAACCCTGCTAACGAGGTTCCAGGGCTTTTGTGACGCAAGGGGCTTGGCTATCAACATCAGCAAAACCAAGTTCCTTGTGCTGAATCCCCCCAGGAAGACAGTCCACCCGCCATCTTTGGACTCAGTACCATTAGAAAGGGTTAGGGAATTTGATTACCTAGGAATCAGACTTTGTGATTCCATGAGTTGGAAGGCGCACCACCAAAAAATCATCTTGACACATAGGAGGGTTACGGGCGCCCTCCTAAAGAACATCGCGCCTCATCCCTTAAACCCATTGGGGTGATACTTGATATCTACAAGGCAAAAGCTGTGAGTGCGGCATTGTATGGGGCTGAGTTGTGGGGTACCCAGAAATTTGATACTCTATCCCATCTGGAGAACAAGTTCCACAAAGATCTAATGAGGCTCCCCCACAGCTCTCCCACTCTACCTCTACTACTTGATACAGGAACACGATCCATAGCCGATCAGGGCAAGTTACGTCCCCTCCTTCTGTGGGCCCGTATATGGAATGTCCCTGAACTTTCAAGTTATGCGGATGCACTAAGCGAACTTCTCTCAACCCCGGGTTGGTGTAAGATCGGTTGGCTCCTGGGAATAAAGCGCCTTCTTTGCGATTTAGGCCTGGATGACGCTTGGGCCAATAGATCTTCACCACCCAAACAGCTGTTAAAGAAAATGTTCTGGATGTGGGTGGATAATGAGAGAGCGACCCATTCGAATCTGTGCAGATCTGCTGAGGAGTTTTTGGCTATCAAATGCCGTCCTTTCAGAGAACCCTACCTTGATGTGATTTTGAATCCAGTAGACAGGGCGTTGTACTTTAAATTTAGGGTTGGGGTTTTGCCTTTAGGCACAAGGACAGCTAAATGGAAACCACCTTGGCAAACCATAGAAACTTGCCCTTTTTGTGCGACCAGGGATGAATCCATTCCCCATTTGATGTTCGAATGCCCAGCCTATGCTGCTCCTCGTCGCAGATGGTTGAAACCGCTCTGCACGAGGCTGGACACTCGGTCACACTCGGAGGCCCTACAGCTGTTAAGATCAGACCCTCACCCACTGCTTGCTTGTGGCCTGGCAAAATTCTTGGGGTGGGCTTGGAGGATAAGAACCGCGAGGAGAATGATCCTCCAGTAAGGGTGCCAACTTACACTCTATCGGCCCGGCTGTTTTTTGTTGCGTCCCTTTTCCTTTATTTTTTCTAAAGATGATAATTACGTGTTTGTATAAAATGCTTTTAGAATGGATGTTATTTACTATGTTGGATATTTTATATTGTCCTTTTGAGATCTGTCAGTTTTGATGGCCAAATTGTATAACTGTTTTCATGTTCACATTGATTTTTTATTGTAATGCTTTTATGAAATGAAATATTTCGAAATAAAGCTATACAACAACAACAATTGGTATAAAGAAACCGAGTGGTAAGTACAGGGTTGTACAAGACCTTCGCAAAATTAATAAGATTGTAGTGCCTTGCTGTCCAGTCGTACCAAATCCTGCAGTGATTCTGTATTAGATACCGCGAGAAGCCGGATGGTTTACTGTCATTGACCTATGTCACGCATTTTTCTCGATTCCCTTGCATCAAGATAGCAAATTTCTTTTCTCATTTGAATTCAACAGTCACGTTTACATTTGGAATCGTGTCCCTCAGGGGTGCACGGAAAGCCCCTCGATTTTTAATCAGATTTTGAAAAGGTGCCTTGAGTCTTTGATACATTGCAAACAACACAGTTGATGGACAGAATGCAGAACAATGTCTTACATTCACCCCAGTACAAAGATCTGGGCCTAAATCCATCATTTTTTTGCACTCCCCACCACCCTAGGTCAGACAATGGCTATATGCAAATAAACCTTGACCCTGGGCCTCATGGGAACAGTCCAGCCCGAACTACCAAGCCATGTCTTTCCTAGACCGGAATCAAGCATCCAAGGACCGGTTTCTGGCTATCAGCCTTCTTCAGCCTGGATAGCTTGACTCCAGTGATGTGGAGTGCCTGGGACTCACGTCTGAGCATACCCAGCCCACTCGGGGTGAAAATTGCAAAAAACACAGTTGATGGACAGAATGCAGAACAATGTATTACATTCACCCCAGTACAAATATCTGGGCTTAAATCCATCGTTTTTTTGCACTCCACACCACCATTGGTCAGACAATGGCTATATGCAAATCAGACTTGACCCTGTGCCTCATGGGAACAGTCCAGCCCAAACTACCAAGCCATGTCTTTCCTAGACCGGAATCAAGCATCCAAGGACCGGTTTCTGGCTATCAGCCTTCTTCAGCCTGGATAGCTTGACTCCAGTGAAGTGGAGTGCCTGGGACTCACGTCTGAGCATACCCAGCCCACTCGGGTGAAAATTGCAAAAAACACAGTTGATGGACAAAATGCAGAACAATGTCTTACATTCACCCCAGTACAAAGATCTGGGCCTAAATCCATCATTTGTTTGCACTCCACACCACCCTAGGTCAGACAATGGCTATATGCAAATCAGCCTTGACCCTGTGCCTCATGGGAACAGTCCAGCCTGAACTACCAAGCCATGTCTTTCCTAGACCGGAATCAAGCATCCAAGGACCGGATTCTGGCTATCAGCCTTCTTCAGCCTGGATAGCTTGACTCCAGTGATGTGGAGTGCCTGGGACTCACTTTTGAGCATACCCAGCCCACTCGGGGGGAAAATTGCAAAAAACACAGTTGATGGACAGAATGCAGAACAATGTCTTACATTCAACCCAGTACAAAGATCTGGGCCTAAATCCATTGTTTTTTTGCACTCCACACCACCCTAGGTCAGACAATAGCTATATGCAAATCAGCCTTGACCCTGTGCCTCATGGGAACAGTCCAGCCCAAACTAAAAAGCCATGTCTTTCCTAGACCAGAATCAAGCATCCAAGGACCGGTTTCTGGCTATCAGCCTTCTTCAGCCTGGATAGCTTGACTCCAGTGATGTGGAGTGCCTGGGACTCACGTCTGAGCAAACCCAGCCCACTCGGGGTGAAAATTGCAAAAAACACAGTTGATGGACAGAATGCAGAACAATGTCTTACATTCACCCCAGTACAAAGATCTGGGCCTAAATCCATCGTTTTTTTACACTCCACACCACCCTAGGTCAGACAATGGCTACATGCAAATCAGCCTTGACCCTGTGCCTCATGGGAACAGTCCAGCCCGAACTACCAAGCCATGTCTTTCCTAGACCGGAATCAAGCATCCAAGGACCGGTTTCTGGCTATCAGCCTTCTTCAGCCTGGATAGCTTGACTCCAGTGATGTGGAGTGCCTGGTGCTCACGTCTGAGCATACCCAGCCCACTCGGGGTGAAAATAGAAAAAAACACAGTTGATGGACGGAATGCAGAACAATGTCTTACATTCACCCCAGTACAAAGATCTGGGCCTAAATCCATCGTTTTTTTCACTCCACACCACCCTAGGTCAGACAATGGCTATATGCAAATCTGCCTTGACCCTGTGCCTCATGGAAACAGTCCAGCCCGAACTACCAAGCCATGCCTTTCCTAGACCGGAATCAAGCATCCAAGGACCAGTTTCTGGCTATCAGCCTTCTTCAGCCTGGATAGCTTGACTCCAGTGATGTGGAGTGCCTGGGACTCATGTCTGAGCATACCCAGCCCACTCGGGTGAAAATTGCAAAAAACACAGTTGATGGACAGAATGCAGAATAATGTCTTACATTCACCCCAGTACAAATATCTGGGCCTAAATCCATCGTTTTTTTGCACTCCACACCACCCTAGGTCAGACAATGGCTATATGCAAATCAGCCTTGACCCTGTGCCTCATGGGAACAGTCCAGCCCGAACTACCAAGCCATGTCTTTCCTAGACCGGAATCAAGCATCCAAGGACCGGTTTCTGGCTATCAGCCTTCTTCAGCCTGGATAGCTTGACTCCAGTGATGTGGAGTGATTGGGACTCACGTTTGAGCATACCCAGCCCACTCGGGGTGAAAATTGCAAAAAACACAGTTGATGGACAGAATGCAGAACAATGTCTTACATTCACCCCAGTACAAAGATCTGGGCCTAAATCCATCGTTTTTTGTCCTCCACACAACCCTAGGTCAGACAATGGCTATATTTAAATCAGCCTTGACCCTGTGCCTCATGGGAACAGTCCAGCCCGAACTACCAAGCCATGTCTTTCCTAGACCGGAATCAAGCATCCAAGGACCGGTTTCTGGCTATCAGCCTTCTTCAGCCTGGATAGCTTGACTCCAGTGATGTGGAGTGCCTGGGACTCACGTCTGAGCATACCCAGCCCACTCGGGTGAAAATTGCAAAAAACACAGTTGATGGACATAATGCAGAACAATGTCTTACATTCACCCCAGTACAAAGATCTGGGCCTAAATCCATCATTTGTTTGCACTCCACACCACCCTAGGTCAGACAATGGCTATATGCAAATCAGCCTTGACCCTGTGCCTCATGGGAACAGTCCAGCCTGAACTACCAATCCATGTCTTTCCTAGACCGGAATCAAGCATCCAAGGACCGGATTCTGGCTATCAGCCTTCTTCAGCCTGGATAGCTTGACTCCAGTGATGTGGAGTGCCTGGGACTCACGTCTGAGCATACCCAGCCCACTCGGGGTGAAAATTGCAAAAAACACAGTTGATGGACAGAATGCAGAACAATGTCTTACATTCAACCCAGTACAAAGATCTGGGCCTAAATCCATTGTTTTTTTGCACTCCACACCACCCTAGGTCAGACAATGGCTATATGCAAATCAGCCTTGACCCTGTGCCTCATGGGAACAGTCCAGCCCGAACTAAAAAGCCATGTCTTTCCTAGACCAGAATCAAGCATCCAAGGACCGGTTTCTGGCTATCAGCCTTCTTCAGCCTGGATAGCTTGACTCCAGTGATGTGGGGTGCTTGGGACTCACGTCTGAGCATACCCAGCCCACTCGGGGTGAAAATTGCAAAAAACACAGTAGATGGACAAAATGCAGAACAATGTCTTACATTCACCCCAGTACAAAGATCTGGGCCTAAATCCATCGTTTTTTGTACTCCACACCACCCTAGGTCAGACAATGGCTATATTTAAATCAGCCTTGACCCTGTGCCTCATGGGAACAGTCCAGCCCGAACTACCAAGCCATGTCTTTCCTAGACCGGAATCAAGCATCCAAGGACCGGTTTCTGGCTATCAGCCTTCTTCAGCCTGGATAGCTTGACTCCAGTGATGTGGAGTGCCTGGGACTCACGTCTGAGCATACCCAGCCCACTCGGGTGAAAATTGAAAAAACAAAGTTGATGGACATAATGCAGAACAATGTCTTACATTCACCCCAGTACAAAGATCTGGGCCTAAATCCATCGTTTGTTTGCACTCCACACCACCCTAGGTCAGACAATGGCTATATGCAAATCAGCCTTGACCCTGTGCCTCATGGGAACAGTCCAGCCTGAACTACCAAGCCATGTCTTTCCTAGACCGGAATCAAGCATCCAAGGACCGGATTCTGGCTATCAGCCTTCTTCAGCCTGGATAGCTTGACTCCAGTGATGTGGAGTGCCTGGGACTCACGTCTGAGCATACCCAGCCCACTCGGGGTGAAAATTGCAAAAAACACAGTTGATGGACAGAATGCAGAACAATGTCTTACATTCAACCCAGTACAAAGATCTGGGCCTAAATCCATTGTTTTTTTGCACTCCACACCACCCTAGGTCAGACAATGGCTATATGCAAATCAGCCTTGACCCTGTGCCTCAAGGGAACAGTCCAGCACGAACTAAAAAGCCATGTCTTTCCTAGACCAGAATCAAGCATCCAAGGACCGGTTTCTGGCTATCAGCCTTCTTCAGCCTGGATAGCTTGACTCCAGTGATGTGGAGTGCCTGGGACTCACGTCTGAGCAAACCCAGCCAACTCGGGGTGAAAATAGCAAAAAACACAGTTGATGGACGGAATGCAGAACAATGTCTTACATTCACCCCAGTACAAAGATCTGGGCCTAAATCCATCGTTTGTTTGCACTCCACACCACCCTAGGTCAGACAATGGCTATATGCAAATCAGCCTTGACCCTGTGCCTCATGGGAACAGTCCAGCCTGAACTACCAAGCCATGTCTTTCCTAGACCGGAATCAGCATCCAAGGACCGGATTCTGGCTATCAGCCTTCTTCAGCCTGGATAGCTTGATTCCAGTGATGTGGAGTGCCTGGGACTCCCGTCTGAGCATACCCAGCCCACTCGGGGTGAAAATTGCAAAAAACACAGTTGATGGACAGAATGCAGAACAATGTCTTACATTCAACCCAGTACAAAGATCTGGGACTAAATCCATTGTTTTTTTGCACTCCACACCACCCTAGGTCAGACAATGGCTATATGCAAATCAGCCTTGACCCTGTGCCTCATGGGAACAGTCCAGCCCGAACTACCAAGCCATGTCTTTCCTAGACCGGAATCAAGCATCCAAGGACCGGTTTCTGGGTAACAGCCTTTTTCAGCCTGGATAGCTTGACTCCAGTGATGTGGAGTGCCTGGTACTCACGTCTGAGCATACCCAGCCCACTCGGGGTGAAAATAGCAAAAAACACAGTTGATGGACGGAATGCAGAACAATGTCTTACATTCACCCCAGTACAACGATCTGGGCCTAAATCCATCGTTTTTTTCACTCCACACAACCCTAGGTCAGACAATGGCTATAGGCAAGTCTGCCTTGACCCTGTTCTTCATGGGAACAGTCCAGCCCGAACTACCAAGCCATGTCTTTCCTAGACCGTAATCAAGCATCCAAGGACCAGTTTCTGGCTGTCAGCCTTCTTCAGCCTGGATAGCTTGACTCCAGTGATGCGGAGTGCCTGGGACTCACGTCTGAGCATACCCAGCCCACTCGGGGTGAAAATTGCAAAAAACACAGTTGATGGACAGAATGCAGAACAATGTCTTACATTCACCCCAGTACAAAGATTTGGGCCTAAGTCCATCATTTTTTTTCACTCCACACCACCCTAGGTCAGACAATGACTATATGCAAATCAGCCTTGACCCTGTGCTTCATGGGAACAGTCCAGCCCGAACTACCAAGCCATGTCTTTCCTAGACCGGAATCAAGCATCCAAGGACCGGTTTCTGGCTATCAGCCTTCTTCAGCCTGGATAGCTTGACTCCAGTGATGTGGAGTGTCTGGGACTCACGTCTGAGCTTACCCAGCCCACTTGGGGTGAAAATTGCAAAAAACACAGTTGATGGACAGAATGCAGAACAATGTCTTACATTCACCCCAGTACAAAGATCTGGGCCTAAATCCATCGTTTTTTCTGCACTCCACACCACCCTAGGTCAGACAATGGCTATATTTAAATCAGCCTTGACCCTGTGCCTCATGGGAACAGTCCAGCCCGAACTACCAAGCCATGTCTTTCCTAGACCGGAATCAAGCATCCAAGGACCGGTTTCTGGCTATCAGCCTTCTTCAGCCTGGATAGCTTGACTCCAGTGATGTGGAGTGCCTGGGACTCACGTCTGAGCATACCCAGCCCACTCGGGTGAAAATTGCAAAAAACACAGTTGATGGACATAATGCAGAACAATGTCTTACATTCACCCCAGTACAAAGATCTGGGCCTAAATCCATCGTTTGTTTGCACTCCACACCACCCTAGGTCAGACAATGGCTATATGCAAATCAGCCTTGACCCTGTGCCTCATGGGAACAGTCCAGCCTGAACTACCAAGCCATGTCTTTCCTAGACCGGAATCAAGCATCCAAGGACCGGATTCTGGCTATCAGCCTTCTTCAGCCTGGATAGCTTGACTCCAGTGATGTGGAGTGCCTGGGACTCACGTCTGAGCATACCCAGCCCACTCGGGGTGAAAATTGCAAAAAACACAGTTGATGGACAGAATGCAGAACAATGTCTTACATTCAACCCAGTACAAAGATCTGGGCCTAAATCCATTGTTTTTTTGCACTCCACACCACCCTAGGTCAGACAATGGCTATATGCAAATCAGCCTTGACCCTGTGCCTCAAGGGAACAGTCCAGCACGAACTAAAAAGCCATGTCTTTCCTAGACCAGAATCAAGCATCCAAGGACCGGTTTCTGGCTATCAGCCTTCTTCAGCCTGGATAGCTTGACTCCAGTGATGTGGAGTGCCTGGGACTCACGTCTGAGCAAACCCAGTCCACTCGGGGTGAAAATAGCAAAAAACACAGTTGATGGACGGAATGCAGAACAATGTCTTACATTCACCCCAGTACAAAGATCTGGGCCTAAATCCATCGTTTGTTTGCACTCCACACCACCCTAGGTCAGACAATGGCTATATGCAAATCAGCCTTGACCCTGTGCCTCATGGGAACAGTCCAGCCTGAACTACCAAGCCATGTCTTTCCTAGACCGGAATCAAGCATCCAAGGACCCGATTCTGGCTATCAGCCTTCTTCAGCCTGGATAGCTTGATTCCAGTGATGTGGAGTGCCTGGGACTCCCGTCTGAGCATACCCAGCCCACTCGGGGTGAAAATTGCAAAAAACACAGTTGATGGACAGAATGCAGAACAATGTCTTACATTCAACCCAGTACAAAGATCTGGGACTAAATCCATTGTTTTTTTGCACTCCACACCACCCTAGGTCAGACAATGGCTATATGCAAATCAGCCTTGACCCTGTGCCTCATGGGAACAGTCCAGCCCGAACTACCAAGCCATGTCTTTCCTAGACCGGAATCAAGCATCCAAGGACCGGTTTCTGGGTAACAGCCTTTTTCAGCCTGGATAGCTTGACTCCAGTGATGTGGATTGCCTGGTACTCACGTCTGAGCATACCCAGCCCACTCGGGGTGAAAATAGCAAAAAACACAGTTGATGGACGGAATGCAGAAGAATGTCTTACATTCACCCCAGTACAACGATCTGGGCCTAAATCCATCGTTTTTTTCACTCCACACAACCCTAGGTCAGACAATGGCTATAGGCAAGTCTGCCTTGACCCTGTGCCTCTTGGGAACAGTCCAGCCCGAACTACCAAGCCATGTCTTTCCTAGACCGGAATCAAGCATCCAAGGACCAGTTTCTGGCTGTCAGCCTTCTTCAGCCTGGATAGCTTGACTCCAGTGATGCGGAGTGCCTGGGACTCACGTCTGAGCATACCCAGCCCACTCGGGGTGAAAATTGCAAAAAACACAGTTGATGGACAGAATGCAGAACAATGTCTTACATTCACCCCAGTACAAAGATTTGGGCCTAAATCCATCATTTTTTTGCAATCCACACCACCCTAGGTCAGACAATGACTATATGCAAATCAGCCTTGACCCTGTGCTTCATGGGAACAGTCCAGCCCGAACTACCAAGCCATGTCTTTCCTAGACCGGAATCAAGCATCCAAGGACCGGTTTCTGGCTATCAGCCTTCTTCAGCCTGGATAGCTTGACTCCAGTGATGTGGAGTGTGTGGGACTCACGTCTGAGCATACCCAGCCCACTTGGGGTGAAAATTGCAAAAAACACAGTTGATGGACAGAATGCAGAACAATGTCTTACATTCACCCCAGTACAAAGATCTGGGCCCAAATCCATCGTTTTTTTGCACTCCACACCACCCTAGGTCAGACAATGGCTATATGCAAATCAGCCTTGACCCTGTGCCTCATGGAAACAGTCCAGCCCGAACTACCAAGCCATGTCTTTCCTAGACCGGAATCAAGCATCCAAGGACCGGTTTCTGGCTATCAGCCTTCTTCAGCCTGGATAGCTTGACTCCAGTGATGTGGAGTGCCTGGGACTCACGTCTGAGCATACCCAGCCCACTCGGGTGAAAATTGAAAAAACAAAGTTGATGGACATAATGCAGAACAATGTCTTACATTCACCCCAGTACAAAGATCTGGGCCTAAATCCATCGTTTGTTTGCACTCCACACCACCCTAGGTCAGACAATGGCTATATGCAAATCAGCCTTGACCCTGTGCCTCATGGGAACAGTCCAGCCTGAACTACCAAGCCATGTCTTTCCTGGACCGGAATCAAGCATCCAAGGACCGGATTCTGGCTATCAGCCTTCTTCAGCCTGGATAGCTTGACTCCAGTGATGTGGAGTGCCTGGGACTCACGTCTGAGCATACCCAGCCCACTCGGGGTGAAAATTGCAAAAAACACAGTTGATGGACAGAATGCAGAACAATGTCTTACATTCAACCCAGTACAAAGATCTGGGCCTAAATCCATTGTTTTTTTGCACTCCACACCACCCTAGGTCAGACAATGGCTATATGCAAATCAGCCTTGACCCTGTGCCTCAAGGGAACAGTCCAGCACGAACTAAAAAGCCATGTCTTTCCTAGACCAGAATCAAGCATCCAAGGACCGGTTTCTGGCTTTCAGCCTTCTTCAGCCTGGATAGCTTGACTCCAGTGATGTGGAGTGCCTGGGACTCACGTCTGAGCAAACCCAGCCCACTCGGGGTGAAAATAGCAAAAAACACAGTTGATGGACGGAATGCAGAACAATGTCTTACATTCACCCCAGTACAAAGATCTGGGCCTAAATCCATCGTTTGTTTGCACTCCACACCACCCTAGGTCAGACAATGGCTATATGCAAATCAGCCTTGACCCTGTGCCTCATGGGAACAGTCCAGCCTGAACTACCAAGCCATGTCTTTCCTAGACCGGAATCAAGCATCCAAGGACCGGATTCTGGCTATCAGCCTTCTTCAGCCTGGATAGCTTGATTCCAGTGATGTGGAGTGCCTGGGACTCCCGTCTGAGCATACCCAGCCCACTCGGGGTGAAAATTGCAAAAAACACAGTTGATGGACAGAATGCAGAACAATGTCTTACATTCAACCCAGTACAAAGATCTGGGACTAAATCCATTGTTTTTTTGCACTCCACACCACCCTAGGTCAGACAATGGCTATATGCAAATCAGCCTTGACCCTGTGCCTCATGGGAACAGTCCAGCCCGAACTACCAAGCCATGTCTTTCCTAGACCGGAATCAAGCATCCAAGGACCGGATTCTGGCTATCAGCCTTCTTCAGCCTGGATAGCTTGATTCCAGTGATGTGGAGTGCCTGGGACTCCCGTCTGAGCATACCCAGCCCACTCGGGGTGAAAATTGCAAAAAACACAGTTGATGGACAGAATGCAGAACAATGTCTTACATTCAACCCAGTACAAAGATCTGGGACTAAATCCATTGTTTTTTTGCACTCCACACCACCCTAGGTCAGACAATGGCTATATGCAAATCAGCCTTGACCCTGTGCCTCATGGGAACAGTCCAGCCCGAACTACCAAGCCATGTCTTTCCTAGACCGGAATCAAGCATCCAAGGACCGGTTTCTGGGTAACAGCCTTTTTCAGCCTGGATAGCTTGACTCCAGTGATGTGGAGTGCCTGGTACTCACGTCTGAGCATACCCAGCCCACTCGGGGTGAAAATAGCAAAAAACACAGTTGATGGACGGAATGCAGAACAATGTCTTACATTCACCCCAGTACAACGATCTGGGCCTAAATCCATCGTTTTTTTCACTCCACACAACCCTAGGTCAGACAATGGCTATAGGCAAGTCTGCCTTGACCCTGTGCCTCATGGGAACAGTCCAGCCCGAACTACCAAGCCATGTCTTTCCTAGACCGGAATCAAGCATCCAAGGACCAGTTTCTGGCTGTCAGCCTTCTTCAGCCTGGATAGCTTGACTCCAGTGATGCGGAGTGCCTGGGACTCACGTCTGAGCATACCCATCCCACTCGGGGTGAAAATTGCAAAAAACACAGTTGATGGACAGAATGCAGAACAATGTCTTACATTCACCCCAGTACAAAGATTTGGGCCTAAATCCATCATTTTTTTGCACTCCACACCACCCTAGGTCAGACAATGACTATATGCAAATCAGCCTTGACCCTGTGCTTCATGGGAACAGTCCAGCCCGAACTACCAAGCCATGTCTTTCCTAGACCGGAATCAAGCATCCAAGGACCGGTTTCTGGCTATCAGCCTTCTTCAGCCTGGATAGCTTGACTCCAGTGATGTGGAGTGTCTGGGACTCACGTCTGAGCATACCCAGCCCACTTGGGGTGAAAATTGCAAAAAACACAGTTGATGGACAGAATGCAGAACAATGTCTTACATTCACCCCAGTACAAAGATCTGGGCCCAAATCCATCGTTTTTTTGCACTCCACACCACCCTAGGTCAGACAATGGCTATATGCAAATCAGCCTTGACCCTGTGCCTCATGGAAACAGTCCAGCCCGAACTACCAAGCCATGTCTTTCCTAGACCGGAATCAAGCATCCAAGGACCGGTTTCTGGCTATCAGGCTTCTTCAGCCTGGATAGCTTGACTCCAGTGATGTGGAGTGCCTGGGACTCACGTCTGAGCATACCCAGCCCACTCGGGGTGAAAATTGCAAAAAACACAGTTGATGGACAGAATGCAGAACAATGTCTTACATTCACCCCAGTACAAAGATCTGGGCCTAAATCCATCGTTTTTTTGCACTCCACACCACCCTAGGTCAGACAATGGCTATATGTAAATCAGCCTTGACCCTGTGCCTCATGGAAACAGTCCAGCCCGAACTACCAAGCCATGTCTTTCCTAGACCGGAATCAAGCATCCAAGGACCGGTTTCTGGCTATCAGCCTTCTTCAGCCTGGATAGCTTGACTCCAGTGATGTGGAGTGCCTGGGACTCACGTCTGAGTCTTTGATACTGCCTGGACAGTTGATCCTGGTTCAGTATATTGATGACCTATTGGTGGCGTCTAAAACTCGCAATGACTGTGTCCTGAACACCATTGCATTACTGAATCATTTAGGTGAAGGAGAACATAAGGTGTCACCAGAAAAATTACAATTCTGTACCACATCAGTGAAATATCTGGGGCACCAGATAGAAAAAGGTTTCAGGAAAGTTTCCACAGAAAGAATCAGAATAATTAGAAATATGAATTTGCCTGAGACCCAAAAAGAGATTAGGATGTTTCTTGTTGTTGTAGGATACTGCAGGCAATGGATTTTGGGATTTGCAGTCCTAGCAAAGCCATTAATACAAATGACAAAGAAAAGAGTCAATGACCCCGTAGAGTGGGATGACGAAAGCATAACTGCTTTTGTAAAGTTACGAGAATGTCTGTGTACAGATCCAGCATTAGGAATGCCTGACTGTTCAAAGGATTTTGCACTTTTCTGTGACAAACGAGATAATTGTGCACTTTCAGTTCTGACTCAAATTCAAGGTCTGGTAAGACGTTCTGTGGCATATTTTTCTTCTACATTAGACCCAGTGGCAGCTGCATTACCTGGATGTCTGAAAGTAGTAACTGCAACTTGCATGAGCCTTGAGCAGAGTGAATCCATTATTATGGGACATCCTGTGACTGTGTATGTTCCACAAGCAGTTGTGATTTTGCTAACCAGGACTAAGACCCAGTATCTCACACCTAGTCGGCTGACTAAGTACGAGAGAGTCCTTATAGGAGCAGAAAATGTAACCATTGCCAGATGTAACATTCTGAATCCAGCAACGCTGCTACCTAATTCACACACTGCTGCAGAAGTGAAGGGAGAAGTTGAGCATGACTGTATTGATCTAACTGAGTATATTACAAAGCCACAACCTGACATAAGAGAAGAGCCATTAATTGATTCAGACTATGAGCTATTTGTGGATGGCTCATGTATGAGACATGAGGAAGGAGGCCTGAGCGCTGCTTATGCAGTGTGTACTCTGGGAGGCCCAGTGGAAGCATCCCATTTGCCTGGAGTCAAGTCTGCACAAGTAGCCGAATTGGTTGCTCTGGCAAAGGCCTGCAAATTTGGGAAAAACTGGAAAGTAACCACATACACTGACAGCCAGTAAGGTTACGGGGTTGTGCATTACTATGGCCAATTATGGTTGCAAAGGGAGTTTCTGACTTCTTCAGGTACTCTAATCAGAAATGGTCAATATGTAAGGGATTTACTGGAAGCAATGCAGTTGCCAAAAGAAGTGGCTGTGGTCAAGTGTGCTGCTCACGAATCTGGCAACGACAAAGTGACAGCTGGTAATCGATATGCTGACCAGTTAGCCCAACATTGTGCAAAATATAAAATGGCTGTTAACAAGAAAGTTGAGGTGGGCGGAAACAGCTGCCCACTTATGCTGTTACATGGTGTGGATACATGGGAAGAAGGGAGAGATTTGCAGAATGCAGCAGAACCAAAGGAAAGGGAAGAATGGAGGAAGCTAGGTTGTCGAAGAAGGGATGAGGATGGTGTCATTGTTTACCATGATGAAATGCCAGTGTTACCCAACTGTCTGCTTGCTCCTATGGCTAGGCTGATTCACGGAGATTCTCATTTGGGAAGAGATGCTATGATATGTCTGTTCAGACAGTCATGGTTTAATATGAAATTCAGGAACATAGCAGAGGCACTCTGCCAGAGGTGTTTGGTTTGTCAACAAATGAATTTTGGGAAGAAAACAGTGGTGTTACCAGGAAAGATTGGGAAGGCAGAAGGTCCCTTTATACGTTTGCAGATTGACTTTATTCAGTTACCCCCTTGTCGAGGACTAAAATACGTACTTGTCATTGTCTGCTTGTTTTCAAAATGGGTGGAGGCATACCCCACACGCAGGAATGATAGCATCACAGTAGCCAAACTTCTACTTAGAGAGCTGATACCTCGTTTTGGTTTTCCAGTAACCATTGAATCAGATAGGCTGCAAACTACGGACGTCAGGACGGGCTGTTGAGCGTACACTAGCGTGTGCGTGCGGGCAGTGGTGAGGACGCGGGCTGTGTGCGGAGCGGAGTGGCGGCGCCTGCAGCTGCGGAGGTGGTGGCGGCGGTGAGGGCAGCAGAGGCAGTGAAGGCAGTGAAGACAGGGGAGACGGCTGGGTGGAGTAAGTCGACCGAGAGAGTGGTTATTGAGTAGCTGACGTCCGGCTGTCACAGACCAACGAACCAAGGAGAGTCCAGAGACGATCTTAGGACTGCGGACTCCCTGTGTGGTTGCGCTGCGCTGTGGTTCAATGACAGTCAGCATCGAGTCGGCATCGAGTCAGATCCCGTCCTCTCTACTTGGCGCATTGTGTTCCCAGACAACCCTGACCCTTGCTTTTGCCCCTGCTTGTCCCCGAATTGCCTCTGACCCATCTCGGTTTTTCGCCCAGCAGCACGGCCCGGTGCAGCGTTATCTGCCTGGGCCGTTATACAGTGCCTCCCCCAGCTTCCCCAGCCCCAGTTCCAGTTGCCCCTAGTCTCTGCACTGCCCCCTTCTCTGGCCTCATTACTTATCTCTACTGATGAAGGATATTGATCCAAAAACACGAGTCGAGTCTCATGTCTAGAGATGCCTGGAGATATCAAGTACCTGCTTGCACCAAACTTGGTGAAACACTTACAAACCCTTTCTTTTTTCATTTGCGAAGACACACGAACTGCATGACCCAGAATGCACAGGTGCAATCCAGCTGAGAGGTGGAGCAGCGTGCGCCCAATCCTGTTTACTGTTAAAGGGCTCCCGCGAGCCTCCCTAGCTGACAAGCTAGTGGTGCTGCACCTGCGTGCCCGGGAGGCATCGAAGCCTGTGACTGTTGTTGGGCAGCCTACTCAGCGGCCTCATTACTTATCTCTACTGATGAATGATATTGATCCAGAAACACGAGTCGAGTCTCGTGTCTAGAGATGCCTGGAGATACTAATTACCTACTTGCACCTAACTTGGTGAAACACTTACAAACCCTTTCTTTTTTCATTTGCGAAGACACACGAACTGCATGACCCAGAATGCACAGGGGCAATCCAGCTGAGAGGTGGAGAAGCGTGCGCCCAATCCTGTTTACAAGTCAAGCTGGGGACTGGCACACATCTCTCTCGGAAAATCATGACAATTAGAGGTGTCAAACAGGGATGTGTGCTAGCCTCATTACTCTTCAATTTGTTTATAGCAGACTTACCAGCCACTCTAGAAGAAATAAACAGCCATCCTCCCAAGATTGGTGGTGCGTCAATAAGTAACCTTTTATATGCTGATGACTTGGTCCTTTTTGGTCTCACCCGGGTAGGACTGCAAAGGCTACTAAACAAACTACACAGCTACACCACCATGAATACTTTAGAGGTTAATCTAAAGAAAACCCAAGTGGTTATCTTTGGCAGAAAACGCAACCACGGTGGTGGATGGCTATACAACAATATGAGTCTTACAATAGGAAAAACATATAAATATTTAGGGGTCAACTTTGACTCTAGGGGTACCTTCGCCAAACAACGTAGCGAAATATCAATAAAAGCCATGAACCTTCAGGTGAACCTTTCTAAGCTCTCAAAAAAACTGTCTGGTTCGAGTTTATCACCACTGTTGGAAGTCATGAGAGCAAAAATCGGGCCTACCCTGTCGTATGGCATTGAAATTTTTAGGGGAAAACTAAACGCCAACTTAAACCAACATGTGACCAAAATTTACAAAAAAGTCCTTCACACGCCTAAAGCCGCCTCTGCCACACAGAATACATTAGAACTGAGCTTACTAAACTATGAAATTTCAAACATTGGCACGTATTTGAATCTGTGCCACAAACTTAGGCAAGCAGACCCAGGTTCCTTGGAGTCATTACTTTGGCTAGACATTCCTCAGAAAAATCCAGGTGGCTCTTATGGCCGATTTTTTAAGGACTCCGTCCAGCAAATGTCTGCGGGTGATCTATGGGATCTCAACCCCAGCAAGGCAGTTTTTAAAATCAGCATTAAGAAACGCATTTGAATGAGGTCCCTAATCACTGATAAAGCTCACTTTGCTAAACGTAGACACGCATGGGCAATAATGAATTCTTATGGGCTGGCCTCTCCTCCTTCTTATCTGTCCTGCACTTATCCCCTGTACTTAAAACTTAGCTTTATGGCTCTTAGAATGGGTGATTGGCAATTTTTAAAGGATTTACCCTCCTGCGCCGAACGTCAGAGTATCTATTGTGCAGAGGGTGTGGCAAGACGGTTGAAACTCTGGAGCATGTAGTATGTCTTTGCCCCGCTCTACTGCCACAGCGTAGACTAAAATTGAAAATTGAGTGGAACAGGCTGGGAATCCGGACTCGTAGACAAGCAATTATCGCAGCTCTGACTCCTGAAAATACAGCTTTAAACATAGGCCTTACAATTTTTATTCGTTATGCATACGTAATTTCACTCAGTAACCGAAAGGGCCTGCCAATGCTTTTTTAAAGAAACCAACATGGGACAAAGCTAGATTTTAGTACCAATATTGATACATTTTTCTTTTTTCTTTTTCTTCTTTAAATAAAGCAGTTCCATCACATTTGAGTTATTTTAACTATTTATTTATGTATATGCTTGTATGTACTCCACTTTTATGATTCTATTTTTTTTATCAAATAAAGTATACATTATTACAATGGAATCAGATAGAGGAAAACATTTTAAAAGTGAAATAATGGGCCTAATTTGTGAAGCATTCAAGATTAAACAAAAATGACACTGTGCATATCGCCCAGAGGCTTCTGGAGTGGTAGAAAAATTGAATGGCACAATCAAATCAAGACTGGGAAAAATGTATGAGTCTACTCGATTGGAGTGGCCAGATGCTTTGTCACTTGTTCTGATGGGACTTAGAAGTATTCCAGACCGGAATCACAGGCGTAAGTCCCCAGGAAATACTGATGGGAAGAGCAATGAGGCAAGCACGGGTGCCAGGACACAAGATGCTAAATATATCTGATGATTTAGTACTGGAGTACTGCAAAGAACTGGCTAACCAAGTGCATTCTATCTCTCACCAGGCTGGGGAAGATGTTGTCGGCAGATCAGCATCACCAGCACATGACCTGAACCCAGGTGATTGGGTAGTGCTTAAGAAACATACTTGAAAAACTTGCCTTGCACCAAGGTGGGGAAAACCACGACAAGTGATTTTGGTTACCACCACAGCTGTAAAGTGTGCAGGAGTTCCACACTGGATCCATGCCAGTCATACGAAAAAGGTGACTGAACCTGATGAAACTGAGGCTCAAGGTTGCGCAGCTGAGGGTTTTCAAGATATTGATCCTGAAGTAGCTGAAGAAGAACAACCGAGCACCAGTCAAGATGATTGGATTCCAGTAATCAACATACCTGCAGAATATGTGAGAACGAGAGTCAAACTTATCAAGATAGACAAAGTGATAGTGAGGACGAGACAGGTATAGAAGAAGGTACTCAGATCATAGAAATACAAGTCAAAAGTGATTCTGAGGAGGACCAGATAGGGAAAGATCCAGTAATCGACACTCCACCAAGAACTCCAGAGTCTGAAAAGGGACAGATAGAAATTAGGGCGGAGACTCAAGCAGAAGAAAATCAAGGGTTCGAAGAGCTTGAGCAGACAGGAGTAGACAATAGTGTTCAGGAAGAAGAAAGAGAAACAAACAAAAGTCAAATTCAGCAGATTCCTGAACAAGGCCAGATTAGTAACCAGGCAGAAGAAACAGAAATAAGACCTGGATCTAGTCAGATAGAGAGGGAAACAGAAGACAGCATTGAAATCGATGTGCCACAACTGAATGAAAATATAAGAACATTTGACGAGGGCCAAAGCACAGTGCCAGCTAAAAGACTCAGAAAAGGAGACAAGTGGCCTAGATTTGTCAAAAGACTAAGACTGCGTTTAAAGACAATTAATGAAGAACCTGAACAAGTAAACGAAGTTACAAGTCAAGCTAATCAACCTGTAATACAACCAAGAAGAAGAAGTCCACGAATAAAGAGACTGAATAATAAATACAAAGGCCCTGAGTGGACCTACATTGTTTTGGAAGATTTTGAAAACCTGGATATAAGTGACGAAAGTGATGAAGAATTGATTACTGATCAAACTGATGAAGAAGTGAGACCAACCTGAAAATTCACACGGGGTAAAAGCTGTGTAAAAGTTACAAAGAGGGGTTGAATCTCCTTTAGTCAGAAATGGCTGATCAGACTGGTAATGGAAGACCGAAAAGAAATTGTTTTAAAACATGCTGCAGAGTATGTTTATGGAGTATAGCAATAGTACTTATACTTTGGATAGGACTAACAATAGCTATTCCTTACATGATGAGTAAAGAGACAAACAATGACATAAATGGACAGTTGCCAATAGATACAGAAGAACTGCAGACATTAGATACACCAAAAACAGTAGGTACACAAGAGAAAGCACTTAGCATCAGACAACGAAAGGTAGACTTAGAAGCACCAGATGAGGAAGGATCGCATTATAATAGAATCAAAAACAGAACTCATTTAAATGTATTTGCAAACCTATTAGTACACTTTGTAGAAGCAATGGAAATAGAAGACTGCTATGTTTGTATGAAGCTGCCTACTTCGGTAGCTGAGGGTGTGACGTACCACCACTTGCCGCTAACATATGGAATTTCATGTAGTATTTTAGCTAGTTTATTCTGTAAGAAAGGACCTTTACAGTATTATTATTATAATTTAGATGTGATATTTTCTGAACTTTCCATACGTAGAGACCTGAATCCTGTACATACTACTAGAAATGTAGCACGTTACATGAGTGAATATTTCCTAACTATAGGTACAATGGATATAGCTGACGCACACAAGAATAATCTAACATGTTTATTACAAGAAAAAGAAAAGATACATTTGAATATGGTTGAGAAAAGGAGAGAGAGTTTCCAAAGAAAGGCAAATGATAAGAACCATAAATTTCCTAAATGGGCTGAAAGTATAGGGAACATCTCAAATGGTGGAGCTAATGCTGCTATGTTGCTGGATTTCGAAAAGAAGGGGAAACTCTGTCTTCACAGAGACAAGACTAGTTATTATAACAATGTATTCATTGGTTCAAGTGAATGTGAACACACTTTTAAGGTAAATGGGGGTTGGGGTTTTAAAGATGGAACTGAACCTGTGTTTCCCGGAGTCTATTACATATGTGGGAACAAGGCTTATTACAAGTTACCAGATCACTGGTATGGGAGCTGTTATTTTGGAATAGTTTTCTCAAAGACATATCATGTGGTTAAAATCACTGGAAGCAATGAAGAAACTAATGGATCAGTACGTAGTAAGAGAGCTAGTTTTGGTGAAGTAGTAGGTGATATATGTATTGCATTGATACCAACAGTGGGAGTGGCTCTGAATATGCACAGAATTTGCTAATTGTCTACAGTAGTGGATCGGTTATCAACTGACACTGATGGAGGTTTCTTGATGGTCAATACCGAATTGGTTGCGATCAGATCTATGGTTTTACATAATCGACTTGCTCTTGACAGGTTATTGGCAAAAGAGGGCGGAGTCTGTAGAATGTTGAAAGCGCAACATTGTTGCACTTACATACCATACAAAAGTGGTGAAATTAAGAGGTATGTGAGAAATATTACAAATTTGGAAAAAGAGCTCAAACCACTAGAGGTTGATAGTGCATGGAAGAGGTTTACTGATGGTCTCTCCTCAGTAGGTAGTTGGTTTTCTAATCTAGGTAAAAGTCTTGTGAGTAAAATGCTGATGCTAATGGCGGAAATAGGTTTATTAGTTTTAGGAATAATAATTTGTTGTAAATGTTGAAAACATAAAAAGAAATACTCCATGAATAGGCGAGGAGTAAAAAGAAATATTGAAGAACTCGAATTAGAAGAATTGAATAGCCAAATATATAAAAAGATGAAAAATTCTCATAATAATAATGAGAAGAAGCAAAATAGAAAGTTTGAAGAGATTGAAATGGGTGAAATGTGAAAAGTTGGCATCTGTTTCCATTAATTGGTGTTGATATAAAATATCATCAAAGAGGGGATTGATGGAGCAAGGATTCGCACGAGAAGCGACTTGCTTGAACTCATGAACCTCGAATAATGCTAATTATGTAACCAACATGTTTGTTTTACTAATCTCCTTTTTCATCTATATCAGGTGTCCGAGTGAAGCTTGCTTATGTGTTTTACTAACCATAATACGTTTGCATTTAAAATGGCTGCTACGCGGGATTTTCTACATCTGTCATACTCACGTGACATGACGTACTCGCAGCTTTGGAGGGAAAACTGTCGCATCTGCGCACTAGTGCTAATATGGCTGCTCTGTGTACTCACATGCGATAAGCTTGCACTGCTGCTTTTGCTAAGCTGTTCATTCTGCTTAATCCTAATGCTATAGTTTATTATAAAGTAATGGGTATAGTGTAGAAATTCATGGTATACAGTGTATTCATTTTATTCTGTGTTCTAAAACTGTTTCCTTTACTTTTCATGTATCGTAATCTTTGGGCCTGGGAGGTGCTATTTACTCCAGCTTGGAAGTCCTTTCCGCGCATGTCTGACTGCTGCGAGAAGATGAACTCTGTGGCAGTGAACCCGAGCCAGATGGCAGTCACAGCCAAGATGTGCCTGGGAAGCTCACATCTGACCCCACTAGAAGAAGCCAAATTGCATACAATATATTTGTCAATAGAACAACCATTGTTAGGTGAAAATGCAGTTGTAATGTGAAAAGGAAATTGATGGGGGGGAACGAAAGAAATTAATATTCAATACTGAAGTCTAAGAATTTTGGTGGTGTGATGACCTGTCCTCCTTTCCTGTCCAATCAAAATTGGGGATCCTTACATTTGCAACATTTAGGGGTGGTACACTAACCTGAAAAACAGTATAACTAGAGTAGGCTTAGTCAGTTAATTTGTCCGACTTGTCCGAATAGCTGACCTGTCACTGACCCAACGCACTCAATAGGTGACTAAGAGCAGAGGGCTGCGGAGCACTCTGTCGGGAGGTTCGCCGACCACACTGAACTAGGACTCCTGAGGCGGAAGCCGGGAGTTTAGGGCTTTCATTTTTAAAAACTTATCACTGCTTATTTTACTAGCGCTAACTATTTCTTTAATTCGCACAAGAGCATTATTGCTGTTTTTATCGCCCCTCCCTGCCGCATCTCACCTCCAGAGTCTTCGGTGACCTCAGGGAGCAGATTTCGGGCTCCTGTGGATCATTGGCCTCAACCCCTCCGGGCGTAGACTTTGGGCGCCATCTTGGGGGTGGACGAGCACAGCGCTCTAGTTTTTGGGCGATTTGGGCCTAGACGCTATAAAAGGGCGAGCAATAACCTGTCCATTACACTGAACTAGGACTCCTGAGGCGGAAGCCGGGAGTTAGGGCTTTAATTTTTAAAAACTTATCACCACTTATTTTTCTAGGGCTAACTATTTCTTTAATTCTCACAAGAGCATTATTGCTGTTTTTATCGCCCCCCCACCGCATCTCACATCCAGAGTCTCCGGTGACCTCAGGGAGCAGATTTTGGGCTCCTGTGGATCATCGGCCTCAACCCCTCCAGGCGTAGACTTTGGGCGCCATCTTGGGGGAGGACGAAGACAGCGCTCTAGTGTTTGGGCGATTTGGGCCTATACGCTATAAAAGAGCGAGCAATAACCTGTCCATTACACTGAACTAGGACTCCTGAGGCGGAAGCCGGGAGTTTAGGGCTTTCATTTTTAAAAACTTATCACTGCTTATTTTACTAGCGCTAACTATTTCTTTAATTCGCACAAGAGCATTATTGTTGTTTTTATCGCCCCCCCGCCGCATCTCACCTCCAGAGTCTCCGGTGACCTCAGGGAGCAGATTTCGGGCTCCTGTGGATCATCGGCCTCAACCCCTCCAGGCGTAGACTTTGGGCGCCATCTTGGGGGAGGACGAGGACAGCGCTCTAGTGTTTGGGCGATTTGGGCCTAGACGCTATAAAATGAACACCCTCTCCCGTCCGCGCCGGAGGCGCGCCAGAGGCAAGCCCATCTGTGCCCGTCTGTGGCCAGTCGGGGCTAGTGGCACAAACCCCTGCTCAAACCCTTTCAGACTCCCTTAAAGTGATTACATACTCCAAAGACCAGCTAGAACGCCTCCGTCCACCTACCATGAAAGCTTGCAGGCATTCATTGAAAGCTGAAATGATGCCCCTGAGTTGTAGGATTTGCCTTTACAACCCCAAGAACAGGAATGAATTTGAATACAAGATGAAGTCTCTGATTATGTTGCAGATCAATTGTCGCTCGCTTAGGAAACACAAATTCGAGATATTTGACCTTTTAATAGAACAACAACCAGAAGTTCTTTTCCTGACTGAGACGTGGCTAGATGAGGAGTCCACCCCAGATATTCTAGAGGCTCTACCCCAAGATTATGGTATACTAAAATTGGACCGAGACAAACAAAGGGGAGGGGGTATTGCCATTATTCATAAACTTGAACTAACATGCACCCTGGAAGCTGTTACAATCAAGTATAGTGAAGCTGCTTTTTTTACGATTAAATACAGGCCTAATATAACCTTCAATTGCTATCTAATTTACCGCCCACCTGGAGGTTCTTCCAATTTTATAGACAGTCTGATAGAGGTAATTGCCCAATCAGCTTTACGATACAATAAGCCTTATCCTAGGGGACCTAAATCTCCACCTTGAAGATGAAAATAATAGAGAAGCCCGAGGACTACTTGCATCCCTAGAAATGTTTAATCTCAAACTACAATCCCAGAGTTCCACCCATAAGGCGGGTCACCTCCTTGATCTGATCTTTGCTAACTGGGAGGGAGTGGCGGTTCAACCTCCTATCCAGGTATTATGGTCGGACCACTTTCTGATTAAGTTCATTATCCCAGGAGGCCTAAACAACCCCTACGAACTAAGCCGATGGCATCTAAGCGCAGGCAATGGGGGAAACTTAAGCAAGCTGATTTAGAGCTCGCCCTTACGGCAGGGAGCCCCCCATTGAAAGAAAGCGTAGTGGAAGCCTAGACGGATTATGAGAGTTGGCTAACAAGAGCGCTGGACGCAGCTGCACCATGGACTACCAAGGCGCCAGTAAGATGCTCTAAATCGGCACAATGGTTTGACGCTGACTTAAAAGCTATCAAATCAAAGTGCAAAAATCTGGAGGGCATCTGGCGCAGTAAATAGGAAGAAACAGACAAACTCGAATATAAAAATAGCATAAAAAATTACCATAGGAGGATTAGAATAGCCAAAAGAAACTTTCTAAATAAAAGAATTGAATCAGCTGATAATTCCACCAAGGAACTCTTTGTCATATACAAGGAACTCACCTCATCGGAGAGGACTATAGCCCCAGATATGCACTCTACAGCAACTTGCAAAGCGATTGCGGACTTCTTCGTTAAGCATGGGCGGAAAATCCGTTACGCTCGTGGATTTTGCGGATTTTCGGTAAAATTCGCAATCCGCGAACGCTCGCGAATTTACCGAAAATCCGCAAATTCGCACGCAGCGGATTTTTTTTTCTTGGTGATACAATTTTGCGGCGTGCAGTGTAAGTTCGCAATTGCGAACATGTAGGTGCGGCGGGAAGCAACAATCTCGCACTCGCGAAATTACAAAAATTGCAATTCTGCACAAGAAATCCACTCACAAGCAGCATTGACCTTTTGAAAATGATGATTTTTATCAGAATAACTCCTCAGGTTGACATTTGCCTGCACTTTTTTGGATTTGAGGCCTTTTGACTTTCTTTGGATCACTTTTGGATTAGAAATCAACTTTCACAAGTAAGCTTGTTTGGGGCATTACAGTTGCTGTAATGCTGTTCTGCAGAAAAACGAGTTTTGCAAAAGTGAAAGCATTCAGCAGGTGCAAAAGTTCAAACTCATCATTAGTAACCATTCCCTGTAGTGCTTCCTGACTGGGGCCCCTCCAGAGTTCAGTTGCTAGTTGCAACAATTGTATGACCCTGCTCTGACCCTCACAGCAGGCTCATAGAATAGCTACAAGTAGGCCACAAAGGTCCTGGAAAAAAAATTGCATTGCAACAGAAAGCAAATTACAGATAAGGAAGCAGGTGCCAGACTGGAATTTTAAAACAGTGACACATTAATAAATCAACCCCAAATTAATTCATGTCAGTTGAAGAAGAGCAGGTGTGCTTGCTTTTTCCCCCCATAATCTGTCAGGTTCCTGCAGCACCGCGCCTACCCAATCTTTAGGAAACTACATCTACCATGATCCTTGTAGGGAGGAAGTATAAGGGAGGTGTTTCCAGGAAGAGAGTTGCTCGTAATTTTGTGTCCTTTCTTTGTGTTTTCGAGTTCCTGGGAGAAGACGGCGTCTATCGAGCTGCTTCAGCGTTTTGTGAAGTGAGAGCGCTGATCACGATTTCCCAGCATTGAGGTATTGCAACATTGTATCCGCTGGGAGCCCTGTTCACGGGCACTTGCCGGCATTGTAACATTGTATCAGCTGGGAGCCCTGTTCACGGGCGCTTGCCGGCATTGTAACATTGTATCAGCTGGGAGCCCTGTTCACGGGCGCTTGCCGGCATTGTGAGAATTGCAACTTTGTTTCCTTGGCTAAGGAAAGCACCGTCTTGTGTGTGCCATTTCCAAACCCGGCTCTACTTGGTTTTCTGTTCCCGGAGCTTGGCGGCGGCTGCTGCAAGTTACCGTGGAAGGATCATTTCTTGTCCTGCAATGTCCGGAGTAGAGTGGTATTCCACTACCTACTGCCGGCTAGTTGTTTTTGTTTGATCTGAATCAGATTCTAATAGCGGAGCGTGGTGGTGGTCGCAACCACACGCTGCCGTTATATGGATTAAAAGACTCTTGTTACTACATAAGTGTACACCAACGTATCGCATCTTTTGGGCTTAAAGATATCATATGCGAATTTAAGGGACAGTACTGTGCTTAATGGAGTGACAACGTGGGGGATTATACCACAAACTCTTGTAGAATAAATCCGGATGATAGACTTGTGCATTATCTCAAAGACTAATTTAGAGGAACAAGTCATTTTACCCGGGGGGGGTCTATTACAAAGGTTCTTTCTCCGCATAACACGGTGTGTATTACAAAGGGTACACTGCTGCTAGATCTTACACCTGTGTGTTATATGTTATGATAACCATTGTGTTTCCTTTCAGGAAGTTGAACTGATATCTCATTTAAACTTGTTGGAGGAAAGTGCACAGCCCTGCAAGGTATTCAGAGTTTGAGAGAGTATTACTGAGAGTAGCCTTGATATTTGATTGGTGTTATAAAACGTATGCTCTGTCGTTTCAGATCCCTTGTCCCTGCTGACCCCTTCCCGTCCCCGGTCTCTTTTCATTATTTATCCCTCGCCTGATGGTTCGAACCCCCTGTGTACACATTCAGGGTGTTGGTAACATCAGGAGGTGGACCCCTTTGTTCATCAATCGGATTCTGCGGAGCAGGCCCTGACATAATCTACAGTGATGATGAACCAGAGGGTGGCATTGATGTACCAGAGGGTGGCATGGGTGAAACAGAGGGTGGCAGGGGTGAAACAGAGGGTGCTGGGAACCTGTGATGATGAACCAGACGTAGAAACAACATAGTCGCGACCGTTGCGAGCAGACATGTAAGTTCGCAATTGCGAACTGGTACAAAACCCTCGCGAACTGGCAGAAATCCTTGCGAACACAAAAAAAAACGCTAATTCCCAGTTCAGTTGCTAGTTGCAACAATTGTATGACCCTGCTCTGACCCTCACAGCAGGCTCATAGAATAGCTACAAGTAGGCCACAAAGGTCCTGGAAAAAAAATTGCACTGCAACAGAAAGCAAATTACAGATAAGGAAGCAGGTGCCAGACTGGAATTTTAAAACAGTGATACATTAATAAATCAACCCCAAATTAATTCATGTCAGTTGAAGCAGGGCAGGTGTGCTTGCTTTCCCCCCCCATAATCTACAGTGAAGATGAACCAGAGGGTGGCATTGATGTACCAGAGGGTGGCATGGGTGAAACAGAGGGTGGCAGGGGTGAAACAGAGGGTGCTGGGAACCTGTGATGATGAACCAGACGTAGAAACAACATAATCGCGACCGTTGCGAGCCGACATGTAAGTTCGCAATTGCGAACTGGTACAAAACCCTCGCGAACTGGCAAAAATCCTTGCGAACACAAAAAAAATCCGCAAATTCGCAAGAATTCGCAGATTTTGCGGATTGCGAGTTCGCAAATTCGCAAAATTCGCGAACGCCAGATTCGCAAAATTCGCCCATGCTTATTCTTCGTACAAAAAGTTGAAAATATCTACAAAACCTTTCCAGAAGTCAACGTTGGTACATTCACAGACCATGCCACTACTGCTGAGCCGACAAATACTTGTCACCTCAACCATTTTACAGTACCAGATAACGCTGAGCTGCTGAGAATCATTCATAGTACCCAATCGGGCTCCCCTAAAGACGTAGCTTGTCCCAAGATCTTCAGAAATCAGGCTGATCTCGTTGTAAATCATATAAGCCATATGGCTAAATTGTTCTTTCCGACGAGCCACGTACCACAAGACTGGAAAACAGCGCAGGTTATCCCCATCAAGAAAAAGGCTAACCTCAGTTTAACTCAGCTGGACAACTACCATCCTATATCGCTTCTGCCCTTCTGTGCTAAGGTGGTGAAAAAAATAGTTAATGCCCAGCTGTTAAAACACTTAGAAGAGGGTCATCATCTCCACCCCTCGCAGTCAGGGTTTAGAGCGTATCACTCTACCGAATCAGCTCTTCTCTTTTCCACTGAGCTATTAAGAAGTAAAGTAGATGAGGGGACGAAAGCTGCGCTCCTTTTGTTAGATCTGAGCGTGGCATTTGATACAGTCTCACACCCCCTTCTACTCTCGCGTCTAAGCGAGGTTGGAATTAAGGGCCTGGCTCACGAGTGGATGCGCGCATTCTTGGCAAATAGGCAATTTCAAGTCCATTGCCCACTTTTCAAATCGGAAGTACGATCACTCAGGCACGGGGTACCGCAGGGCTCAATCCTGAGCCCTACGCTATTCAACCTTTATATGGCACCCCTGGCCAAGTTAGTCGAGGCGTACGGGGTCGAGATAGTGTCATACGCGGATGACACTCAGCTGATAGTGACACTCTCTCGGCCGCCCGAGGAAGCATCGGCTAGCTTTTCGGCATATCTTAGTGATCTAGCTGGATGGATGAATACCAACTGTCTGTGCCTCAATGCGAATAAAACAGAGCTTCTCGTGTTGGGGAAGACTCCATCCATCTGGTCATCTGCATGGTGGCCATTAGAACTCGGCGCCATTCCAAATCCCTCAGAGCAGGTGAAAAAGTTAGGGGGCAGATTAGACTCAACTCTGTCCTTTGAATACCACATACCATACCAATAATAAAAATTAATAAGTAACAAAAAAATCATATTAATAAATATTTAACAGTAAATTAAGTATCAATACACAAAAATAATGTCAATAACTAATTAGTCAAATAAATTACTTCCCACCCTATTCCCCTATAAACCCACAACTGCTACGAATAATAAACTAATACAATTAATATAATTATCAATGAATCAATTAATAAACATTAAATACCAATTAATACAAAATAATTACCACTTAGTAAAAATTACTTACCAATTAATAAACATTAATTACCAATTAATAAACATTAATTACCAATTAATAAACAATAAATACCAATTAATAACAATTAATTACCAATTAATAATTAATTAACAAAAAATTAATTTTCAATACTAATAAATAAAAATGAATAATTATGTAATAACAATTAAATTACTTCCCGCCCTAATCCCCTATAAACCCACTAACCGCTACATAACTAAAACACAAAATCAAATTAAAAATATTTATTATTTCCTAAAAATTAATATTTAATTTACTATAATTAAATTACTTCCCACCCCTATTCCCCTATAAACCCGCAACCCACTACGGAATTAAATTATGCAAAAATTAAATAACATAAAACTAATTACTTAAAAAAAATTCAAACATACATTAAAAAATAATACATACTTTTAACACAAATACTAACTTAAAACACAATAATAAAATTCGATATTTTTAACAACTATATTATGACTGTTGATATTACTAACTTTGAAATTATGGAAATCAATATTTCTTACCTGAATTTCGATATTCTGCACCACTATATTTTGGCAATTCGATATTTTGTCTATTCTATATAAAAAAAACCTCGATATTCTTGTAATTAGATATATTTTTTTGATATTATGACTGTTCACCATTTAAATGGGATCACCTTGCACTAGCATAACTTACACCATACTTACAGAATAACACAAAAATAATGTATTCACTTAAGCAGTCTCTTAAGTGTCACTTGAGAGTGTGCACAGAGATGCGTAAAGGAATACTACAGAAATATCTTGCAAATGAGGTGCACAATGAGTCAGGTATAACTTTTTGGGGATTTCCAAAGTGTTTTATGGCATTTCTCAACATTTCAGCATAGATAAGTTACAAGTGGAGGGCAGACACGCAACTGCTACAGGAGTGATAGGGAGCATCCATTATGCCAGTGTTATCGGGACGGGATGGAGAAGGAAGGGCATTCTAGTGAAGGGGGGAATTCTAGAATTAATGAGAATATCTAAGAAATTTCAGAATCATAAACTCATATATTTTACATGCATTCATGAAATATGAATTCTTAGCAATATTAAAACAGTTTTTAGTCTTATCAGTTTGGAAAGGGATGGTTGATAAATACCTAATTAAACATAACTTAAGAAAAAACATAGAAGTAACTCATGAGAGGCATAAGTTATGCCTATGTTTGTAGCTCAGAACCTGAATTCCAACGTGACTTTAAAGTAAGGAAATATAAAGGCAATTTTTTTGTAGGATCTGGGCTCTAACATTAATGTACAGATGACCAGGAGGGCAGATAAATGTAGTACATGGGGCACTGATGGCATTGGTCAGGGCAGCAAATATACTCTTCTTTGCATAGTATTGTTTTCCTTTGAGTCACCAATTATTGTCTGTCATTTTCTCTTTACATATACATCTTGGCCCAAGGTTGTGTTTGCTGTCCGTAGAGTTAACTCTAATGTATCATATTTTGTTGCCATCAACATTCTAACTCTCCATCATTTCATGAAATCTACTTTCTCCTCAAATCAAAGAACTTCATCCAATATTGATTTTGGTGCTCACAATTCCACCTATGTCCCATCATACCCTGGAGCACTATTTGCATTACTTCGTATCTTCAGAACAACAGACCCCATGTGCACAATCAGCGCTCATCAACATTCCAGTAAGTCATGCACAAAAGTTATGAATCCTGGATTCTAGACCCAGGTCTGTAGGGTTTGGGTTCTAACCCACAGATGGAATATGCTACTTACCAGTATGCAACTGTTCTTGGCATGTAGGGCTGCTGACATTCATATCTGTGCATAGATCACCGCCTAGTGTTGGGTCCGGATGATTGCTCATTGTTGTCCTGGAAGGATCTTCGAAGTATCACGAGATAGGTGGCTCCTCCCCTGGACTACAGTGCGCATGGGCATCCTCAGATCGTTTTTCGCCATTGTGGCAGAGATGGAGTGTGGTACAGTAAGAGATGTCCATGCAAGAAAGTAATAGTAAGAATGAATGCTACAGCTGCGACAGGCCCCGGGGAGGAGGTTGGGCGATATGAATGTCAGCAGCCCTACATGCCAAGAACAGATGCATACTGGTAAGTAGCATATTCCGTTTGAGGCATGTGGGCTGCTGAATTCATATCTGTGCATAGAATGTATAGCAGTGTCTCCCCTAGCGGTGGCTAACTGTGCCAGCTGCAGCCGTCTGAAACAAGTTTTTAGAACAGCCTGTCCTACAGCAGCTTGCTGTTTGGAATGTACATCTACACAATAGTGTTTTGTGAAAGTATGTATGGTAGTCCATGTGGCTGCTTTACATATTTCCTCTAGAGGAATGTTACCTAGGAAAGCCATGGATGCCCCTAGTTTGCGTGTGGAATGCGCTCTTGGGGGAACTGTTAAAGTGCGTTTTGCTTTAAGATAACATATTTGAATGCACTTAACTATCCATCTGGCTAACCCAGATTTTGAAATGGGGTTGCCTTTGTGTTGTGGTGAAAAGGCAACAAACAACTGTTTAGTTTTCCTAAAATCCTTAGTTCTATCAATGTAGTATAGAAGAGCTCTTTTGACATCTAGTGTGTGTAGAGCCCTTTCAGGTACTGACTGTGGATTTGGAAAGAACACTGGCAGTTCTATTGTCTGATTGATATGAAAATGGGATACCACTACCCTATTTGCAAGTATTTGGATGAATGGCTCTTGAATAGTTATGGCTTGTAGCTCGCTAACTCTTCTAAGCGAAGTAATTGCTACAAGAAAAGCTACCTTCTATGTTAGGAACTGTAATTCACATGAATGCAACGGTGCAAATGGTGGTCCCATTAGTCTGGTTAAAATGACATTTAGGTTCTAGACAGGTGAAGGTGGGTGTTTTGGGGGGATTATTCGTTTGAGTCCCTCCATGAGTGCTTTAATTGCAGGCACTCTAAACAGCAAAAGATGCTGCCTGTTCTGAAGATAAGCTGCAATGGCAGCTAAGTGTATTCTTATAGACGAATAAGCTAGATTGCAACGATGTAGGTGCAAAAGGTAGCAAATTATATTTTGCGTTGAAGCATCTAGTGGGTTCATGTCATTGTTATTACAGTAAATGACAAAACGATTTCCACTTTGCTGTGTAACAAGCTCTGGTAGTAGGTCTTCTTGCCTCCTTGATAATGTTCATACAGTCCGGAGGTATGTTTAGGTACCCAAACTCTAAGATTTCAGGAGCCAGATTGCAAGGTTCAGTTGTTGCGGATCTGGGTGCTGTATGTCTCCATGGCTCTGAGTGAGAAGAGTGGGTGTTACCCACAGTCTTTGATGAGGCATCACGGAAAGTTCTAGAAAAGTTGTGTACCATGGTTGCCTCGCCCATGTTGGAGCAACCAGGATTAGTGTCAATGAATGTTGTCGTAGTTTGCGTGCCACTAGCGGTATTAACGGTGCTGGGGGAAAAGCGTACGCAAATTTGCCTGACCAGTTCATCCATATCGCATTGCCCTGTGACTGCAGATGTGGAAACCTGGCGGCAAAGTACTGGCATTTTGCGTTTTCCTTTGTGGCGAACAGGTCTATCTCTGGTTGACCCCACTGTCGGAAGTACGGTTGTAGCACTGTCGGATGAATCTCCCACTCGTGCATTTGTTGGCTGTGTCTGCTGAGCAGATCCGCTATTTGGTTGTCCTTGCCTGGGAGGTGTTCCGCCATGAGAAAAATATTTCTTTAAATGGCCCACTTCCACATGCTTTGGGCTAGATGTGATAGCTGTGGAGAGTGTGTTCCTCCCTGTTTCTGTATGTAGTACATTGCTGTCATGTTGTCCGTCCGGATCAACACAGTTTTGTTGCATAAATGTACTTTGAACGCTTTCATTGCCAGAAAAATTGCCATCATCTCTAACAAGTTGATGTGCATTTTCTTTTGTTGTGTCGTCCATAGGCCCTGCACTGTGTACTGAAGGACATGGGCTCCCCATCCTGTGAGATGCGTCTGTTGTCAACATTATTTGTGGTACAGGCTCTTGGAACAGTCGTCCCTTGCAAAGGTTTTGTGGATTCCACCAATGCAGAGAGTTGTATGCACGACTGGTCACCAACACTAGGTCTTTTAATTGTCCTTGAGCCTGGTTCCACTGCCGTGCTAAGCACTGTTGTAGCGGACGCATGTGTAGTATTGAGTGAGGGACTATGAAGATGCACAAAGCCATCATGCCTATGAGTTGCATAAACACTCGGGCAGAGAGCGAGTGTTGGGGCTTGAACTTTTGGATTAGCAGTTGCATACTATTTACTGTTGCAGTGTTTGGGTATGCTTTTGCTGCCAGAGTATTTATTGTTGCTCCCAGGTACTGCTGTACATGGAACAGCTGGAGATGAGATTTTGGGTAGTTCAACATGAAGCCTAGACTGTGCAGGAGGTGAATGGTTTGAGACATGTGGCTGGCACATTGGTGGGCCGACTTTGCTTGTATTAGCCAGTCGTCCAGGTACGGATAGATGTGAATATGTTGTCTTCTTAAATGTGCAGCTACTGTCGCTAGGCATTTTGTGAACACCCTTGGGGCTGTTGTTACGCCAAATGGAAGGAGGTATTTCTTGTGAGCCGGATGTATTGGTATATGGAAGTATGCATCTTTGAGATCCAAAATTGCGAGGAAGTCTCCTTGTTGCAGCAGTGGTAAGACTTGTTGTAGAGTGAGCAAATGAAAATGTTCTGATAAGATATATTGATTTAGGGGCCTGAGGTCCAATATTGGTCTGAGAGACCCGTCCTTTTTGGGGATGAGGAAGTATAGTGAGTATACGCAGCCCCACACAACCCACTTTGATGTTCGTGTTTTCTGAGTTAGTAACAGTCTTATAACAGGATCAGGGACACAGTGGTCATTCATACCCAATTTTGTTCTTAGACTATCACACTCAAGCACAGCACTATGAATGCACTGTGTATTTGAAAGTGTTTATTTCAACAGTGTTACTCCTTTGCTTAGTACATGAATAATAAGCACACATAATATCATTAGAACAGCACATGTGCATGTTGCTAGCAACAAGACTGAAATGAACAGTTCTAGCATGCACTGGAGTGTACTGGAATGTTCCTAGCATCCAACCACCTCAATACTACAACTTAATGCTACTTCTATGCACTACACTAAGGGAGCATGGAAAAGCTATCTTGCCTCAAGAGTTTCTTGGGGCCCTGTACAATGCAAACCTGTTCACAGTGGATCAACTGTGTTATCAGACTTTAGTCGGGAAGAGAGTGTGCCTTTGGAAGGAAAACACACTATCAGCTAGACTCAGTTCCTCTCATGACTTGATCAACTCTTGGCATAAGAGCAGATTCTCCGGCAGTCAGAGAGGACCTCTCATGATAGCCTGGTGTGAAGGCTTCTCCCTCCTCAGTTGTCAATTACAGGGGTTTGATGACTGACATTTAGCCTACATTGTAAAATAAAGTTGGGATTTGCCAAAATACGAGATACAAATACATCCAATTGGGCTACATGTTTACCTTACATATCTACTGTGTCTTGTGCCACCCGATGTGAGAAGAGAACAGTGTTTAGATGAAAATGATACTTTTACAAGTGCTGCAAAACCTAGTGACATGCTGACTGAGCGCCAGAGGCAGACAGGCTCATTTAGGGCCTCATTTATGAAAAGTGACGCATCGCTGCGTGAAAACAGTGATGCGTCACTTTTCATTACGCCCTCCTTGTGACACCAATGATGCGTCATATTTACAGTATGACGCATCATGTCGCAACAAGTCCATTTCAGAAAATAACAGAAGGTCAGACACCTGTAAAACATAGGTGCATGTGTACATTTTACACAGTTGTCCTAACTTTTTAGACATTCGCAAACATCCCTAGTACGTGCAAATATAAGCTAATACTAAAACGTCATGTACTCTCTTGATTCTCTGCGCTAATTTGCCAGCTATTCACAGAGCAGATAATTAAAATGAGAAGTGCAGGGAAATTGTGTTTTTCCACACTTACCTCTGCTTTTCTTTTTTCCTCCCCTTTAATAGCACTTTTTATATGAAAAAACCCTTTCCTTAAACGTCCTTAGAAATTGCATGTGTTCTCTTTCCGTTTTAGTAGTGTCATTTTTATTGCTACTGCAGTAGGTAAGGCTTTCCAAAGCCTACCCAAGGATTGTGAAAACCCACAGTCAATCAGTAGAGTGTTCAATGCGTTATGCAAACACTCATCCCTTCCACATCAACTTTCCTGCCCTTAACCCAACCGTAGTGCTGTGAAAACCGTACTATCACGTTTTCTTGCTACTAAGTATTTGGACTCTTTTTATAATTATTTAGAATTGTATTTTCAAGAAACATAACTGCACCAGTCAATATCAGTTGTAAAGTTTACAAGACATAAGTGTTGATCTTCATGCGTATGATATTTTTATTGATTATTTAAACATGATCTGGATATAAATATAGTTGCATATGGCAGTGTTGAAATATACATTTATAAGCATAAAAGCAGGCATACACAAAGTCAAAGTCGCAATACGGCAGTGTGGTGAGTAAACAAGTTTGAACCCTATGAAGAGGGCATGGGATAGCACCCGCCAGCATTCTCCACTTCTTATTTTAGATGGAATCTGAGAGTCTCCCTTCTTCGGTCACCTTTGTGGTTGTGTTTCTTTTTTTCTGATATTGTTCTGGGGGAGTATACATTTTGCTCTCAAATGTTTGCTAATAAAACGCATCATTCCAAAGGAGATAAAGGAATGCAACATGCGTAATATACTTAAATTACATAAAACTTTAAAAAGATATTGTGTAGAATAGAAGTTGATCATCATACATATCAGTGGAGTAAATGTAATGAGGGGCAAATAGTATAAGATCCTCATCAAGCTATAATTTCAATATACCGATTGTCAATGGAATTATAGCAATGGCCGCTAAAACGGTGATAATGGGCTTGATAATATGCTCTATGGAATTCCAATTGAAGCCCATGTTAGATGTCCTTCACATCTAACATGGGCTTCAATTGGAATTCAATAGAGCATATTATCAAGCCCATTACCGCCGTTTTAGCAGTAGTTTTCTGCCGCTATAGAGGCGATAATTTTATCGTCTGTCTTGATAATATGCCCCCAAATTATGTGGCAGGCATTAGGAAGCAAGAAAAGGTACATCTGCAGCTTAATCTGGCACCGTCTGTGGCAGTTTTATTTTGCAATTTTTAAACAATGACATTGTCTGGGAAAAGGTTTCAGCTCAAAGTACCAGTTTCACATCGGAGCACAACATGGCACCCAATGTAGCACTTATATAGAATAATATTAATTATAATAATATTTAATCTGTTGCAGCTAGAAAGAACTTTTTTGTTGAAAAGTGTAAATTATGCAGCAATAGGGGACTACGGAACTAGTTCAGTAATTCTATAAATATGTGGAAATCTCCGTAGCCACAGAATCATATAATTCCAATGGCCCTGGACATATTTAATAAGAAAAACATGATTTTAATAATGAAGAGGATTCCCATTAATTTTAATATTACCTCAAACCAGGTCAGATTTCTTTTCTATCAGTTACCCTTCTTCATTATCTTTTTTTCATTTTACTTTGTACTAATTGCTTCAGGCGGATCATGTCGTTTGAGGGAGCAAATACCACATCAATTACTTTGATTCTGGTTGGGTTTGCAATGCAATCCTCCTCTAACCCACTGGGAACCATGCCACAATTGGGGGGCACCCAAGCGCAGTCATAGTTACTGTGCCACGATTTCTGGAGAGGGTGTCCCTGCCGATCAATCTTCTTCACTCTGCCTACATTCACTCGAAGTTTCAGAACGACGTTTCGACCGTCCATGCCAATTGGATATCTTCTTGCTTTCTCAATCGCTCTGCTGACGTACACCCCAGGTCCCAGCATTCCATCCTTTGAGCGTCTGAATCCTGACTTGATAATGGATTCTGCCTGTTCGACGGTGGTCCCGTGGTACATGACATAGAGCTTATCGTCAATGGGATCCTCGAGGGACTGCAGGCCGACATCACTGTAGTAGGGGAAATCCTCTTCTGCCCAGAGGTCATTCGCGTATGACAATGAGAAACTCATTGCACAATCTAGAAAACATAAGGAAACGACAGAGCATGAGTCTATAGATGACTATCATACGGAAATTAAGTTAGATATTTTCACAAAAAAGGCCGCAAACGTTGGTCATTTATGCATGTTTTTGTTATGAAACAGTAATGTTCATGAGAATTAAAACTACAGTTATAATAGATATCATTTTAAATCAAGAAGCACTACCAAGACTGTTAGATCTGGCATTTTAGCAGGTTTACCCCCAGACTTTTTCCTTCATGACTCCCTGTTTTTGACCTCATTTTTGTTGGTTTTAGGACTCTGGGCACTTTATCACTGTTGATCAGTGCTATCGTGCATATGCTCTCCATGAAAATTGTGTTACTGATTTGTATATCCTTGATTTGCATATTTAATTTACTAATAAGCCCCTAGTAATGTGCACAGGTGTGCCCAGGGCCTGTAAATCAAATGCTACTAGTGAGCCTGCAGCAATCGTTGTGCCGCCCACACAAGTAGTGCTTCCAGTGTGTCTCAAACCTGCCACTGTAGTGCCTGTGCACACAGTTTTAAATTGCCATGTCGACGTGGCAAGGGCACCCACTTGCCAGGCCCTATTCCTTCCCTTTTACTTTAGATAAGTCACCACTAAGTTAGACCCAAGGTATCCTCTAGGCAGGGTGCATTGTCTGTGAAAGGTAGGACATGTAGTGGTGTGCTTTACATGTCCTGATAGTGAAATGCTGTGTATTTTGTTTTTCCCTATTGCAAGGACTAGTTCTCCCATAGGCTAACATTGGAGCTGCCTTGTGGTCTTTTAATTGTGTGTTTGAAAATGGCACTTTTCAAAAGTTTTAATTTTTTGCTTAACCATCCTGTGCCTCTGCCTGCCTGTGGAATCAACATCTGGTTTTAGGTTGACAGGAGCTGTTTGCGCATTCACTCCAGACATTCACACAAAGGGAGCTGACGTGTGCTCTGCATATGCTGATGAGCCATCCTGGGCTAGAGTGGTGGGAGGAGGTGTCACTAGCACTTGAATAGGCAGTGTCTACCCTGCACAATGCTGTCTCCACCCCTGATAGAGTGGCTCGATCAGGGAGGACAGGACTGGTTATCTCTGAGCAAGAGAAACTTTCTTACAAAGACTTTAAAGTGAAAAAAGGGGTATAACTATTAGACCTAAAACACAAAAACATTAGATTGCTTTTGGAATTAAAAGGAACCTCTGCCAAGGAAGGAGAGCTGAAGAGCTGTGAGGAGGAGTGCTGCTGTATGTTGATCTGCTGGGTTGGCCTGCAGTTGCTGCTTCAACGAAGAAGAGGGCAAAGACTAGACTTTGCTTTGAAACCAGCTTAAGAAGGATCTCCAAGTCCTTGTGTGTGCTTGCCTCCTGTTCTGAAGTCTCAGAGACAAAAAGACTTTACATACAGCCTTCTTGAACTCCACTGCTGGAAGTTCTGATCTGCATGGGGGTGCCTATTCCAGTTCAGGGCCCCTGGAGGTTCGTTCTGCTACAGAAAGCTGTGAAGAACTGAAGAAACTAAGAAAATTGACACTTCGTTCTTCTTGCGCTGTTTTATTCGATGCTGCACAGCCATGCAGGAGAAAATTCTGATGCAAGGCCCAGTGCGGCCGAAGAATCAACTTGAGAAACTGCTGCATGCTGAGTCCCGTACACTGTTCTCTGACACAGGGCCTCCTGTGCTGCTAAAAGTATTGATGCATCATAGAACTGCGGCTGAAGAAATTGATGCCTCGACCTCCAGTGTAACCTGATTTCCACGCATCGCACCGGTGCACCAAATCTACATAAATGCTGGGGCTACAGTAAGAAACCAACACATCACTTCCCCGCACAGGAAGAATCCAATGCATCACCTCCTCTCCAGTAAGAAACCAATGCATCACCTCCCCTGCGTGGCAGTAAAGAAACCGACGTGTCACCTCCCCAGGAGCAAAGAACCAATGCATAACCTTCCTGCTAATAAGGAACTGACGCATTACCTTCCCTGCACCTATTTTACTTGTGTGTTTTGACACATCCCAGGCACTATGCAACATAAGAGATGCAGTCATGGTTTTCTATGGACAGAACTGGTTTTAGATAAAGATACATTATTATTCTCAACTGGTGTGGTGTCCATTTGTAGTATTTTCACTGTGTTACTGTTTGTTATGTGCAATTGCTTTACTCATTGACTCTGAGATAAGCCTGACTGCTCGTGCCAAGCTACCAAGCGGGTGAGCACTGGTTATTTTACTCCCTTATCCTGACACGAAGGAAATGTCCCTATGTGGACAGGTTGCAAGCCACTGCAAACTAGAGACCCCATTTCTAACAAAGACTAATTTCACATCAATAATCAGTAGTCAGAAGACATACGCTGTTTGCCTGCAGTTTGCAGCTAGACCCAGCATAGACTCACTTGCTATTCATATAACACTTCATATGCTTTAGGTCTAGATTAAAGGTCAGGTGATGGCAATGTCTTTTGTGGGAATTAGGTAAAATTACATTAGGTGTCAATTCTGCTATAATTTAGTGAAATGTCTTATTTCAGGGCAGTTTAATTTGGCCAGACGGTCTTCCATATCTGTCTGAAAATTAAAGTTTGAATGCATTGTAGAGAGCCCGAGCCGATAGTTATTAAATACAGACACTAATCAAAAAAACTGAAAATTCAGGTATGCTGAAATGCAATTCTGCCTTTGTTGATTCAGTTAATCTAAAACCTTGAAGTCATAGTCACTTGGACTCTGGTTATCGAAATAAACGCCAACAGAGGCCTTCATTACACTGCAAAACTCTACTAATAGGCAAACGGACATATTTTACAATCAAATTGTCCAGTTTCCAATTTTGTGTTGTATTTTACAATGCAGAGATGTGCAAGCTGCTTTTGAGAGTACTATTAGAGCTCTGGATGATATTCTCTTAAACTGCAACCATCTGCATTGATATTCAAATACAGCATCCACTCAATGGCTTTAGTAAAGCTGGAATATTAAAGAAAGTTGAAATTTAGTGGAAAGTACATCGACATTCCGTTTGTAAATATATTTTAAATATTGCCCCTTGGGCCTGAATAAATGTGCACTCATGTACTGCCGTATATCTACCGAATTACATTAAAAAATGGCAGTGAAATTGGAGTTCTGATGGAAAGTCCAATATTGATGTTTGTTACCAGAGGGACCATTTAAATATACTGTGCAATGATCATGTCTGCATTGCGACAAAGGCTTATGAAGCCGAAACGCGTCTGATACATTGGAGTAAAACATCGCTTGGAGTGCTGTATTCCTTTGTTTACCCTAATGAGGAGTTGTTGATATTATAAATATTGTAAATATGATTGCTAAGCCTCACCACAATTTCTTCTCTGGTTAATTAGGGATGGTATCCTTTAGGCTTTGGGCCTTCTTAAAATGGCAGTGTGTTAAGACGTTGACATTGAAGAATGGAAAGAACTTCTAACGCGTGTACCCAAAACCTCTTCTTTGACAGGATGGAATTTATTGGTTCATGGATTTTCTTTACACCTTCTCTAAAGTCACTAGCTGCATTGATCCGGTAACTGCCATTGGAGTTACAAGATGATCTTAGATCAACAGACACAATGGCCGTGGCCCAGAACTTCTCTTTTAGCATCAGAAGCCATTCCATAAAGTTGTTTCTCTGTTCTCAGCCGTTGATCCACTTAAGCTAGAGTACTTGATTTTATTGTTTGTTTCTTATATCCATATATTGTGTCATCAGAGCCCAGTAGAAGCTTGGCTGAGTCATCAATACTGAATGTGCCATGAGTATGTCAAGTTTGATTGGTATTTCTTTAGGTCCAAACCTGTGCTGTCTGGTTTGCTGAAAACATCTTAGATACATTTAGGATGCATACCTGGGAATGCATTCTGCCCATTGCTCACCATTGGCTTTGTAGTTTGTAACTCACATTTCCTTGCTTTCTATTTGCTGGCTCTATTTGTTTGAGGTTGTCCAGCTTGAGTATGTCCCTTCCCTTGCCCAATCCCTGTTTACTGAACCCTCAGAGATCTCACTCTCTGTAACCAGACCTTTAAATCTTGTTCTTATCTTGTCATATTTACTGTGCCCGCTCGTGTCCTTCCTTTGCTCCACTTTATGAGGCTGCAACATAACTCTTAAAACAGGCCTTGAGGAAGGAAGTGCATGCACTTTCTGTGGCAAAAATTATTCATGTTGAGGTACTTCTATCAAGCAACTTTTGGCTTCTGCTTAGTGTGACTCTCTAGTGAATGTCTAATGATCTTTCTGTTTACAGTCAGTGAGTCAGAGTACCAAATGCTTTTAATAATAAACTGGATTGTCAAGCCAAAGGTGTAGCCTACACAACTACACTTAATAAGCAATAGCCTCCATATGTGCACCATGTGCAGTAGCACTGTGTCATAAAAACCGAGACAACACAGAATACTGCTTTCCAACAAACTACAAACAGGAACCCGGAAACAATAACTACATTATTTACACTAAAGCCTTAAACATCCTACCTATGTCAAAGCATATTTTATGTACTATTTGGTGGATGAGTGTGTTGTCAACAATGAAATAGGTGAACATGTTCCACTGAAACAACATCCGGCCTCCACCAGGGCCGGATTTAGCACTGCTGGTGGCTGGTATGACACTCTACATCACTACACTCTATGCCTCTCTACTCTGCTCTGCACCACTCTACTCTATGCCATGGCACTCTACCCAACTCTACTATGCACCACTGCACTATACACCAGTACAGTCTATCCCACTACATTCCACTCTGCACCACTCTACGCAAATACACTTTACTCTGCAACACTGCACTCTACACCACTGCACTCCACACCATGCACCACTCCAGCCTATGCCACTTCACTCTACTCTGAAACAATCTACTCTACACCACTGCACTCTATGCCTCTGCACTCTACGGGCCACACTACTCCACTCTGCACCATGATCTACCACTGCACTCTATGCTGCACCACTCTACTCTTTACCACTGCCCTCTATGCCAATATTCCTTACACCACTTCACTCTATGCCTCTCTACTCTACTTTGCACCACTCTACGCTATGCCAGGGCACTCTACCCAACTCTACTATGCACCACTGCGCTATTCACCACTGCACTATACACCAGTCCAGTCTATCCCGCTGCATTCTACTCTGCACCACTCTATGCAAATACACTTTACTCTGCAACACTGCACTCTACACCACTGCACTCCACGCCATTACTCTATGCCACTTTATCCTGCGCCACTCCACTTTACCCTGCACCACTCCACTGTATGCCACTTCACTGTACTCTCAAAAAATCTATTCTATGCCACTGCACTCAACTCCACTCTACACCACTCCACTTTAAGCAGCTCTACTCTGCACCACTCTATGCCACTGCACTTGATGCCACTGCTTTATGCTACTGCATTCTGACCTGCTGTACTACTCCACTCTAACCTGCACCACTTCACCCTATGCCACTTCAATCTACTCTGAAACAATCTATTCTCTCACTACATGCCACACTACTTCACTCTGCACCACGATACGCCACTGAACTCTATGCTGCGCCACTCTACTCTATGCCACTGCCCTCTATGCTAATCTACCCTAAACCACTGCACTCTACTCAAATGCACTCCACACCTCTTTACTCAAAAAAATGCACTCTACGCCACTGCACTCTATGCCACTCTGTTCTTCTTTGCGCCACTCTACTCTTTGCCACTGCACTCAACTCTGCACCACTCTACTCTTTTTTTTTTCTTTAATATTTTTGTATAAAACACCTGGGACAATCATGAATAAATAAATGTTACATCACAGAGCTTATTTAAGATCTAGACATGGTATTTAAAAGAAATGTACAAGAAAAATCTATAAACAGACTAAACTGAGTTACAATTTTCTAAAAAACAAACTGTTAAAAAATTAGAGCAGCATATTTCATTTATATCATAAAGTGCTAAATCAATAGTTCATTTCAGCATCTTCAAAGATAACTCCAAATGTATTTCTGGGGACATTAGGTTTATATGTAAGCATCCAACCAAACCCTGATCGGTGCCCATATAACCCACCCCCAATCCCTCATCTTTCTACACCTCCGTGAATAGAGGGTGGATTCGATGTTGTGGATCCCCAAGAGCCTAGCCAATCACATCTGATAGGAGGGGGGTGCTATATCTTTCCAGGCGGAGGCTAACAATATCCGGAGAACAGCCACGCACATAAACATGAAGGCTTCATTCTCCTTATTGAGCCCAAGATTATTATTGATTCCTATAAGCATTAGGGTAGGGGATAGATTGATCTTAAAACCTAGCAGCCCCTCCCAAAATTTCTCAATCTCCCCCTGAATTAATTTAACACATTGATAGAACATATGCAGCAAATTGGCTGGACCTTCATGGCATCTTGGACATTTGTCATCCAATCTTTTCCCCCCATTCACATAATTTGGCGGGGGTGAAATACAAATTAAAAAGGGTCTTGTATTGCTGAGCTTTCAAATTCAAGGAGCGGAAAACTTTGCTAGCAATCTGCAATGATTTATCTATATCTACATCCGGATCGCCTAATCTAGTTACCCAGGACATTTCACATTTTTCCAGATCATCTTGTATGCTTGACAGTAAGGAGCCATAGATCATCTTAATTTTAGTTCCACCCCTTAATAAATAATCTATCATGCTGATCTGACCTCCTGGTATGATCCGAGGTCTAAGGGCCCGATGTAGGTAAAAGGGATTTTCCGATTTCAAAATACCGAGGCGGGCCGAATCGGTATTCTGAAATCGGAAAACGAGATGTAGCAAACAAACGGCGAAATAATAGCGAATCGGTCGGCATCGGTAATGTGAATCGGTACGTACCGAATCGGCACGGACCGAATCGGAAAGTACCGAATCGGCTACCACCGATTCGGAAATAGCCGAACCGGCTACCACCGATTCGGAAATAGCCGAGTCGGTAAAATCCGAATCGGCAATTAACGAATCGTAGGTATGAAAACACACCCATGGCCAAAAAGCCCATAGGAATGCATTGAAGAAACCGAATCGGTAAAATCCGATTCGGACAATACCGAATCGGATATTACCGATTCGGTAATATCCGAATCGGTAAAAGCCGATTCGGCAAAAGCCGATTCAGCCAATGAGGTGGCTCCCCTCCCCCACCCAAACAGGGAGTGGTAACCCTGGCAGGTGCAGCTAATTAAGAACTTTCTGGAGAGCCAGCCTGAGCTGAACACTCACAGTTAGCAGCAGTGGGAGTAGGAGGTAGTGAACTGTTCTGATCAAGATGGCAAACCAGAGTGAGAGCCAGAAGTCCACCCAGAAGAGGAAGCCTACGTTCAGCAGCATCGAGCTGCAGGTGTTGGTTGAGGAGGTGGTGAGGGTGCACCGGCAGCTATTTGGAAAGCTGTCCCTCAATGTGCCAGACAGCACCAAGAGGAGGATCTGGAGCGAAATCGCCCAAAAGGTGAATGCTGTGGGTGTCACCCCCAGGTCCCTGGATGAGCTGAAGAAGCGTTTCTATGACATCCGCAGCCTGACCAAACGGAAGATGGCAGAGATCCAGAGGCAGGCTGGAGTCACAGGTGGAGGCAGGAACCCGGCGCCACCCCTCACAGACCTCGAGGAAATGGTGTCCACCACCATTGAGAGGGAGAGCGTAACCGGAATTGGGACCCTGGACAGCTCAGCCAGAGCTACAGCTACAGGTAAGAAGCATGCGCATCATGACACACCCTACCAGACACCTCCCCATTAGACACAATGCATAGCCAAACCCCAGCACAGTACTGTAACCAACATACAAGAGACAAGCATCATAGTACATGTAGTCAGCAGAAGTTAGCAAAATATGGCAGTGCAGAATCACAAGACAGGAAACAGTGGAACACATTCTAAGGAGATGCAAGGACATGTGGAATGCTTTAATTGTACTGACTGTAATACATCGGCACTCAATTTACAAATGCTTCTTTGTACCTAGGGGCACCATCAGGCGGACAAACAATGACAACAGAGGCAGCAGCACCATCTACCGCTGCACTCGCAGGGCCGAGCACCAGTCAGGCTGACGAGGAGGAGGAGGACGAAAACACCATAGGGCTTGGTATAGAGGGAGACCTGGTAATAGACTTTGAAGCACTGCACTCCCCACAAATGCCGAGCACACCCCCCTTGCTGTTCTCCCCAGAGAACTCCCCGACAAGGGACCTCCTTCCACCTACACCAGCTCCTGCCACGATCATGGCTGTGGCACCAGTACACCCTGTCCTGGGAGCAGGGGCTCAGGCCCCGGCCAGCACCACACCCCCACCAGTGGCACCCCAGCCCACTCAGCAGGCCGGCAGCAGCAGTACCCGGCGCCGTGCCATTCCCACCACTGCAGCACCAGCACCGGAGGGCAGTGTCTTCCTGGGCCTCGAAGGTAATATGGTAAAGATCCAAAGGCAGCAGGCGAAATCCATCATGGCCTGCCAACGCCAGCTCCTGCAGCACAACCTGCAGATGGGGGAAATGGTGAAAGGATTTCAGGCCTTTGTGGATTCAAACAAGGAGGTAGCAGCAGGTTTAGGCAGGCTAACCACTGCCATAACCCAGTTATGTGGCAGACTGGAGGAGCATGAGCTGGTGCGCAGGCGGGATGCCCGGGTGCAGAACCGCTCCATGAGCCGCCTTGCTGCTGCAACGGCACAACTCTGTCAGCGCAGTGCCAACATGGAGTCTACTCTCACACAAAATACGGCAGAGATAACAAGGGGAATGGCCCGCATCACGACAGCAATGGAGGCCATGATTATCTCTAACACTGCCGCAAATCCTGCCCTGGACCTGGGGGATGCTGGGGACAGCAGCAGCCGCAGCAGCCCGGCCAGCGCTGCGTCAGAGCCACGCAGAAGCACCAGGCGCTCCGCAGATGCCGCTGGTCATTCTGAGGGGGCTGAGGGACACCCCAGTGGGGCTGCCAAGCGCTCAAAGAAATAGCCTTGCAAGGGCGGGTGAGGCAACCTGGACCTTGGACTTTTGTTTTCTTTGCCATTACACCTTTTTTTTGTTGCACATCAGTGCAGTAACTGTGTTGCAACAGTATTAAAAATTGTTTTTTCACCACAACCATTTACCTGTCTTTGCATCTGTACTCACTCAGAAATAGTTTTCTGTAATCTCCTCACGTCTGTATCTGCCATCACTTGGCGTACACACCCCAGCTGGCTGTGTCAGTGGCACAGCTTCGTCGTCGTCATGGTCCTCGTAGTCAGACAACTCCACCTCAGTGCCCTTTTTCACCGCAAGGTTGTGTAACATTGCACATACAGCTATGATCTTGCAGCAGGTGATGGGGGTATACTGCCTTGCACCTCCACTCTTGTGCAGGCATCTGAATCTACTTTTCCAGATGCCAAAGGTCCGTTCGACGACATTCCTTGTGCGTATGTGGGCCCGGTTATACCTCCTTTGGTTGGGTGTGGAGGGGTTGAGGTAGGGGGTGAGTGTGAATGAGCGGAGGGCATATGCACTGTCGCCTGGAAGAGAAAGGGGTAACATTACACACATGCATACATGTATTCCACCAACTACTGTGTGTTATGGGGGTCTGATGATGTGTCTCACCTAGGAGGTATCCTTCACCAAATTCACCAGCCATCAGCCGTGCATAGATGCCGCTCTGTTGGAAAATATAGGAGTCATGGGTACTCCCTGGAAATTTTGCTACCAGGTCTGTGATGGTGCACTTCGCATTGCAGATCACCTGCACGTTGATGGTGTGTGTAGACTTCCGATTGCGGTATATGTATTCTGTGTCCGCTGGTGGGCAAATCGGAATGTGTGTGCCATCTATGCAGCCAATGATTTGGGGAAATTGTGCCATCTGGTAGAAGTCAGCTTTAGTTTGTAGCAGTTCTGCGTGGGTTGCAGGGAAAGAGATGTATTGGTCCATCCTGTGTATCATGGCGTCAAGGAATGTGTGGAAGAACCTTGACAGGCTGCTCTGGCTCACCCCTCCTGCCGCTGCAACTCCACTTTGATAGCTGCCAGACGCAAGCAGGTGTAGGCTGCATAGCACCTGGACGTGTGCTGGGATGGCGTGTGCCCTTGGGGTGTGGTGGTCCAAGAATGGTTTGAGGTCCCTGATGAGCTCAAGTATGGTGTCAGAGTCCAGCCTGTATCTCTGTAGGATCTCTGCCTCTGTGAGCATGAACAGGGTTATCCTCTGTCTGTAGACCTGTTCATTTCTTAGCCATTCCCTCTGTCCTTCCTGCTGTAGCCGTAGCCGCCTCGCAATGACATAAAAAGCTGCCATCCTGCAAGTTGCAATGCATTTTGGGGCTGTTTATATGGGTTGGAGTTGGTTACCACCTGATTGTAATCCATGGTAAATACCGAGTGAATTCTACCGAATTTGAGCCGATTTCGGTGTTTCTGTGCCTCCCTACATCTCCCCATCTGTCGGAATCGGGGAATTTCCCGATTGGTGATTCATACGAATCGGTATGTTCTCCGATTCGGCTCATGTCCGATTCGGTGTATCTACCGATTCGGTACATGGACCGAATCGGCTTCATTCCGATTCGGAGTGTCTACCGAATCGGTACATGGACCGATTCGGCTTCATTCCGATTCGGAGTGTCTACCGAATCGGTACATGGACCGATTCGGATAATTTCCGAATCGGTGTCACTACCGATTCGGTACATGGACCAAATTGGTTATTTTCCGATTCGGTGTGTCTACCGATTCGGTACATGGACCGAATCGGTTTTTTTCCGATTCGGTGTGTCTACCGATTCGGTACATTGACCGAATCGGTGTTTGCATCCGATTCGGTGTGTTACCGATTCGTTACATATCCGATTTTCGTAATGTACGTATCGGATTCTTTTCCATTCGGTACTCATTCCGAATCGGTTTTCACTCCGATTTTAATTTTTTTTTGTTCCCTACATCTCGATGGCTGTTTACCGATCGGTAAGGGCCAAAAATCGGTATTTTCGGCCGTTACCGATCGGTAACGGCCTACTTACATCGGGCCCTAATACCCTCAATGCCCCAGAGATCTGCAGAAACTTGAATCCCTGACTCGTCAGGATTCCAAATTTCCGCTGAATCTATTCAAAGCTCAGCAACTTGTCTCCTTCAAAAATATCCCCTATTCTTTTAACCCCTTGTTGCTCCCACAGTCTCACCATTCTCTCATTATTACAATGCGGGAGAATACTGGAGTTCCACAAAGGAGTATAAAAATGTATTTTGGGAATTTTCCATTGCCTTTCGAGCTAACTTCCAAATTTTCCAGAAACTATCCACTACCTTATATTGCATTTTCTTAAAGTATCTTCTATCATTTTTACGTAATAAAAGTCCCAGGGCCTCGCTGCCCATTAACATCACATATATAGATGGAATTGTTTGGTCACCATAGCGGGTATCACCCATGCTTGTGGCAGTCTACAATAGAATTGCCATCTGGCTCAGCAGGCAAGCCAGTTGATAAAATCTAATATTTGGCATAGCCAGCCCTTCCCTTTGTTGCAGAAGGGACAGATATTTCAAAGATCGTCTGATCTTGCCATACTATGGCCTCATCGATCAGACATGGAATCAACCAAAATAAGTATAGTATCTTAGGGAGCATGGTCCTTTTAAGAACATTAACTCTTCCTATTATAGAGAGATGGAGGACATATTTTCTCTTCAGATCTGCCGTGATTGATTTTAACAACGGATTAAAATTATCTATTACAATTTCATGTTGAATTTATTCTGACTTCCAGATAGACTTCTGCCTCGAGATACCTCACATCAGATCTTAAAATATTGTTTGTACAGATTATCTGGGTTTTACTTTCATTTAAGAGGTATCCTGAACCCTGCCCAAAATCCCTGGCTATTCCCGTAATCACTGCCATAGCCTTCTCTGGTTCCAGGGTAATAATAGCCAGATCGTCCGCATAGGCTAGCAACTAATTTTCAAACCAATTGCAGACTACTGGATCAATCTCCCTGCATTCTAAAAGAAAACGTATCAGTGGATCTATCTACATGGCAAAAAGAATAGGTGAACAGCGCCCCCCTTGTCGTGCCCCCCTAGAAATAGGGAATCGTTCTGAGCTACCTCCCAATAATTGAATTCTGGCTTTCGAGTCGGAATACATCGCCTTAATAGCTCTAATGATTTTAGGGCTGAAGCCCCTTCGGTCCAATATTCCCCACAAATATCTCCACGTGATGCGATTGAAGGACTTTTTTTGCATCCAGAAGGATCATGGCCATCCATCCCCCTGTGGCAGCCTGGGCATCAAATAATGCAATAGCGCGTCTGATATGATCCATGGTCCCACGGGCTGGGATAAACCCATGAAGCCACGGGGAGACCAGACCGCCGATAACCCCTCCGAGCCTTTTGGCCAAGACCTTAGCGTAGACCTTTGCGTCAGTATTAATGAGGGATATTGGACGATATGAGCCAGGTTTTTCATTAGGCTTACCCTTTTTATGAAATACAACAATATTTGTTTCCTTCCATGATTGTGGTATATCACCAGAATAAATAATACCATTGAATAGCTCCACTAGTATAGGGGCAATCTCCTTCTGTAAACTTTTATATACTTCGAGTGGGATATTATCAGGAGCCGAAGCCTTCCCTGGCGCTAGCTCCTGCAATGCATCAATCACTTCTTCTATGTTAATAACATTATCAAGCATAGTTCTGTCTATCTCAGCCAGTTGTGGTCCTTCATCCTTAAAATCTAAGTTAACACCGTCGGGGTGCGTCTCCTCCCTATATAACTTTTCATAAAAGTTTCTAAAGACCTTTATAATGTCTTCAGGTTCTGTGTAATACAGGGTGCCTTCTTGTATATTAGATATTATATTCCTATTAGAGCCCTGTCTTATTCTAAGCTCCAGGAGTTTCCCTGCCTGTTCACCTGTTTCATAGAGCCTGCCCTTCTGAGTCTGATATTCGTCCACTGCTTTCTGGACTGACCCCTTACATAATTCTGCTTTTATAGCCAGCATCTCCTGTTGACTCTTGGTAGCTTCCCGACCCTCGATAATATCTCTTATGTGGTGTTCTTCTGCCTCGACAAGCTGGGGGTTAATTTCTCATTAGCTTCCCGGTCCTTTTTTTGTAATCTTGCAGAGAAACTTATTATTTCTCCTCTCAAAGCGACTTTAAATGCATCCCAGACTATATTTCTATTAGCAGTGTATTGATTCATATTATAGTATTCCAGGGCCCACCTTCCTAAATGCTCTACAAATATAGGGTTAGCAAGTAACTTCCTCTTGAAGGTCCATCTTGATTGAGTCCTAACTGGAGTACTAATATCTCCACACATAATAATGGGTCTTGGCCAATTCGTTAATTCCAGTTCCAAGAGATTAAAGACCTCAGGATCATCATGGTTAGAGCCATAAATTGTGCAAATTGTATATCCCATTTGGTGTTCCACCAGCGCCCATCTCCCTAAACCATCCGTCTTTTGACGCTTTGCTTTCCCTCAGGTGGATTTAGCCAATATTGCTACCCCTCTAATTGTAGATGTCTGAGAGGAACACACCAGGAGATCAAAACCCTTTAAGTCCAATTACTGTCTTTTTGCCCATGGGAGATGGGTCTCCTGCAAACAGATCACATCTATCTGATTTGATCTGGCAAAGAGCCATAGTCTTTGCCACTTTCTCCAATCATTCTATCCTCCTATATTAACTGCACAAATTTTAAGCATCCCTAGTTTTAAAAACTTTTCCTTCTAGATCATTTACCATTTCTGAATTAAACCCCTATACTGCGTAGTCGAAAAAACATCATTACTCAGATAACGGATTAGTACCAGCCATTTCTTTTTCTTTTTCATTTCTTCTCCCCCCACTCCCTTATCACCCACCCTCCCTCCTTCCCTTCATTGCCCTCCCTCCCCCCTACAACCAATACCCTAGTGAGGCGCTCAGACCCTAGTCTGCGCATATGATGTATGCAGCATTAGTGAGCTGGGACCCCACAAAATATAAGCTTAAATTAGTAAACCCCCCGAAATTTCATTAAATCCATCAAATCATGATAAACAAGCCACCCAGTGCCTCCCTAATATCCCCTCATCACTTTACCCAAACCAGAAAAATCTCCAATATTCGGGAACCTAAAGATCCCTCAGCTTTAACTAAAAATGTATCATTAACTCCTTCATTAAGTCCTTCTTATTTATTTAACGAATGTATCCAGATACTCCTTTGAGTCAATTTCTAAGGCAAAGTACAGAGTCTGTCCCTCATGGATTACTTTGAGCTGTGCCGGATTGAAGAGATAAACCTGAATATTTTTATCATCAAATGGTTTTATTAGCTGCCTCAATCTCCAGCGTCTCTCCACCGTTAAGTGGCAGAAGTCCGGGCGGACGAATAAAATAACTAGACCCCCTCAATTGACCTCCTTGCTTCTGGTCTGGCCTTTTCTGATATTGCCTGTCTTAGAAGAAAATTGCCCAGGAACATAAGAATTGCCCAGGGTTTATCCCCCTCTTTTGCCTGAACTCGGGGTTTAAACGGAATACGATGGGCCCTTTGGATTTCAACCACCCAATTCCATTTACTTAGTTCCAGGAAGGCAGATTTGAAGAGACCAATTATATACATACTTGTATCCTGTCCCTCAACTCCCTCAGGGACACCCAGAACTCTGAGGTTATTCCGTCTTTGCCTGTTCTCGGATTCCTCCAGCTTCCACTGGATGTCCCTGATTTGGGAGTTATAAGCCTCGGCCTGGGCTGACACAATGGCAGCTTCTGATTCCCTTGCCACAATTCTCTCCTCCAAATTTGTCACCTTCTCACCTATATTTGAAAATACCTTGGAAAGCTTTCTAACAGTACCTTGCATCTTCCTCATCGCTGCCTGTGTTTTCCGACTGTCCTGTCGTGTTTCCTCCCTATGAGAGAAAATGGCCTGATGAATCACCTCCAGCGTCGATGGAATAGCCTCAGCTTGAGACTGGGGTTTGACTGACAATGGGGTGGTGGATGAATAGTCCCATTTCAAGTTCTTCCTCCCCGATTTTGGCCTATAGATAGATTCAATTTTTTTTTCCGTTACGGGGGGATCAGGTACATCCTCTTCGGGCTCAGAATCTAAATTGCTGGTCCCTGGTGATAAGCTCTGGTCGCCTTCAGACCATTCTCCCCCATCAGAAAGTGAAAAAAAGCAGTCACTAGGTTCTTTATCTGCTTCAGATCGATCTTTGTCCGTAACTACTAGATCTGTTAGGGAAATCATATCCCTTTCCTCATTTTCTGGAGCAGATCGCGGCAGTCCCTTATCATGAATACCTCCGTCTGATGCCAAAGTCTTACCACTGGATTTTACCTACTATTGTAGCAGCGTTCTGGTTCACTTCAAGGGGGGCCGATATCTCCTTTGGTATCTCTGTATTGCTATCCTGCCCATTGAGTACTGCAATAGCATTATTCCTTTCTTCCCCGGGGGGGCAGCCTCTAACCCCACCCCAGATGCATTGTTTGTAATTAGATCTCCAATAGATACAGAAATTAGAGCTGGGAGTTCAGAGGGGTCGGTACGCTCACCTCATTGTTCTTTTGTGCCCTTGCTCCCTTCTCTGGATTTGGGGGGGCTCTCTCCATCGGAGCCTGCTCCCTTGACTCCCTCCCATGGGTGAGCATGTTTGCTATTGATGCACCGGGTGGTTGATTCCTCGCGGAGGTCCTGCCCTTTCCTTTCCTCGGTGGACCTGGCGGGAGAACCTGCATGGAGCCTGCCGCCGTCCGCTCTGAAAATCTGGCCCCATCCCCACCGGAGCCTCTATCCGGAGCTTGCAAGCTGCCACAGCAGCACGCTTTACACCGGCAGAATTCACAATGATTTTTGGTGCCATTCTCTCTCCTGCACGCACTCTCCGAGACACCAGGTGAGTTAAAGCCTGCCGGATGGCGCGTTCAATCAGTCGGGGTCCAAACTTCCGCCAGAAAGCCCAGAAACTGTTATTAGATCTATGTGATCCAAGCATGAGGGGAGGTGGTTAACCAGAACTCACGGATGGTTTATAAGCATTAATCGGGAGGTTTCCAATCTATTGCCGGCCCGAGTTCACTAGTACTGCTATCGGCCTCCTACGCGGCCGCCATCTTACCTCTTCCGTCGTCAGTGTGGAAAGTTGCACCACTCTACTCCCTTTCACTCTACTCTAGTGGTTCCCAAACTGTGCTCTATGGGGAGCTGTCAAAACTAGCTAGGGGAGCAGCGCACAACACACTTTAATGCATTTTATCATGGGCGTCCACAGAAATGTTTCCGGGGGGGCACATTTTTTACTTCATCACCATACCCCTTGCACCCTTTTCCCCTCTGCCTTGCACCCTTCTCGCCCTCCCCATAGCACCCTTCTCCCCCTCCCCCTTGCACCCTTTGTTGTGGTGCATGGTGGAAGCCGCCGATGAAAACTGCCAGAAAACAGAAGCATTGTTGTTTGCATTGCGGGAGGGAAAGAACTACATTTCCCATGAGGCGTTAGGAGCTCAGGCTTCTGACGTCAGCTCGTTCCCGCATATGGATGGGTTCTGAGGCGCCGATCGGGTGCTGTTGATTCTGCTTCCTGAGTTACTGGTCCGAGTACTGGTAGGGGTGCCTCCGCACCGGTCTTCTCTTTGTTTCGTTCTCTGTTATTATATACCATCTGTTTATGAACTTTGTGATACTCTTATTCAGCTGCCTCTCTCTGTCGCTGCGCAGTCCCGTTGGATGAGACTCTCCTTAGTTCTAGCGGGACTGCTCAAGCGAGTTACAGCGGCTGCTGGCTTCTCTACTCGCTTCGGAGCGGTGTTTCCTTATCAGTTATGATTTGATTCTTTTGTTGTGCTAAGCCTTGCCAGGAACATTAAGGATTACAGTCCCGTTGGGCGAACCATTCCTTGGTTCTTACGGGACTGTTTATTTCTTTATTTATTTATTGAGCTGGTTGAAAAACCCGCCTAAGAGTGCCTATCTCAGGATGGTAATATAAGCTACATTTAGCTTTGACTTTGGGCAGGTGCTGATACACAGATGCCTTGGGCAATTTTTGTACCTACTGTTGGCCCTAACTGTTCTGATTCAATTGGAGTGTTTCTCCGTGGTGACTCAAACCCGGGAAACGCTGAGCTGCATTTCAGCGCTACAGCTGGTATCATAACCTTCCTTGTTCATTTATTTCATACAGCAGGGGCTTGGAGCTTACACCTGATGATAGCTCCAGACAACCCCCTGCCCCCTGTGGAAAGACCTTTGGTAATCTCATGGGTATGTTTGGTACTACGTTACATTCCGTAGTACATGTCCAGTTTTGTTTACACTGATGCATACTATTAATACTCCTATTTTGCCTATAGGTTGCTAGTGGTGACACATCTCTGGATATTCTGCTATACTGCATCACTGCGTTATTTTCCATTATAGGTAGGGGAGCCTTATATTATATCTGTAGGGAAGTAGCTGGTATTAGATTCTCAGAGTCCTTATAACTGTGGTGTGTGTCCTTTGTCTCATTGTGCCTTGTTCTCGTTACAGGTCTCCCTTCCTGCTGTCCCCATCCTTCCCTTCCCTCGCCTGATCTCTCCTACATGTCTGTTGTTTCACTCAGACCGTGGAGCTGTTGGGAGGTGGAACCCATTTAAGCATCGTACGGTTCTGAGGATTCAAGGACCTGACAGAATCAACAGCCCAAGAATTGTTATCCTCCTGATCGTACGTTATAATTGCCACCTTAAAAGCTATGTTCCTACCAATTACCCAGACCTTTTCACACTCCGACAAGATTTGGCGGTCTTTTTCCGTAATCTAAGATTGAAGGTATTCTTCGAAGATCGGAACCCAAATGAAGGAAATACTGGCGACACCCCATTTCATCCAAAATCAACATTTACACCACAACTGACGTTACTTCCCCCACAGATAGCGGCCTTTGAGGAAGCAGTGGTCCAAGATTTGGAAACCGCAGATCTTAAAAATTCAGGTCACTGTTCAAACTTATCCAACTGTGAGAGAGAAGTACTGAGAACACTGGGGAGTAATAAAGAAATTATCCTGAAACCTGCAGACAAAGGGGGTGCGATTGTAATGATGGATGCAGATGCCTATCTTCAAGAGTGCACCCGCCTTCTTGCAGACCCCAGGACATATAAAAAACTCAGAGAGGATCCCACAGAGGAGATCTCCAGGGAGATTTGAATCATGGTGGAAGAGGCAAGGACTAATGACTGGATCACTGAAAAAGAAGCTGAGTTTCTTGTAAATAAACATCCAAGGGTTCCTTACTTTTACTGTCTTCCTAAGATCCACAAGACAGCTAGACCTCCTCCCGGTAGACCTATTGTCTCCGGGATGGGGTCTTTGCTTGAACCTCTCACCCAATTTTGCGATTTTTTTCTTGAAGCCGATGGTACAATGCTTACCTACATACTTGAGGGACACCCTGGATATTTTAAACTTGTTGAAGGATGTAACAATTGACCCTGACCATGAATTCCTGATAGGTCTTGATATAGAGGCCCTCTATACAAATATCCCACAACGGGAGACATTGAGGGCCCTCGAATCTTTACTTTTCGAAAGAGACTGGCCATACCAAACCCCTAGGGCCTTTATTTTACACCTGGCCGAAATAGCCCTCACTAAAAACTTTTTTGAATTTGAGGGGTTATTGTACCTCCAAACCCATGGTACTTCCATGGGAAGTGTTTTTGCCCCTGGCCGGACTTTATGTTGGAGCCTTCGAAGAACTCACAGTGCTGAACACGAGTGGTCCATGGACGAACCACTTGAGGTTGTGGAGACGTTACATAGATGAGGTCTTAGTGATATGGAGGGGCGAGAGAACATCTGTTGATCTTTTTCTTGACTGGCTCAATGCCCAGAATCCGTTCCTCCATTTCACTTCGACCATCACTAAGACCAGCCTCCCTTTCCTGGACCTGGTGATTGAACCCAGTGGCGGCACCTTAAAAACGAAGGTCTTTCATAAACCTACGGATAAGAATGCCCTATTGGCTTTTGAGAGCTTTCATCCCCGCTCCTTAAGGGAGAATTTACCAGTAGGACAATTCTTCCGGATTCGGCGAAATTGCTCTGAAAGAGATGATTTCACAGAGGAAGCAAAAAACCTTACCTCAAGATTACAACAAAGGGGGTATCCCACCCGAGTCATCAAAAAAGCACGGAAAAGAGCGTTCAATGCAAACCGGGATGCACTACTGTCCAAAAACATGAGACCCCAGACCAAAAAACCTGTTTTTGTATCCACCTTTAATACAGCATCACAACAGATCAAAAAACTCATCTTAAGGAATTGGAAGATACTCAATACAGGGGGTTTGATAATTGAGACACCCCTGTTCTCATTTAGACGGAGCCAGAATTTGAGGGATCTTCTTATACACACTAGACCCAGGGACCTGGGACTAGTAAGAGAAAACACCGCTGCAACAGGTTTACCTATACCGACAGGACATACTCGTTGTGGTACATGCAGTGTCTGCCACTTGACGAAAAATTTCACTTCTATTGATTTAGGACTCCACACCCCCTGGGAACAGAGATCACACACCAATTGTAATTCCCAGGGAGTGATTTATCTGCTTACTTGTCCCTGCCAAAAAATGTATGTAGGGATGACTAGTAGAAAAGTAAGAACCAGAATCACGGAACATCGGAGTACAATAAGATGTGGCAAAACGAACACCAAACTCACGGCCCATTTCTTTGAGAAAGGACACAGCACAGAAGATCTTAGATGGACCATGATAGAGAAAATAAAACCCAGCAGACACCAAATAGATGACCAAAGAGTGTTACTGCAGCGAGAACAACGATGGTTTTACCGCTTAAGAAGCCACAAAGTGGGATTAAATGATGACATTCCTTGGCAGACACTGGGGAGACAACTGTAAATCAATCTAGTCCTCCAATAAGGCCATGGTCACTTCTGATTACCCACTCAGGCATGTCATATGTGCTTAATCTCCCTAAGAATATTAATACACTTTGGACAACACAAAGGACACAAACATACTATCATATTATTAGTTGATGGGTAGATATTCTAGCTGGGAGCAGGGAACAGCCTACATCTTGAATTAGGGGGTCATTGTAGCCATTACCACCCCGAGAATGGCACTGATTATTTCACCCTAGGGAGGCATTATGAAGGATGCGCCTTAATTTATGGGGTCTCTTGAACCTTTATTACCCGCACACAGGGGATGGTTACCTTGCTCTGGTGAAACATTATGATAGATATAGATACATACACCAGACATTACACTTTTTCAAAACAATTTGGACCATTGAGATCTTGCAATAGAGCCTTTATTACATCAACTTTAATCAGGAACATAACTGGTTCAATTGTGGATAATGAGATCTATGATCGGGGCTAGCTACCATCCATTATAGCCAGTAGATCCATTTATCATCATTCAATTGTGTATAAATAGATACCCAAGGTCGGGGCCAGCCATCATCATCTACTGCTGATAGTCCCCTCCTTTATCATCTCTGTGTGGGATACACGCATTTCATGCAAAACCACATAACAACCTTATTGTTCCGAGTATCATTTTTGCTGTTGTCTTTGTTTTCGCTTTTGTTAGGGTTGCATACCACCTCGCGCAACCCGTGGCCATCGCTGCATTTGGACGAGAAACCCGGTCAATACTACATTTCCCGACTGCCCCGCCTTCTGATCGTGTCGACGTCGGGACGCCATGACGCCCTTGACGCCGGACGGCGGGGGCGGATCGGGAATGGTGGTTCGGTAAATACAGGAAAGGACACCGCGACTTCCAACTACGCGGTGTCACTTGATACAGGTTTAATTTGGGCAGGGACAGCCTAACTGAACGGTAAGGTGAACGGGGGAGTACTTTAAAGACCGGCGCTCAACCAGTGATTATAATGTCACCGGACCGGCAAAAGGGTTGTTGCTAATTATTTCGTACGCTCCATTCCTCTTAGATTGTGTTCACGGGCAGAACCTCCTGATGGACACCAGTTCGAGTTTATGTAGTTCATAAACTCGGTAAGTTCTATTTGGTTGAAAATCACAAGCCTCATTTTGATGTTTTTAAACTACGTGCCTAAAATATGAGTGGCTCACTGGTGGAGTGTGTGTGGGCTCATTGGGGTCCCGGGCTCGGCTTGGGGCAGATGAGTGTATGTTTTGATTCATGACCATACTAGCTTATAGTCTTGATCCAAGACACAGCAATTTAAGCTAGTCTTTTGAATGTCTAATAAGACAACCTAGGCTAAAATGACATACGTTTAAGTCTGTTTGCGGAACGTTATTGAAGCACAGTCCTTTCAGTTGGAGAAACACCTGTGTTCGTAAAATAGAAATCTCAGGGAGGAATTGAGTAGAACTATGGGGGGCAAGCACCTGCACCCTTCTTATTATCTCTTACTCTTTTCCAGTGTATGTTCTCCCCTCTACTTTGGGGATATCCTCTCCAATGTATGATTGAAAGACCCGGATGAGTATGGATTTATGAGACCAACTACTTTCGGGAAACCCAGTGACCGAACTACGGTATAGGGTGACGAGTGGATTTGACTGCGACAGTCCTGAGGAAGACCGAAGTGACCTCTTGGGGCACAATGGAAGCGGTCGAAACATGTTGACTCTAGCAGTGGTAGGAGGGAAGTCTTGAGGAACCTCATTTTCTCAATAAGACATTTTCCCATCCTTTCTCATTACTTTTAATCCTGATAGGGGTATCAAAATTGGGTTTAATAAAGCAACACTTTCTATTGGCACCCTTAATCAGTTTTAATCACATCCTAACTGCACTTTTTTCATCGCACTCACATCAGATCCACGGGGTGTTCACTTATACGTCCCATCATTCATGTATGTTATTCGTTGTACGTATTGACTGACTGTATTGTACGTCTTGTGACGTGGAATTTATTTTTTTTCCCCCTCCCTAATGCTCCGCCCTTGATGTGGCTACACCAGGGCGTTTGTAGCAGGCCCTATGATGAAGCATGTCACATACCTCGGTATGTGAGTGAGGGCAGTTTTTCCAAATTGGGGAATTTTCCTTTGTTGTAGTTGTGTACTCTATATACCCCCTGTGTGGGATTAACTGGTTGCCTTAGGGGGCCTGGGGTATTGGAGTTTAAACTATTGTGGCCCTCTCCCCTCTTGTGTGTAGATCACCTTAGAGGATGTCATGGCCGCTTTGGCATTAGTACAGGCTGAATTAACTGCTTCTAGGGCAGAGACGGCTTCTCTACAGGCGCAGGTAGATCGAATGGCCAGGAATCCATTTGATATGGGATCATCTCACACCTCACCCGTAGTAGTGGAGGTCCCCACTCCCATACTCCTAGCTCCACCAGAAAGGTTCAATGGGGACAGTAACAAGGTTCAGGTGTTCCTTACCCAAATTCTGTTACATTTCTCATGTAAGCTAAATGTTTTTAATACCAATCACGCTAGGGTAGCTTTTCTAATTTCCTATTTGGCTGGGGATGCGCTTTATGGGCAGTTCCCCTGGTGAAAAGAGACTACCCCTTATTGCACGACTGGGATTCATTCATCAAAGAATTCGAGAGGACCTTCAATCGTAGAGGAGCCACGCTTTCGGCAGACCGGGAACTGCTGGATCTTAAACAGGGGAATAGAGACATGATTGCCTATCGCAATGATTTTAGGAGATTGATCACGGAAACAGGATTGCCCGAGGAGAAACAGGCCGCCATATTAAATAAAGGACTAAGAGAGGACATGAAGGATATATTGGCCCAAATCGATCCTCAACCTACTTACTGTGAGGATCTTATCAGTTTGGTTCTTAGGTTGGATCATCGCCTCTGCGAAAGAAAAGGAGAGCATAAAAGGAGAGAGCGATAATCTCCTCGCCTTGAATAATCACAGAGTACTGAGAATAGTTCTACACCAAAGGCTGAACCCATGGAAATCGGAGCGGTGAGATCGCCTCTCACCACGGAAGAGAGAGATTATAGGTGCAAGAAAGGATTGCGTATCTACTGCGGTAAAAAAGGTCACTTCATTAAAGAATGTACATTAAGACCAAAACCCAGAGCAGATTTTCGTAAGGTGTCAGTAGTCTCTTCCGTAGCCCTAACAGGGAACAAGAGAGCTTGAAGATGGAAGAAGAAACCACTTCAAGTTGTGCCTATATCCCTTCTCTCAACAGCGAAGCCATGAAAGAAAAGCATAATTTTTTTGTGGACATTCAACTACTTATTCAGGCGGAATGGCACGTGATTAGAGCCATGTTAGATTCCGGAGCCATGGGCTGCTTCATGGACAAAATGCAGGCGATGACTCTGGGAATAACCCTGAAAGAAAAAGAAACCCCTGAGGCTGTGTTTACAGTGGACGGAAGAAGACTAGATTCCGGACCCATCCACCTACAAACGGGAGCCCTTGAGATGTTAATGGGCAATAATCATCAGGATACCTTGGACTTTAACATCATCCAAGCCCCACATTATGGGGTTATATTAGGGCTTCCCTGGTTGAGAAAACATAATCCCTGAGTGGATTGGGAAAACCAGACACTTCGTTTTACCTCAGAATACTGTCATACACTTTGTATTCCTACCAGTAGCAGTCCTGCTTCGGCTCTAGCTTGTGTACATCACGTGGCGACTGCGGTGGAACAAGATGTATTATTGCCAGAAGTATACCAGGAATACGCTGAATTGTTCAGTGAAACTAAAGCCGAGATTCTACCACCCCATCGCCCTTACGACTGCCAAATCGATTTGGTACCAGGTGCAAACATACCCACAGGAAGGGTTTATGCCCTTACAGAACCTGAAACCAAATATCTACGTGCCTATTTGGATAAGCTTTTGGCATTGGGGTTTATCCGTGATTCCAAGTCCCCCGCAGCCTCTCCGTTGCTTTTTATCCCTAAGGCCAATGGGGAGCTGCGCACTTGTGTAAACTTCAGGGCCCTGAATACCATTACGGTAAAAAATCAGTATCCGTTGCCTCTGATAACAGTACTATTGGAACAGGTCAAAAAAGGCAGTGATTTATACGCGCTTGGATCTAAGAGGGGCCTATCATTTAGTCCGCATGCGGCCTGGCGATGAATGGAAGACGGTATTCAAAACACATTTCGGGCTGTGTGAATACTTTGTAATGCCCTTCGGCTTGTGCAATGCCCCTGCGGCGTTTCAGTTCTTCTTGGACGACGTGTTGCGAGAATATCTGGACCAGTTCATCATAGTCTACATCGACGACATCTTGATCTATTCCTCTAGCAGAGAACAGCACACAGGACATGTGTGTACCATCTTACGGACCCTGCTTGGAAACCACCTATACGGCATGCTCAGCAAATGCGAGTTCGGTGTATTCTCTGTTGAATTCTTGGGGGTGATACTAACCCAGTGGGGTCAAGAAATGGCAGAACGCAAGATTCTTACAGTGAAGAACTGGCCCACTCCTGTGAATGTCCGTGACATTCAATGTTTCATTGGGTTCGCCAACTTTTACCACAGGTTTATTGATCATTTCTCGGGATTGGCAGCTCCCCTGTCGCGGTTATTAAGAAAGAAGGTTGCCTTCTCATGGACAGATGAGGCCCAAAAAGGATTCAAAGATTTAAAGCATGCCTTTGTTTCAGCCCCAGTGTTGGTGCATGCAGCTCCAGAAAAACTATATACTGTAGAAGCCGATGCTTCGAAATCTGCTGTTGAAGCTGTGCTCTCCCAACGTAACACGAATTCTGGTCAGTTACACCCAGTTGCCTATTTTTCGAAAAATCTCAACCCTGCTGAGCGAAACTACAACATAGCGGAGAAGGAACTGCTAGCCATAAAAACGGCTTTTTTTGATTGGAGACATTTGCTCATGGGGGCTCGGCACGTAGTAACCGTTTACACAGATCATCGCATCCTCCAATTTATGACAGCTGCAAGACACTTAACACCTTGTCAATTGCGTTGGATATTGTTTTTTGCATAATACAACTTTCTGGTTACTTATCGTCCCGGAAAAGAGAATACGCGGATGCCCTCCCCCGACAAACCACGCCTGTAAGAACAGACGATGTTGATATGAATGCAATCATTAACCCCCAGAATATGATTGGAGCAGCTTGCACGGAAATCTTTCTTCGTAGCGTCGCTCAGAACATCCTCCACGTTAAGTGGAAGGCCTGTTTGGAGAAGAATGCCGACTGGAAAATCATTCAAGGACTTCCACTTCGTAATAAACAGCTCTTGTTACCTATCGATTCCCTACGAAAACAAGCCTTTCGATGGTGTCACGATACGCTGTGTGCTGGACACAATGGCAAGGAAAAGACTCTGGAAAGACTAATACGCCAGTTCTGGTGGCCCACCATAAAGACCGATGTCACTAGATGGGTGTCGGAATGTGTTGTTTGTAGCCAGATGAAAGCCATGCATGGCAGACCGACGGGTCTGTTACAACCCCTTCCCACACCAGACCAACCCTGGGAACATATATCCATGGACTTTGTGGTAGGTATGGGCAAGGAATCCCCCACCCTAGTTGATCTCTCATCTTTTCTAGGACAATTGCCAGGTGACCTGAAAATAGTGATGGGAGGGGACTTCAACTGCCACTTCGACCCCTGGAGGGCCTAATGGAGGGTGCCTTTACTGCCGAGGATGATTACTGGGGAGTTCCACCTTCCTCCTCACCCCATCCCAAAGCTTGGTCTCCGCTGGCAGTACAACTTACTTCCCTCACCTTGAACTTTGCACTGAGGGCGTGCAACGGACGCACCCCTTCTGACACTCCTTCGGTGTGCACATTCAACAAAAAGGGCCATGAGTCAAGGCTGGACTACATATTTATAGACATTTCCTTGTGGTCCAAAGCTCAAGATTTTAGAGTGGTCCCAAGGTCAGATAGTGACCAAAATTCCCTTCTGCTGGAGATCCAGCATCCAGCCCCTGCAGTTGGGCCGTCAACTACTGACTCCGGAGTCGACCAGGGAGACATACTTCTCACTACAAGTAGGCGTCGGGTGAAATGGGGGAAGCTGGTTGACAAAGAAGATGCTATAAATAAGTTATATGGCTTAGCACTCCCCAGGTTCCAGGAGGTGGATGCTCTCATTAACCAACTTAGACCCTCCGATTACAATGAGAGACTATCTGGCATTCACCAGGCCTTAGTGAGGGACCTTGCAGATGTCTTCAACCCGGTGGTGCCCACCAGAAGGAAAAAGACTCGTACCCCGACTTGGTACACCTCTACCTGCAGGAAAACTAAATCTGAGTTACTTTCCGCTATTAAAGAGGGTAGTGATAAGGTGAAGGTTGCAGCCCTTAGGAGGGAGTATAAGTTAGCACTGGCCAATGCAAGGGCAGAGTGGGATTGGAACCATTGGCACGAACTGACTGAAGCCCTTAAATCCAAAGATTCTAGAAAATTCTGGGCCCTGGTAAATAATGGAACAGGGGATCTTACATCCGCAGTAGAACCCAATATTGCCCCCTCTATCTGGGAGGCCCACTTCGGAACACTATATCAAGAAACCACTCTTTGGCCCGAAGGGATGGCGGTGGAGTCCCCCTGTCCTCCAGATATGGCCCTGGAAATCTCCTTAGGTGAGGTGAAGATAGCACTGGAGCGCTTAGCGCTGGGGAAGGCACCGGGGTTGGACAAGCTACCCGGTGATCTTTTCAGACACCATCCTGATATCTGGGGCCCGTACCTTCTTATCCTTTTTAATGCTATATTGGGAGGTATGGCGGTCCCTTCCTCTTGGCTAGGGGCTGAAATAGTCCAGATCCACAAGAAAGGGTCCCCTCTGAGTCCGGCAAACTATAGGCCAATTAGCCTTATAGATGTCCCCCAAAAGCTTTTTGCGCGTCTCATCTTGAACCACCTATTAGACTGGGTAGAGGATAATGACATCATGAGTCCCTTGCAGGCTGGCTTCAGGAAAAACACGTCGACCATGGACCAGATCTTCCGCCTCGTCCTCCTCTACTGGAAAACGGTGAGGATCGAGGGGGGAAGATTGTACATGGTCTTCGTGGATCTGAGGTTAGCCTTTGAACTAGTCCCGCGCAGGAAACTGTGGGAGGTGCTGGAAAAGCTAGGAGTTCCCCCCCAGCTACTTAACATCCTAGCCAGGCTGCATGAGAACAACTATGCGCAGGTCAGGTGTGGGAGAGATGGCAATCTTTCATCCAGGTTCCCTGTCCGTCGAGGCGTGAGGCAGGGTTGTGTCTTGGCACCGACCCTGTTTTGTTTATTCATCAATAACGTCATCTCACACCTGGAAAACGTCAAGGACAACGACGCCCCATGTTTGGCAGGTAGGAAGGTACCGGTAATCATGTTTGCCGATGACACCCTCCTCCTTTCCAAATCCCCCATGGGGATCCAGAGGATCCTGGACGGATTTGGTCTTTTCTGTCGTCAGCACGGGTTGGAGGTGAACACAGAAAAGACCAAGTTTATGATCTTTAACCCACCAACTAAAACTAGGCCCAATCCCACCCTGGGGACTGCCAGCCTTGAGAGAGTGTCTACTTTCATATATCTGGGGGTAACATTGCAGGAAAATTTATCATGGGACCGCCAGATAGTACGATCCAGGGTCAAACTGTCCCAACTGTCGGGCGCAATCCTGAAGGTGGCCAATACTTCTTCCTTCAAGCCCATAAGTCCGGCCCTTGAAACTTACAGGACCCAGGCCAAGGCAGCGGCCATGTATGGCAGTGAGTTATGGGGGTATAAAGCGGTGAAGGACTTATCAATAGTTGAAAATAGTTTTCTAAGGCGCCTATTAGCTCTCCCACGTGCTACGCCACTCCAGCCTCTGAGAATGGACATGGGTCTCCCCCCTATTGCAGAGGAGCTTGTGTCAAAGCCAGTGAAGTTCTGGCACAGGCTCTGGTCCACGGATGAACTTCACCATTATAGGGAGGATCTTACCCATGTCATGAGTTTAAACTGCAGTGGCAAAATCCCCTGGCTCGCCTTTGTGAAAAACGAACTGTCTGCCATGAATCTCCGCGACCTCTGGGAGGACCCTGCGCGAGGCTGTCAAACAATCTCGCGCAAAGCCCTGTCACAAATCTACAAAGACAGGTCCCTTGCGCACTTGATGGACGCTCAAAATAGCGGCACCCTAACCTTGCGATTTTTAGAATCCAAAAATTCATATGCCTTTGAACCTTTTATGGATTTTATTTTCCCCATCCTGGCGAGGAAACTGTTTGTTCAATGGAGGCTTGGCACACTCCCCATTAACTCATACACCTGCAAGTGGACCAATGGGGGCGATAAAACATGTCCCTGCTGTAACAACCATGTGGAAGATGACCTCCACATCTTGTTTGTGTGCCCCGTATATCAAAGGCCCAGGAAACACTGGATAGCGCCGCTATGTAAGAACCTGGGGTTCAGAGAGTATGCACAGGCATACAGGATCATGAAAACCAGCACCCTGGGCCACATTGTGTTCGCTGTTTCCAAATTTCTTATGGCTATATGGTTGATTAGAAAGAAAAGATCCTCTGAAGCCCCCTGAACTTTCTAGTGTTATTATAAATCCTTCCTCGCTGGGAGAGTGAATTTTATTTAATGTATTTTAAAAAATGTATTTTAATGTATGTAATGTTTGCACTGCATCTTTTATGGTCTATATGGCCGAAATAAAGAATTTTTGGATTGGATTGGATTGGTAGGTATGCCCGCTGATAAGGGGCATACTGTCATCTTGGTGGTTGTGGGTTCCCTGACTAAAATGGCCCACTTCATAGCATGCAAGCAAATCCCCTCAACTAGCGTATTAGCCCAGTTGCTACTAACTCACGTAGTGAGGTTACATGGATTACCCAAAGTAATCGTCTCCGATAGGGGGGGACAGTTCACGGCCAATTTCTGGAGGGTATCGTGCTCTGCATTAGGAATAAAATCTGACACCTCTACCAGCTTCCACCCCCAGACCGATGTTCAGACTGAGCGAGTGAATCAAACCTTTAAGCAGTATCTTAGGTGTTATGTGGAGGTGACTACTGAAGTGTGGGTAGATAGACTATGGCTAGCTGAGATTGCTTACAATAGCGCTACACATAGCTCCACGAAACATGCCCCTTTTTACTGCACTTATGGATTTCATCCGAATTTTACCCCCTTTGTACATCCTGCTCATTCCACGTCGGTCCCTGAGGTTCGTGAAAGGGTGACACATATCCACAACACTTGGAGGGTGGTGCAGAGCAATTTGAGGGCGGCTAAAGGAAGGTAAAAGGCACATGCAGACAAACACAGGCAACCAGAGCCAGTGTACAAGAAGGGGGTCTATGTATGGCTCTCAACCCAAAACATCAGGTTTAAGCGATACAGTATCTTTCATCCAAAGTACATAGCCCCATATAGAGTTGTCAAATTGGTCAACCCAGTAGTGGTCAAATTGGCTTTGCCTTCTAGTTTACGGATTCACCCTGCTTTTCACACGTCCTTGGTGAAACCCGCTCGCTCTAAAGCTAAGAGTGGTTCGGTACCTATTTTGGTGAACAATGAACTCCAACATGAGGTGAAGGGTATTGTGGATTCCAAAATTTACAGAACAAGGCTGTGGTATTTGGTGTCTTGGAAGGGTTATGGCAGCGAGGAGAACTCTTGGGAGCCTGCTACAGGGGTTCATGTTCCTCGATACACCACACTCTTTCATAAGCGATACCCTCTTAAGCCTTGTCTCTGTCAGTGTTCTTTGGGAGAGGGATGTACTGTTGCGGTGCATGGTGAAAGCCACCGATAAACAATGCCAGAAAACAGAGGCATTGTCGTTTGCATTGCGCGAGGGAAAGAAGTACATTTCCCGTGAGGCGTTGGGAACTCACGCTTCTGACGTCAGCGCGTTCCCGCATATGGATGGTTCCTGAGGCGCCGATCGGGTGCTGTTGATTCTGCTTCCTGAGTTACTGGTCCGAGTACTGGTAGGGGTGCCTCCGCACCGGTCTTCTCTTTGTTTCGTTCTCTGTTATTATATACCATCTGTTTACGAACTTTGCGATACTCTTTATTCAGCTGCCTCTCTCTGTCGCTGCGCAGTCCCGTTGGATGAGCCTCTCCTTGGTTCTTGCAGGACTGCTCGAGTGAGTTACAGCGGCTGCTGGCTTTTCTCCTTGTTTCGGAGGGGTGTTTCCTTTTCAGTTACGATTTGATTCTTGACGTCACTTTTGTAGTGCTAAGCCTTGCCAGGAACATTAAGGATTACGGTACCATTGGGCGAACCATTCCTTGGTTCTTGCGGGACTGTTTATTTCTTTATTTATTTATTGAGCTGGTTGAAAAACCCACCTATGAGTGCTTATTTCTGGAGGGTAAAGAAGCTATATTTACATTTGACTTTGGGCAGGTGCCGATACACAGATAGCTTGGGCAACTGTTGTACCTACTGTTGGCCCCAACTGTTCTGATTCAATTGGAGTGTTTCTCCGTTGTGACTCAAACCCGGGAAACGCTGAGTTGCGTTTCAGCGCTACAGCTGGAATCATAACCTTCCTTGTTCATTTATTTCATACTGCAGGGGCTTGGAGCTTACACCTGAGGCTAAGTCCAGACAACCCCCTCCCCCCTGTGGAAAGACCTTTGGTAATCTCGTGGGTATGTTTGGTACTACGTTACATTCCGTAGTACATGTCCAGTTGTGTTTATACTGATGCATACCATTAATACTCCTATTTTGCATATAGGTTGCTAGTGGTGACACATCTCTGGATATTCTGCTATACTGCATCACTGCCTTATTTTCCTTTACCGGTAGGGGAGCCTTATGTTATATCTGTAGGGAAGTAGCTGGTATTAGATTCCCAGAGTCCTTATAACTGTGGTTTTTTGTCACAGGGATTCCGTGCTCAGACAGAACTGTGCATAGAGGCTTGGAACCTCAGTGAATTAGGGCGTGCAAAAACTTTCCTTAGTACCCAAAAATCCCCTACCAGACTAGCAATCAGTGTCTCATTGGTCATCATAAACTCCCAATGCTTAGACAAACCAGAACATGGACTTAGTATACCTCAGGTAACGTGGAGCACATGAACACTCTGTCGTTATACAATTATTTCAATCCAGAACAAGGAGTAAAAGAGGACACATGCATATTTGAAATGTTTATTCACTAATGCAGTATTCTCAAACGCAGTATCTTAGCTAATACAAGCAAACATATTATAAGAAACAATGTAATCAGCATAGTCACTAGTCCATAGAACACAAACGGTGAAAGCATAGTATTATGCTACAATGAATAGGGTTTAACAAAACCTAATTCTCACCCTCCCTAGCTAGTATATTATATTATATCTAAGAAGGTCTCTTGTGGGTTTTAGCAGAGTGGCTCCATACCTCAAGATCCTAGTGGAAAGGGACGCGTTAAAGATTGTATGAATCAGCTCACCAAAATGTAAAGGAAGGTCAGTCTTTAATAAAGCATGCACTTCTGTGCGGGTGTTAGCTACGTTAGGGACAAATGTTTCGCGAGCAGATGTCAGGGCAACTTCCTTCTGTGACAATAAGGCTCTTATTCTGCTCATCTTATTGAACTCTGACTTCAAGGTCGGAATTCTCGGCCAGATGGAAACATCCAGGTTCCCATGCGGGGGTGGATACAGCACATTTTTACAGCAAACCACACGCTCACTGACTGTTACAACATAAGCTATGCCTTTAAATAACCCACAACAATCCTCATTGTCCAAAAGTAAATAACTCCCGTTTGCTAATAAGGTAAAAGTCGGGACTATAGCAGGCACCGGTGTACCTTTCAAAACACATGCCAAATTAGGGCGGTCTTAGTTACAGGAACCATGTAATTGGATGTGTCTACACATAATGAGTGATCTGGTGTTTCCATACACTCTTCTCCTTTCTGATAAACCTCCTTCACGTCCCTAAGACATCTATAAGTGAAAGGGAGAGACCAGGCATCATGTAAGTAGGAGGTACCGAGCGGCTCGTACCTGCCAATGGCAAAATACTTCATGCAATTTGTAAACTGGAAAAGCGCAAAGGGCAAAGTTATTAACCCATGGAAAAGCCACGTTGCAGCTGTGGCCTCTGCCACTGAAAAGGGTAAAGACTCTAAGCCTTCAATGTGTAACATGGAAAAAGAAGCATCTCTCATTGAAAGCTAACGTTGTTTTTCAGTTAAATTAAAAGGAACAAACAGAGATGTAACATTAATATAATTCCAAGGCACTTTTCCGTTTTTTAGTGTCTGTAGGGTCCACGCAAACTGCATAATAGAACACAATTGATTTTGACCATGGTACAAAACAGACACTTCATCCTGTACAATTTCAACAACAGATCACACAATATTATCCAATGTGTAAGTTCGGGAGGAAAGGGTATTAATGCTGTTATCCACAACTGCAAGCACTTTTTCCAAATTAGCTTGATCAATAGCCCTAAGGCGGGTAGCCGCTTCAATCTGTGATGTTTTCCAGAGTTCATTATAAACTGCATAGATCCATCTTTTAGATCTACCCTTAGCCGTGCCCTTTATGAAATCATTCAAGTCAACCTAGTCAGTTAGTTTAGACAAATGCATTTTAACTGACGCTAATGTAGAGTGTTTGAGCCAATTCTGACATAATTTGCCTACTGAATAAGTGGTCACAGAATGGTCACTTTCAAAACGGGGATCTACTCTGACCAGTGTAAAACCCTCAGCCAGGCCCAAAAAACGATGCTGGCACGAATCTGCACTTCTGTGCCACATCAACCAACCCTTGGGATCCAAACTGGATATGTTAAAGGATGCATTTAGCAAAAGGGTCTGCAACTCTCTAATTGAAAATTAAGTTGAATTTTCCCAACCCGAATATTCTTCCAAATCTGGGAAGGAAGGAGAATCTATGTCACTCTACTCTGCACCTCTGGACTCTACCCTGCACCACTCTACCCTGAATCACTCACTCTAGGCCACTTCACTCTACTCTGCAAACACCCTACTCTACGCAAATGCACTCTATGCCCATAAACTCTACTCTGCATTACTCTAATCTCCTCCACTCTACTCTGCATCGCTGCACTCTATGTCATTGCACTCCGCACCACTTTACTCAAAACCAATGCACTCTACGCCACTGCACTCTATACCATTGTGCTCTACATCTCTATGCCACTCTATTTTATTCTGCACCACTGTACTCCACACCACTGCTCTCTGCACCACCCTACTGTACACCCGTCAACTCTATGCCACTGCACTCCACTCTGCACCACTCAAATGTATGCCACTCTACACCTCTACACTCTGCCTCACTCCACGCCACTCTAATCTATTCTGTACCATTGCACTCTATGCCACTGCACTCTACTCTGAAACAATCTACTAACTCTGCACCACTCTACTCTATACCACTGCCCTCTATGCCACTCTATTTTAAACCACTGCACTCTAAACCAATGCACACAACACCACTTTACTCAAAACCAATGCAATCTACACCACTGCATGCTATGTCACTCTATTTTACTCTGTGTCACGCTGCTCTGCGCCACTGTACTCTATGCCACAGCACTCTACTCTGTGCCACTGCACTCTATTTCACTCTACTCTACAAGACTGCACTCTCGGCCCCTGATCTTAATGCCACTCCACTCCGCACCACTGCAGTCTACACACTGCATGCTATGTAACTGCTAGCTATTCCACTCTACACCATTTCATTCTAAGCCACTGCACTCTGTGCCACTCTGTTAAACTCTGCACCACTGTACTCTACAACACTGTACTCTGCAAAGACTGCACTCCCCGCCACTGAACTCAATACCACTCTACTCTTCACAACTGCACTATAGACCATTGCACTCTACATCACTGCACTCTACCCCATTCTGTTTTATTCTGGGCCACTGTACTCTAAGCCATTGCTCTCTGCTCCACTCTGCTCTGCACCACTGAACTCTTCGCCACTCTACTCTACTGTTCTCTACATGACTACACTCTGCCTCACTCCATGCCACTCATATCTATTCAACACTACTGCAGTCTATGCCCCTCCACTCTACACCTCTGCGCTCTACCCTGCACCATTCCACTCAACCCTGAACCACTTCACTGTACGCCACATCCCTCTACTCTGGAGCAATCTACTCTACGCCATTGAACCCTATGCCACTGAACTCTTCTGTGCCCCACACTACTCTGTGTTATGCTACTCTTCTTCACTGTACTCTACACCACTCAAAGCCAATGCACTACATGCCACTGCACTCTATACCAATCTACTTTCAACCACTGTACTTTATGCCACTTCACACTAAGCCACTTTACAATACTCCACTCTATGATACTCCCCTCTATGAGGCTCCATTCCATCAAACTCTATTCCACTCTATGACACTCTACTCCACTCTGTAACACTCTACTCCACTCTACAACACTACTCCACGCTATGCCCCCCTACCCAACTCCCTCTATGGCACTCCATACCCCTTTCTGCACTCTATTCTGATACACTACTCAATTCCACGCCACTGCACTCTATTCTATGACACACTACTCCACTCTACTCTACACCACTCCAATCTACAACACTTGACTCCACTCTACACCATTCCACTTTCCTACACTACTCCACTCTATACCACTCCATGATCATCTACTATGCTCTATGCCACTCTACAACACTCTACTCCACTCTACGCAACACCCTCTAAGCCACTCCATTCTGCTCTACACCACTCTATGCCATTCCACTCTACAGCACTCTACTCCCTCCATGGATCACTGACACAATATCGATGTTAAAAATATTGATATACAAACATATTGAGTAAAAAGTTTAGAATGCCAAAATATCGACTTCCTATCTCCAAACAGGTAAGTACAAAAATATTGAATCAAAAATATCGATGTAAAAAATAGATAGTCAAAATATCGACTTTTTAAAATAGTTAAAAGTAATTTAAAATTAATAAAATAATAAATATAACTAACTTAAAAATACTTAAAATACTTAAATACCATTAAAACTAATAGATAATTAATATAAATAAAAAATTAAAATAAAATTATACATATATATATTGACCGTGACCAAGCCTTAGTGGCGAAACGCGTCGGTAGGGAGCTGCTGATTTTGTGCCTCAAATAAAATCACTTTAAAGCATCCAGAAAGTAGCCTGTGCTGTTCTTCGTATTGGGAGAAATTCTGTTCGAGTAAATTAAGGGCTTCCGGCACCCACACAGGCTCGCCGTGTTATGAGACGAAGAACAGCCGGGAATGGTTGTTTGTTTATATATATATATCTATATATATCTATATATATATATATATATATGTATATATATATATATATATATATATATATATATACATAGTATTCATAATAAAATATACAATATATTTACCATAGGAAAGCGAGAAGGTTAAATTTACTATTACCACTCCAGTGAATATAACAGAAGAAAAAACATTGGATAGCGTAGCAGTAAACACTACTATTCCCACTCCAGAGAGTGCAACAGTAGGGAACGCGTTGGATAGCGTAGCGGTAAAAAATAATATTCCCACTCCAGAGAGTGCAACAGTAGGTAAAGCGTTGGATAGCGTACGGATAACAATTACTATTCCCACTCCACAGAGTGCAACAGTAGGGAAAGCGTTGGATAGCTTAGGCATAAAAATTACTATTCCCACTCCAATTAGTGCAAGAGTAGGGAAAACGATGGATAGCGGGAGGGTAAAAATTACTATTCCCACTCCAGAGAGTGTAACAGTAGGGAAAGTGTTGGTTAGCGGGAGGGTAAAAATTACTATTCCCACTCCAGTGAGTGCAAAAATAGGGAAAGCGCTGGATAGCGTAGAGGTTAATTACTATTCCCACTCCAATGAGTGCAACAGTAGGGAAAGCGTTGGTTTGCGGGAGAGTAAAAATTACTATCCCCACTTTCCAATGAGTGCAACAGTAGGGAAAACGTTGATAGCGTAGTGGTAAAAATTACTATTCCCACTCCAGAGAGTGCAACAGTACGGAAAACCTTGGATACCGTAGGGGTGAAAATTACTATTCCCTGTCCAGAGAGTGCAACAGTAGGGAAAGCATTGGATAGCGTAGGGATAAAATTACTATTCCCACTCCACAGAGTGCAACAGTTGGGAAAGCGTTGGATAGCGTAGGCATAACAATTACTATTCCCACTCCAGTGAGTGCAACAGTAGGAAAAACGATGGATAGCGGGAGGGTAAAAATTACTATTCCTACTCCAGAGAGTGTAACAGTAGGGAAAGCGTTGGATAGCGGGAGGGTAAAAATTACTATTCCCACTCCAGTGAGTGCAACAGTAGGGAAAGCGTTGAATAGTGTAGAGGTTAAAATTACTATTCCCACTCCAATGAGTGCAACAGTAGGGAAAGCGTTGGATAGCGGGAGAGTAAAAATTACTATTTCCACTCCAATGAGTGCAACAGTAGGGAAAACGTTGATAGCGTAGTGGTAAAAATTACTATTCCCACTCCAGAGAGTGCAACAGTAGGGAAAACCTTGGATACCGTAGGGGTGAAAATTACTATTCCCACTCCAGTGAGTGCAACAGTAGGGAAAACGTTGGATAGCGTAGGGGTAAAAATTACTATTCCCACTCCAGTGAGTGCAACAGTAGGGAAAGCGTTGGATAGCGGGAGGGTAAAAATTACTATTCCCACTCCAGTGAGTGCAACAGTAGGGAAAGCGTTGAATAGTGTAGAGGTTAAAATTACTATTCCCACTCCAATGAGTGCAACAGTAGGGAAAGCGTTGGATAGCGGGAGAGTAAAAATTACTATTCCCACTCCAGAGAGTGCAACAGTAGGGAAAACCTTGGATACCGTAGGGGTGAAAATTACTATTCCCACTCCAGTGAGTGCAACAGTAGGGAAAACGTTGGATAGCGTAGGGGTAAAAATTACTATTCCCACTCCAGTGAGTGCAACAGTAGGGAAAGCGCTGGATAGCGTAGGGATTAAAATTACTATTCCCACTCCAGAGAGTGCAACAGTAGGGAAAGCATTGGATAGCGTAGGGATAAAAATTACTATTCCCACTCCAATGAGTGCAACAGTAGGGAAAGTGTTGGATAGCGTAGGGGTAAAAATTACTATTCCCACTCCATAGAGTGCAACAGTAGGGAACGTACATACTTCATATATAAATGAAAATTAATTAAATATTAATACCAATTATTTCTTTTTAAATAAATATTCGTTTTTATAATAAATTAATTAATTTCAACAAAAATAACCACTAAATGAATTAAAAAATGTAATTATTTATAATTAAATTACTTCCCACCCTATTCCCCTATAAACCCACAACCCACTACTGAAAATAAATTAATACAATTAACATGATTAACATTTAATCAATTATTTAAAATGAATTACCAATTATATTTTAATTACTTACCAATTATTAATTAATTAACAATGAATTACCAATTTTATTTTAATTAATTACCAATTAATCAATTAATTAAAATTAATTACCAATTACATTTTAATTAATTACCAATTAATAATTAATGAAAAATTATTTCAAAATAAATACCAATAAATAAATTAACATATTTAATTAATTTTAAATAAATTACTTCCCACCCTATTCCCCTATAAACTCACAACCCGCAACAGAAAATAAATAATATTATTAACATAATTATCAATTAACCAATTAATTATAACTAATTACCAATTTAATTTTAATTATTTACCAATTAATAATTAATTATAAAGTAATTAAAAATTAATACCAATAAACAAATTAACATATTTAATTATAATTAAATTACTTCCCACCCTATTCCCCTATAAAACCACAACCCGCTACAGAAAATAAATTAATATAATTAACATATTTATCTATTAATGAATTAATTAAAATGAATTACCAATTCAATTTTAATTAATTACCAAATATTAATTAATTAACGATTAATTCAAAATAAATACCAATAAATAAATTAACATATGTAATTAATTATAATTAAATTACTTCCCACCCTATTCCCCTATAAACCCACAACCCGCTACTGATTTATATTACGCAAAAATAAAATAAAATAAAATTCAATAATTAAAATAAATTATAAAATAAATATACACTTTTCACACATATAGTAACATAAAAAACACTTCAAAAAATTGATATTAACTTACCTCTAATTCGATCTTTTTTTGTCTATATTCTGTCCATTTGATATTTTGTCCATTCTATATTTTGGAATCGATATTAATGTAATTCGAAATAAAAAACTCGATATTTTGACTCTATACCTCCCTCCATGACACTCCATGTCACTCCATGACACTTCAATTCACTCTACTCTACGCCACCTAATTCCACATCACTCTATGCCACTCCAGGCCACTCCATAACACTTCATTCTAATCCACTTCGACAACACTCCACACCACTATCCTTTACCCCACTAACTTTTAGCCATTCTGAACAGAAACTACCCTGGTGTGCAATATGGCTAAAACATTTGGCCAAAACCAATAGCTCTTTCATAGGCAAGACCTATTGGCTTTACCAATGCTTGTTAAAAAGTGTGGTTAGTAAGGACAAACTAACAACCAACAAACTATGCAATACATTTGACAAAATACGGCAGAGATATTCGGAATAAGGAAGGTGAAGAGGGAATCTTGGGTGGTGGGCAGGTACTGTTTGTAATAATGGAACACAGAAGAAATTGCCAGTGCTGAGATTGTCTGAATGCATGCTCCTCAACTCTCAGTCACATGACTGTTTGAATAGCTTAGATTGTTAGTACCTTCTAAATTAGGGTGTGTTAAATTGTGAAGTCCATCGTTTTGTAACTTTGTTATTTTTCTTTTTTAAATGTTGCGATCTTCGCCAATTACAGAACTCCCAAAGATTGAAAAACCAAGGCCGTGGCCATTTGCAGTAGCGGGATCCCATGCCCAGTGCAGTCAGGGGCTGCATACGCAGCGGGTGGATTGCTGTCACTCAGAGGCACTCTCCATTCTCTAAACCAGGGGTACTCATAGTACGGCCCACGGGCCAGTGGCGGCCCGGCAAGCCTTTCCTGGCGGCCCGCGGACCCACGAGACATCATAACTGTGTTTCCCGAGTTTTTTTTTTAAAGTGTCTGCAGCAGCGAGAGAGACTCTTGCTGCTTTGTGGGGGCTGCCGGCCGGGCGATCCTAGGAATGGCCAGAGTAAAGCTGCAGGGGCCTAAGGAGAGGTGAAATACAAAGGCATCATTAACATGCAAATGGTCTTTTAATGACCTGTGAAGTGCTCGGGTGCGGCTGTGTGTGTGTGCCCCGGCTGGCGCACAGGCAGGGTGAGGTGACAGCGGGAGTGGGAGGGAGGGGAGGGGGACGGAGAGGGAGAGAGAGAGTGAGAGGGAGTGAGTGAGAGGGAAGGAGGGAAGGAGTGAGAGGGAGGGAGTGAGGGAGAGGGAGTGAGGGAGAGGGAGTGAGGGAGAGGGAGTGAGTGACTGAGAGGGAGTGAGTGATAGAGGGAGTGAGAAAGAATGAGTAAATGAGTGGGAGTGAGTGAGTGGGAGTGAGTGAGTGGGAGTGAGAGGGAGAGTGTGAGAGGGAGAGAGAGAGGGGTTGAGAGGGAGTGAGTGAGGGAGAGGGAGTTAGTGAGGGAGAGGGAGTGAGTGAGGGAGAGGGAGTGAGTGAGGGAGAGGGAGTGAGTGAGGGAGAGTGAGTGAGGGAGAGGGAGTTAGTGGGAGTGAGTGAGTAAATGAGTTGAGTGAGTGAGCGGGAGTGAGTGAGCGGGAGTGAGTGAGAGGGATGAAGTGAATGAGAGGGAGTGAGTGAGGGAGTGAGAGGGAAGGAGTGAGAGGGAGGGAGTGAGAGGGAGGGAGTGAGAGGGAGGGAGAGAGAAGGAGGGAGGGAGGGACAGAGAGGGAGGGAGGGAGGGAGTGAGAGAGTGACTGAGAGAGTGAGAGTGAGTGAGAATGAGTGAGAGGGAGTGAGTGAGTGAGAGTGAGTGAGTGGGAGGGAGTGAGTGGGAGGGAGTGAGTGAGTGAGTGGGAGGGAGGGAGTGAGAGGGAGTGAGTGGGAGAGAGTGAGAGAGAGTGAGTGGGAGTGAGTGAGTGAGAGGGAGTGAGAGGGAGGGAGGGAGTGAGTGGGAGGGAGGGAGTGAGTGAGTGGGAGGGAGGGAGAGGGAGGGAGTGAGAGAGTGACAGAGAGTGAGAGTGAGTGAGAATGAGTGAGAGGGAGTGAGTGAGTGAGAGGGAGTGAGTGAGAGTGAGAGGGAGTGAGTGAGAGGGAGTGAGTGAGTGAGAGGGATGGAGTGAGTGAGAGGGATGGAGTGAGTGAGAGGGATGGAGTGAGTGAGAGGGATGGAGTGAGTGCGAGGGATGGAGTGAGTGGGAGGGATGGAGTGAGTGAGTGGGAGGGAGTGAGTGAGTGGGAGGGAGTGAGTGGGAGTGAGTGAGTGAGTGGGAGCGAGTGAGTGAGTGGGAGTGAGTGAGTGAGAGGGAGGGAGTGAGTGAGAGTGAGTGAGAGGGAGAGGGAGGGAGTGAATGGGAGGGAGTGAGAGAGTGAGAGAGAGGGAGAGAGTGAGAGTGAATGAGTGGGAGAGGGAGGGAGAGGGAGGGAGTGAGACAGAGAGGGAGTGAATGAGAGGGAGTGAGTGAGTGAGAGGGAGGGAGTGAATGAGTGAGAGGGAGGGAGTGGGAGGGAGGGAGGGAGGGAGAGGGAGGGAGTGAGTGAGAGAGAGGGAGTGAGTGAGAGGGAGAGAGTGAATGAGAGGGAGTGAGTGAGTGAGAGGGAGTGAGAGGGAGGGAGTGAGAGGGAGGGAAAGGAAAGGAGACGGAGAGGGAGGGAAAGGGGGTGAGACAGAGAGTGAGTGGGAGGGAGGGAAAGGGAGGGGGACGGAGAGGGAGTGAGAGGGAGAGAGTGAGAGTGAATGAGTGGGAGAGGGAGGGAGAGGGAGTGAGTGAGACGGAGAGGGAGTGAGACGGACAGGGAGGGAGAGGGAGTGAGATGGAGACAGAGAGGGAGGAAAAGGGAGGGAGTGAGAGGGAGGGAAAGGGAAGGAGACGGAGAGGGAGGGAAAGGGAGGGAAAGGGGGTGAGACAGAGAGTGAGTGAGAGGGAGGGAGTGAGAGAGAGGGAGTGAGACAGTCGGAGTGAGACAGAGGAAGACAGGAGAGAGGGAGGGTGAGAGGGAGAGAGAGCTAGAGAGAGGGAGGGAGACCGAGAGAGATGTGTGTATGCCGGGACGGCTCAGTGGACGAAGGCGTCCGCTGCAGGGACCTATGATCAACCTCATGGTCAGTTTTATGTTGTTGCTCTAGCCCCTCCCCCTCCCCCACTGACCCTGCCCCCCCACCGATGCGGCCCTCGGACACAAACCAAACTGTAAATTTGGCCCCCGAGAGAAAGTTTGTGAGTACCCATGCTCTAAACCAAGCCCTACTTGTGGGCCATTTTGACTTGGCATTTGTTCCTGTGTGTCGCGAAGAAAAAGGAAAGTTTCCGGACTATGCAGGACCTCGCGGGCATAGGGCTTGCCCTAGTAAGCATGTTTTTATCAAACAAGTCCATATTTTTGCATAGGGGAGAACTAGGGCAGACTTGCCAATCAGAGTGCGACCCCTGCCCAATGAAGTTTAATACAAGCCCCTTCTCACGAGGGTGGTCGTAGTCAAATATCAGTAGCTAAACATTGGTGGGTACCCAGAAATTAAAACTATGTGTCATGTCCCTCCACTCAGAAACTGCTGACTTCTGATGTACAAGACCGAGGAAACATACATTTGTTGAGGGACATGCAGCACTGGCTGTGTCTGCACTTTCAAGCTTTCGCCACTATATATTAGGGAGAACTGGGACAAGCTTGCCAGTCAGTAGGCGACTCCACCCTAATTCAATATTATTGTTTTATGTCACAGCAGGGCACCAATCATATACCACACATGAGAAAGGTACTTACCCTACGTGAGCTTTCTGTGGTTTTCTGTGACAGTTCTACAGTGTTCTGTGAAACTTCTGATGGGTATGATGGTCTCAAAAATGTCCTGTCGAAGCAAGAAAAACATCAAACTATGGAACCCTGTGTTAGCTTTTTATAGATTATCAATCCCATCTGTACATGTCTGTATTTACTGTAAATCACACAGGAACTTCACTGGTTATATGTGGATTGATCAGTTATTCTACCCATTTAATTGCCAAAAGATACCATTAATTTCCAGTTATTCAGCCATTCTTACAGACAGATTGAAGTTCAAGGCGGGTGCTAAGAAAGCCCACCGCTTTGAGGAGCTGCAACATGAGGCCACTAGGTGGCACCAGAGGTACTAAATGTAATACTAATAAAACTCAGCAGTGCCCTTGCACTGTGATTACAAAACAACGGCTTAGAATGGTCTTTTTGGTATGTCTGAGTGCCAAACCAACAACCTGAATTTTGCCTGGGGTTCCAAAATTTCTTTCACCAGAACTTCTCAGTTTGACATTTTGAAAATATTGTACTATTTTATGATAGATATGGCTAGCTACTGCTTACTGTACTGACACAATCAAGACTTACTTTCAAAGCAAACAAACAATTTTATTTATAGATTACACTCAATGTAGGGATACCATATGATTCTGGGCTACCAAGTGTTCCAGTCCTGGGTTTCCTTTTCCACTGTAGCGCATTCTGGGGGTTGTTGTCTTGGTTCAAATGAATACGACTGCAGTACAGGAGTAACCCAAAATGTTACAGTAAGACTCTCGGGAGCGTACACAAGAACATTAGTAGATACGTGTCAGGTATATTACAAAGAGATTTTTGAAAATGTTTACTTCTGTCTTCTAAACGTCTATCCAACATGTGTTATGTTCGGCTTCATTGCCTAGGTTTCCTCAGGACTTTGAAAAAATACCAGTATTTGTAGCAGAAATGTAAACTTTCTACAATTGCAAGCAAACTCAAAGTACTTCTGAAGAGGAATATAAACTCAAGGCAACTGTTTATTTTGATATAGTCAATTATTCATTCATTCAAATAATCTTTATTTCCGTCATAGACCTTAAAAGATACAAACATACAATCGATAAAAACAGCATAATTAGTATAATACATCAGCATTGGAAAAAATACTCAATTATCATAAAAAGTATGAACATAGTTAAAAAGAGAGTAAAAAAGTTAAAAAGATACAAGAAGTGCAAATAGGCAAACGGGACACATGTATGCAATGAGGTGTCAGTGGCAGGCCCGGACTGGCCATAGCGGGCACCGGGCAATCCCCTGGTGCACCGTAAGGGTGGGGGCCAGTTTTGAGCCCCTGGGGGCCGATTTTGTTACAGGGCCGTTTTTGTAGCATAGCTGCAAAATCGGCCCTGCAACCAAATCAGCCGAAAACCGGCCATAGCAAAGCGCTCGGCGGCACCTCCAACCCCCTCGAGTGTGTGTGTGTGTGGGGGGGGGGGGGCGACCGAGCACTTTGCCAGGGCCGATTTTGGTTCCCAGTCTGGCCCTGGTCAGTGGGAGATATAATTAATAATTGACCAACGCCTACGCCACATAGCGTGCATGAAACGGGAGATTGAAAATACAACAGGTGGAGAGGTGTCATATTTTAGTATTCTAAATGTCTGACGGTACTGTTTGAACCCCAAGTTTCTACACAGTTGGATAAGCCAACGCTGCCTAAGAGACTTATAACATGGGCAGAAAAAGAAAACATGGGGCTCATTCTCCTCCTGTGCGCCACACGCTGGACATTCTAGCAGCTTTCTATGGAAAAAGACTGTAAGTGGTAGTGTACTGTGTCTAAATTGTACATAGAGTTTCCTCGCTCCTATAGGTAAGATCTCATCCAAAAATAGCTCTAATTTAGACTCCTCTTTAGTGCTGAGAAACTATGTGGTCAAGAGACCCAGCGTAGAGTTACTGAGGATTTCAGCCATCTGTTGATTGCGATAGGATGACACCAAATCAGCACGTGACACCTCTGCATAAGCAACTTCAGGGTTGCTCCAGAGATCCTGATTACCAAGCCTCTTACTCTCACTTTTTATGTAAACAAACCACTGGTGTTTTTCGGTCCCAGGAAGTCCCATGAGTTCTTTCTTTTCAGATCTAAAATGCTTCAGTTCTGGAGTTACCCACAATCTACAACAGTATATTAAAGGGCGTAAGCCAATTTCTTCATCTATTGGTCTAATTCCTAAGTCTATTCTCAAAGGGGTAAGGGGAGTACTAACCGGGAGAGCCAATAAAGATCTCAGGAAACAATTTTCTGCCTTGAGAATATATTCGGTCGAACAGTGTCCCCACAGTTCCGCCCCATATATCATAGCTCCCCTAGCTTGGTCTTTTATAAATTTCCAGAATGGAGGCAACTGGTTTAGAAGAGGATTCCCTATGCAATTTTAGGACACCTCCCGTAGTCTGTACCAGCATAAGTTTGGCCTTGGCAATCTGGAGACCCCACTTCATATTATCTGTGAGGGGGACACCCAAGTATTCAAATACAGTTACCCTTTCAAGAATAATGCCATTTAGGGAAGGATTGGGACGGGTATTATTAGGTGGATTACAGATCATATACTTCTTCTTTTGTGTGTTGATCTCCAACCCCCTTTTCTTACAAAAGCTGGCAAAGCTGTCCAGGGCACGCTGTATTCCCATTGGTGATTTTGACAATAGAATGGTGTCGTCAGCAAACATTAAGGCCACTACCTGTTCATTTCTTATTTTAGGGGCATCGATGTCTTTGCCCCCCATAAGGTGGGCAATTAAGGCATTGACGAAAAGACAGAAAAGGGTGGGGCCAACACACACCCTTGTCTCACTCCTATATTGACCGAAAACCTAGGCGTCAAAGCACCCCTTTTACCACTCCTAACTTGGGAAACATGTTCTGAGTGGAGTCTCCTGGTAATATCAAGGAGGTAGGTGGGGATCCCCATGTCCGCCAATACTACACACAGGATATCCCGAGGTACCAGATCAAATGCCATCTTAAGGTAAAAAACAATTAAGTAGAGGCTGCCATCCTCTACTTTCACCGTTTTCCAATACAAAAATTGCAATCTGAAAAGTTGGTCTACGGTGGATGTTTTTTCCCTAAATCCGGCTTGGCATTGGCTCAATATCTCAGATTCCTACTTCCAGGTCTGAAGCCGATCGATGATAATCTGTGCAAAAGATTTTTGACTAACGTCGATCAAACTAATCGGACGATAGTTTGCAGGGATTAATGGAGATCCCTTTTTGAACACTGGTACTATCTCAGCCCCCAGCCAAGTTTGGGGTATAGGGGAACCCTGGAGTATAGCATTAAACATCAGGCAAAAGTATGGAATCCAAACTGCATGTTGGTCCCTAAAGAGATCCCCAGGGATTTTATCAAGACCAGGTGCTTTGCCTGCTGGGAGTCTCTTGATCAAACCTTCCACCTCCAACAGTGTTATCCTTATGCCCACATCAGTTTTAATTCTGGGCAGTGTGGGAGCATTTTCAGGACTATATGAAGAGTCGATATACTCTTTCTGGGAGATTGTCTGCGAAATAGGGGGAGCCACTTCTGTCCAGTACAGCGCCTGATAATGTTCCATCCACTTCTCAGGCGCAATATTCGGCTTGTCTGCCACCTGACCATATCCGCAACCAATTCTTACCATTGCCCAGAATTCCCGCATATTCCTATTACCCAGAGAACTTTTTATATTGTCCCATTTACTATTTTCCCAGATCTGTTTAGCCTCAGTAATAGCCAGCTTATACTCCTGAGTTTTATTTGGCTCCTGTCAGGAGCTTTAATTGACTCAATTAAGAGAGACTTTGCCTTCTTACATTTATGATCAAACCGCGATTGGGTCTTCTGGTTCGACCTGGATTTAGTCACTATTGGATTAAGTAAATCTGCCAGTTCAGCCACCAGCCCCGCGTGCAATTTATAGATTTTATTTAGCCTCACTTCCTGTCCGCGCTCAATAAAACCACTTATCTCCTCAAAGAACTTATGAACAACTAAATATAAGGCACTCATTATATCTGGGCATTGTTTTACCATAGGGCATTTAAGCCTTCCTCTGTCATTAGAGAGAAGCAATACACTTTCCTTAGTAATTTTTTTCGACCTGGATTTAGTCAATATTGGATTAAGTAAATCTGCTAGTTCAGCCACCAGCCCCGCGTGTAATTTATAGATTTTAGTTAGCCTCACTTCCTGTCTGTGCTCAATAAAACCACTTATCTCCTCAAAGAACTTATGAACAACTAAATATAAGGCACTCTTTATATCTGGGGATTGTTTTACCAAAGGCCATTTAAGCCTTCTTCTGTCATTAGAGAGAAGCAATACATTTTCCTTAGTAATTTTTCCCCGAAGGTAGTGCCTAACTCAGGAAGTCTTAAATTTAAAACCAGAGCATTATGATCGCTGTCGTGGCGCAAAAGAATCTCAAAATCAATGACCATGTCCTTGTCTCTACCAAGATATAATCTAACCGGGAGGACTGGCCTAAGCGATTAAACGTGGGATTCCCTTCCCGATCTGAATGGGCACGTCCATTACAGGCTCTCAAAGAGTGTGCCATAGTTATTGAATTCAATTGGAGAGCCAGTGGTGACCAGACCTTAGTAGGAACGATCTGAATCTCTGGAATAGACCATTGCTCATCTTCTTCTTTGGTAAGTAAGTTTCCAATGCCAGGTAAGGGCTCATATTGACAATTAAGATCTCCCGCAATAATCAGTCTACTCTCACCAGAGATAGTGGAGATAAAAGTATCCAGCAGGGCCAAAGTAGGGGATTCTTTCCCCAGCCTAATAGGGCGAGAGTAAACATTGATAAAAGTCACCCTTAGTTTAGACAGAAACTTAAGTGTGACACATTGAAGATCTATAGTTGGGGTATTTAATTGTGTCACCATACAACCCAAATGCGAGGCTACCAATATGGATAATGCCCCATAGAGTCTACCCCTTTCTCCTATAGAGGCCACGTTGTTATATGATGCAAAGCCCAACCTCACAATCTCTTCCTTGGCCCATGTCTCCTGGAGTAGGCAGACATCATACTGTTCTATAAGAAGCCCCCAATCGGGGCAAGCTAATTTGTTAGGTAAGCCTGCCACATTCCAGGAGAGAACTTTAAGATTATTCTCTGGGAAATCCCCCCCCCCCCTGCCACCCGGTGGGGCAAAATGCGCAGGGACTGGGCCAACAGGACAAATAGTATTACTACCCCCGTAAGCACTGGTAAGTTTATTCTCATTGTGTGACCCTATAGATTTGTAGAAAACCGTTAGGGGAGGTCCACCAATTTCAAGTGGTCCATTGGACTTCTTGCAAAGGGGAATATCCCAGTTTTGCAGATCCAATCTCGCCCCACTATTCACTATGGAATGTTGATAGACCTGACTAGAATGAGGTGGTGCACCAGGGGCCCATGATCAAAGTTTATCATGTTTAAAGACTTCAGGCCCTCCCAGTCAACCTACATCCTCCAAAAGCCCAAATCGATTTGAGACCAGAATATTAAAGGAGGAAGAGTAGTGTGAATGAGTTATAGGGGTTTTATAAGATTCCATTCGCCATCTGCCTCAATCCAAGGCGGTATGGGCTTCACCCACAATACGGGAGGAGGGATAAAAGAAATCCAGGGCAAACACTCTCATGGCCGTTTGTTGTTCCAGGGGGCAAAAGGGTTGGGTTACTATCCTATGTACAGCTTCTGGGTACAATCACACAGTCCCCTTGTATTGTATTTTTGTGGGACCCACCCAAGCCACCCTCGGAACCATCAGAATCTCACCGGCCCTATTGTAAGGAAATTGTTTGTGTGTTGCCATCCAAAACAAGATTTTATTTCTAAGATCGAGCTGTGTTTCCTTCTGTCCGTACTTAAGTTCGGGGATTCCAACCAAAGTAATTATATATGGGGCCACAACTGGGGGTAAGTTTCTAGTTGGAAGGGACAGTATTTGGGTTTCTCTTGTTGAGAGGCCACCACCTCCATTTCCTTCAGTGGGTATATTGCCCATAACAGCATTACTGATTAAGTTTGCCACTGTGTGCTGGTTTTTCATTTGGGCCTCCCTCCCTGAATAACGGTTAGGTTCTGTCAGATCCTGGTGTCCTAATTGAACTTGCCCGTCTGAAACAGGACACCTCTTTTCTACAGCTATAGTGTTGCATACTGCCTTATTACAATTAGCTTGGTCTAAAGGCAGGATAGTTTCTGTATTTGATTGAATTAGCCGGGTATCAGGTGAATTCTGGTGAATCTGAGGCCTCGTATTTTGACATCTAGATGATATACTAGGGATGGCATTCTGTTGGGAAATAACCTGTGCTTTACCCACACTAGCTGCTATCTTTTGGATATAATCAAGAATAGGAGCAACCTCTTTTTTCACAATGGTTCTACATTAGGTAAGAAGATCGGATAGCAATGTTTGGGCCCAAGGTGGATATGGCTGGGGTACCAAGGAAGCATGCTTATCACCCAAGGGTATTTCTAAACTGGTCGTATTTGGTATGCCTTTCACGTTCTCACCCTCTGCCTTCTTTCACTTGAGACCCCTACTATTCCCCTGCTTTTTTTCCTAACTGTCCTAGTCCCGGCAACAGTACCCTTTCTGCTGTTTTTTATACTAAGTGCGGGGGTTTGCACAGAGTCATGTAACGGGGCACTTTCAAGTACAATAAGTTCAGGGGAATTTACAACATTTTCTAGAGTAGGTGATACCAAGGGAGAAAATTCAGGGGTAATAGATAATCGTCTTTCAGTAAGTTCGATTTCTGTGGTGACTACCCCAATCGCCTTCTGAAGCATTAGGTCAATAGCTGTGGGCAAAGTTGGTGAGGGACTATTTGTCTGTAAACGAGGCCATTTTGTCGCATATGCACGTTTCCCCTACATGCGAGCGGGGACATTTGCTGTAGCCATCATATAGACACCTCTATCCCGGGTATCCAAGCCAAGAGGGGTGGCCCAGCCCGGCCACCTCCGGTCAGTGACGGGCAAGGACTGGCCCACCCTTGGCCCGGGCTTTGCTGGTTATGAAGGCCTCCGGCGCCCTCGGGTGACGTGATTCACCTGCGCTAGGCGGGGGCCTTCTGGGAGTTGTGGTCCTTTGCCCCAACCTTGTCTTTCGCAATGGTGGAGCGAAACCAACAGTGAGGCTCCAATGGTCGTTGCTCACACGGCGGCGATGGATGTGCAGGAGGGTGAGTAAAAAGCTGTTACCCTCACAGCAAAATGCAAAGAGATGGCGCGTCAATAATGAATTTTCACCTCACAGACCCCGGTTACAGAGAAAATATAATATAGCCTTATAGCCAGCCATAGCAGGCTATACCGGCTATTAAAGGCCCGCTCCAGCGTTAAAAGGCCCGAGCCGAAGGTGAGGGACTTTAACAAGGGAGCAGGACTTTAATAGTCGGTATAGCCCAGCTACGAAGGGCTATAAGGCTATCATAACATTCTGCCACTAGAGGGCAGACTGTTCCAACAAATAAAACAACAGAATCTCAGAGTTCAAGGGGTTTAAATTCCCTCAGGCTCCCGGAGGCCTTTGAAAACAGCATTGGAATGTTGCTGTGTGGGCCTTTACTGGCCCATAAAAGCATGGAGCACTCCATTGTCTTCAAGAGCTCCCAACATTCCAATGTTCTAATATAGACTTATAGCCCGCTGTAGCGGGCTATACCAGCTATTAAAGGCCCCCTCCAGCGTTAAAGGGCCGAGCCGAAGGTGAGGGACTTTAACAAGGGATCGGAACTTTAATAGCCGGTATAGCCCAGCTACGAACGGCTATAAGGCTATTAGAACATTCTGCCACTATAGGGTAGAATGTTCCAACAAATAAAACAAAGGCCTCAAGGAGTTCGAGGGGATTACCTTCCCTCGGGCTCCGAGAAGCCTTTGAACATTGGAATGTTGCTTTGCTGGCCATTTCCGCCCCTTAAAAGCATGGAACACTTCATTGTCATACATGGAGCTCCCAACATTTCAATGTTCTAATACTTATTAGAACATTGGAATGTTGGACACTCAATTTAAGAATATGAAGTGGCTTAGGGATAATAGTGGCTGGTGTAAGCCTTCTACTCCAACATTGCAAGGTTTGTTTTCTGTTTCTCCCTTTTTAATGTAGAACATTCTACCCTTAGTTGGAGGAATGTTTTGATAGCCTTATAGCCATTTTGCTTTGGGCTATTCCAGTTGTTAAAAGCCCTTTTCACTCCAGTCTTCTCTACTCCAATTTACCCCAATCCACCTCCACTGCAACCTACGCCAATTCGCTCCACTCTAATCTACTCAAGTCCAGTCCACTCTTCACAAATCTACCCCAATCAACTCCACCCTAATCTATCATACTCCCATCCCCCTAATCTACCCCACGATACTCTAATCCACCCCACTCCACTCCAATCTAGCCCCACTCCACTTTCCCCAATCTACCCCACTCCACTCTTCCCCAATCTATCCAACCCCACTCCTCTCCAATCTACTTCACTCCAATCTACCACAATCTACCACACTACAATCCACTGCAATGTACCCCACTCCACTCTACCCCATTCCACACCTCTTTAGTCTACCCAACTACACCCCACCTCAATATGCCCACTCTACTTCACTCCTTTCTACCCCATTCCAATCCATTCTAACCAAATCCACCCCAAGATACCCAACCCCACCGTACACTAGTCTATCCCACACCAAACCACCCCACTCTAATCTACTCCATCCCAATCTATCCCACACTACTCTACCCCACTGCACTCCAATCTACCCCACTCCACTTCAATCTAGCTCTCTCCACTCTAATCCACCCCACTATACTCCACTACTTTGCAGGCTACTCTAATTCACCCAGTCTACCCCACTCCAATCTACCCCAGCCCACTCCAATCCACCCCACTCCATGCTCCGCTACTCCACTCTGCCGCACACTATCACACTCCTATATATCCCAATCAACCCCACTCCAGTTCACTCCAATATACCCCATTTGAATCTACCCCACTCCGCCCAATCTATCACACTCCAATCAAATCGATCCCGCTCCACTCCAGTCCACCGCACTCCATTCCGATCTACCCCAGTCTACTCCATCTACCCCAATCCACTCCAAGCTACCTCAATTCACTCCACTCCAATCTACCCCAGTCCACCCCTCTTTTCTTCAACCGACACCACTCCACCCTAATCCATTCCACTCCTCTCCACCCTAATCTACCCCATTCTTCTCCAATCTACCCCACTCCAATCTATCCCTCCACTCTTCCCCAATATACCCCACTCTACTCCACTCCAATCTCTGCTCCAATCTTTCCAACTCCTCTCCAATCTACCATAAACTACCCCACTCCAATCTACCACATTCTACAACCACTCCCCTCTACCCCACTCCACACCTCTTCAATCTACCCCACTATACTCTACCCCAATCTACCCACTTCACTTTACTCCAATCTATTTAGCTCCACTCAAATCTACCCCACTCGACTCCATTATACGCTTCTCTAATTCACCCTATCTACCCCAGTCCAATCTACCTCACCCCACTCCAATTTACCCCGCTACACTCAAACCTACCCCAAGTCACCCCACCCCAATCTACACCAGTCCACCCCACTCTTCTTTAATCTACCCCACTCACCTTCAATCTACCCCACTCTAATATACCCTACTTCAATCTACCCCACTCCACTCCATTCTACGCTACTCTGATCTACCCTATCTACCCCATTCCAATCCATCCTAATCTATCCCACACCTCCACATGTTAATCTCCCCCATTTTACTCCAATCTACCGCAATCTACCTCCTCCACTCTTCCCAAATCTACCCCACTCCAATTTCCACTCTAATCTACCATAAACTACCCCACTCCAATCTGCCACTATCTACCTCACTCCAATCTATCACAATCCACCCCACTTTACTCTAACCCACTCTACATCTCTTCAATCTACCCCACTCCACCCTACTCCAGTCTACATCATCCCAATTTAGCCAACAACACCCCATTCAAATCGAACCCATCCGAATCAACCCTACACTACTCTACCCCACTCCACTCCAATCTACCCTACTGTACCCCAATCTACCCCACTCCAATCTATCCCACTCCACTGTAATCTACTCCTCTCAACTCCATTATATGCTACTCTAATCCACCCTATCTACCCCAGTCCAATCCACCCTAATCTACCCGATCCTCTACACCATAATCTCCCCCCTTTACTCCAATCTTCTCCAATCAACTCCAATCTACCCCACTCCACTCACATCTACCCCACTACACTTCAATCTCACACAATCTACTCCACTTCAATCTATCTCAATCCACACCACTCCACCCTACTCGACCCCATCCTAGTCTGGCCCAAACCACCCCATTCTAATCTAACCCATACCAATCTACCCCACACTACTATTGTACCCAATTTTACTTCAATCTACCTAACTCCACTCCAATCTACCCCACTCACCTTCAATCAACTCCACACCACCCTACTCCAGTCTACCCCATCCCAATTTAGCCCAAACCTCCCCATTCCAATCTAACCCGTGCCAATCTACCCCATATTACTACTCTGCCCCATTCCACCCCAATGTACCCCACTCACCTTCAATCTACCCAACTCCAATCTATCCCACTCCACTGTAATCTACCCCTCTCCACTCCATTACATGCTACTCTAATCCACCCTTTCTACCCCAGTCCAATCCACCCTAATCTACCTCACTCCTCTACACCCTAATCTCCCCCACTTTACTCTAATCTACTCCAATCCACTCCAATCTACCCCACTCCACTCACATCTACCCCTCTACACTACAATCTAACACAATCTACTCCAATTCAATCTCTCAATCCACACCCCTCCGCCCTACTCTACCCCATCCTAGTCTAGCCCAAACCAACCCATTCTAATCTAACCCATACCAATCTACCCCACACTACTACTGTACCCCATTTCACTCCAATCTACATTACTCCACTCCAATCTACCCCACTCGCCTTCAATCAACCCCACACCACCCTACTCCAGTCTACCCCTTCTCAATTTAGCACAAACCACCCCATTCCAATCTAACCCATACCAATCTACCCTACATTACTACTCTGCCCCATTCCTCTCCAATCTACCCAACTCACCTTCAATCAACCCCACACCAATCTATCCCATTCCAATCTACTCCAACCCAATCTACCCCACTCCACTCTAATCTACCCCACTTCACCCCATTCTACGCTACTCTAATCCACCCTATCGACCACAGTCCAAACCTCTTCTATCTACCCCACTACACTCTACCCCAATGTACCCCTCTCCACTCAAATCCACCCCACTCCACTCCAATCTAGCCCAATCTATTCTACTCCAATCCATCCCAATCCACCCCACTCCACCCTACTTCTACGCCATCACCATTTAGCCCACACCACCCCATTCCAAAAAAATTAAACAATGCTACAACAGTGTTTTATTTTTATTTCGCTGTCTCTGCGCCAAGCCTTGGGGCGACACGACTCTGCCATTGCAGAGGAACCACCGCTGGGCCACATCACTTATTCCTTTATAAATAGGGCTCCCGCTTTTATGGTATTTCTTTTTTTGACATTTCCGTCTGTATTTATCTGTATCTGTATTTTTTTTGCTAATTTTATCTGAATTTATCCATGTTTATTCTGGGTTTTGTGGAAAAACGAAGCTGAAATTAGTATATGTCCACATTTATTTAACTGATGTATATGCACTCATGCTTGAATGCCTACTAGGTTTCAGTGCTGTAAACACCAGCAGAAGATAAATCAATGTACTTCTAAGAAAATATGTAGATTTTATTATCAACTGTGTGCATATCTACTGCTGTTAAAGCATCTTTACTAAAAGTCCTTTCTTTTTTTAAGCCTCCTTACCTATCTCTCCACGTAGCTATTGGCCTGGCAGACAGTATTTGGAATTACTCAAAAAGCAACCAAATTTTCGTTTTTATCCATATTTAAAAATAAATGCAGACAAGAAAATACATGTTTTCTGTCTGTACTTATCTGTAAAAATCAGTAAAAACTGAAAACAGGGAGCCTTATTTATAAACTAACCACTGCTGGATTTCAAGTGCGTGTGTAATTTTTAGGATCCAAGCACAATCCGGAAAATCCCCTTTTGGCAAACAACATTTTCTGTTAGGTTGCTGCACCTGGCACACACTTCAGCATGAGGAGGAGTGATGGGAGTGAAGTAGACTCAAGTTGAGTACTTGTCATCCTCCTTCTGAAAGGCTGTTTGGGCTGGGGGGGAAATAGGGACATGTCAGACGAATGTGTATACAGTTCTGGGCATGTTTTTGAGAGCTTTGCATCACGTGGGCACCACGCAAAGTCGTACATGCGTGACGCAAGGCTCTTAGTCAGGTTTATGTATGAAGCCACGCAAAGCCACATTGTGTGGCTGCGATTGGCCTCATAAATCTTGAGTAAGGCAAGGCAGCGCAAATCGCTGTGTCGCCTTACTCTGCACAAGGGAGGCATTCCATGGGCATTGCAGTGGGTTTTCCTGCACACCTCCCATGGCTTTTGACGCATCCCTAGATTTAAAATGACTTGTAAACCTGGGAATGCGCCAAAACCTTCCGCCTCCCCAGGGCATGTATAAGGAGGAGACATATCTTCATTTCTCCTCTCTTTTTCCTCTTTCTATATGCGCAGCACATGCACAGAAGGAGGACAAAGCCTCTAAGGTGTCCCTTCCTGCACAAAAACAATCCAACCTACAACACATGGTGCCAGGGTGCCAGAGTTTGGCACTAGCGTGCCGAAACAGCACCAGCGCAGGGGGAAAGGACAGGAAAGCACGATATTGGATAAATATGGTGCATTCCTGCCCTTTCACTTTGATGTAGGGCAGCGCAGCAAGGTGACTTGCTGTGTTGCCCTTCGCCAAAACCCCACGAACGAGGCCCTTACTGTAGACCTTGTATTACTTGAAGGTCACAGGTTTGAATCCTGGCAGGTCCACTTAGCCTTTCATGCTTCTGAAGTCAATCAAATGAGTTCCATTGAGTCAAGTTTGAATTAGTGCCTGTTTCCAGTGGCTAGAGACCAACACCCATAATACAGTGTAGTAATGATCGTTCTTATGGGAGGTCAGAGGGGCTGGGACAGTGAGTCAGGAGTGTTGCGGGTAACTCACTCACAAGCCACTGACTTTTCGTAACACTTCACAGACCACCTCCATTTTGAATTCCAATAATTTGATGTCTGCGAATTCTGAGCGGCCTCTGTTGATTGTGATAAAGTCCTCAAAGAGTTCACCATCGTTTTCCTAGTCTCACCCACCGTAGTACACCATGGTCTCTTGGACGCGGGGTTTGCAAGCGTTCACGTGCCGGGCGTCAAACAGTGCCAGACAAAACAACAATGTCCAACCTGTGCCTCACTCCAACTGCAGGGGTCTGCAAACCGTTCGCATGCGGCTGAAATGTCTGGCCATTCATTTTGAATTGAAACAGTTGATCGTGAACTGTACGTTGACCAAAAGTTTCATAATCTCCGGAATTACCGACGATTTACTCTCTGAAACCCAACGGACTACTTTTTCTGTAATCGTTTCTAAGAACTACAGAGTGGATTTCCACCAATCAAAAAAGGAACTGTTCATAGCAAATTTCTAACTTCATATCAAGTTTAGTGTAAACCTCTTCAATGCTCTACTTACATATTAAATAATTACAATCTCTTTTTAGACAAAAAAAATGGGCAGTGCTTACTTTTGGGGACCAACGCTTATTTTTATGATTTAACATTTCCTCTGAGTAACAGAACGAAAAGGTTACAGCGGAGAAATAAACAGGAAGAGAACAACAGAAAAAACCTGTAAGAGCGAAATAAGGGGCCTGGGCGTGTCTGGCAGCGAAAGCCTTGAGGTGGATTCGGACTACGCAGCTTTGGCATTAGTCACTGTGACATTTTATAGCGCAGGTCACGGATGTCTGAGCAGGGCTTTGGGCACGAGCACTTATTATTTTACAAGAAAGCATGATCACATGTGGCCTAACGGCTAGAGAGGCCGAATTTGACGTCGGGAGACTAATCCCCAAGTGCACAAAAAGCAGCATGCCCATCTGTAACGCAACTGGTGCTCGTGTAAAGCGCTCTGATACCCTCGGGTCGGGTTGGCGCTATATAAAACGATCCCCAAAAACACAAACTTCGATCAATAACATGACATTTAATTGAAACAGACAGTCTGAGGTGGATGGAACAAACGTTTACCGAATTGTAGGCGGATTCCTTGTATGCAGGGAGAATAGTTAAACAAAAGGCGCTTTCTGTGTAAATTGTAGTCACTGAATCAAAATCATAGGGTTGCTTGAGCTGCCTCCAAAGATGTACTTGTACGACTTTTATTTTCAAACACAGGTCTAGGCTTTTTTTGTTATGAATTAACACTTAAAATACTCTGCACTACAGAGTGACTTGTCTCAACAGTTCTCGTTTCTCCCATCCCGGAAGGGTAAACCTTTGACCTTCGAGTTTGCACTCACTTCTCTGCAGCGGCGGCTGAACCCACTGAGCTTTCCTACATACACCACATGCATCTTTCTTCTCCCATCGCTGAACTCACGTTTCTGTTTTGATGGACTCGGGAAACAGATGGAAAAAATATGAACGTGAAGAAATAGTTTTCAGATAAGTGAAACCAGCTAGTCAAATGTATGGAAAATAAATTATACGAACACATTTCGAGCTTGCCTGTGAAAGGAGAAATGCACAATACTCCAAAGTCTCCAAACAGTCATTCTTGCCAATAAATATAGGAGAACTTACCGTGGCGAAGGCGTCTCAAGGTGTGTCTCTGAACACCGGTGCCGCGGAGGTTTTATATCATTTCAGAGTAGAGGCTTTCGGTTTCATTTCTCCGTTCACTCTTCATTTAAAAAAAAAAAGTCATGAACACTTTCCTTCCTTTGGTAGGAGGGTGGGTCTGTTACATTTCGCATTTAACTGGGCAGACGCCAATTTTCTAGTAAACACTTCTAGCTTCAACGAGAATTAAAAAAAACATCACTCAGGAAGTTTTGGAAAGCCCCTGTGTTCTTGCACCATTTTTTGTATGTTTATGTTGCACAAACTTGCTGCTTACAGTGTAGGGGGTGGAGCTGTGCATTTTGTTCCAAGTCTGACCTTTACAAAATAAAGGTTATTGGAAGCAGCAGGCATTTGGAAGATGCTTCCTATTTACTCAGTGCAACATTCCATTGAAAACGGATGTTACCGTGTTATGTGCTCACTGCATAGTTCTTAAGAGCGCTATATCTCTTAGGCACTACACTCATTACAGCACACATGGCAGGGAAATTAAGCTGGACAAGGAGCTAATAGTAAATCAAGAAATTGATGTATTAATTTTTTTATTTAATTTTACCTATCCCTTCGTCGGTTGACTTCACCCCACACCGCCCCCCCCCCCCACTCTTACCTGTGCCAGCCACGCCTGCAGCTATGCCTCTCTACCTTTTCAAGGTCGTGTCTTTTTTCTGTTCTATGAAAAGCTTAATAGATATATTCTGATTTAAAAATGTTGGAGCCCAAGCCAAAAATAAAATCCTTGAATTAATCATATTTACCCCTGATTTAAATTCAGCATGTTTTTTTTCAAGAAGCAGTTGCAAAAAAAGAACAATTGATGGACAGAATGCAGAACAATATCATACATTTACCCCAGTACAGAGATCTGGGCCTAAATCCATAATTTTTTTGCTCATCATGCCATTCCAGTTTGAACCCAGCCATATGCAAATCAGCCTTGAATCTGTGACTCATGGGAACAGTCCAGCCCGAACTGCCAGGACAGGTCCTCCCTAGACTAGAATCAAGCATCCTAGGACCGGTTTAGGGGTTTCAACCCTCATTAGCCAGGATAGCTTGACTCTAGTAGTATGGAGAGCACAGGAGCCATGTCTGGACATACCCATCCCACTCAGGGTGACAAATGCAAAAAGAACAATTGATTGACAGAATGCAGAACAATGTCATACATTCACCACAGTTGAGAGATCTGGGCCTAAATCCATCGTCTTTTTGCTCACCATGCCATTCCAATTTGACCCCAGCCATATGCAAATCAGTCTTGACCCTGTGTCTCATGGGAACAGTCCAGCCCAAACTGCCAGTCCAGGTCCTCCCTAGACTGGAAACAAGCATCCTAGGACCGGTTTCTGGGTTTCACCCCTCATCAGCCAGGATAGGATAGCTTGACTCCAGTGGCATGGAGAGCACAGAACCTAGATCTGGGCATACCCGTCCCACTCTGGGTATACCGTCCCACTCGGGGTGATAAATGCAAAAAGAACAATTGATGGACGGAATGCAAAACAATATCATACATTCACCCCAGTACAGATATCGGGACCTAAATCAATTGTTTTTTGCTCACCATGCCATTCCAGTTTAAACCCAACCATATGCAAATCACTCTTGACCCTGTGCCTCATGGGAACAGTCCAGCCCGAACTGCCAGGACAGGTCCTCCCTAGACTGGAAATAAGCATCCTAGGACCGGTTTCGGGGTTTCACCCCTCATCAACCAGGATAGCTTGACTCCAGTGGCATGGAGAGCACGTGATCCACATCTGGGAATATCAGTCCCACTCGGGGTGACAAATGCAAAAAGAAAATTGATGGACAGAATGCAGAACAATGCCATACATTCACCCCAGTACAGAGATCTGGGTTTAAATCCATCGTTTTTTTGCTCGCCATTCCAGTTTGAACCCACCCATATACAAATCAGTCTTGACCCATCATAGGAACAGTCCAGCCCGACCTGCCAGGCCAGCACCTCCCTAGAATGGAAACAAGCATCCTAGGACCGGTTTTGGGGTTGCACACTTCATCATCCAGGATAGTTTGACTCCAGTGGCAAGGTCCTTGATATGTGTGCGATTCAATCATATGCTAGGACGGCACTGTTAGAGGTGGAGTAGCTTCTGTACATTAATCCATTTCCTGAAACACAGTATGTTTAAATGTCAAGTGGTAGGATCTTCAGGGCTTCTGTCTCGAACCTTTACATTTTTGATACTTTTCACCAGCTGTTTTTTCCTGTTTTACATTTTACCACATTTAATGTTCAACGATTTCATGTGCAGCTTTTGGAATTCATGATGGGGCACCTGCTGGTGGCTGCTTTTCATCAGAGTGAGCGTAATCAGTCTTGATAAGTAATATCATCCTGTGTTGTGCTAATCTTTTGTACACGTGTGCGTGTGCCAGCTTGGGACTTTCACTAATATCATGTTGAGGAGTTCACGATAATCAGGGCCATTTGAATAATGTGATCCTACAGCTTCTTTATTTGTAGCATTTGTCACACAATCCATCATCGGCTGCATAATCTTCAGAGGTTACTAAAAAATGGATTCTAACTCAGGCAGATGAAAAGTTACTAAAACTGCAGCAATACGAATTACAACAAAGTGGAAAGAAATTCAGAAGCTGACATATCCACCTTCAGTTGTTTATTCCTATATTAAGCTGTTAAACTGATACTAATGATGTGAAACTTTTCCCAGTGCAAACATTCATAGATGTCATTTAGGGGTTGGCAGTGGCCACAACTGCGACCCCTGTCCTCCCCCTTGCGACCACCTGGCCCGGGCATTGCAACCTTTAAGAAGTTGTTAAAGCAGAGCCAGGGATGAAAGCTAAACAGTGCTCTTGTTACACTTTCATATTGCTCAGCAGCAAACAGAGAGCTTGGCTGGCAGAAATGAACACAACCCATCAGTGAAATTCACTCTGCACGGAAGCAAAATGTTGTCACCATCAATGAGCGTGTGGCCCTGTCATGAGCTGCCTTTTGAGTCTGTTCTGAAGGCAGAATGCTACAACCGAGAGTAACTGTTGCAACACGATTAATTGTTGATAGTTGAGAGGTCCTGGCAAATAGGAGTATAACATGTATTTCACACAATTTTGCCAGGTGACAGGCAAATATGGAAGGGACAAGGACAAAGGAATAGTTAATGAAGGACCAGGAGCAGCAGAGAAACAAGAAGAGAGGAAGCGGGCATACCACACAGACAGGTGAGAAATAACAGAGTCACCAAAAAAAGACTATAGAGGCAGAGAGGGAAAGAAAGGACAGAGACACGACAGGTGGAAAAATAAGAAAGATGCAGCTAAGATAGAAAAAGAGGGAGAGAGGAGTGTGATAAAGGTGGCAAAGGAACAGTCTAGAAAGAGACAGCAGAGAGAGTTAACAGGTGAAAAGCGACATCAGAGTGAAAGGGGTGATGGCTGAGAGATAGGTTGGCAGAGAAAGTTTAAAGAGCGAGTGGGAGAGTTGGAGATAGGAGTAAGTGAAGTAATAAAGGGAGACTGGTAGGAGAGAGCGAGAGGAATACATGTTTTAGAGAAAGAGGGGGTAATGAGGCAAACGGCATAGAGAGAGCTAAGATTTGGGGAAATGAGGGAATTAACATTGATTAGGGGTTGTCAGGGCTTGCAGTCGTGACCCTGGCGTACCCTTAGGCACCCCTGGCACTTCTTTGTGACACCCTGACCTTTGAAGTGGCAACATCAGTGCCAAGAACACAGGGCCAATTGCACTCATGAGGTGTCTGGGCTTCACCTCATTTTATGCCCGTTTTAGTATGCTAATAATAAATAGTCTATTATTCCCTATTGGAGACATAAAAATGGAGCAGCACGAGTCAGAAAGAAGACATTCACTACCAGCTGAAGTAAGTTAAGTTCTTTTAAATCTATGTTGTGTCTATGGTACCGGTGAGAATACGTAAAAGAGATTGAGTGACTCATTGTGAGTGAGAACGAATGAGGTGGAGTGTCATTACATGAGTTTGAGAGAGAGTGTGTAAGAATGAGTAAGTGAGAGAATTACTGGAGGAGAGAGTGAGTGAGAAAGAGTAAAAGTTAGTGTGAAGACTGTCACTGTGTGAGGGAGGGTTATTGGGATTGAATGTGAGTGAGAATGAGTGAGGGACAGTGATTGGAACGGAGAATGAATGCTTAAGAGTGAATGAGAAAAGGTCAGACTGAATGAATGAGAGTAAGACTGATTGAACGTGAGTGTGAGTAACTATGAGTGAGTAAGAGTGAATGTAAAGGAGAGTGCATGCAAAAGAATTGGAATGAGGGGGTCAAACTTGGACTGAATGAGACTGAGAAAGAAAGAATGAGCGAGTGCAAGTGAGTGTGTGATCATTTATGAGTGAGTCCCAGCGACAATGAGTGGGAATGATTGAGAATGAGTGAGGGTGTGTTAGTGAGTATGAGAGAGAATATGGTGCTATGCTTCCAAGTCTGCAGTTGGCTGTGATGTACTGAAGATAATTCTTGGTTTTTGACGCAGCCCTGGCAAAATGCTTGCGCTAGCATACGAGATACAATTCTCAGCATCCCCCTCACTGCAAATCAGGGCAAGTATTACGCCCTACCACTTTCAAAGATCACCTGCTATCCCTGCAAGAACAGAAGGTAAACAGAGTCTTGATATGTACTATCTACTTTTAGCAGATCTCAGTGGGACCAGGACATTCCATTTCGATTTTGTAAAATAACTTATTTCAGCAGTGGAATACACCCTCTTCTAATTAAATTTTAAAAATAACTAAAACGCTACCACCTTTTGGACAGCTGTTGCTTTGTTTATTGTTAATGTATGAAAATGTGAATGAATAAAACCTTCACTCCTGTACTTTGCACAAGTGACACTGACATGATCATGAATCAAACTGTATTGGTAATCAGTACCAATTTCAGCTAATAACATAGTTCATATTCATTATATGGTGTATATCAATGAATACATGTGAAGTTAAAATACTATTGCTTTTTAAAGCATCTTTTTTTCCTTTCCCTATGATTTATTAAAGTATTTCATGCTGTGCTATACAGTAGGGGAATTATTAAATCATGACTCTTTGTGGTACAAATAATTTAGGCTCTTGGTGCTTTTCAGTGTTCTGTGGTACTATATTCTCGCCACAAGAACGCATATTTGTCTATGTAATGCAAAGAGAAAGGAGTAGGATTGCACTGGCATATCAGAACCCTAAGGTTCAGTTGTCATTACTTCCTGGTAAGATAAAAGGTCATGATGATGTCACTTCCTGTGATGTTATTATGGTCAAAACAAGTGTAGTGTCACTTCCCCTACCCCTGGCATATGGTGAATCGACGCCCATCCTAACGTTTCTAAAAATGTCAAAATACGTAATATCATCAATGAATGTACGCATTATGCCACATAATTTGCTTTACATCGCTGCATAATTTAGTTAACTGCCACATCATTTGTTCCTCCCTGCCACATACTACCAGTGGCCTGTACGTTGGCGATAAATGCATGTGAAACATAATGTAGACACCTTAGGTAAAAAATAAATGAAAAGTAATCTAATCAACGCAAATGCATTGTCCTGGTAAGGAAACGTAGTTGTTTAAAATTATTACTTCAGAAATGTGTGTGTATAACTGGTTGATGCGATAGGGACTAGTGACTTGTTTGTTTATAGACCTATGAGGTCCCGGCTTGGGAGAGAAAGCATTGTGAGTGCATAAGTCAGTTAAAAAAATGAATTAGTAGACAGGACTTTGGACATACATCTACGCTTCCATGAGGCAGCTGTAAAGTTTTGTGAAAGTGTTAAAGGTACTCTTCGAATCCAAAACCTATGCTTTACATCACACGTCCACCCTTGCATAATTGCAGAATGTAAATAGCAATAAAGCCTACCTGCAAACTGTGACTACATGCTTGCCTTTATTTTTCTCTTCAGTACTATGCAATTGTATTTGTTTATGTTTATAGGAGCCTGCACGCCGACGACAAGCACTTTGTATAGGGTCAATGGAAAGTCCCCAAGCCTGTCCCTGTCCCCCCCAAACAGTTACTGACCCCTACACCCCTGGGAGGGTGTCATCATAGTGGAGACTTTAGTAAAAGATCTCCAAAGCCACACCATGGAAATATTAGCAGGGTGGTCTGTACCTCTCCTAGTCCAAATGGTATCTGCTCTAAAGACTAACAGTCTGAACAACAACTAAACAAACAGAACATTTAAGAAATCCACGCCATTGACTCCAGTCGTTTTTGACCTTCCCACAGTAGAAAGTTGGCAACTTCACTCGATTTTCCAATCGCACGGTTTGAACATCAGGACGACCTTGGATGTCTTCCTGCTCCTGATACAACATGAATAGGAGTCTTTTCTTAGTTTATTAATGCCTCTCAATCCAGCCAAAAGTTCTCTTCCCGGGCCTCACTATCTCTTACACACAATATGCCTTTCACTAGCTATGAGGTTACGTGAACGCACCTGCAAAAGAAAGAACATTGCAGCGCAAGAAAAACTTTTAAATTGAAGGTTACACATTGATGACCAAATGCTTAAAGCCTTTGGCTAGGCTCACTTAGTAAAACAGTCAATGTGCACATTCAGATTCATGTTTATACATGCACATACAGTTACATAGTAAATTCAAACATTAATAGAGGAGTACATGAGTACAAAAGAAATGTAAACCAGAAAAAGCAGTATAACTCCAAACACACAAGTGTGAACAAGAATGATCATTTATAAGATTCTAATGAAGACATTAGAGCGCACACTTATGTCAATCCCTAATTTCTACAGTGAATGCACTCCAGCAGTGTGTTTGGAGCACCACTTTACATTACTAAGGCTAAGGCACACAGCAGATGTATGGTGCTAATACATGTATGGCTCTGCTGTAACAATTAGGGGTGGAGCTTAAATTGTGAGTTTCCAGTACAATATCCTTCCATTGGTGGGAGGTTGATTGGTTGAAGTTTTATAATGAATTAGGCAAATACTCTCCCTCCCACAGGGATGAAAGAACACAGCGTTTAGGCATTTTTATGACTCCTTTACAGTGAATAAGGCCGCGTTCATTCCACGCCCTGCCCTGCACTGCAATCTTACCTCGGCACGTCACTTGTGGCAGCAGTGGGCACAGCTAACCTGCACACCCGGAAGGGGGAGGCAGAGTTATATTTACCCAATGAGTGGGAGGATTTCTAACTCTGAAGAGTAAATGTCACAGGGTGTGGCGGCGCCCATGTTCTTTCCCGAATAAATAAAGTAGGTTTAATAAACCTTGGAGCCTCCATTCTGTTATTTTATGTCCGTGGGCGGACGAGCACCCCCTTGAAACATAACCCTCCAATAAAACAAGCATTGGAAATGCAATAGGGCTCGCAATAGGAAAGTTTGAGCTATTGGTCTTATAAATGAATTTTTTTTAATTTAAGTGTTATTTTTTAAAATAGCTAAATTAATAGCTTTGTCAGTTACAATGCCAATAGTTATAACTTTCGCAAATGTGCCACCTATAGCATTTGTAATGCAACATGTTTTGTATTTACGTGACTTAGATGTATTGATATTACAAATAACAATGGCTTTTAATTTTTTAAATAATTAATACTTAAATAATTTATTTAATTTGAAATGGCAATAGCTTAAACTTTTGTAAATAACGTTTGTGAAGATTATGTTCAGTGGTTTTATTGTGACGACGGCACACTAGGTTTTTCAAGGCTGCTCTTTTGTATATAAAGCACCATTGGTTTTCTGCTAATTGCAAGTTTATCCAAATGATTGGGAATTGTGCTTCCCTCGATATCAAGGCGCGATAAGCTAGAGGAAGAGCGAATGGAAGCATTTGTTCTCAGCATTTACTATTATCTAGAAAGATCTTTGGCAGTAGGGGGGCTTGGGAATCTGCACGATGGCCGCCAGGTAATGTGACTGGTGGAGAAATTGAAGAGATGTTGTTGTCATGGAGCGATAGGGATTCACAGAACGAGGCAAGGCTGCCACAAATCTAAATGCAGCCTAAGACTTCTATAAATCTGTGTTGATTCAGAGTTCGTCACTTTGCCTAAGCACTTTCCCACATAATGTGACATGCACATGATCTAATGGGTTTACGTTTGTTTGAGCACATTTCTGAAGTAAATGAAAAAGCTTACAGTTGTGAGAGCTATGAAATAGTATTGTTTGTTCTAGGAATAAACCAGGGCCGTGGAGTAATCGTTAAATAATCCGCTCATTGGTCATAGAAAATGCCCTTGTTTCCGGTGAACAGCAACCGTTAAAACGCCTGACAGTGATTAGTCTGTTCATGACACAGTACCTTAGTCTGCTTTAAACGATCTCTGACACATCGTTACACCCACCACCACCGCCCCTGTGAGCGGAAAGAAGAAACTACAGATTGTCTGTGAACCCAGAAAAATCATACCCCTGTATCCGATGCAGCTAAAATGTAGAAGTAACGTTTCTTCAAAGTGGAGCATACAGAAAACTTTGGTGGTATCCATGGAGATGCGAGGGTCCTGTTAGCCAAGCTACTGCTCACCAGCAGGCGGGCTGAACTACAAAGGGGGCATTCTCCATGTTAATTTAACTAATCACCAAAAAAAATAACAAGATGATTTTTTCCAAAAACGGGACCTATATTACAAAATGCCTTCGATTTCCGTGCTCATACACTTGTGCCAGCTAGATAGGAAAACAAAGCCAATCGAAAGAAGCCTTAAAAGAATAGAAACTGGAACGGGGAGAAGTGTACACAAAACACCTGTAAAAGCTGTTCTACAGTTTGCCTACAATTATTACAAGGATTAGAAGTATTTTTTTTAACAAAGCATAAAACCTCAAACACACAGGAAAACCTGTTTGCACAACGGGAAAAGAATGTGCGGCACTAATTCGAACAGGAACATTTCCACCTACAAGAGTCGAATTTTTAACACCTTCACCCTTACCCCAAATTACTGGGCAGATTCCAGCTACATAGACATGATAATAAAAGGTGCAAATACGGAGAGTGATACAAAATCAGAGACAAGCGTTGGCAAAGCAGGCAAGTCTTCCGTGCTGAAAGTGACACCAGCCCTCGGCATTGCTGTGGTGGGGGAGGAGAGGCGGGGGAGAGGCAAGAAGGGAACAAGTTAAACAAGGAGACGAAACTGAAAGTCCGTCCGGCCGGCTGGCCGGCCGGCCGCGAATAATTAAGGGGTGAGAAATGCGCTGGGAGGGCTGGCTTTGATGTGTTAATGCGAGGCAGGCAGGCAGGCGGCTGGTGGCATTGTGCACGCGCTTTTTAGGGCTTGCGCTTGCGCAATGACCTAAAAAGCACATGCACTTCAAGAAATCGCCAGTGGAATCGCCAGTGATGGTTTAACACTGGATAAACCTTAATAGAGCTTCGCCAGCGATGCGCAGAAGCGCATCAGCAGGCGAGCCCTAAAAACACGGACGACACCAAAACCTCAATTACCTGGCTGTTAGTGATGCTGCGCCGTGTTTTGAACTTTGGGCAGGGCACACACGGTCATCAGAAGGCTTTGAAAGAAACACTCCGCCATTGTGGTCAGGAACCTCCCATGCTATCACCTAAAGCGGGGGCGGGGGCATTGCCTCTGCTTTCTCCGAGGGCTCAGGAGCTGGGACTCACTAAAATGTGATACGTTCTTTGTGGGCCGTAATATATGACAAAAGACTGAAAGTGAATGCAGGGCTGAGCTGATGGGTGTGGGGCAAGAGCTGCCTAGTACAGCAACAGAGAAAGGAGGAAAATGAGGGAAAGAGGACAGACAGATTCAAAGGAGAGATAGCGAAACAAGCATTTACAATGCAATGGTCTCGGCATTATTAAAGGTAGAGCTATCGGTATTGCGCATGACATATATATATATATTTTTTTTACATCTTAAATAAATGGCATTGTCATTTACATTGCCAATAGCTTAATCGTTAAATAAATGGCATTGTCAATTACAATGCCAATAGGTTAATCGCTCGCAAATGCATGACCTATTGCATTTACACCCACACAGAGCCACTCACACAGAGCCACACACACAAAGCCAATCACACACACATACAGAGCCACCCACACACACAGAGCCCCACACACAGAGCCCCGCACACACACAGAGCCCCCCCACACACACACAGCCCCACACACACACAGAACCCCACACACACAGAGCCCCCCACACACAAACACATAGACCCACACACACACACATAGCCCCCCCACACACAGAGCCCCCCACACACACATACAGAGCCCCCCCCCACACACACAGAGCCCTACACACACACACAGAGCCCCACTCACACACACAGAGCCCCCCAGACACACACACAGAGCCCCCCCCACACACAAACACAGAGCCCCCCACACACACATAGCCCCACACACACACAGAGCCCCCCACACACACAGAGCCCCCCCCACACACACAGAGCCCCTCACACACACACAGAGCCCCCCAGACACACACACAGAGCCCCCCACACACGTACAGACACAGAGCCCCCCCCACACACACAGCCCCACACACACACAGAGCCCCCCCCCACACACACACAGAGCCCCCCCCACACACACACACAGAGCCCCACACACACAGACACAGAGCCCCCACACACACACACAGAGCCCCCCCCACACACACAGAGCCCCCCCCCACACACACAGAGCCCCCCACACACACACACACACAGCCCCACTCACACACACACACAGAGAACCCCACACACAGACACAGAGAGCCCCACACACAGACAGGAGTGTGAACTTAAGAAACAAGGAGACAAATATATTTTATTAATGCCACCTTAAAGCATTATTAGCGCTTTAAACATTAATAGTGCATTAAAACGTGTGCGTACAGATATCTGAATCTTTGTGAAATTTAGTGAAATACCGTGAACTTTTGAAATGTTGACTACGATGAAGAAACAATGAACAATAAAATACGTACTGGTGACGTTTTGCAAGTATTCAATAAAGAGCATTTGGATTGGTCCTGTCTGGGTGGAGCACACGCTGTCTCTTCAGTGTGCTGCCTATAGTAGTGTATTCATCCCGTAGGCAGGTGTAGGTCGGCACTTGGTGGGGACGTGGAACTGGGGCTGGTGTCCGAGGAAGTGTAAGGGGGGGGAGCGGTTGTTCCAGACAATTCTCTCCACCAGTGATGCCAAAGGGTGTGAAGGATGGGGGTGGGTGGGGAGCATAGGGACAGCTCAGGATTGGGGCCAGAATGATGACAAAGGGTGTGAAGGATGGGGGTGGGCGAGGAGCGTAGGGACGGCTCAGGATCGGGGCCGGAGTGATGCCAAAGGGTGTGAAGGATGGGGGTGGGCGGGGAGCGTAGGGATGGCTCAGGATCAGGGCCGGACTGATGCCAAAGGGTGTGAAGGATGGGGGTGGGCGGGGAGCGTAGGTACAGCTCAGGATCGGGGCCGGAGTGATGCCAAAGGGTGTGAAGGATGGGGGTGGGCGGGGAGCATAGGGTCAGCTCAGGATCGGGGCTGGAGTGATGCCAAAGGGTGTGAAAGATGGGGGTGGGCGGGGAGCGTGGGTACAGCTCAGGATCGGGGCCGGAGTGATGCCAAAGGGTGTGAAAGATGGAGGTGGGCAGGGAGAAGTGCGCAAATGGAATACCCCTGTACACATTTTAAAATAAATCTGGTACAAACAGTGGGAAAAGAGTTAGTGAAACTGGGTTGGTGAAATATAGCTCCTCGGCCAGTCAATGCACACCCTAAACCTATACCCTGCCGATCAGCGCTCTAATGTGCTGTGAAACAATTGAATTGTGGATTGTACGCTACACTAATACACATAAACATGGACGGGCTACACCCGTCTCCCCTCAGCATACTAAAATCAAACTCAGAGTCACTGGGGCCTGAGTCACAAAGTTGGACACCTGAATACCAAGATTGGATTCACCAAGCATTTCCTGTGACTAGACGTGTCTTACTCCCGCCTTGGGAGTGACTTACTCCCGTATCTGCAGCAGCAAAACATGCCCCCTGATTCACAAGGCTTTTTTTCAGTGAGAAAGCATGTTACCCCCTGAAAATGTACGTGTTCTTACACCTACGCCTGGAGAAGGACACAACTACCTACTCAGCGAAAATTCTTTGCAAAATGGATGTTTCATGTGAGGAGCTTAATCTCTCCACGGTCCGTAAATGAGAGATAGCCGTGCTGCCTAAATCGCCAACTTGCCCCACCAGTACAGGCCCATTTTTCTGGTTAGACCTACATAGAGTCTCAGCCACCACAAATACCCAAGCAAAGGGCAGGCACTCGCCATTGCAATAAATAATCTCGGGACCTCAATCCTAATCCCGGCATCTCCACTTCACAATGGTGTGTGATCCTGGGCAAATCACTGTATTTCCCTATAAAACGGTTGTTGTCTTATTATCTGGCCATCCCGAAGCACTAAGAAACAGGCCACTCCCCAGTAATAAGCGTCCCCTGAACACAGACCAGCCTCGACGGGCTCTGTCGTGACGGAGAGGTTGGGATCGGACAGTGTGGGCGACTGACAGTAGGGCATTAGGACCCTGTGGGTCCACAGGCAGAGTGACCAGTTCACCGGACACCAGATCCAGTGACGAGACAGGAAGGGGACAGACAATGACCAGGACAGGGACGTGGACGGACGTGGGGACGAGCAGCTGCATGATGTAAGAATAAAGAAACGTTAAACTAACCTGCGTCCTGTGTGTGGTGTACATGCCTGCGCATAGCAAGAACATGACAACTGGCGACGAAGGGTGAAAAGGACCGACGCGCAGATCGTTATGCATCGATCGACGGCGACATCGGAGAAGAACCAGAAGATCAGGAAGAACCAGGTGCCCACCCTGGATGTGCCAAGAAACAGAGGAGGAAAGAAGTGACATCGGAGCCCACCCGACCGCTTCTGAGAAATTGCCTGCAAACGGCGGTAAGAGCGAAGGGACGTGTGATTTCAAAATAGCAGCGCGAGCTCTCGCGAGAGTCGCGGCGGCCATAGTGGGGTCAGGCGCACGAGCCAATAGGAACAGCGATTGAGAGCGGCGGCCATTTTGGAGTCAGGCGTCGGGTTGATTGGACGTGAAGTCCCGCGAGAGCACCGGCGGCCATTTTAAGGACAGGCGCAGGAGCTAATCAGATCAAAGGAAACGTCGGCGGCCATTTTAAAGGGTCAGGCACAGCGCAAAGATCGGCGAAACAAGGGAAAGAATGGTGGAAAGTGAAAAGCACTGGCAATAGCAACACAAAAAGGACGAAAAAGCACATACAAGAACAAAGGGCAGCAAAAGAGGAACAAAAAGGCAAATATGAAAAGAAAGTGAAAAGAAAGAAGATAAGACAGCAAACACAAGAGAAATAAAGAAAAAGGAGAAGACAAAAGAAATAAAACAAAGAGACAAAGAAATAATACAAATGTGTACAAGGAAAAAAAAAGAGAATACAAGGAAAAAGAAGAGAATAAAAGGAAAAGGACGAAGAAAGCCCAGAATACAAGGAAAAAGAAGAGAATAAAAGGAAAAAGAAGAGAATAAAAAGAAAAAGGACGAAGAAAGCCCAGAAGAGGCCACATAAAGTAAAACAAAGGAAGAAAAAGGGACAAAAGATCACAAAGAGAAAAGGAAATATAAAGAAAAAGGACGAAGAAAGCCCAGAAGAGGCCAAATAAAGTAAAACAAAAAAAAACAAACACAGGCAATAAAGATAAGAGGACGAAAGGAAGAGATATAGATGAAAACAGAAGAGTGCCAGAAAGAGCACAGAAGACAGAAGAGAATAAAGAAAAGAGGACAAAAGAAAAAGACAATAGAAGAAAACAGAAGAGTGCCAGAAAAAGCACAGAGAATAGAAGAGTGCCGGAAGAGCACGGAGAACAGAAGAGTACCAGGAAGAGCACACGAAAGAAAATAAAAGGAAAGACATAAATATAAGAATAAGTCACAGGAAGGATGCAAATATTAGAAAACAAGGAATAAAGAAGAAGAAGACTAGGAAAGCCCAGAAGAGGCCAAATAAGAAAAGAAAAAAGGACGACACAAATATAAGAATAAGTCGCAGGAAGGATGCAAATATAAGAAAACAAGGAAATAAAGAAGAAGAAGACTAGGAAGCCCAGAAGAGGCCGAATAAAAAAAAAAAAAAAAAAAAAAAGGACAAATAAGAAAGAAGTAAAAATACAGGAAAAGCCAGAGATAAGGCCAAATAGAGGAAAAGACAGAAAAGAGAAATAACAAAGAAAAGAGGGACAAAGATCACCAAAGAAACAGAAAAGAGAAAAGGAGAACATAGAAGAAAAGAAAACAAAAGGAAAGACACAAAGACAAAGGAAATAAAATGGGTAAAAAGGAGCAACGTGACAGGACGTTGGCGCAGGAGAAACAGCAACAAAAGGAAAGGACAAAGACATACAATGAGCAGAGCGGACAGGCGCCACCAAGGAAGATCAAGGCAAGAGACACTGCACGGCCAGGACCAAAGGTGGTGAGACAGAAAGAAACAATATCGATATTCAGACAACCGGTTCTCCAAAGATTCACTGGCGGTGACGAAAGTGAAAGGATCGATGATAATGGCTGTCTCCGACCGACAACAAACAACAAGGAAAAGATAGCTTTTCAAGGAGCTAAAGACGGATGAAGAAGAAATGGCAGCGGCAACTGCAGCCACATAGAAGGAGGAAGATAGAGGACAAGGAAGCGATGGAGACACTAGATCACGAAGGACATTCAGTAAATAACAGAGACTCATTGAAGAGATGTAGAGTGACAAGTTCTCTCTCTCTCTCTCTCTCTCTCTCTCTCTCTCTCTCTCTCTCTCTCTCTCTCTCTCTCTCGTTCTTTCACCTTCATCAATATAACTGTGAATGAGGACTATGATAAATGTGTCACGAACATTTGTTTGCAACAAAGGGGGAGATGTCGTGACGGAGAGGTTGGGATCGGACAGTGTGGGCGACTGACAGTAGGGCATTAGGACCCTGTGGGTCCTCAGGCAGAGTGACCAGGTCACCGGACACCAGATCCGGTGACGAGACAGGAAGGGGACAGACAATGACCAGGACAGGGACGTGGACGGACGTGGGGACGAGCAGCTGCATGATGTAAGAATAAAGAAACGTTAAACTAACCTGCGTCCTGTGTGTGGTGTACATGCCTGCGCATAGCAAGAACATGACAGGCTCTCTCCCCGGCTCCGGCATGCTAACACTGCTCATCATTCCACTTAAACGAGCGTGCTTTGCTTCCAGGAGGCCCACATACTCCCTGGCGTGGACGGAGCGGCTGCTTCCTTCCCGCTCATACAATATAGATGACATCCCACTTGTGAGACTGTCTTTCCGCGGGACCAGCGGGACCCTGTTGTGAACGTATCTAGGACCCTAATTAAATATTCCCGATTTATGCCCTTATGTGGTTATAACAAATCATATCCTTATAAAGGCATTAGAATCATATCCATATTTAGTCATAGCCAATACATTCCAAATACGGCAAGGCTACTTCCCTAGACTCCTAGAAAGTACAATGCGTTCTTTAAACAAACCAAACCTCCAGCAGCCCGGGAAATCCCCCCTGCTTTTGTTTTGATTTGTCCTAGAACTCCTGAGAGTCCTGAAAGAACTGCCAGTTCTTAGTGACAGTTCTTAGTGACGTCTTATGTCCAACCTTACGTCAAACACAGCACCTTCCAGGTATAAATATACCAGCATTTGCCTTAAGCAACACACGGTGGTTTGGAGCAGAGCGGCTATCTACTTACCCAAAGCCCAGCTGATGCGAGTGCCGAAGGAAGCCGTCCCTCCCATTTGACGCACTGAGAAAGACGCTGTCTTTTCTCCTGCCGAGAAAATCCAGCTCCAGTGTTTCCAGTCACCCTTGCGGGTTACTGGGAGATCGAGTCCTGAGAACGAGATACAAGACCTCCTTCATTCTAAAACCAAGGTACGGAGCTGATTAGATCCTTAGAGAATTCTTGATTCAGATTCTTGGCAAAACTAACTTAAACTTAAACTGCAACTCCCTTACTCCTTCCCACGTACTAGGCTTAGGTTAGGTACACTGGGGTAGTCGTAATTTAGAAGCACCAGTTGAGTACATTTAGTCAAACCTTTATCTTTGTATGTATTGTACATATTTTATCCGTTTTAAGTATCATATGGCTCAGAAACCATATCAATGCTTTTACAGTATTATTTCATAATACTCCTTTTACTGTACGCACTTTACTTCATGATAAGTATTGCTATTGTGGCAATTCACTTCTCTTGCATGAGAATGAAGACTGCTCAATAAATAACACCTTTTATTGAAAACGCCCGTCTCTCTATTTCTCTGCAATCTGGTGAAACTAAGCATGCACGAGTGACTGAGTGAAATAGCTATCTATTGTTTTCACACGACTCTGGAAATATACTCCTTATTCTGGAGGGAGCAAAGTTGTCATGTTTATGCGGTTGTCAGAAACTAATCCCTTCTTGTCTAATCAGGGAAGTTAACTCCTCCCTGTTCATTCGAGAAAGTTTCTAGTGACCTCTGAGCTAGCTGGCATACCTAATTAAGTCTAACATATTCAGTAGAGACCCAGTCGACCTCAGTCCTACGTCTAAACTGCTGTTTATGTTATTCCAATGCGCAGAGCCTATTGGGAATATAGGAACTACACTACACTCCTTGCTTTGGAAGTAATCCCTGTGATAAGAACCTTCTGCTCTGGCTTTTATCTCGTCCCAGGGGTGGGGGGACTTTCTGCAAAAGGAGCCCGTCTGACTCTTGGTGAGAAAGCGCAATTCAAATGCTTGCCTTTCTTTTGGTGTGCAGACCCCCCCTGCCCCTCCCCCCTTCACGTTACACAAAAGCTGCCCCCTTCTCAGCGCATTCACAGCGACCTTTTCGGAGTCTTGTTTTCATGTCTCGTTCGTTTTTGTGCTTGGAGAATTAAATCTGTGTGTCGGGTTGCAGGGGGAGGGGCTCTGACACCTTCGGGTAAAGTTCACGCTATATAAAATCGCATTAAATAAAATAAAAAATAAAACTAAACAAGACCCAGCAAGAAGTCAGCCATTCTGGCTGTTGCAGTTCAATAAATGAAGTCTGTAGTGGATACTTTCCAACTTCTCCTTAAAAAGGCTCTTACCCAAGTGGGTTTGTTTCCAACATGCCATGCAGTAACTCTGAGTGCTTGCAGTCCTCCAACCACCAAACATTGCTCTTTCGGCACCTCTTCCGTCACCGGTGCCGTAGACTCGCACAGTCAGCGGGGGGTGGGGGCAGGGCATTTTCACGACCTGAAGCCGGCAGCCAGATATTCTAATAGAGAAGCGCTCTACTTCAAAAATGCCACATGTTTCTTCTTGTTTCTTTATTGGTAGACTGCAGAGTTACACACACGCGTCTGGAAGTACGAGTTAACGAAAGCGGCGGCTGGCGAAAACATCAGAGGTGAGTAGGGGGCGGGGTGAAGTGTACAAGTTTGTGACCCGGGCGCTGCGGAGGCAGTATCAAAGGCACAGACCAACGCCAAACCCGGCACCCGAGAACCTCTGTTTGTTTATCTCTGCTGAGACTGTGCATGCGGGTAACGAGGGAAACATACGAGCAGCCGATTTGAATGCTGCTTTTTAAAAATAACGTGCACCACTTTCCTCGGCCAGTAACACTTTTTGGAGAATCTCTGGAAAGGAAAAAAGGAACAAGCGCCCCACACCGCAGCACTTAAGGAGGCAGCAGCACCAGCCGGGCCAACCATCTTTCTCCTAGGCCAAGAAGAAATGCCTCAGAGAAAGCACCGCCATTTTCGCGATTCGGGGGCGTGTTTTTGGCGTTCTGAGTGACGGGTGACGTCACAGTCGAAAGAACAGAAAAAAACACCCCCTCGAATCCGAAACAGACGGGGCTTTATTGGAGTGATGCCCCTCTCCTCTAATGACTGGCCTCCATTTAGGAAGCCAGCCAATGGAGGAGAATGGAGGAGAGGGGCGTGTTCCAAGCCCCCTAACTCCAAAACATAAATTCTTCGGGACTCTGCCCACTGCTTCGCAGTGCGACTGTCCCTCGACCTAAAAAGAGACTAGAGGAGGAACGAGAGAGGAGGAGGTAGAAAGGATAAAGAAGGAAAACAGAATCAAAGGTGAAAGGAAGACAGGAATCACGGAGGGAAGGAATGAAGAAAAGGTGAAGGAAGGGTAAAGGTACCAGTAAAAAACGGGTGAAAGGATACATGGAAGCACTGGTGGGTGAAAGACTAAATTGAAGGAAGGGTGAAAACAGGGCTATAAGTATGGAACGGTGGACAGAGGGGAGGGTGGAAGGAGGGAGGACAGAGCATTGAATGCTAAAGACAACTCTTTTGGGGAGGTTTGCCCCCCCTGAGTGACGTTAGAAGTATGGCCCAAAATGTGGTATTTTTTTTAATTTTCTGGCTATGCACATTACACTAACACTAGGTTCATGGTTTCCTCCTGCACAGATGAGAGATGGTCTACCCAAGAACCAAGCAATATGGCAATAGCAGGTGCTCTTGTTAAGACACTGGTACATTTCCTGGAGGGGGGAAGGTCGGAGACCTACTACCTCTACTCGCAACGATTCGTAATCAGTGCAAAATAACTCACAGTGACATTGAGCTGCACTTCACACACCAGCTGCATTGTGTAGCAAAGGCTACACGCATACAAAATACAAGTAGCACACATGAGATTGTCTGTTCTATACAATTGCTTTAGGCAGACCCAAGCAAATTATGCGCCCGAGGAGGGCAAATTATGCAGCAGGGTAGACTAGGGCAAATTATGCTGGTTTATGCTTCTCGTTTGTGATGGTATTACTTCCTTTGTTTGCCATTTTTGCACAGGCTAACACTGTCTGAATTTTTTTGCTTCTCATTTATACTACGTTAACACCCAAATACAATGAACAGAAACATTTGTAAAGGGCCTTCCACTGCACATTAACGCAAGTCTCTGTGTTTTCAGTAAGTTTTGTTTGTTTCAGCAAGAAATGTTTTGGGATTAAAATCTGCACACTCTCCAACAGATAATGGATTATGTGGCAAAAGCGATAAATCTATAATACTGAGTAAAAAGCAGTGCTGAGAATTGCATAATTCTAGTGGCCCTGGTCTTAGGTAAGCAAATAGCAGTTGTACATGCGCATTTTGGATTCACTTGCAAGTGATTCATTACCATGTATTATCTCACCATTATGGTGCAATTTTATGTGTGAGCAAATCCAGTCACAGGGAAGATTTGCTCGTTAGCAAGCAGAAACCAATGTGCACCGACCCCAGCACCTACACTCATCCTAAACCTCCTACAACGAACTCACATCACACCACACCTAAGAGAGATCTACTGGCTCCTGGATACACAACCACATGCACATTCAATGCACTATACAACCTAGGCCTCACCTACCTGAACAGTCACATCTCCTTCCACCAGCCACCCAGACACCTCCGCTCCACAGACTCCTACTCATACACATCCTACACATACACAAAACCAGATCAAAGGACGGCCATTCTCTTGCTTCACTCCTTAAGTGTGGAACAACCTCCCACTCCTCATCAGAGCCTCCTCCTCTCTTCTTGAATCCCGCAAGAAGCTGAAGAGCTGGCTTTTTCATTTAACCAACCTACCATAGGCGGGCTAGACACACACACATGCCCAGAATCAGGATATCCTCGCGGGTGATAGTGCACTTTACAAATACACATAACAGAACAGAACTGGAGTGTATTGCAAAGAATCCAGTGGGATTTAAAATGGCATTATTTTTGGATCTATGCAAGAACGTCTCACCACTTTGACCAATCTGCACAAACATTTATAGAAATAATCTAAGGTGGATGGACCAAGCAAATGGCATTTCTCATTCAGATTCCTTGTACTGAGTTATTAGCAAAAATAAAACATACATTTTCTGTAGAAACAGCAACTTCACCATACATTTAGAGACTCCTAAGCACCCTCTGTAATATTTATCTCTTCTTTTATGACTGCTCAAGTCAAACAATTTTTCATTTTAAACATGTATAGATAACAAGGAGTGTTTCGATATTAAGACCGCAAATGTTTTAACCTACAAATTGAGTTGTCACGTGGAGTTGAGGTATTTGCTACCAATACCCAATGAAGCAGTTCTTGCTTCAAAGTTTGTTTTATCCATCTTGGAAGGATGAATGGCTGAGTTGGCCCTGCCAGGTTAGAATCTCTTATCGTCAAGATACACCCACACTTCTGCAATGACCACTGAATGCACTGAGGTTTACTTATCCACTTGCGCTTTTCTTTGCTCTCTGCTGCTGTCTGTCACAGACAGCAGTGGAGGTGATAAGAAAGTTAAGAAACAGTTATAATGTATTTCTCGTTTCCTGCCTTAACAAAATACATCTTATAATATTGAAACACAATTAAAAATGTATCTAAATATCACCCACACTATCACAATAAAATCATAACAAGTCCTCTATAAAAACAAAGACTAGAATAAAAACCCTAGTGTCCACCTACTTTCAGCGAACATAGCAATGCAATAATTTACATAGTTTACAAGGCATCAACAGTTAAAATATTGGCAACTAGAAAGGTGCCAGTTAAAATCAGTCGGGTTCCCCTTATTCTTCAACTTCCCACTTGTAATACAGGCACTCCAGAAGTACATAGAAACTACATAATAAATCACTAGATGGTCTGCCCTATAACAAATGGCTAAGGTATCTGCCTCATTTGATCCATACTAATATAATAAAGAGAGAGCCAAAACCTTTGAGGCGGGTAATCTCAGGAACCACAGCACCAATCACAACACCCAATACAGCGTTGGAAAGGGCAGTTGCAGCAGAAGGACATAGGCTATGCAGACACCCACCATATACATTTAAAAGGTAAAAGAACTGTGCCAACAAAGTAGTCCCTTGTGGGCGTGTCTGCGTTGTGCTGTGGGCGTGTGCTGGGGACGTGACAAACGCTGGGGGCGTGTGGTACGTTCCGCCCTTCATGCCATGTCTCATATTGTGTGCTAATCCCACCCTGCTCCCTTTAAATACCCCTGCACCCCATAATCATAACCCACCCTTACTCCTTAAAATACCCCAACACCCTTAAACACTAACCCATCTTAACCCTATAAATATACCCTGCACCCCAAAACCCAAACCTATCCCTAAACCCTAAAAATACCCCTGTACCCCAAAACCCAAACCTAGCCCTGAACCCTATAAATACCCCTATACCCCAAAACCCAAACCTACCCCTGAACCCTAAAAATACCACTCTACCCCAAAACCCAAACCTACCCCTGTACCCTAAAATATCCCTGTACCTCAAAACCCAAACCTACCCCTGAACCCTAAAAATACCCCTGTACCCCAAAACCCAAACCTAGCCCTGAACCCTAAAAATACCACTGTACCCCCAAACCTACCCTTGAACCCTAAAATACCCCTGTACCCCAAAACCCAAACCTAACCCTGAACCATTAAAATACCCCTGTACCCTTAAAACCCAAACCTACCCCATAACCCTAAAAATACCACTGTACCCCAAAACCCAAACCTACCCCTGAACCCTAAAATACCCCTGTACCCCAAAACCCAAACCTTCCCCTGAACCCTAAAAATACCACTCTACCCCAAAAACCAAACCTACCCCTGTACCCTAAAATACCACTGAACCTCAAAACCCAAACCTACCCCTGAACCCTAAAAATACCCCTGTACCCCAAAACCCAAACCTAGCCCTGAACCCTAAAAATACCACTGTACCCCCAAACCTACCCCTGAACCCTAAAATACCCCTGTACCCCAAAACCCAAACCTACCCCTGAACCCTTAAAATACCCCTGTACCCTTAAAACCCAAACCTACCCCATAACCCTAAAAATACCACTGTACCCCAAAACCCAAACCTACCCCTGAACCCTAAAATACCCCTGTACCCCAAAACCCAAACCTACCCCTGAACCCTAAAAATACCACTCTACCCCAAAAACCAAACCTACCCCTGTACCCTAAAATACCACTGAACCTCAAAACCCAAACCTACCCCTGAACCCTAAAAATACCCCTGTACCCCAAAACCCAAACCTAGCCCTGAACCCTAAAAATACCACTGTACCCCCAAACCTACCCCTGAACCCTAAAATACCCCGGTACCCCAAAACCCAAACCTACCCCTGAACCCTTAAAATACCCCTGTACCCTAAAACCCAAACCTACCCCATAACCCTAAAAATACCCCTGTACCCCAAAACCCAAACCTAGCCCTGAACCCTAAAAATAACCCTGTACCCCAAAACCCAAACCTACCCCTGAACCCTAAAATACCACTGTACCCCAAAACCCAAACCTAGCCCTGAACTCTAAAAATACCCCTGTACCCCAAAACCCAAACCTAGCACTGAACCCTTAAAATACCCCTGTACCCCAAAACCCAAACCTACCCCTGAACCCTAAAAATACCCCTATACCCCAAAACCCAAACCTAGCCCTGAACCCTAAAAATACCCCTATACCCCAAAACCCAAACCTAGCCCTGAACCCTAAAAATACCCCTGTACCCCAAAACCCATCCCTATCCCTATCCCTAAACCCTAAAACTACCCCTGTACCCCATAACCCAAAACTATATCTGAACCCTTAAAATACCCAAACACCCCAAAACATATACCTCAGTACCCCAAAACATATACCCCTATACCCATACTTACCTTATCCAAACATTTTAAAAAAACATGCTTTTACCATTCATGCATTTACAACGAATTTCGTTGTAAATGTATGCGTGGTAAAAGCATATAAAATGTAAAGCCATGCGTTATAATGGCATTGCGGAGTCATGGTACTTTCGTAATGAAAGTATGCAGAGTGATGGTATGCGGAAAGAAATTTGCGGAATAATGGGTGTTTACCCTCCCCCAGTAAGTACATTGGTGGCACGGCGGCCCACATCTCCAGCAACATACTCATATTTTTTCACCACCCATTTGATAAATGCACAGGTCTCTCTCATTGATGGCCAGCACCGACATACACTTTTAAACACACCTCCCGCCACAAGTTCTAGAATTGCGAACTTTAGAGCTGGGGAGCTACGTTTGAATCTCGGCATCAGCTCAACATCCTGTGATTCCAGGCAAACCGCTTTGTCTCCCTGTGCCTACCACAAAAGAATGTGTTTTTCTGTAATATAAATTGTGCTCATGCCATGTTGGCGAGTTCGCGCTATATAATATTAAAAGGAAAAATAAAGTAGGGAAACTCGAGTTCACACACTACTGAACGCGCACTCTTAAGTGCATCAGCAGTGCACTGTGAATCGGAGCGTTTCACAGGCATGTCACAGATAAGAAATGCTATCAAAACGAAATCCTACAAAACAATATACTACTGCGCGCAGCAATTCATACCCGGACAACGTCGGGACGGGCTGCTAGTATATTATAAGCACTAAATAAGGGAGTAAGCCATTTCCTGCAAACGCCCAGTACATTATGGCAGAATAACCAGTACATTATGGCAGAATAACACAAAATGTATAATATTTTCATTTTTCCCACTGGCACAACCACACAACTCATTATTACCCACTGCTTTGCTTTCAATGGAGGAGTCCACAGGCGGAAATTACATAGAGTGAACGCCGTACCTCAGGGTATATATCATTTGTCTGGGTTCAATCCTTGTACCAGAGGCCCAGTCTTGCTGGAATCGTTTACTTTGTTAATGTTATACTGCCAATAGGCCTCCTGGATCCTAGTTGATGTCTCCCCATTAATAACAGAAAGATCTTCATAAATGATCTCAAGCTTAAGTAACAGTTTTATTTAATTGAAAAAGTTCATCTGTGTACAAACATCATTGACATATATCAAACAAAATCAGAAAGAAGTTTATGAAATTTCATCAATACCGGCCCCTTTAAAATTCAAAATATACTGACAGAGTATGATCATTTTAATCAAATAGTTACCTTTAAAACTTTAAAAAAAAATGTAAATGTATCTATACAATACAACATAAAACCCACTGAAGCCAAATATTTGCCACAATTTAAGAAGTTTCCTATATGACCTGCACCTAAAAGCATATCTTTTTTCTGACTCCTTAATCCTATTTATTTTGAACTTTAAATGTTGAAATGTAGGAATTTCCTCACACCACCATTTTTGGTCAATTAAGGATATAGCCAATAGAGTCACAATGCAAATCGGCTTTTAGGTCAGGTGAATATCCAAAAACAGCTGTCTAGATGTCTAGTGGTTGTTGCAATTGCAATGTATAAATACAAAACTAGCTAGTCTCATCCCAGATCTTACCTAACCTTGGACAGGTCCATACGATATGTGTCCAACTGCCCCTCCTCTGCATCACAACTAAAGCAGTTTGCCTCAATCTGCTGATTGATCTTATGGAAGAGGGCAGGTTTCCAGATAACAATCATTTGGTATAAAACAGCATGCATTCCGAATTGGCAACCTTTAACAGTGAAAAATTAAACTCATTAATCTTATCCCAAGCTGGCAAAGATATCTGGAGATTTTCTTTAGACTGCCATTATGCTAGCGCTTTCCCATGGAGCTTAGGCACCCTGTAATTACACAAGAGGGATACCAGCAGCTAACTGACCTGCGGTTATTCAATTCTATCAGATCCCCAACAAGTTCTGCCGCTGCACTAATCTGTGTGAGATTTAGGTCCCAAAGGAAATGCCTTTATTTAATGATTTTATTTATTTTATTTTTTTATTTTTATTAAAAAGGTTTTATGTAGCGCTGGCTAGACCCAGAGGTATCAAAGCGCTTTACATGGGTATCAGACAATAAATTGCAGGTTAGAGCTTTACAAAGGTTACACAGTTATTAGAGCATGGCAATTTTAGTTACTAGTAAGGTTGAGACAAAAAAAACGAACATATAGGTAGGGGAAAAAGCTGGCAAGGGGAGATATTCCGGGGAGTGCGGGGTAAGAGCAAGGAAAGTAGACAGAGAGTGAAGGAGGGAAAGAGGATGGGAAAGTTAGAGACACGGAATGGCCAGAGGAGGGGGAGGGTAACAGGGACTCAAACTTGTAGACTAATAAAGGACCATTGCATTGATGTTTATAGTATTGGATGTTGAGTTCTAAGGCACTCCACTTTTTCCAGCTCCCATCCCAAAAATACTGGATCCTTTCATATCCATTACTCAGCCACCTGCAGCAGTCTTATCTCTCAGGGGATCCTCCCCAATGTATCCGTCTGATAGAAGGGTTGCAGCATTGAGTCTGGGGATATCATAACGGCAAACAAATTGCTGCCTGTTTTTTTATATTCCACTCTAGAAACCTACACCTGCCATTTTGTTTTTTTCGCTAAACACACAAAATTAGTAATATCATATTCTTGAGCAATTAAATCTAAGAAAAAATTATCATATCTATGAGTATTTAATGTTTTATCTGATCTGTACTCAGTATGTGCAAAATTCGTAAAGTAGTATTCTTTCAAATCCGGGAGGGCCAAACCGCCTTTACTCAATGGCCTATATAATATATCTATAGCTAATCTAGGTGCTTTCTTTGCTCATAGGAAAGTTGTGAACATGCCCTGCACTTCCTTAAACATTTTCATCATTATTGCATTTGGAATAGCCGGAATTTCTTTTTTGCATAGGGGTAAAATTGACGTGCGAATCAATGCAGCTCGGCCAATTATTGACAGCGGTCAGTTATTCTATTTTAGGAATAGGCTGTTTATTTTATTCAATAGATTTACATAATTTAAAATGTATAAATTGTTAATATTTTCTGATATGTATATTCCTAGATACATCTTGGTATTAACTGCGGAACAAAGTTCTATTGTTAAAGTGTTGAGTGCAGTATTACACAACAAAATCTCTGGTTTCAATGTATTCATCTTACATGCTCCCATCAATTGATACCCCTGAAATATTTCAAATATACTTTTTTGTATCTCTAAATCAGGTATAAGAAACAGGGCTATATCATCCGCTTACAGCTTTATAATTGTCATCCTGGGGAGTGGAGAGGTTAAATTGCTGTTTGAGCGAAAAGCAATTGCTAATGGCTCAATATAAAGAGCAAAAACTATTGGTGACAGAGGATAGCCTTGTCTTGTTGCTCTGTGAATGCTGCATATGCCAATATAATTCAAATTAATAATTATATGCGCTGAGGCCCCTTTATAAAAATCAGAAATCAAGCTGATGAATTTGGCGGAGAATACAAATTCAGCCAAAATACAAAAAAGGCTTTACCAGCAAACCAAATCGAAAGTCTTCTCAGCGTCTAACAACATGATCTGAGTCAGGATTTTACTATGGCTAAAATAATCTAAGGCCTTGACTAAAACGTTAGTGTTAAAAGATAAGTGCCTTCCAAGAAAGAATCTACTCTGTTCTGGATGTATAACTGTTAGAAAGGGGGTCTGGAGTTAGCTAGGGTTTAGGCCTTTGTCAAAGTAGGGAACCTTCTTCCTAGTCAGGGTAGGGGAGTTACACTCCTAAAATAACCCCTGCTCACCCCCTTGGTAGCTTGGCACGAGCCGTCAGGCTTATCTCAGAGGCAGTGTGTAAAGCATTTGCATATAACCAACAGTCCTACAGTGAAAATCCTACAAAAGAACACCACACCAGTTTAGAAAAATATCCAATATTTTTCTATATCCAAAACAAGACCAAAATGACAAAAATCCAACATACAGTACTTTAAAAATATGCACTTTGCAAGAATACTTTAGAAACACAGTTTCTTGAAATCAGTAGCTCCGTCCGGTGCTATACTGGTGCTGTAAACAATAGAATCCAACATTTTCGTCTGACCGTGTCGGTCAGGGGCATCGACAGACTCATAAACAGTACGTTTTGTGCTGCGACTGACACATTGGTGCGAGATGGTCGTGGCAATCGTCGTGGTTGCTCTTCGAAGCGGAGCGGTGTAGCGTATGGTGCCCTCAAGGCGCATTGACAGCAGCGGCTCGGTGTCGGTCGTTCAGTGGCGCCAGTGAGACCAGATCTGCGGTGCTGAATGAAGGCGGTGCTCGATGCAGTGCTAACAGATCACGGTGCAGGCGCTAGAGCCGGTTGCGGGAAGCTGGCGTCAGTTGGTCCGGACTGTGGTGTGGGACAGAGTGATGCATTGTGTATCTTACGAGCGGTGCCCACAAGCCACAATGCGGTCACAGAAGTTGCAGTCAGCATGCAGCGACAGCATTGGGGAGACCATGGCGGCTAAGTGAAGTGAGGCGTTGCAGAGTGCGGTGCCCACCGGTCACGGTGCAAACAGCGGCTCGGTGGTTGCAGCTTCGTTCGTCATCGTCAGTGAGACCAGGGTTTTGGTGCAAGGTGTGGGGGTGCCCTGTGAGGTGCCTTCAGGACACGGAGGCAGCAAAAGACTCAGTGACAGAGTCGGTTGCTTTTCCCCTTTCTGTGACAACTGAAACTGCAGACTCAGAAGTGGTACCCAGAGATTGGGGAAGTCTTTGCGGTCCCTAATACTTCAGAACAGGAGGCACGCTCTACTTTAAGCCCTTGAAGATACTCAGCACAAGTAAAGAAAGTTCAGTCCAGTCCTTTCACTGCCCAAGGTAGAAGCAACAACTGTAGGCCTACCCATCAATGCAACTACACAGCAAAGTAATCCTCCTGGCAGTTCTTCCGGCTCTTCTTCTTGGCAGGTTCCTTGATTTCAGCAAGTTCTCTGAAGTCGTTTATCTACCTGAGACTTCCAACAGGAGGCAAGCTCTACTTCAAGCCCTTGGAGAAAGCTCTAACAGCAGGATGATGAAAGTACAATCCAGTCCTTTCCCTACCCAAGACAGAAGCAGCAGGCCAACACAGCAGAGCATGCAGCAAAGTGGCTGTTCCTCATGATAGCATTTCCAGCCCTTCTTCCTGACAAGTTCCATGGTTCAGCAGTAATCTATTGTTCAGGGGTCTGGGCCCTGCTTTTATAGCACACATTCATTTGTTCTCTGGTGGAAAATAAGCTCTTTGTCCAGCCAAAACCAGTTCTGTCCTCTCTGGGGCAGCCTTGAGGAGGTGGAGAAAGCATTGTTCAAGGCAGACCAGGCCCATTCAGGTGTGAAAGAAATCTGTAAATTGTAATGTAAATTGATACTTGTATAGCGCACTACTCACCCGTAAGGGTCTCAAGGCGCTTGTACGAATACCGCTGTGGAACCCATCCTGGCTTTCCCTGTGAGGCGTCCACTCCTGGGCACCCCCAAGGTGGAGGCCAGGCATCCTTAGCATTGTGGGGGCCGTTGTGGAGATTAAGCAAGCTATTGCCCAGAGTTGCAGAGTGGGACTCCATGATTGGAATATGCACCGAGGCGAGAATTATCAGGCCAGTGGAATTTTGAGTCCAAGACCCGCCGAGGCGGGGAATTGAACCCTGGTCCCGGGCTAGACCTCTGCATCAGGGTCTGCCGCTCTAACCATTGAGCCACACTTCTCCACCTCCAACTCTAAATGCAGCCCAGGTCTATTCAGCACAGCCCTGACTCATCCAGGAAAGACAGGACACACATCAACCCCCATGGAATGTATATCCCCAGCCCCTGTCATTCAAAAGCCAGACAGTCAATCTAAAAACCAGCAGAGGCACACAGGATGGCTAAGTAAAAGCATGCCAACTGTGAGAAGTTAGCCTGGCATATGATGTCCACTAGTTCTAGTGGCCAACTTGCACCAGTCTAATCGACCGTTATTGATGGTGGTTGTAAAGTCAACCTTATAGAAAGCTATCCTAGCCGTAGCATGAACCAGCAGTCTTCAGGCTAAGACTTCAGTAGGCGAATTAAGAAAGTTGTTTAACCATATATAATCCCTTGAATACCAAATGAAAGGACACCACACAAGGTATATATCAAATATATATTATTTAATCTAAACACAACCCCTCTGCACTGTTTATGAGGTCAGAGGTAAAAATACAATACAAGTCACACAATTAATATACTATAAGTTGCACAGTATACGTTATGCCCTAGGGGCCTCACAAACCATATACTAAGAAAGTGGAATAAGTACCACGTGAGAGTTCGAAAGCAGGCCTAGTACCTGTAGAATTGCTGGGGCTACACTAAACAACCAGTTGTTAGAAAGTAGGAGACCCACAGGAGCCGCGTGCAGTGTCTAAACACAGGCGCAGGTTCCCATTGACTTTCTAAGGAGTTCTTAAAAGTTACAAAGTTACAGTTTAAGGACACTTCCGGATGTACTAGGATGGAACCCTTTTAAACTAAGACACTTCGAGAGTCAAAACCCACGGAAGCACCGGGGTACTCGTTTTACCTCAACCAGGTAAGCCGGGTGCATAGGTGTCTTTTCATGTCGGGTTTCGTCGTCGTTTTCTATGGAGAGCTGAAAAGAAGTGCTGCAGGCAACCAAAGGAAAAGTGTCCGGGCGGATCCAAGGGTAGATCGGAGATGCGAAGAACCTGAAAGCAGAGGGGACAGAGTCTGGGTCACTAGCCAGTGACCAGGAAGGAACCAGGAAGGAACGAGGCGATGTCGGGTGCTTTCAAGGTGAAGAAGGTGAGTTTGTCTCTTCCGCCACGAGGTCCAGGAGGCATCGACGATGACCAGGAGCTGGATTCGAGCTGTCCCACAATGGATTTAGATGACTGCAGTGTCGGTATCTGGATTGGACCCAACAAGCCATTGCAACCACAATCCATGCAGGATGTCGAGATTGGCTCTGATGCAGACCAGCAAGGTCTGTGGTGCTTCTCCTTTTTAGGGAAGCTGGAGCAAGCCTGGATCAACCAGGATCACAAGGTAGATTCAAGATGGCGACTTCAGGGGGCTCACTAGCCAACAGGCAAGGAGCCAGGAAGACGCATTAAGCACAAATGTAAAGGCGGGGCCAACAGCACACTCATGGAGTGTGGGGGCCTGGACTTTGGTTCAAAAAATGCTTGGGGCTTCTCATACCCCAATGCACAACTTACTGAGCCTTCAGGAAAGGAGTGCAGGTAGCAAAATGCAGGATGTCCAAGATGTCCGGTCCCACATCTCTCGTGTCCGCCACGGGTCTCAGCTTTGCTGTGGATTTGGGTCAAAGTCAGAGAAGTCTGCAAGTCCAGTTCTTGAGTCACAGAGTCTTCGAGTTCCGGCGGGAGCCTTGAAACTGCAGACTGGCAAAGTTGCTGTTGGTGCCTGTTTGAACAGGGTGGTCGCTCCTTGACCACAAGGGAGATGTCTTCCGTCTTCTAGTCAGAAAAGAATGTCGAAGGTCCAAGAGTTCTGTATCAAAGTTTTGTTCCAGGATAATCTAAAGTCCTGGGGACCCAGCTCCTATACTTTTACTAAGGATGGGGGCTGGATTACCTGACTCGGTCCCTCCTATTGGTGGACCTGAGAAGGGAGTGGTTACACCCCTTTCCCTTTGTCCAGTTTCACGCCAGAGCTGGGGCTGGAGTGCTCCAGCAACCGGTTTGAACCGGGCTATGCATGGAGCACCTTGTGTGCCCCAGGCAGTGTCTAGATGCATTCATTGAATGCAGCCCTCCTTGCCCCAATTCACAAAATCCCTGTCTGTGGAGGTGCTGGCACCTTCCTGGACAGGAAACATATTGTCCAGGCCGCATTTGCTGGAGTTTCCCCCAGCAACAGGAGGTCAGACTCGTGTCTGTGGCAGCAGCATCCATTTTGTGATGCTGAGGATCTGTTTAACTTTAACCGGGTAAAGCAGTAACATACATGTCTTTTCCCTCTAGAAGGGTGGAATGCTACCCCCGCCACCAGAGTTTGCAGGGGGGGCTAGTATTCCAAAGTGTTTGACACCTTACACAACATGTTTTGATAAAGCCAAACCAAAGTTAGCATCAACCGCAAGGTTTATAATGCACTTAAGAGTATATAGTATGTCTATATCATAGAACAGCTATAAGGAGATGGTTCCGAAAGCTGCAGAGGGGCTCAGCTCATGCTAGGGCACCCTCTCACAAGAAACCAAGCACTCTGCCTCCAGGATTGCCGAGGCCTACCCTAGGAGTGACTTATAGGTGTATATGTGTTTATATGTAAAGGTACATATAGGTATACTATATCTAAGTAAGGAGTGATTATACCACCTTACCCAGGCTGTGTGAACAGACCTGTGGTGTCAGTTTGGAAGGCAAACCAGGGGTGGCACAATACATGTTTCAGCTCCTGGTAGGCCTAGGGTGCACTTATGCCCTGGGTACCTATGGTACACTATACAGGGGTATACAATCTTCAATGGGTGGTGGATGTGCACTGCGTAGTTCAACAATGTGTTTTACTGGTTTACGTGCTCCTGGGTATCACTCCCTACTCAGGAGTGTTGTTTGATACTGAATGATAGGGCAGAACCGAAACTTTGGTCTGTCTCCCTGGGCACTGTATAGGCTGAATACTCAGTTCAAAAGTTTAATAATAAAGATGCCTTTGGTAATTTGTTCCAAACGTTTCTTTTATTTCATATTCTCAATTTTGGATGTTGAATTCACATCTCTTATCGTATGTCATGGTTTTGACTTAATTATATCTTGTTCATACATGCACAAAATTATCACTTTCCAAATGCATTTTGGCGCGGTTTGCGCCTTTTTCAAGGGATCAATCTGTGAAAACGAAAAATATGTTTTAATCCATTTAGCTATGCATTCTTTGCCACCTTTTATACATTTGTACATACTTCTCTTCTGTAATCCATAGTATAAATAAACATGTGAAACACCTAATCATATAGTCATAATCCTTTCTTCATTGTTGTTACATTCGTGAACTCGTGTTGGTAATAAATACGTGAAAGGGTGGCTATTTCGAAACATGAGTGTTGTCCTAATGGTGAAATTACTGAGTACCAAGTTATTAGAAAACTGAGGGCGATGTTAAAAGATGTGGAAATGCCTTGGTCGTGGGAGTTCCTGGCTGCGCGTTTAAATTAACTGTGCTACATTCGCCTTTATATGGCGTTCTAAACTGCATATTCTAAATCGTTCTCCAAAATAGCTACTAGAATGTTAATATTATTCTGCCGCATATGACATACTTCAATCCTGACAAGCAGTCAGACGAGGTGACTTATCAAACGCTGCACTTACCTTGATAGCGTGTTTCTCGTGTCTCCGTTACAATGCGTAGTGTCTGCTGGGATAGCTCTGGTCACGTTAGGAGGAGCTGGGATTAGGGGTGTTTAATGTGTTACGCTCTTGACTATTCTTAAAAAAAAACACGCCTCGTGAGAGAGGGGCGGCAAAAATGAAACTAAGGAGAATGGAATGGGTTTGAGTGTTCGTTCACGACGTAGCTAAATGTGAAAGTCCAAAGAGATTAGTCCTGCTAATGTGATGGTGCATGATGGGAGAGTATTGAGTAAGGAATCCATGTTCTACGCCTACGTGGTGTGGCTATGATCAGTAATATAAGTGGTAAAATAAATTCAAGATAATGGGTACCCATTAGGTATGATAAATACATTATAAATAACATATAAATTCAATCCTTTCGTTGGGCCCCTTTAGTTTCATGGTTTGCAAAAAATATATCCAATGATTTTCACGTTTCAATAAAGTTTTTCGATTGTCTGTTCCTTCTTGTTTTTCTACCATTTCTAAGATGCAGGCTCTTAACTGTTCAATTTGATGTTGTGCTTCAATGAAATGGGTCGCTATAGTTGACTTCATCATTTTTGTCCTTATGTTACTTTTATGTTCGTTGAGTCTAATTTTGAGTTTTCTTTCTGTTTGTCCCACATAGTTTTTCCCACATGGACAGGTTAATAGGTATATTATGTTTGTGGAATCACAGGTTCCATTTACCTTTAATTTGATTTCTTTACCCGTTATGGGATGCTGAGTGCTATCTCCTTTCTGGATGTTGTTACAATTGTGACAGTTTAAACATGGTTTTGTTCCTTTGTATCTGCTCATAATGATCGGTGCATGAGTTGGTTTCAATAACTGTCCAATGTTTTTAGATCTCGTGTATGTGAATAGTGGTTCTTTCGAAAACAGGTCTTTACAGTCTGGTTCCACTGCTAATAAAGACCAGTGTTTCTTTATGATGTTTTTAAAGCAATGGCTTTTGGTAGAAAATTTACTCACCCAAGTGATTCTTTGCTCTTCTGTTTTTTTTTGTGTTTTTAGGAGGTCTTCTCTGGATTTGTTGGCAATTCTGTCTTTGGCTTGTTGTAATACGCTGTCTGGGTATCCTCTGTCTTTAAAACTTTTGGTCATGATGTCAATCTGTGTGTCTACTTGTTCTGGTTCTGAGACAACTCTTTTTACCCTCATAAGTTGAGAATAAGGTAGATGTTTTTTGAGAGAAGGAGGGTGAAAACTTTCATATCTGAGAGTGTTGTTTCTGTCTGTTTTTTTTCTGAATAAGTTGGTTCTGAAACCTGTGGGAGTGTTGGTTATTTCCACGTCCAAAATATGTATGATTTCCTTATTGATTTCCCATGTAAATTGGATACTATTGTCAATGGAATTTAAATCTTGGATGTGTTTGTTCAATAATTCTTGAGGCCCTTCCTAAGAAATGAAAATGTCGTCGGTGAAACGTACATATAGTTTGATGAGTTGTTTCCATGGATTTTTTTGTAGAATGTTGGTTTCCTCGAAATTTTTCATGAAAATTTTAGCATAGGTGGGAGCTGCCGAATTTCCCATGGAAGTTCCACTTTTTTGCAGATACCATTTGTCTTGATAGCTAAAGTAGCTGTGCATAAGAGTGAATTCTAATAGTTCCATGAGGAATACTTTCATGTCCTGTTCATAGTTACTTTCTAGTAATTCTTTCTCTGCAGCATCAAGGCCTTGATCATGCGGTATCGAGGTGTATAGGGCTTTAACGTCAATGGTAGCCATTATTATTTGTTGATGTTCCTCGATGTTGACGTTGCATAGTTTGTTCAAAAAATGTGTGGTGTCTTTTATGTATGATTGTGCTGTGATTACACATGGTTAAAGGTATTTGTCAAGAAATTTACCAATTGGTTCGTGTATGCTGTTCCTGGTGGATACTATTGGTCTTGAGGGTGGTCGTTGTAGGTCCTTGTGCCTTTTGGGTACCATATAAAAACTCGGGCTTTTGGGGTGATCTTTTGTGAGATATTTCTTGACTTGTTCCTGTATGACACCGTTATCAACTGCTTTTTGTATGATTTGATGTAGAGTTTTTTGTATTTCTTGAGTTGGGTTGTTGTCCAGTCTCATGTATATATTCTCATCCTCCAAATGCTCTTTGACTTGAGATTCATAATATGTTCGATCCATTATGACTAGGGTGCCCCTTTGTCTGCTTTTTGACATATTATTTTGTTGTTCTCTTTAATGGCTTTAATAATAACATGTATTTTCTCCTTCATGTTTAATGGTCTTTTTTCGGGTGTCATATTTAGTTTCTGTATGTCTTGTTTACAAAGTTGTTTGAATAGATCTATTGTTTTGTGACTCACTGGGGCCATGTAGGTACTGGTGGTTTTTAGTCCTTTGAGTTGATCTTGTTCTTGTGGTCTTTTTTCTGTCACTATGTTTTCAAAGAAGTTTCTTAATCTGAGTTTTCTGGTTAGTTTAAATAAACTAATTTCTAATGCCAAAGTGTTGGTGTGGGAGGTAGGAACAAATGATGTGCCTTTTTGTAAGGTTTTAGATTGTATTTCTGTGAGGGGCCATTGAGATATATTTAGGACAAGATTGTTTTCCATTGTTTCTACGTTTTCTTGTCTTTCTTGGCGGTGACTGTCCTTGTTTGTGATAAGCCTTTTTCTTTTTCCTTTTCCCCTACGGGGTCTCCCCTTTCCCCTTGGCCTCTGTCTAAAAAAGACTGATCGGAAGATGTGGTAGCCGTAGTTTTTGGTATGTTGGGTTGACTAGTTCTTTGTGTACTTGATGTTTCACTACCTGTAGATGAAGTATCGGTTTGAGACATGTATGGTTTGTTTTGTCTTCTTTTGGCGTATACGTCCGCCCACGTGTATACTTCTTCTAGTTTGTAGTCTAAAGTATCACGTCTGTATTTTCTTAATTTTCTTTCGTTAACTTCTTGAGTGTGTTTCACCAATTGTTTGTTGATATCTTCCAAAATATTTGTGAGTTCTTCTGTTGATATTAGTTTGTTCAATTCTTCTTTGACATTATTAATGTCTGTGTTCAATTCCTCCAGTATTTTGGATAATTCTTCAATGATTAGAAGTATTAGGTCAAGACTACATTTATTTAATATAGCGTACCATTTTTCTGTAAATTGTTTAGTGTTTTTGCACAATGACGGTTGGAGGGAAATCCTGAGGCCTCTCGGAATTCTTTGTGATTTGTGAAATCTGATCATAGTGTTGGCATGCAGGCGTTGGTTTATTTGTTTTCTTGTCAAATACAGAAGTTGTTTTATGTGTTGTTCTTTAGTTTTGCTGGTGGCAAATTCTGCAGTATCTTTTTGTATTAATGAGTAAATGCGCGCACCTGCGTCTTCCGCAAATGCGAACGTTTCTGCTCTGATGTCGGTTAGTTGTGTGATTTCTTCGTATTGCATGATGAGTTTTATTCGCGTGCTACCATCCACGAGTAGGAGGGGTATACAAACAATGGAAAACAATCTTGTCCTAAATATATCTCAATGGCCCCTCACAGAAATACAATCTAAAACCTTACAAAAAGGCACATCATTTGTTCCTACCTCCCACACCAACACTTTGGAATTAGAAATTAGTTTATTTAAACTAACCAGAAAACTCAGATTAAGAAACTTCTTTGAAAACATAGTGACGGAAAAAAGACCACACGAACAAGATCAACTCAAAGGACTAAAAACCACCAGTACCTACATGGCCCCAGTGAGTCACAAAACGATAGATCTATTCGAACAACTTTGTAAACAAGACATACAGAAACTAAATATGACACCCAAAAAAAGACCATTAAACATGACGGAGAAACAACATGGTATTATCAAAGCCATTAAAGAGAACAACGAAATATTATGTCAAAAAGCAGACAAAGGGGGTGCCCTAGTCATAATGGATCAAACATATTATGAATCTCAAGTCAGAGAGCATTTGGAGGATGAGAATTTATACATGAGACTGGACAACAACCCAACTCAAGAAATGCAAAGAACTCTACATCAAATCATACAAAAAGCAGTTGATAACGGTGTCATACAGGAACAAGTCAAGGAATATCTCACAAAAGATCACCCCAAAAGCCCGAGTTTTTATATGATACCCAAAGTGCACAAGGACCTACAACGACCACCCTGTAGACCAATAGTATCCACCAGGAACAGCATACACGAACCAATTGGTAAATTTCTTGACCAATACCTTCAACCATGTGTAATCACAGCACAATCATACATAAAAGACACCACAAATTTTTTGAACAAACTATGCAACGTCAACATCGAGGAACATCAACAAATAATAATGGCTACCATTGACGTTAAAGCCCTATACACCTCGACACCGCATGATCAAGGCCTTGAAGCTGCAGAGAAAGAATTACTAGAAAGTAACTATGAACAGGACATGAAAGTATTCATCATGGAACTATTAGAATTCACTCTTATGCACATCTACTTTAGCTATCAAGACAAATGGTATCTATAAAAAAGTGGAACTTCCAAGGGAAATTCGGCAGCTCCCACCTATGCTAACATTTTCATGAAAAAATTCGAGGAAACTAACATTCTACAAAAAAATTCATGGAAACAACACTTCAAACTATATGTACGTTTCATCGACGAAATTTTCATTGCTTGGGAAGGGCCTCAAGAATTATTGAACAAACACATCCAAGATTTAAATTCCATTGACAATGGAATCCAATTTACATGGGAAATCAATAAGGAAATCATACATTTTTTGGACGTGGAAATAACCAACACTCCCACAGGTTTCGGAACCAATTTATTCAGAAAAAAAACAGACAGAAACAACACTCTCAGATATGAAAGTTTTCACCCTCATTCTCTCAAAAAACATCTACCTTATTCTCAACTTATGAGGGTAAAAAGAGTCGTCTCGAAACCAGAACAAGTAGACACACAGATTGACATCATGACCAAAAGGTTTAAAGACAGAGGATACCAAGACAGCGTATTACAACAAGCCAAAGACAGAATTGTCAACAAATCCAGAGAAGACCTCCTAAAAACACAAATAAAAGCAGAAGAGCAAAGAATCACTTGTGTGAGTAAATTTTCTACCAAAAGCCATTGCTTTAAAAACATCATAAAGAAACACTGGTCTTTATTAGCAGTGGAACCAGACTGTAAAGACCTGTTTTCGAAAGAACCACTATTCACATACACGAGATCTAAAAACATTGGACAGTTATTGAAACCAACTCATGCACCGATCATTATGAGCAGATACAAAGGAACAAAACCATGTTTAAACTGTCACAATTGTAACAACATCCAGAAAGGAGATAGCATTCAGCATCCCATAACGGGTAAAGAAATCAAATTAAAGGTAAATGGAACCTGTGATTCCACAAACATAATATACCTATTAACCTGTCCATGCGGGAAAAACTATGTGGGACAAACAGAAAGAAAACTCAAAATTAGACTCAACGAACATAAAAGTAACATGAGGACAAAAATGATGAAATCAACTATAGCGACCCATTTCATTGAAGCACAACATCAAATTGAACAGTTAAGAGCCTGCATCTTAGAAATGGTAGAAAAACAAGAAGGAACAGACAATCGAAAAACTTTATTGAAACGTGAAAATCATTGGATATATTTTTTGCAAACCATGAAACCAAAGGGGCTCAACGAAAGAATGGAATTTATGTGTTATTTATAATTTATTTATCATACCTAATGGGTACCCATTATCTTGAATGTATTTTGCCACTTATATTACTGATCATAGCCACACCACGTAGGCGTAGAACATGGATTCCTTACTCAATACTCTCCCATCATGCACCATCACATTAACAGGACTAATCTCTTTGGACTTTCACATTTAGCTACGTCGTGAACGAACACTCGAACCCATTCCATTCTCCTTTGTTTCATTTTTGCCGCCCCTCTCTCACGATGCGCGTTTTTCTTTAAGAATAGTCAAGAGCGTAACACATTAAACACCCCTAATCCCAGCTCCTCCTAACGTGACTAGAGCTATCCAAGCAGACACTACGCGTTGTAACGGAGACACGAGAAACACACTATCACGGTAAGCGCAGCGTTTGATAAGTCACCTCGTCTGACTGCTTGTCAGGATTGAAGTAGGTCATATGCGGCAGAATAATATTAACATTCTAGTAGCTATTTTGGAGAACGATTTAGAATATGCAGTTTAGAACGCCATATGAAGGCGAATGCAGCACAGTTAATTTAAACGCGCAGCCAGGAACTCCCACGACCAAGGCATTTCCACATCTTTTAACATCGCCCTCAGTTTTCTAATAACTTTGTACTCAGTAATTTCACCATTAGGACAACACTCATGTTTCGAAATAGCCACCCTTTCACGTATTTATTACCAACACGAGTTCACGAATGTAACAACAATGAAGAAAGGATTATGACTATATGATTAGGTGTTTCACATGTTTATTTATACTATGGATTACATAAGAGAGGTATGTACAAATGTATAAAAGGTGGCAAAGAATGCATAGCTAAATAGAGTTAAACATATTTTTCGTTTTCACAGATTGATCCCTTGAAAAAGGTGCAAACCGCGCCAAAATGCATTGGGAAAGTGATAATTTTGTGAATGTATGAACAAGATATAAATAAGTCAAAACCATGACATACGATAAGAGATGTGAATTCAACATCCAAAATTGAGAATATGAAATAAAAGAAACGTTTGGAACAAATTACCAAAGGCATCTTTATTATTAAACTTTTGAACTGAATATTCAGCCTATACAGTGCCCAGGGAGACAGACTAAAGTTTCGGTTCTGCCCTATCATTCAGTATCAAACAACATCAGAGCAGAAACGTTCGCATTTGCGGAAGACGCAGGTGCGCGCATTTACTCATTAATGCAAGAAGATACTGCAGAATTTGCCACCAGCAAAACTAAGGAACAACACATAAAACTACTTCTGTATTTGACAAGAAAACAAATAAACCAACGCCTGCATGCCAACACTATGATCAGATATCACAAATCGCAAAGAATTCCGAGAGGCCTCAGGATTTCCCTCCGACCGTCATTGTACAAAAACACTAAACAATTTACAGAAAAATGGTACGCTATATTGAATAAATATAGTCTTGACCTAATACTTCTAATCATTGAAGAATTATCCAAAATACTGGAGGAATTGAACACAGAAATTAATAATGTCAAAGAAGAATTGAACAAACTAATATCAACAGAAGAACTCACAAATATTTTGGAAGATATCAACAAACAATTGGTTAAACACACTCAAGAAGTTAACAAAAGAAAATTAAGAAAATACAGATGTGATACGTTAGACTACAAACTAGAAGAAGTATACACGTGGGCGGACGTATACGCCAAAAGAAGACAAAACAAACCATACATGTCTCAAACCGATACTTCATCTACATACAGGTAGTGAAACATCAAGTACACAAAGAACTAGTCAACCCAACATGCCAAAAACTACTGCAACGGCTCCACATCTTCCGATCAGTCTTTTTTAGACAGAGGCCAAGAGGAAAGGGGAGACCCCAGTCACCGCCAAGAAAGACAAGAAAAAGTAAAAACAATGGAAAAGAATCTTGTCCTAAATATATCTCAATGGCCCCTCACAGAAATACAATCTAAAACCTTACAAAAAGGCACATCATTTGTTCCTACCTCCCACTCCAACACTTTGGAATTAGAAATTAGTTTATTTAAACTAACCAGAAAACTCAGATTAAGAAACTTCTTTGAAAACATAGTGACGGAAAAAAGACCACACGAACAACATCAACTCAAAGGACTAAAAACCACCAGTACCTACATGGCCCCAGTGAGTCACAAAACGATAGATCTATTCGAACAACTTTGTAAACAAGACATATAGAAACTAAATATGACACCCAAAAAAAGACCATTAAACATGACGGAGAAACAACATGGTATTATCAAAGCCATTAAAGAGAACAACGAAATATTATGTCAAAAAGCAGACAAAGGGGGTGCCCTAGTCATAATGGATCGAACATATTATGAATCTCAAGTCAGAGAGCATTTGGAGGATGAGAATTTATACATGAGACTGGACAACAACCCAACTCAAGAAATGCAAAGAACTCTACATCAAATCATACAAAAAGCAGTTGATAACGGTGTCATACAGGAACAAGTCAAGGAATATCTCACAAAAGATCACCCCAAAAGCCCGAGTTTTTATATGATACCCAAAGTGCACAAGAACCTACAACGACCACCCTGTAGACCAATAGTATCCACCAGAAACAGCATACACGAACCAATTGGTAAATTTCTTGACCAATACCTTCAACCATGTGTAATCACAGCACAATCATACATAAAAGACACCACAAATTTTTTGAACAAACTATGCAACGTCAACATCGAGGAACATCAACAAATAATAATGGCTACCATTGACGTTAAAGCCCTATACACCTCGACACCGCATGATCAAGGCCTTGAAGCTGCAGAGAAAGAATTACTAGAAAGTAACTATGAACAGGACATGAAAGTATTCATCATGGAACTATTAGAATTCACTCTTATGCACATCTACTTTAGCTATCAAGACAAATGGTATCTACAAAAAAGTGGAACTTCCATGGGAAATTCGGCAGCTCCCACCTATGCTAACATTTTCATGAAAAATTTCGAGGAAACTAACATTCTACAAAAAAATTCATGGAAACAACACTTCAAACTATATGTACGTTTCATCGACGATATTTTCATTGCTTGGGAAGGGCCTCAAGAATTATTGAACAAACACATCCAAGATTTAAATTCCTTTGACAATGGAATCCAATTTACATGGGAAATCAATAAGGAAATCATACATTTTTTGGACGTGGAAATAACCAACACTCCCACAGGTTTCGGAACCAATTTATTCAGAAAAAAACCAGACAGAAACAACACTCTCAGATATGAAAGTTTTCACCCTCCTTCTCTCAAAAAACATCTACCTTATTCTCAACTTATGAGGGTAAAAAGAGTCGTCTCGGAACCAGAACAAGTAGACACACAGATTGACATCATGACCAAAAGGTTTAAAGACAGAGGATACCCAGACAGCGTATTACAACAAGCCAAAGACAGAATTGCCAACAAATCCAGAGAAGACCTCCTAAAAACACAAATAAAACCAGAAGAGCAAAGAATCACTTGTGTGAGTAAATTTTCTACCAAAAGCCATTGCTTTGAAAACATCATAAAGAAACACTGGTCTTTATTAGCAGTGGAACCAGACTGTAAAGACCTGTTTTCGAAAGAACCACTATTCACATACACGAGATCTAAAAACATTGGACAGTTATTGAAACCAACTCATGCACCGATCATTATGAGCAGATACAAAGGAACAAAACCATGTTTAAACTGTCACAATTGTAACAACATCCAGAAAGGAGATAGCATTCAGCATCCTATAACGGGTAAAGAAATCAAATTAAAGGTAAATGGAACCTGTGATTCCACAAACATAATATACCTATTAACCTGTCCATGCGGGAAAAACTATGTGGGACAAACAGAAAGAAAACTCAAAATTAGACTCAACGAACATAAAAGTAACATAAGGACAAAAATGATGAAGTCAACTATAGCGACCCATTTCATTGAAGCACAACATCAAATTGAACAGTTAAGAGCCTGCATCTTAGAAATGGTAGAAAAACAAGAAGGAACAGACAATCGAAAAACTTTATTGAAACGTGAAAATCATTGGATATATTTTTTGCAAACCATGAAACCAAAGGGGCTCAACGAAAGAATGGAATTTATGTGTTATTTATAATTTATTTATCATACCTAATGGGTACCCATTATCTTGAATGTATTTTGCCACTTATATTACTGATCATAGCCACACCACGTAGGCGTAGAACATGGATTCCTTACTCAATACTCTCCCATCATGCACCATCACATTAACAGGACTAATCTCTTTGGACTTTCACATTTAGCTACGTCGTGAACGAACACTCAAACCCATTCCATTCTCCTTTGTTTTATTTTTGCCGCCCCTCTCTCACGATGCGCGTTTTTCTTTAAGAATAGTCAAGAGCGTAACACATTAAACACCCCTAATCCCAGCTCCTCCTAACGTGACTAGAGCTATCCCAGCAGACACTACGCGTTGTAACGGAGACACGAGAAACACACTATCACGGTAAGCGCAGCGTTTGATAAGTCACCTCGTCTGACTGCTTGTCAGGATTGAAGTAGGTCATATGCGGCAGAATAATATTAACATTCTAGTAGCTATTTTGGAGAACGATTTAGAATATGCAGTTTAGAACGCCATATGAAGGCGAATGCAGCACAGTTAATTTAAACGCGCAGCCAGGAACTCCCACGACCAAGGCATTTCCACATCTTTTAACATCGCCCTCAGTTTTCTAATAACTTTGTACTCAGTAATTTCACCATTAGGACAACACTCATGTTTCGAAATAGCCACCCTTTCACGTATTTATTACCAACACGAGTTCACGAATGTAACAACAATGAAGAAAGGATTATGACTATATGATTAGGTGTTTCACATGTTTATTTATACTATGGATTACATAAGAGAGGTATGTACAAATGTATAAAAGGTGGCAAAGAATGCATAGCTAAATAGAGTTAAACATATTTTTCGTTTTCACAGATTGATCCCTTGAAAAAGGCGCAAACCGCGCCAAAATGCATTGGGAAAGTGATAATTTTGTGAATGTATGAACAAGATATAAATAAGTCAAAACCATGACATACGATAAGAGATGTGAATTCAACATCCAAAATTGAGAATATGAAATAAAAGAAACGTTTGGAACAAATTACCAAAGGCATCTTTATTATTAAACTTTTGAACTGAATATTCAGCCTATACAGTGCCCAGGGAGACAGACTAAAGTTTCGGTTCTGCCCTATCATTCAGTATCAAACAAGATCAGAGCAGAAACGTTCGCATTTGCGGAAGACGCAGGTGCGCGCATTTACTCATTAATGCAAGAAGATACTGCAGAATTTGCCACCAGCAAAACTAAAGAACAACACATAAAACAACTTCTGTACTTGACAAGAAAACAAATAAACCAACGCCTGCATGCCAACACTATGATCAGATATCACAAATCACAAAGAATTCCGAGAGGCCTCAGGATTTCCCTCCGACCGTCATTGCACAAAAACACTAAACAATTTACAGAAAAATGGTACGCTATATTAAATAAATGTAGTCTTGACCTAATACTTCTAATCATTGAAGAATTATCCAAAATACTGGAGGAATTGAACACAGAAATTAATAATGTCAAAGAAGAATTGAACAAACTAATATCAACAGAAGAACTCACAAATATTTTGGAAGATATCAACAAACAATTGGTTAAACACACTCAAGAAGTTAACAAAAGAAAATTAAGAAAATACAGATGTGATACGTTAGACTACAAACTAGAAGAAGTATACACGTGGGCGGACGTATACGCCAAAAGAAGACAAAACAAACCATACATGTCTCAAACCGATACTTCATCTACATACAGGTAGTGAAGCATCAAGTACACAAAGAACTAGTCAACCCAACATACCAAAAACTACTGCAACGGCTACCACATCTTCCGATCAGTCTTTTTTAGACAGAGGCCAAGAGGAAAGGGGAGACCCCAGTCACCGCCAAGAAAGACAAGAAAAAGTAAAAACAATGGAAAAGAATCTTGTCCTAAATATATCTCAATGGCCCCTCACAGAAATACAATCTAAAACCTTACAAAAAGGCACATCATTTGTTCCTACCTCCCACACCAACACTTTGGAATTAGAAATTAGTTTATTTAAACTAACCAGAAAACTCAGATTAAGAAACTTCTTTGAAAACATAGTGACGGAAAAAAGACCACACGAACAACATCAACTCAAAGGACTAAAAACCGCCAGTACCTATATGGCCCCAGTGAGTCACAAAACGATAGATCTATTCGAACAACTTTGTAAACAAGACATACAGAAACTAAATATGACACCCAAAAAAAGACCATTAAACATGACGGAGAAACAACATGGTATTATCAAAGCCATTAAAGAGAACAACGAAATATTATGTCAAAAAGCAGACAAAGGGGGTGCCCTAGTCATAATGGATCGAACATATTATGAATCTCAAGTCAGAGAGCATTTGGAGGATGAGAATTTATACATGAGACTGGACAACAACCCAACTCAAGAAATGCAAAGAACTCTACATCAAATCATACAAAAAGCAGTTGATAACGGTGTCATACAGGAACAAGTCAAGGAATATCTCACAAAAGATCACCCCAAAAGCCCGAGTTTTTATATGATACCCAAAGTGCACAAGAACCTACAACGACCACCCTGTAGACCAATAGTATCCACCAGGAACAGCATACACGAACCAATTGGTAAATTTCTTGACCAATACCTTCAACCATGTGTAATCACAGCACAATCATACATAAAAGACACCACAAATTTTTTGAACAAACTATGCAACGTCAACATCGAGGAACATCAACAAATAATAATGGCTACCATTGACGTTAAAGCCCTATACACCTCGACACCGCATGATCAAGGCCTTGAAGCTGCAGAGAAAGAATTACTAGAAAGTAACTATGAACAGGACATGAAAGTATTCATCATGGAACTATTAGAATTCACTCTTATGCACATCTACTTTAGCTATCAAGACAAATGGTATCTACAAAAAAGTGGAACTTCCATGGGAAATTCGGCAGGTCCCACCTATGCTAACATTTTCATGAAAAATTTCGAGGAAACTAACATTCTACAAAAAAATTCATGAAAACAATACTTCAAACTATATGTACGTTTCATCGACGACATTTTCATTGCTTGGGAAGGGCCTCAAGAATTATTGAACAAGCACATCCAAGATTTAAATTCCTTTGACAATGGAATCCAATTTACATGGGAAATCAATAAGGAAATCATACATTTTTTGGACGTGGAAATAACCAACACTCCCACAGGTTTCGGAACCAATTTATTCAGAAAAAAAACAGACAGAAACAACACTCTCAGATATGAAACTTTTCACCCTCCTTCTCTCAAAAAACATCTACCTTATTCTCAACTTATGAGGGTAAAAAGAGTCGTCTCGGAACCAGAACAAGTAGACACACAGATTGACATCATGACCAAAAGGTTTAAAGACAGAGGATACCCAGACAGCGTATTACAACAAGCCAAAGACAGAATTGCCAACAAATCCAGAGAAGACCTCCTAAAAACACAAATAAAACCAGAAGAGCAAAGAATCACTTGTGTGAGTAAATTTTCTACCAAAAGCCATTGCTTTGAAAACATCATAAAGAAACACTGGTCTTTATTAGCAGTGGAACCAGACTGTAAAGACCTGTTTTCGAAAGAACCACTATTCACATACACGAGATCTAAAAACATTGGACAGTTATTGAAACCAACTCATGCACCGATCATTATGAGCAGATACAAAGGAACAAAACCATGTTTAAACTGTCACAATTGTAACAACATCCAGAAAGGAGATAGCATTCAGCATCCTATAACGGGTAAAGAAATCAAATTAAAGGTAAATGGAACCTGTGATTCCACAAACATAATATACCTATTAACCTGTCCATGCGGGAAAAACTATGTGGGACAAACAGAAAGAAAACTCAAAATTAGACTCAACGAACATAAAAGTAACATAAGGACAAAAATGATGAAGTCAACTATAGCGACCCATTTCATTGAAGCACAACATCAAATTGAACAGTTAAGAGCCTGCATCTTAGAAATGGTAGAAAAACAAGAAGTAACAGACAATCGAAAAACTTTATTGAAACGTGAAAATCATTGGATATATTTTTTGCAAACCATGAAACCAAAGGGGCTCAACGAAAGAATGGAATTTATGTGTTATTTATAATTTATTTATCATACCTAATGGGTACCCATTATCTTGAATGTATTTTTCCACTTATATTACTGATCATAGCCACACCACGTAGGCGTAGAACATGGATTCCTTACTCAATACTCTCCCATCATGCACCATCACATTAACAGGACGAATCTCTTTGGACTTTCACATTTAGCTACGTCGTGAACGAACACTCGAACCCATTCCATTCTCCTTTGTTTCATTTTTGCCGCCCCTCTCTCACGATGCGCGTTTTTCTTTAAGAATAGTCAAGAGCGTAACATATTAAACACCCCTAATCCCAGCTCCTCCTAACGTGACTAGAGCTATCCCAGCAGACACTACGCGTTGTAACGGAGACACGAGAAACACACTATCACGGTAAGCGCAGCGTTTGATAAGTCACCTCGTCTGACTGCTTGTCAGGATAGAAGTAGGTCATATGCGGCAGAATAATATTAACATTCTAGTAGCTATTTTGGAGAACGATTTAGAATATGCAGTTTAGAATGCCATATGAAGGCGAATGTAGCACAGTTAAATTAAACGCGCAGTCAGGAACTCCCACGACCAAGGCATTTCCACATCTTTTAACATTGCCCTCAGTTTTCTAATAACTTTGTACTCAGTAATTTCACCATTAGGACAACACTCATGTTTCGAAATAGCCACCCTTTCACGTATTTATTACCAACACGAGTTCACGAATGTAACAACAATGAAGAAAGGATTATGACTATATGATTAGGTGTTTCACATGTTTATTTATACTATGGATTACATAAGAGAGGTATGTACAAATGTATAAAAGGTGGCAAAGAATGCATAGATAAATGGAGTTAAACATATTTTTCGTTTTCACAGATTGATCCCTTCTAAAAGGCGCAAACCGCGCCAAAATGCATTGGGAAAGTGATAATTTTGTGAATGTATGAACAAGATATAAATAAGTCAAAACCATGACATACGATAAGAGATGTGAATTCAACTTCCAAAATTGAGAATATGAAATAAAAGAAACGTTTGGAACAAATTACCAAAGGCATCTTTATTATTAAACTTTTTAACTGAGTATTCAGCCTATACAGTGCCCAGGGAGACAGACTAAAGTTTCGGTTCTGCCCTATCATTCAGTATCAAACAACATCAGAGCAGAAAAGTTCGCATTTGCGGAAGACGCAGGTGCGCGCATTTACTCATTAATGCAAGAAGATACTGCAGAATTTGCCACCAGCAAAACTAAAGAACAACACATAAAACAACTTCTGTATTTGACAAGAAAACAAATAAACCAACGCCTGCATGCCAACACTATGATCAGATATCACAAATCACAAAGAATTCCGAGAGGCCTCAGGATTTCCCTCCGACCGTCATTGTACAAAAACACTAAACAATTTACAGAAAAATGGTACGCTATATTAAATAAATGTAGTCTTGACCTAATACTTCTAATCATTGAAGAATTATCCAAAATACTGGAGGAATTGAACACAGAAATTAATAATGTCAAAGAAGAATTGAACAAACTAATATCAACAGAAGAACTCACAAATATTTTGGAAGATATCAACAAACAATTGGTTAAACACACTCAAGAAGTTAACAAAAGAAAATTAAGAAAATACAGATGTGATACGTTAGACTACAAACTAGAAGAAGTATACACGTGGGTGGACGTATACGCCAAAAGAAGACAAAACAAACCATACATGTCTCAAACCGATACTTCATCTACATACAGGTAGTGAAACATCAAGTACACAAAGAACTAGTCAACCCAACATACCAAAAACTACTGCAACGGCTACCACATCTTCCGATCAGTCTTTTTTAGACAGAGGCCAAGAGGAAAGGGGAGACCCCAGTCACCGCCAAGAAAGACAAGAAAAAGTAAAAACAATGGAAAAGAATCTTGTCCTAAATATATCTCAATGGCCCCTCACAGAAATACAATCTAAAACCTTACAAAAAGGCACATCATTTATTCCTACCTCCCACACCAACACTTTGGAATTAGAAATTAGTTTATTTAAACTAACCAGAAAACTCAGATTAAGAAACTTCTTTGAAAACATAGTGACGGAAAAAAGACCACACGAACAACATCAACTCAAAGGACTAAAAACCACCAGTACCTACATGGCCCCAGTGAGTCACAAAACGATAGATCTATTCGAACAACTTTGTAAACAAGACATACAGAAACTAAATATGACACCCAAAAAAAGACCATTCAACATGACGGAGAAACAACAGGGTATTATCAAAGCCATTAAAGAGAACAACGAAATATTATGTCAAAAAGCAGACAAAGGGGGTGCCCTAGTCATAATGGATCGAACATATTATGAATCTCAAGTCAGAGAGCATTTGGAGGATGAGAATTCATACATGAGACTGGACAACAACCCAACTCAAGAAATGCAAACAACTCTACATCAAATCATACAAAAAGCAGTTGATAACGGTGTCATACAGGAACAAGTCAAGGAATATCTCACAAAAGATCACCCCAAAAGCCCGAGTTTTTATATGATACCCAAAGTGCACAAGAACCTACAACGACCACCCTGTAGACCAATAGTATCCACCAGGAACAGCATACACGAACCAATTGGTAAATTTCTTGACCAATACCTTCAACCATGTGTAATCACAGCACAATCATACATAAAAGACACCACAATTTTTTTGAACAAACTATGCAACGTCAACATCGAGGAACATCAACAAATAATAATGGCTACCATTGACGTTAAAGCCCTATACACCTCGACACCGCATGATCAAGGCCTTGAAGCTGCAGAGAAAGAATTACTAGAAAGTAACTATGAACAGGACATGAAAGTATTCATCATGGAACTATTAGAATTCACTCTTATGCACATCTACTTTAGCTATCAAGACAAATGGTATCTACAAAAAAGTGGAACTTCCATGGGAAATTCGGCAGCTCCCACCTATGCTAACATTTTAATGAAAAATTTCGAGGAAACTAACATTCTACAAAATAATTCATGGAAACAACACTTCAAACTATATGTACGTTTCATCGACGACATTTTCATTGTTTGGGAAGGGCCTCAAGAATTATTGAACAAACACATCCAAGATTTAAATTCCTTTGACAATGGAATCCAATTTACATGGGAAATCAATAAGGAAATCATACATTTTTTGGACGTGGAAATAACCAACACTCCCACAGGTTTCGGAACCAATTTATTCAGAAAAAAAACAGACAGAAACAACACTCTCAGATATGAAAGTTTTCACCCTCCTTCTCTCAAAAAACATCTACCTTATTCTCAACTTATGAGGGTAAAAAGAGTCGTCTCGGAACCAGAACAAGTAGACACACAGATTGACATCATGACCAAAAGGTTTAAAGACAGAGGATACCCAGACAGCGTATTACAACAAGCCAAAGACAGAATTGCCAACAAATCCAGAGAAGACCTCCTAAAAACACAAATAAAACCAGAAGAGCAAAGAATCACTTGTGTGAGTAAATTTTCTACCAAAAGCCATTGCTTTGAAAACATCATAAAGAAACACTGGTCTTTATTAGCAGTGGAACCAGACTGTAAAGACCTGTTTTCGAAAGAACCACTATTCACATACACGAGATCTAAAAACATTGGACAGTTATTGAAACCAACTCATGCACCGATCATTATGAGCAGATACAAAGGAACAAAACCATGTTTAAACTGTCACAATTGTAACAACATCCAGAAAGGAAATAGCATTCAGCATCCTATAACGGGTAAAGAAATCAAATTAAAGGTAAATGGAACCTGTGATTCCACAAACATAATATACCTATTAACCTGTCCATGCTGGAAAAACTATGTGGGACAAACAGAAAGAAAACTCAAAATTAGACTCAACAAACATAAAAGTAACATAAGGACAAAAATGATGAAGTCAACTATAGCGACCCATTTCATTGAAGCACAACATCAAATTGAACAGTTAAGAGCCTGCATCTTAGAAATGGTAGAAAAACAAGAAGGAACAGACAATCGAAAAACTTTATTGAAACGTGAAAATCATTGGATATATTTTTTGCAAACCATGAAACCAAAGGGGCTCAACGAAAGAATGGAATTTATGTGTTATTTATAATTTATTTATCATACCTAATGGGTACCCATTATCTTGAATGTATTTTTCCACTTATATTACTGATCAGAGCCACACCACGTAGGCGTAGAACATGGATTCCTTACTCAATACTCTCCCATCATGCACCATCACATTAACAGGACTAATCTCTTTGGACTTTCACATTTAGCTACGTCGTGAACGAACACTCGAACCCATTCCATTCTCCTTTGTTTCATTTTTGCCGCCCCTCTCTCACGATGCGGGTTTTTCTTTAAGAATAGTCAAGAGCGTAACACATTAAACACCCCTAATCCCAGCTCCTCCTAACGTGACTAGAGCTATCCCAGCAGACACTACGCGTTGTAACGGAGACACGAGAAACACACTATCACGGTAAGCGCAGCGTTTGATAAGTCACCTCGTCTGACTGCTTGTCAGGATTGAAGTAGGTCATATGCGGCAGAATAATATTAACATTCTAGTAGCTATTTTGGAGAACGATTTAGAATATGCAGTTTAGAATGCCATATGAAGGCGAATGTAGCACAGTTAAATTAAACGCGCAGTCAGAAACTCCCACGACCAAGGCATTTCCACATCTTTTAACATTGCCCTCAGTTTTCTAATAACTTTGTACTCAGTAATTTCACCATTAGGACAACACTCATGTTTCGAAATAGCCACCCTTTCACGTATTTATTACCAACACGAGTTCACGAATGTAACAACAATGAAGAAAGGATTATGACTATATGATTAGGTGTTTCACATGTTTATTCATACTATGGATTACATAAGAGAGGTATGTACAAATGTATAAAAGGTGGCAAAGAATGCATAGCTAAATGGAGTTAAACATATTTTTCGTTTTCACAGATTGATCCCTTGAAAAAGGCGCAAACCGCGCCAAAATGCATTGGGAAAGTGATAATTTTGTGAATGTATGAACAAGATATAAATAAGTCAAAACCATGACATACGATAAGAGATTGAATTCAACATCCAAAATTGAGAATATGAAATAAAAGAAACGTTTGGAACAAATTACCAAAGGCATCTTTATTATTAAACTTTTTAACTGAGTATTCAGCCTATACAGTGCCCAGGGAGACAGACTAAAGTTTCGGTTCTGCCCTATCATTCAGTATCAAACAACATCAGAGCAGAAAAGTTCGCATTTGCGGAAGACGCAGGTGCGCGCATTTACTCATTAATGCAAGAAGATACTGCAGAATTTGCCACCAGCAAAACTAAAGAACAACACATTAAACAACTTCTGTATTTGACAAGAAAACAAATAAACCAACGCCTGCATGCCAACACTATGATCAGATATCACAAATCACAAAGAATTCCGAGAGGCCTCAGGATTTCCCTCCGACCGTCATTGTACAAAAACACTAAACAATTTACAGAAAAATGGTACGCTATATTAAATAAATGTAGTCTTGACCTAATACTTCTAATCATTGAAGAATTATCCAAAATACTGGAGGAATTGAACACAGAAATTAATAATGTCAAAGAAGAATTGAACAAACTAATATCAACAGAAGAACTCACAAATATTTTGGAAGATATCAACAAACAATTGGTTAAACACACTCAAGAAGTTAACAAAAGAAAATTAAGAAAATACAGATGTGATACGTTAGATATTTTGGAAGATATCAACAAACAATTGGTTAAACACACTCAAGAAGTTAACAAAAGAAAATTAAGAAAATACAGATGTGATACGTTAGACTACAAACTAGAAGAAGTATACACGTGGGCGGACGTATACGCCAAAAGAAGACAAAACAAACCATACATGTCTCAAACCGATACTTCATCTACATACAGGTAGTGAAACATCAAGTACACAAAGAACTAGTCAACCCAACATACCAAAAACTACTGCAACGGCTACCACATCTTCCGATCAGTCTTTTTTAGACAGAGGCCAAGAGGAAAGGGGAGACCCCAGTCACCGCCAAGAAAGACAAGAAAAAGTAAAAACAATGGAAAAGAATCTTGTCCTAAATATATCTCAATGGCCCCTCACAGAAATACAATCTAAAACCTTACAAAAAGGCACATCATTTGTTCCTACCTCCCACACCAACACTTTGGAATTCGAAATTAGTTTATTTAAACTAACCAGAAAACTCAGATTAAGAAACTTCTTTGAAAACATAGTGACGGAAAAAAGACCACACGAACAAGATCAACTCAAAGGACTAAAAACCACCAGTACCTACATGGCCCCAGTGAGTCACAAAACGATAGATCTATTCGAACAACTTTGTAAACAAGACATACAGAAACTAAATATGACACCCAAAAAAAGACCATTAAACATGACGGAGAAACAACATGGTATTATCAAAGCCATTAAAGAGAACAACGAAATATTATGTCAAAAAGCAGACAAAGGGGGTGCCCTAGTCATAATGGATCGAACATGTTATGAATCTCAAGTCAGAGAGCATTTGGAGGATGAGAATTTATACATGAGACTGGACAACAACCCAACTCAAGAAATGCAAAGAACTCTACATCAAATCATACAAAAAGCAGTTGATAACGGTGTCATACAGGAACAAGTCAAGGAATATCTCACAAAAGATCACCCCAAAAACCTGAGTTTTTATATATACCCAAAGTGCACAAGGACCTACAACGACCACCCTGTAGACCAATAGTATCCACCAGGAACAGCATACACGAACCAATTGGTAAATTTCTTGACCAATACCTTCAACCATGTGTAATCACAGCACAATCATACATAAAAGACACCACAAATTTTTTGAACAAACTATACAACGTCAACATCGAGGAACATCAACAAATAATAATGGCTACCATTGACGTTAAAGCCCTATACACCTTGACACCGCATGATCAAGGCCTTGAAGCTGCAGAGAAAGAATTACTAGAAAGTAACTATGAACAGGACATGAATGTATTCATCATGGAACTATTAGAATTCACTCTTATGCACATCTACTTTAGCTATCAAGACAAATGGTATCTACAAAAAAGTGGAACTTCCATGGGAAATTCGGCAGCTCCCACCTATGCTAACATTTTCATGAAAAATTTCGAGGAAACTAACATTCTACAAAAAAATTCATGGAAACAACACTTCAAACTATATGTACGTTTCATCGACGACATTTTCATTGCTTGGGAAGGGCCTCAAGAATTATTGAACAAACACATCCAAGATTTAAATTCCATTGACAATGGAATCCAATTTACATGGGAAATCAATAAGGAAATCATACATTTTTTGGACGTGGAAATAACCAACACTCCCACAGGTTTCGGAACCAATTTATTCAGAAAAAAACAGACAGAAACAACACTCTCAGATATGAAAGTTTTCACCCTCCTTCTCTCAAAAAACATCTTCCTTATTCTCAACTTATGAGGGTAAAAAGAGTCGTCTCGGAACCAGAACAAGTAGACACACAGATTGACATCATGACCAAAAGGTTTAAAGACAGAGGATACCCAGACAGCGTATTACAACAAGCCAAAGACAGAATTGCCAACAAATCCAGAGAAGACCTCCTAAAAACACAAATAAAACCAGAAGAGCAAAGAATCACTTGTGTGAGTAAATTTTCTACCAAAAGCCATTGCTTTAAAAACATCATAAAGAAACACTGGTCTTTATTAGCAGTGGAACCAGACTGTAAAGACCTGTTTTCGAAAGAACCACTATTCACATACACAAGATCTAAAAACATTGGACAGTTATTGAAACCAACTCATGCACCGATCATTATGAGCAGATACAAAGGAACAAAACCATGTTTAAACTGTCACAATTGTAACAACATCCAGAAAGGAGATAGCATTCAGCATCCCATAACGGGTAAAGAAATCAAATTAAAGGTAAATGGAACCTGTGATTCCACAAACATAATATACCTATTAACCTGTCCATGCGGGAAAAACTATGTGGGACAAACAGAAAGAAAACTCAAAATTAGACTCAACGAACATAAAAGTAACATAAGGACAAAAATGATGAAGTCAACTATAGCGACCCATTTCATTGAAGCACAACATCAAATTGAACAGTTAAGAGCCTGCATCTTAGAAATGGTAGAAAAACAAGAAGGAACAGACAATCGAAAAACTTTATTGAAACGTGAAAATCATTGGATATATTTTTTGCAAACCATGAAACCAAAGGGGCTCAACGAAAGAATGGAATTTATGTGTTATTTATAATTTATTTATCATACCTAATGGGTACCCATTATCTTGAATGTATTTTACCACTTATATTACTGATCATAGCCACACCACGTAGGCGTAGAACATGGATTCCTTACTCAATACTCTCCCATCATGCACCATCACATTAACAGGACTAATCTCTATGGACTGTCACATTTAGCTACGTCGTGAACGAACACTCGAACCCATTCCATTCTCCTTAGTTTCATTTTTGCCGCCCCTCTCTCACGATGCGCGTTTTTCTTTAAGAATAGTCAAGAGCGTAACACATTAAACACCCCTAATCCCAGCTCCTCCTAACGTGACTAGAGCTATCCCAGCAGACACTACGCGTTGTAACGGAGACACGAGAAACACACTATCACGGTAAGCGCAGCGTTTGATAAGTCACCTCGTCTGACTGCTTGTCAGGATTGAAGTAGGTCATATGCGGCAGAATAATATTAACATTCTAGTAGGCATTTTGGAGAACGATTTAGAATATGCAGTTTAGAACGCCATATGAAGGCGAATGCAGCACAGTTAATTTAAACGCGCAGCCAGGAACTCCCACGACCAAGGTATATCCACATCTTTTAACATCGCCCTCAGTTTTCTAATAACTTTGTACTCAGTAATTTCACCATTAGGACAACACTCATGTTTCGAAATAGCCACCCTTTCACGTATTTATTACCAACACGAGTTCACGAATGTAACAACAATGAAGAAAGGATTATGACTATATGATTAGGTGTTTCACATGTTTATTTATACTATGGATTACATAAGAGAGGTATGTACAAATGTATAAAAGGTGGCAAAGAATGCATAGCTTAATGGAGTTAAACATATTTTTCGTTTTCACAGATTGATCCCTTGAAAAAGGCGCAAACCGCGCCGAAATGCATTGGGAAAGTGATAATTTTGTGAATGTATGAACAAGATATAAATAAGTCAAAACCATGACATACAATAAGAGATGTGAATTCAACATCCAAAATTGAGAATATGAAATAAAAGAAACGTTTGGAACAAATTACCAAAGGCATCTTTATTATTAAACTTTTGAACTGAGTATTCAGCCAATACAGTGCCCAGGGAGACATACACTATACAGGGGCTCACACGGGTGACCTAATAACCAATCTGGTATGCACCTAAAGTGCATGGTATCAATTTAGAGAGAGAACGGCTGGGCTGTGGGTCTGATTAGCAGGCCCACAGCCACATTAAAGTTGAAAAACCAGAGAATCACAGCAAAAAGTGGGGGTGACCATAAGAAGCAGACCCTACTATCCTACACAACCCCCCCCCCCAAACACAGGGACATTAAACTAACCTTGACCAGTTGAGTCTTCATGTTCTAAGTGGAAATATCTGGAGAGTCCATCTGCATTGGCATGGTCAGCCCCATGTCTATGTTCCACAGTGACGTCCCTCCCCTGTAGGGATATGGACCACCTAAGCAGTTTGAGATTTTCACCCTTCATCTCATTTAGCCACAAGAGGGGCTTATGGTCTGTCTGATTCTTGAAGTGAGTACCAAACAAGTATGGCCTCAGCTTCTTCAGGGCCCAAACCACAGCAAAGGCCTCCCTCTCAATAGCTAACCAACTTTTCTCTATAGGGGTCAGCTAATAAAAGCTACTGGCTGGTCTTGACCATCATTATTCAGTTGTGAAAGCACAGCACCTACCCCCAAATCAGAAGCATCTGTTTGACCAATGAATTCTTTGGAGTAGTCTGGACTTTGCAGAATAGGAGCAGTGCACATGGCCTGCTTCAGGTCACCAAATGTCTTTTGACAGCTTACTGTCCACTGAACTTTCTTCTGCATTTTCTTGGAAGTTAAGTCATTCTGGGGTGTCACTATGGAACCATACCCCTTGAAAAAATTCCTGTAGTACCCAGTCAGGCCCAAGAAAGCTCTGACCTGAGTCTGGGTGGTTGGAGCAGTCCAGTCTATTATGGTCTGGATCTTGCTCTGCAATGGTTGTACCTGGCCTCCATCTACAAGGTGGCCAGGGTATACAACCTGACTCTGCCCTACCTGGCACTTGGTAGCCTTGATAGTTAGGCCTGCCTTTTGCAGGGATTCCAAAACATTCTTTAGGTGGATCAGATGATCTTCCCAAGTGGAGCTAAAGACAGCAATATCATCTAGATAAGCTGCACAGTAGTCATCCAGACCTGAGAAGACTTGGTTCACCAACCTTTGTAATGTGGTAGGTGCATTCTTCAAACCAAATGGTATCAACACAAATTGATAATGCCCACCAGGGGTTGAAAATGCTGTCTTTGCATCATCAGCTAGTCTGATCTGCCAGTAACCAGCTGTCAAGTCAAATGTACTCAAAAACTTGGCAGATGCCAATCGGTCAATGAGTTTATTTGCCCTTGGTATTGGATGGGCATCTGTCCTAGTGACAGCATTGAGGCCTCTGTAATCCACGCAAAACCTCATCTCTCTCTTACCATCTTGGGTGTGAGGTTTAGGCACCAGGACTACTGGACTGGCCCAAGGGCTCTCTGAGGGTTTAATGACTCCCAAATCCAACATCTTTTGGACCTCTGTCCTGATACAGTCCCTGACATGATCAGGTTGCCTGTGGATTTTACTCTTAACAGGCAGACTGTCCCCAGTGTCCACTTCATGAGTGCACCAGGTAGTCTGACTTGGAGTCAGAGAAAACATATGTCTGTAGGCCTGCAGAAATTGTCTGCAGTCTTTCTGCTGTTGGTCAGTGAGGCTGCCTGCCAAGGCTACACCATCAACTGAACAATCATCAGGGTTCTGAGAGAGCAGGTCTGGGAGAGGGTCACTCTCCTCCTCCTGTCCCTCATCTGTAGCCATGAGCAAGCCCATGTCTGCCCTGTCAACATATGGTTTTAATCTGTTGACATGAAGCACCCTATGGGGGCTTCTGGGAGTTCTAAGGTCAACCAAATAGGTGACTTCTCCCTTCTGCTCAACAATAGTGTGGGGTTCACTCCACTTGTCTTGGAGAGCTGCTGGGGTCACAGGCTCCAACACCCATACTTTCTATCCTGGCTTGTAAACAGTCAGCACAGCCTTTTGGTCATGCCAGGCCTTTTGCAATTCCTAACTAGCCTCAAGTTTTTTAGATGCCTTTTTCATGTACTCGCCCATCCTGGAGCGGAGACCAAGTACATAATCCACAATGTCCTGTTTGAGAGGTTTGAGAGGTAACTCCCATCCCTCCTTCACCAGACACAAGGGTCCTCTTACAGGATGCCCAAACAGAAGTTCAAAAGGGCTGTAGCCAACCCCCTTCGTGGGACCTCTCTGTAAGCAAACAAAAGGCAGGGCAGCAGGATGTCCCATCTTTGCCTAAGCTTTTCAGGTAAACCCTTAATCATGCCCTTTAAGGTCTTGTTGAATCTCTCAACCAGACCATTGCACTGTGGATGATAGGGTGTGGTGAACTTGTAGTTCACCCCACACTCCTTCCACATAGCAGTCAAATATCCAGACATAAAGTTTGTACCTCTGTCTGAGACAACCTCCTTCGGAAAACCCACTCTCGAGAAAACTCCCAGGAGGGCTCTTGCCACAACAGGTGCTGTTGTGGTCCTTAAGGGAATAGCTTCTGGGTATCTGGTGGCATGATCCACTACCACCAGAATAAACCTGTGCCCAGAGGCTGTTTGGGGATCCATTTGTCCAACAATGTCAATCCCTACACATTCAAAGGGAACCACCACCACAGGTAGTGGTATTAGGGGGGCCTTTGTGGTGCCACCTGATTTGCCACTGGCTTGGCAGGAGACACAGGAGCGACAAAACTCCTTGGTATCCTCTGAGATATGAGGCCAGTCAAAGTGAGGAACAAGCCTGTCCCAAATCTTGTTCTGGCCAAGATGTCCTGCAAGGGGAATATCATGGTCTAGTGTGAGAAGGAAGCCCCTGAATGCCAAAGGCATGACCAACCTCCTGGAAGCTCCCGGCTTGTGGTCTCTAGCCTCTGAATACAGGAGCCCATCATCCCAATATACTTTGTGGGTCCCACTAGCATTCCCAGCAGCCTCAGCAGCAGCTTGCTGTCTGAGGGGTTCAAGAGAAGGGCAGTCTAACTGTGCCTGCCTCAGATCTGCCCTGGAGGGTCCCCCTGTCCCAAGAAACTTAACCTGATCAGGCTCAAGCTCTTCTAGGACAGTTTCCTCATGGGTATCACAATCAGCTTCCTGTGAAGGCTGATCCTCTTCCTGAGGCAAGGGGGAAGGCACTGCCTTAACCCTACTGCTCCTCCTCCTGGTAGGCAACTGGTCCATTGTTCCAGAATCCAGTGCCAGTTCAGTGTTGCTATGTCTGACCTGTGACCTAGTCACAGCAAGGACATGTGCTGATATTCCTAACATCTCTGCATGGGTCCTATACTCCACTTCAGCCCAGACTGAAGTCTCCTGGTCATTGCCAAGCAAGCATTCTACAGGGAGGTCTGAGCTAACCACAACTTTTTTGAGGCCAGTTACTCCTCCAGAGGAAAAATTAACAATTGCCATACTTTGAGTGGTAGTGACATTGCCAGCATTGGTCACTAGGTAATTGGAAAAACAACTGTTAAAGGAGGGTCTAGGGGACTAGATTTACCGACCTGTCAAGCTCATACCCCTTATGAACTATGCTACAACAACAAAAAAGCTTGAAGGTCTGGAAGGTTGAGCAAAAGAAGTGGCCACAAAGAAGTGTCACACACCACAATCACAACTAACGGTGAAAGACCATCAGATGTAAAGAAGTCCTATCAGCCCACCCATGTGGCGGAACATCGTCATCTAGGACCTTATCAGCAGGTTCTTGTGTGGCCAAGCCCAAAGATAATGGCTTGGTACCAGTAGATCCTGATTTTGAAAAAAGATGTGTCCTCACCGAAAGTGGTGCTGATAGGGTGCAGTGCTCAAAAAGATACGTGATGGTGATTAAAATGACGGTCAAAGTAAAAAAATATGTTTATTGGTATCTACCAAGACGTCAAATATAAAAACAGTGTGATGACAGTGTGAGAATATCACTGTACAGTAAGCTTGTGAAATTTAGGCCAACATGTTTCTGCCGTTATGGTATCAGTTTACCGGCATTCTTTAGGGCCAGGCTGAATTTTTAGCTACTGCAACATCCACCATAGTTAGTGTGAAAAAATGATAATTTAATCAAGAAAACATAATGATTACAGAAATGGAATGGTGAGGCCAAATAGACCACCCTACCGTATCCTTGTAAGTAACTGGGTAACGAGGAGTCCTTTCCTGTAGAAATCAGAAAGACATTTTTATGTCAACAATGAAGCAACGTGGATTTGAATAAATGTGATGTGAACTCAAATTGTGGCATATCCATTCACTCAGTGGGCCAGTCAATTTCATGACGGCCGAATTGTATCCTGTGCATTATAAATAGTCACATACAGTTAATCTGTGTACAATATGAAAATAAATCTGACATGCACTTACCCAGCTTTGTGTGGGAAGTAAGCCTCACCTCACCCGGCAACGGCTCGGATACTGAGGCCCCGCTCTATTGGACATATGGCGAAGGACAATTTCAGGGCATGATGACTGTCACTATCTCAATATGTGCTAAGATTAAAATACATAAAAACTTGGTTGTTCAAGATAGCCCGTGAGGTCAAGAAACACGATGCGCTGCACTGAGAGGGCTGCATCCCATTAGAGATTTATTGTTAAATCATAATCCCCAGTTTAAAGAATTAAAAATTAGGAATTATGAAAACAACTTTGGAGCCTGTGTATCGAAATCAGCATTTGTATTTTCAGTGTTGTTGTCTAAAGTTGATTATCAGGTCCCAAAACCGCGCCTAGTTTAAATAGTTAAGCATAACATGAGAAGTGTTACAAAGAAAGACTAGGGCGGCTAGCGGGTAAAAATCACGAGCGGGTTCCCAGCGTCCTTACCTGTCCGTCGGTACCTCCAGGAGTGTTCCTGAACCGAAGGGGAGGTGCCGACGGGCGGAAGGAAACGCGTATTTATACCCCCGTTGATTGAAGTGTTACTAGCAGATACTGAACACCTGTGGAAGACGTCCGTACCTCGTCCGGGACGTCCAATCAAAACACGGCACAGAACGGCTCAGATCTGGGCATGCGCGCCTGTCTAACCGCTCCGCTATGCCGCGGGCAGCTGTCACTCCATCGCGCATGCGCCGACTCATGTGGTGCCGTGTCTGGAATGCTACCTCGGTCGGGTAGTAACGACTATCGCGGGAATTACACCTTTCTTGCTAAATGCTTAGGTATATGTGCTTCGCGCATGTGCAGCTAGAAAAATACTACCATGGAACGCTGCTTCCGTGTATAATAGTATAATCTTGTCATAGGTGTTATCACGCATTGGGTGTATTGTGAATAACAAAGTGGATCTTTACATAAAGTAAGAAACCTGCCAACACTGCAATTAGCGTCCCCTCTTCACGTACCCGAAGTTAGGAGATTTTTTAAAGGTAGTTGTAAAATGAAATACAGAGAGGGCGCATATCATATGCTGAATTTCAACACAATTGTAATGGCCCTCAGTGGTGTACACTGGTCATGGGACAAGGAACCTCCCTGTTTCGAAGGTGATTAAAGTCCCGGTGTAACGCGGCCCGCTTAATACAGTATGGAAAAACACGTGTCTATATGGTAAAACACGTGTCATAAACTGGAAAATACTAGTGGGTGAGCTATATCTGATTCTGAGGGTGGAGTATAAGCTATCAGATAGATACCCAAGGTATATTGTCATTCAGCCCCCGAACATCCGTCCTGAGTTTGAATATCCAACGTTGTTCCCTGACGAACAAAAAGCGTGACACATCAGTTACGTGCGGGGGAATGAACGGTTGTTCCAGCACTACCCACTTGAGTTCGTCTGCTTTATGTTTAAGTTCCAAAAAGTGATTCGTTAAGCGAGTTGATTGTTTATTGCACCGAATGGTGCTTTTATGCTCGCTTATGCGGAGCTTGATCTTCCTGGTAGTATGGCTGATGTACACAAGCTTGCACGGGCATGTGATCATATAGATCAGTTTTTCTGAGTTGCAATTTGTGTGGGTATTCAAGCGCCATGGTCTGTTAGTCCCTATATCTATTTTCAGGGTTTTACATGTCTGTGGACAGACGGCTCACCCTCCACACGGATAATGACCGCGTACCGGTTCTGTATTCCAAAGAGTGTTAGTCTTTTTGATGGTATCTTGGTCTGGTCTGGACAAGATTGTCTCTGATACTAGGGCCTCTTTTAAAGGCAAACAAGGGACGTGGAACATCTCCCGACACTGTATTCAATATTTTCCAGTGTTTCAGGACAATTTTCTTCACCCAATGGAGAGGGTGTTGAAAGTGTGTACCATGGTCATACGATCTGTGGATGTTTGTCTGCTCTTGTGTTCAATGAGCGCTTCTCGGTTATTGTTAGACGCTCTTTTACAGGCACGTCTAACCAGATGGTTCGGATAATGTCGTTCCCTTAGCTGCATTGATAATTCTTTTGCATGTTGTTGGAATAGGGTCTTGGAAGAACAATTTCTTCTGACTCTTAGGAATTGTCCTACCGGTAAGTTATCCCGAAGTGCCTGGGGATGGAAACTGTGATAGGACAGCAAGGAATTGCGTGACATCGGTTTCCGGTAAAGTTCGCTTTGTAGGCCTCCTGTTCCTGGAAAAATCAGGATATCTAGAAATGGAAGTTTCTCTTTGCTGGATTCCATAGTGAAATTTAGATATTGGTTTTGTGAGTTAAGCCAATTATGGAATAACTCGGCGTCATTAGTGGAACCTCTCCAGATAACTAACACGTCGTCAATATATCTTCTCCATAGCAACACCTGATGGAGAAAAGGGTTGCTGTGGTGAAGGACGTGGTCTTGCTCAAATTGGTGCATGTATAAATTGGCAAGGCTCGGGGCAAAAACGCTCCCCATAGAGGTACCAGAGACCTGTAAAAAGAGTTCATCCTCATACTGGAAAAAGTTTTCCATCATGGCCAGCCTGGCGCATTCCATGATGAACCCTATCGGGGTGATAGTGTTCAATTGTCTCGATTCCAGGAGACTTCTGATGCAGTCCAGTGTCTCTTGCTGTGGAATGCATGTATATAAAGACTCGATGTCAAAACTGACCAGAAGGTCAGTCGTGACGTCGAATTCCACTTCCGCCAGTAATCTCAAGACATCACCAGTGTCTTGCAAATATGTTGGTGTTTCTGATACAATTGGTTTCAGGAAAAAATCCACGAACGTGGACAGTGGCTCCAATAATGAGCCTATTCCCGAAATAATGGGACGTCCTGGTGGTGGCCTTTTTTCTTTATGAACCTTTGGTAGGCAATAGAAGTAAGGTGTAACAGGGTGGGCCGTAGTCAAATATCTCGCCTCTTGGGGCGTGATCCAGCCTTCAACTGATGGCTCTTCAATCAGGATCTTAATTTCATGTGCAATTCTAGTGGTAGGGTCCTCTGTGAGGCGACGATAAGCTCTAGTGTCATTCAGCTGCCTCCTACATTCTGCTTGGTAGATCTCAGTATCCTGGAGCACAATGGCTCCACCCTTATCAGCAGGTTTAATAGTCAGGGATGTATCTTTAGCCAGATCTGTAAGAGCAGCTTTTTCAGCTCTCGTGATGTTATGATAAGGTCTTTGCTTAGATTGACTGAGGTTCATAATGTCGTGGGTTACTGCTTGTTCAAAAGCGATGACCCGCGCTGGGACTTGATGGCTCAGAGGCGTATAAGAAGATTTGGGTCTTAGGCCTGTGTTGCAATCTTGCAGTTCCTCAGTGTCCGTTGTCTCTTGGTTGGTGTTAAAGAAAAAATGGAGACGTATCTTCCTGTAGAAGTTCTCAAGTTCACGTCTCAGGGTGAATGGGTCACATACATTCGTAGGAACGAAACCTAACCCTTTATTCAGAACAGATTTCTCATCAACTGTGAGTGTTCGAGGACTCAAGTTTACAACTAAGTCGCTGTCCCTGTCCTTGACGTGCTCGTCAGTTGTTGGCCTATTCGGGTGTCTGTGTGTGAGGGGGTGGTTTCTGGTGCCCAGTGCACTACCTGTTGTCCCCTCCTTTTCCCTCGATTTCTGCCCGGGCCCTGCCATAAAAAAGACTGATCATGATAGAATTGTGGATGAGGTAGAAAATTAGGCATCTGGTAGCCCATCGGGGGTAGCCCCATTGGTGGTTATTGGTAGCCCCAGGGAGCTGGAGGCCACCATTGGCCGGGGTTTGGATAATAATTCGCCATCCCTCGTCCTCTACTGGACCTTCTTTGGGAGCCTCTCCCTCTCCCTCTGCTCGGGACCCCTGTGTTGGAATTGTTCGAATCACTAGAGCCAGTGTCTGAACCGGAAGAGTAGTTAGACCCGTATTTCTTCCCTTTGGAATTGTAATCTGGGGCTACATACGAGTCGCTGGTATAAGGATAAGCATGTTCCATCGAGAACCGAGCTAAATCTTTCCTGAATTTGTCGATTTTGCTCATTAGGATGTTATCTCTATAGTCTTTATTCATTTTGTTAGTTTCGTCCATATTCTTTTTGAAGATCACGGGTCTAATTGCAGCATTAATTTGACCTTCTAGAATTTGTATCTCAATGAGCACAGCGTCTGCTGCTTTCTTAGCTGTTTTGATTATTAAGATCAGCCAATCACGCGTGCAGCGCCATGCTATTAGAGACCAATCACATAAAAATTCTTTGTCTGTAAGAAAAAGTCTGGGTACATTGGTCACGATCAAGCCCGATGGTGCACATTTACCCTGCAGGTATTCATTCATTATCACTCCATGTAGAGAAATGCGAGAATGGTTGTTTTTTAAATTAAGCAAAGTTACCCAGTCATCCTGAGTAGTGGTGGATGTAGTGGGTAAATCATCAAGAATGCTCGGATTGTCACTAATGATGTTGTTAAGATCTTCGTCATCGAATGCTAACCCACCAAAGTCAGCCATCGCGAAGAGACCTGTGGGGCTAGAGAATCAACCAAGTGAGCGGATAGTCAAGCTAACCTCTAACCTGCCTACATGGACTACTCTAATGAATCCTTTGCCCCCCACTAATCTTAGAAATAATACAACAGAACCCACAACAGCAACATTTAATATTGTGTCCTGGAATGTTGCGGGAGTGAAGGCTCGCATGGACTCTGAGGATTGGCTGGAGTTTGTTGATAAATATGGCGTTGTGGTATTACAAGAGACTTGGGCACCTGAACCAATACATAAAGCAGGCTTCATAAACTTTTTTAAACCCGCAATTAAGAGCAGTAAAGGGCGAGCATCAGGGGGACTGACAACGTGGGTTAAACAGGCATCGGGATATAACATCACCAAACTCTATGAGGATAATCCTGACCTACTGGCCATCAAATTGAGCAAGGGAGGCGGACAGGATATGATTATTATTAACATTTATTCTCGTGGCCTCCCTGGTGGTCGGTGCCCTCCGATTGTGGATGTCCTGGATAGACATTTAGCGGGGTTGAGTAAAGATACCTTAATCCTCCTAGCCGGTGATTTGAACTGTACAATTGAGCCGCTCTATGTTGCAGGGGATAGCTGGGGGTCCGCAGAGGACGCAACATGGAACATACCGGACTTACTGACCAGTAAAACTGTTAAAGCAACGGAGGCTGCCTTGAATTGGACTGCACTATGCCTCACTTGGGGGTTAAGGGCAGTAAATGGACGCTCCCCTTCAGATCTTGGCGCCAACTTTACTTTTGATAATGGACTGAGGAAAAGTCGTATAGACTACTTCCTTTTAAAAAATAAAATTTTGGTCACTGATGGTCGATATGGAAGTTGTCCCTCGCCCAGAAAGCGACCATAACCCCCTGTCATTGAAACTAAGGCTGCATGGTTTGGTAAGACCGGAAGATCCAGATCCCCTGGGGAAATGGGTTGTAATCCTATCTAACGATCGCAGGAGGTTGAAATGGTCAAACATATCAGGAGACGAAACCTTACAGACTAATATTGAGAATGTGGTTATGAATGCACTAAACAAAATGCTGCCAGAGGGTACTGGGAGGGGTACCTTAGAACCTAACACCATCATGAACCTGCATGAATACTGTTTTGACAAGCTCAAGTTTCTCCTCTCTAAACCATGTCTGAAGGGTGTAGTACGACCACATGCCATTCGGGAAAAGTGGTATAACAAAGAATGTAGGGAGGCTCACAGTAATTTGGTTGACAAAGTCAAATCTAGAAATATGTGTGCTGTAAAAGAGGCTAGGACACGGTACAAAAGAGTTCAGTGGGAAGCCAAAAGGGAGTGGGAGGATGGTTATTGGGCCGATCTCTTGGATGCCTCCATTTGGACATTGTAAAATGGGGGAAGGATGTTGATTCCCGTACCCCAACTAATCATGTGTCCCCGGAAGCCTGGATAAAACACTATTCGTCCCAATTTAGTATGGCGGGCACTGATCCTCCCCCTATGCTGGATAAGCTGTACATAACGCCCACACGTGGAGAAAAACTGATCTTTACTAACATAGAGGTGGAGTCTGCCCTTGGTTTGACTCAGCGGGGGAAAGCTCCGGGGTTGGACCAAATACCTGCGGATCTGTTCAAAGCAAATACGGATCACTGGGTGCCATATATAACCAACATAACAAATGCCATAGCAAAAGGTGCATGCATCCCCAAATCATGGAAGGGGGCTGAGATCCTCCCAATATATAAAAAAGGAGACAGGTCTAATCCGGGCAATTATCGCCCGATTAGTTTAATAGACTGCCTCCAAAAGGTCATTGCTCGAATGATCTTGGCAAGAGTGCAAGGGTGGATAGAATCAGAAAATATATTGTCACCCTTGCAGGCAGGCTTTAGATCTGGGACTAGCACCATTGACCAGGTGTTCCGATTTTGTATGATTTTCTGGAAGGTGGTCATGCTCGGCGGTGGTACAATCTTTGCCGCATTTATAGGCCTGAAGTCAGCCTTCGATTTAGTGCCTAGGGCCAGGGACAGACTGATTTGCATATAGCCAGGTTCTGAGCTGGGATGGTGCAGTGAGATAAATAACGGTGATGGATCAAGCCCTGATCTTTGGACTGGGTAAGAGTGGTCTGCTTAATTCAGACACTTTGTTCATCATCACCCCCTTTTCTGAATCGTTTTTGGCCACTATAGGTGTGGCAGGGTATACTCAGACATGAGTCCCTTTCTCACTGCACCATCAGGATTCAAGCAAGCCGGGCCGAAGACGGCTGAAATGCCAGAAACCGGTCCCCGGTAGCTTGTCTCCTTTCTGGTGAAGAATTGGCTTGGTAGTTTAGTCTGCCCTGTTCCTATGATGCACTGGGCCAGGGACAGACTGATTTGCATATAGCCAGGTTCTGAGCTGGGATGGTGCAGTGAGATAAATAACGGTGATGGATCAAGCCCTGATTTTTGGACTGGGTAAGAGTGGTCTGCTTAATTCAGACACTCTGTTCATCACCACCCCCTTTTCTGAATCGTTTTTGGCCACTATAGGTGTGGCAGGGTATACTCAGACATGAGTCCCTTTCTCACTGCACCATCAGGATTTAAGCAAGCCGGGCCGAAGACGGCTGAAATGCCAGAAACCGGTCCCCGGTAGCTTGTCTCCTTTCTGGTGAAGAATTGGCTTGGTAGTTTAGTCTGCCCTGTTCCCATGATGCACTGGGCCAGGGACAGACTGATTTGCATATAGCCAGGTTCTGAGCTGGGATGGTGCAGTGAGATAAATAACGGTGATGGATCAAGCCCTGATCTTTGGACTGGGTAAGAGTGGTCTGCTTAATTCAGACACTCTGTTCATCACCACCCCCTTTTCTGAATCGTTTTTGGCCACTATAGGTGTGGCAGGGTATACTCAGACATGAGTCCCTTTCTCACTGCACCATCAGGATTCAAGCAAGCCGGGCCGAAGACGGCTGAAATGCCAGAAACCGGTCCCCGGTAGCTTGTCTCCTTTCTGGTGAAGAATTGGCTTGGTAGTTTAGTCTGCCCTGTTCCCATGATGCACTGGGCCAGGGACAGACTGATTTGCATATAGCCAGGTTCTGAGCTGGGATGGTGCAGTGAGATAAATAACGGTGATGGATCAAGCCCTGATCTTTGGACTGGGTAAGAGTGGTCTGCTTAATTCAGACACTCTGTTCATCACCCCCCCCCCCTTTTCTGAATCGTTTTTGGCCACTATAGGTGTGGCAGGGTATACTCAGACATGAGTCCCTTTCTCACTGCACCATCAGGATTCAAGCAAGCCGGGCCGAAGACGGCTGAAATGCCAGAAACCGGTCCCCGGTAGCTTGTCTCCTTTCTGGTGAAGAATTGGCTTGGTAGTTTAGTCTGCCCTGTTCCTATGATGCACTGGGCCAGGGACAGACTGATTTGCATATAGCCAGGTTCTGAGCTGGGATGGTGCAGTGAGATAAATAACGGTGATGGATCAAGCCCTGATCTTTGGACTGGGTAAGAGTGGTCTGCTTAATTCAGACACTCTGTTCATCACCACCCCTTTTTCTGAATCGTTTTTGGCCACTATAGGTGTGGCAGGGTATACTCAGACATGAGTCCCTTTCTCACTGCACCATCAGGATTCAAGCAAGCCGGGCCGAAGACGGCTGAAATGCCAGAAACCGGTCCCCGGTAGCTTGTCTCCTTTCTGGTGAAGAATTGGCTTGGTAGTTTAGTCTGCCCTGTTCCCATGATGCACTGGGCCAGGGACAGACTGATTTGCATATAGCCAGGTTCTGAGCTGGGATGGTGCAGTGAGATAAATAACGGTGATGGATCAAGCCCTGATCTTTGGACTGGGTAAGAGTGGTCTGCTTAATTCAGACACTCTGTTCATCACCACCCCCTTTTCTGAATCGTTTTTGGCCACTATAGGTGTGGCAGGGTATACTCAGACATGAGTCCCTTTCTCACTGCACCATCAGGATTCAAGCAAGCCGGGCCGAAGACGGCTGAAATGCCAGAAACCGGTCCCCGGTAGCTTGTCTCCTTTCTGGTGAAGAATTGGCTTGGTAGTTTAGTCTGCCCTGTTCCCATGATGCACTGGGCCAGGGACAGACTGATTTGCATATAGCCAGGTTCTGAGCTGGGATGGTGCAGTGAGATAAATAACGGTGATGGATCAAGCCCTGATCTTTGGACTGGGAAAGAGTGGTCTGCTTAATTCAGACACTCTGTTCATCACCACCCCCTTTTCTGAATCGTTTTTGGCCACTATAGGTGTGGCAGGGTATACTCAGACATGAGTCCCTTTCTCACTGCACCATCAGGATTCAAGCAAGCCGGGCCGAAGACGGCTGAAATGCCAGAAACCGGTCCCCGGTAGCTTGTCTCCTTTCTGGTGAAGAATTGGCTTGGTAGTTTAGTCTGCCCTGTTCCCATGATGCACTGGGCCAGGGACAGACTGATTTGCATATAGCCAGGTTCTGAGCTGGGATGGTGCAGTGAGATAAATAACGGTGATGGATCAAGCCCTGATCTTTGGACTGGGTAAGAGTGGTCTGCTTAATTCAGACACTCTGTTCATCACCACCCCCTTTTCTGAATCGTTTTTGGCCACTATAGGTGTGGCAGGGTATACTCAGACATGAGTCCCTTTCTCACTGCACCATCAGGATTCAAGCAAGCCGGGCCGAAGACGGCTGAAATGCCAGAAACCGGTCCCCGGTAGCGTGTCTCCTTTCTGGTGAAGAATTGGCTTGGTAGTTTAGTCTGCCCTGTTCCCATGATGCACTGGGCCAGGGACAGACTGATTTGCATATAGCCAGGTTCTGAGCTGGGATGGTGCAGTGAGATAAATAACGGTGATGGATCAAGCCCTGATCTTTGGACTGGGTAAGAGTGGTCTGCTTAATTCAGACACTCTGTTCATCACCACCCCCTTTTCTGAATCGTTTTTGGCCACTATAGGTGTGGCAGGGTATACTCAGACATGAGTCCCTTTCTCACTGCACCATCAGGATTCAAGCAAGCCGGGCCGAAGACGGCTGAAATGCCAGAAACCGGTCCCCGGTAGCTTGTCTCCTTTCTGGTGAAGAATTGGCTTGGTAGTTTAGTCTGCCCTGTTCCCATGATGCACTGGGCCAGGGACAGACTGATTTGCATATAGCCAGGTTCTGAGCTGGGATGGTGCAGTGAGATAAATAACGGTGATGGATCAAGCCCTGATCTTTGGACTGGGTAAGAGTGGTCTGCTTAATTCAGACACTCTGTTCATCACCACCCCCTTTTCTGAATCGTTTTTGGCCACTATAGGTGTGGTAGGGTATACTCAGACATGAGTCCCTTTCTCACTGCACCATCAGGATTCAAGCAAGCCGGGCCGAAGACGGCTGAAATGCCAGAAACCGGTCCCCGGTAGCTTGTCTCCTTTCTGGTGAAGAATTGGCTTGGTAGTTTAGTCTGCCCTGTTCCCATGATGCACTGGGCCAGGGACAGACTGATTTGCATATAGCCAGGCTCTGAGCTGGGATGGTGCAGTGAGATAAATAACGGTGATGGATCAAGCCCTGATCTTTGGACTGGGTAAGAGTGGTCTGCTTAATTCAGACACTCTGTTCATCACCACCCCCTTTTCTGAATCGTTTTTGGCCACTATAGGTGTGGCAGGGTATACTCAGACATGAGTCCCTTTCTCACTGCACCATCAGGATTCAAGCAAGCCGGGCCGAAGACGGCTGAAATGCCAGAAACTGGTCCCCGGTAGCTTGTCTCCTTTCTGGTGAAGAATTGGCTTGGTAGTTTAGTCTGCCCTGTTCCCATGATGCACTGGGCCAGGGACAGACTGATTTGCATATAGCCAGGTTCTGAGCTGGGATGGTGCAGTGAGATAAATAACGGTGATGGATCAAGCCCTGATCTTTGGACTGGGTAAGAGTGGTCTGCTTAATTCAGACACTCTGTTCATCACCACCCCCTTTTCTGAATCGTTTTTGGCCACTATAGGTGTGGCAGGGTATACTCAGACATGAGTCCCTTTCTCACTGCACCATCAGGATTCAAGCAAGCCGGGCCGAAGACGGCTGAAATGCCAGAAACCGGTCCCCGGTAGCTTGTCTCCTTTCTGGTGAAGAATTTGCTTGGTAGTTTAGTCTGCCCTGTTCCCATGATGCACTGGGCCAGGGACAGACTGATTTGCATATAGCCAGGTTCTGAGCTGGGATGGTGCAGTGAGATAAATAACGGTGATGGATCAAGCCCTAATCTTTGGACTGGGTAAGAGTGGTCTGCTTAATTCAGACACTCTGTTCATCACCACCCCCTTTTCTGAATCGTTTTTGGCCACTATAGGTGTGGCAGGGTATACTCAGACATGAGTCCCTTTCTCACTGCACCATCAGGATTCAAGCAAGCCGGGCCGAAGACGGCTGAAATGCCAGAAACCGGTCCCCGGTAGCTTGTCTCCTTTCTGGTGAAGAATTGGCTTGGTAGTTTAATCTGCCCTGTTCCCGTGATGCACTGGGCCAGGGACAGACTGATTTGCATATAGCCAGGTTCTGAGCTGGGATGGTGCAGTGAGATAAATAACGGTGATGGATCAAGCCCTGATCTTTGGACTGGGTAAGAGTGGTCTGCTTAATTCAGACACTCTGTTCATCACCACCCCCTTTTCTGAATCGTTTTTGGCCACTATAGGTGTGGCAGGGTATACTCAGACATGAGTCCCTTTCTCACTGCACCATCAGGATTCAAGCAAGCCGGGCCGAAGACGTCTGAAATGCCAGAAACCGGTCCCCGGTAGCTTGTCTCCTTTCTGGTGAAGAATTGGCTTGGTAGTTTAGTCTGCCCTGTTCCCATGATGCACTGGGCCAGGGACAGACTGATTTGCATATAGCCAGGTTCTGAGCTGGGATGGTGCAGTGAGATAAATAACGGTGATGGATCAAGCCCTGATCTTTGGACTGGGTAAGAGTGGTCTGCTTAATTCAGACACTCTGTTCATCACCACCCCCTTTTCTGAATCGTAGGGGCAAACTGTGGCAGGTATTGAGGGACCTTGGATTACCAGGAGAACTACTTGAGTTAATCATTAGAATGCATGAAGACAACTACGCGAGGGTAAGGTGGGGAGGCCAAGGACAATACACAGATTCCTTCCTGGTCACTCGTGGTGTTCGCCAGGGGTGCGTCCTTGCGCCTACTCTTTTCCTGCTCTTTATTGATCAGGTAGTTAAATTTTTCTCTGCCACCCATACCGACGCCCCATCATTGGCAGGGACAAAATTCCCCATGCTTATCTTCGCCGACAACACCCTACTCCTATCCAAGACACGGATAGGCCTACAGCGGGCCTTGAACTGTTTTGAGGAGTTTTGTGTGAAAAATGATCTCCAGGTAAACGTGGGTAAAACCAAGTTCATGGTTCTAACTAGGGATAACATTGTCCGTAGTAATGTAAAAATGAGTGGGGTCAACTTGGAACAAGTTGAAACCATGACTTATTTAGGGGTCACTTTGGACCGCCGTTTGCTATGGAAAGAGCAAATCGCGGCTCAACAGCTAAAATTTGCTCAACTCACCGGCTGTCTTTTGCGTGAGCAGAAGAGATCTATAACAAAACGGGTTTTCCCCGCTATGAAAATTTATGATACTAAAATAAATGGCGCCATACTTTATGGCGCTGATTTATGGGGATTTATGGACCTCTCAAGTCTTTACAAAACTCAGTGTAAATTCCTTCGGAACTTGGTAGGGTTACCTCAATCCTCTCCATCGATACCCCTCTGCCAAGATATGGGATGTTCTCCAATTAATGATATGGCAAGATTTAGAGTAGTGGCTCTCTGGAGGCGTTTGTGGACCTCCCCGGATCTTACTCTATTTGCAAAGGAGTTAGCAGAAGTGAGGTCGTTGGGGGGCTCTGAAAGAATCCCCTGGCTTCGCTCCGTAAAACGGAGCTTGCAAGACATGGGATTAGAACACCTGTGGGCTTTTCCTGGTACCAACACCTTTCCATCCAAAAAGGAATTCAAAGAATTATACTGGGCCTCGATTCGCCAATCTTTGGTAATTGCTTCCAGTTCTGGCAGTCTTACGGGAAGGTTCCTAAGCTTTAAGCTGGACCCCTCCCGTGAGACCTACTGGGATATCATCACCAGACAACTGGATAAGAAACTTTATCATCAGTTTCGAGTAGGTACCCTACCGCTGAATTCATTTACATCATCTTGGGGGAAAGGAACAACAAGCTCCTGTTGTTGGTGCCCAGGCCAAAAGGAAACAGAGACTCATTTATTGTTTGCCTGCCCGCAGTACTCAGAACCTCGCACTAAATGGATAAAACCTCTGTTTCAGCGCCTCTCATGTAGAAGGTCCTCCGAGGCGATTTGGGTCTTAAAAACTAACACCTCTGAAATATTTGTGGTATGCATGGCTACATTTTTAGGCTGGGCGTGGGCAATAAGGGCCAGAAGGAACTCTCATTAACGATACTGTGTATGATTTTATTAATTCTATAAATTGAAATTTGTCAATTTTAGCTTTTTTAGGTCCAGGTTTATCTCTGTCTTTGTAATTTTTTGAGGTTTAATAACTAATTTTAGCTGTGATTCTAGTGTAACTTAATAACATGGTTAATGTTTTTCTTTTTTCCACTCACTGTTTAGTGGTTAATATGATCTGAAATGTTTTTAAACTTTGTCTTTTATGATTTTATCATCGAAATAAAGACATTAAAAACCTGAAAAAACCTGCTAACCTCTATCGTAAGGAGCTAGAAATTTAAAACCCGCAGCCAGAGCTGCTCAAAAACTGGAAAAACAACTGTCAAAGGATGGTCTAGGGGACTAGATTTACCGACCTGTCAAGCTCATACCCGTTATGAACTATGCTACAACAACAAAAAAGCTTGAAGGTCTGGAAGGTTGAGCAAAAGAAGTGGCCACAAAGAAGTGTCACACACCACAATCACAACTAACGGTGAAAGACCATCAGATGTAAAGAAGTTCTATCAGCCCACCCATGTGGCGGAACATCGTCATCTAGGACCTTATCAGCAGGTTCTTGTGTGGCCAAGCCCAAAGATAATGGCTTGGTACCAGTAGATCCTGATCTGAAAAAAGATGTGTCCTCACCGAAAGTGGTGCTGATAGGGTGCAGTGCTCAAAAAGATACGTGATGGTGATTAAAATGACGGTCAAGGTAAAAAAATATGTTTATTGGTATCTACCAAGACGTCAAATATAAAAACAGTGTGATGACAGTGTGAGAATATCACTGTACAGTAAGCTTGTGAAATTTAGGCCAACATGTTCTGCCGTTATGGTATCAGTTTACCGGCATTCTTCAGGGCCAGGCTGAATTTTTAGCTACTGCAACTAGGTAATTGTCATCTAGTATGATCTGTCTAGGGTCCACAAAGCCAGGCGTCACCATTGTGACACTAGCACATGTGTCCCTGTAGGCCTGAGCCATTTTCTCATTAATTAAATGAGTCTGTCTGTACTTGCCCAAGTTATTGGGACTCACAGTAGAGGACATAGCCATGTCCACATCACAGACAAGAACAGCTTGAGTTGGTATTCTGACTAGTCCAGAATCCATCTCATCTCAGTTCCCTGGGTTAACCCTACTACACCCTTCTGTTGAGAACCACCACTTGGAGCTGGACTAGGGGGAACAGTTGCCTTAGGGGCAATGGTGGCTGGAACTGCCTCCTTCTTGGTGCAATCACTGGTTCAGTGAGTATTTACTTTAAAAATCTTGCACCATGGTTTCTTTGGGCCTTCCTTCTTTTTAGATTGTTGGGAACCCCCACCATTCGAAGCTTTTTGGGGACCTTTAGAAGACTTCTGGTCGTTTGCTTTCTCCCCACCCTTTTGGTCTTGCTTCTTCTGATCACCACCTTGGTTCTGTACCTTCTGCTTCACCCTGGTTCTGACCCATTTGTCTGCCTTCTTTACCAATTATTGGGGAGAGGTCAGATCAGAGTCAATCAGGCGTTGATGCAATAGCTGGTTCTGACAGTTGTTAAGGATCTGTTCTCTCATAATCAAATTATACAATCCTGTGTAGTCAGTGACTTTACTGCCCAGTAACCAGCCCTCCAGAGCCTTAGTAGAACAATCTACAAAATCAGTCCAGTCCTGAGTCTGTGTCTTTTGGGTATCCCTGAACAGCAACCTGTACTGCTCAGTGGTTAGGCCAAACCCATCTATCAGAGCACTCTTCAGGACATAGTAATTGTCGGCATCCTGTTCATTAATTGTTAGGAGCTTATCTCTGCCTTTATCTGAAAAGGAGAGCCACAAGATTGCTGCCCACTGACTTTGGGGTACCTGCTGTACTTTGCAAGCCCTCTCCAAAGCAGTTATCCATTTGTGGATGTCATCCCCAATCTGATAGGGAGGGACAATCTTGTTTAGGTTTCTATGGTCATGAGACCTTTCCCTATCTCTATGTATTATACTGCTACCAGTGGGCTCTAGCCCACTTAACGTTTTCTCTCTCTCAAGAGCAAGGGCAACTTCTTGCCTCTTGATCCTAAGCTTGGCCTCTCTTATTCTAGCTTTATGCTCCCTTCTCTGAGGTGAAGGCATTCTCCTCAGAGCAGAGAATTGGACCCTACTGATGAATCAAAATGGCCAGATTCATTGAAAAGTGATCTATGCCTTCTGTACTCACCATTAGGCCTACTTGGGGGTCTGGATTGGATCCTTCCTTCTCGAGTCCCATGTAGTCCTAGGTTAACCTGGTTAAGTTCCCTGACTTCTACCTGGTTAGCATCCACATCATCATCAGAATCCTCTTGGTTCTCACCAGTGGGTTCTTCTGTTGAGGGATGTCCCCCTCTGTACCACCTGGGTGATCTGGTTTGGATGCCCTTTCTGCATCATACTCCACTAAAATATCTACCAGGTGGTTAAAGGTTGGACTACGTCATTGTCTCAGTCTTCTGACTCTGGGTTTCTTCTTGAAAAGGTCCACTAAGGACTCCGTCAGAAGCGGTCGCTCCCCACGGCCCCTGGCCCTTGCTGCTATCGTTGTACTGCCTGCATTGCTCCACTGACTACGACTATACTGTTACCTGCTGCCTGCATTTGGTATCGTACTGTTGCCTGCTGCCTGCTTTTGGTATCGTGCTGCTCTTTTTGCATTAAATTATACTAGCGCCTGCATTGCTCGCATTACCTCATTGCTGCATATATTACCCGCCTCGCGTAGCGCTCGCATTTACTGTTAGCTTATAAATTATTTGCTGACTAATTGTGATTGTGCCTCTGCCCACGAAGTTATAACTGTTGTTGGCCCCAACCGGTTCCGGTTTCGCTTCTGTAGCCATTTTGTTGTTGTTGTGCCTCGGAGCCCGTCCTCTCCAACCCGCACCCGCCTCCCAGCTGATCCTCCCTCGCCCCTCCCCTTCCACTATCCACAAATGACAGACGCTTTTACGCGCAACGTTCACGCGCAGCGATCGCGCCCAACGTGCGCCGAAGGTGCGCCAAAGGTAAGCCCGTCTACGCCCGTCCGCGCCTGGACCGCGCCCAGCGCCAGACCCCCTGGCCCCCGCATTGCCCACTCCGCACGCATAACATATGACGCCGCAAGCCTCTCAGTCCTCAACCCCGGTCGCACACCACTATGCTTTCAAGTGGCCCCAGGACACACCCATGGACCCTTCACCTGCCACTCCTGCAAGTTCAACTGCACCAGAACCCACACCAAACCCACAATCTCCAAACAGAACCCCGACACTAACCACCTTAAGTGCATCTTGTTGAACACCCGCTCGGTCCACAGACACTCAATTGAACTCTGGAACCTACTCGACACCACTTCACCGGACGCCGCCTTCCTTACAGAAACCTGGATGAACGCCTCATCAACACCCAACATCGCCATAGCCATCCCGGACGGCTACAAGATCATCCGAAAGGATCGCATCAACCAAACAGGAGGAGGCATCGCCATCGTCCATAAGAACACCATCCGCATCATGACCAGCTCCGACGATACCCTCGCTACAGCCGAACACCTTCACTTTCAAATCCACACCGACCCCAAGACCACACTTAGAGGCACCCTCATCTACAGACCACCTGGAACCCGCACACAATTCAACGAAGACATCACTGACTTCATCAGCCCACATGCCCTCACCTCCGAGAACTACATTCTACTGCGAGACCTCAACTTCCACCTGGAAAAGAAAAACAACAGCAACACCACCACCCTTCTGGACAACATGGCCAATCTTGGACTCAAACAACTTGTTAACACCCCCACGCACCTTGCCAGACACACACTCGACCCTATCTTCACCTCCAGCAAACACATCTCCTTCGATCACACCACAACTCTCCATTGGACGGACCACAGCTGCGTTCACTTCAGCTACAAAAGACCAAGACCCACAACCCCCCACAACCTATTCCTCGAAGAAACTGGAACAAAATCACCACCGACCAACTCTTCACATCACTTAACCAAAACCCTCCCGCCATATCATCGGACCCAAACCAAGCTGCCACCAAACTCACACAATGGATCACCCACAGCGCTGACGATTTAGCACCCTTAAAAAACCACCAAATCAAACAAGGTAGCAAAAAGGCACCCTGGTTCAACGATGACCTTAAGAAATCCAAGAAGTTATGTCGCACTCTCGAGAAAACCTGGAGAAAAAAACCAACTACCGACAACCTGATCACCTTCAAGGACGCCACCCGCAAACACCACCAATTGATCCAATCCACCAAGAAATCAGCATTCAAGGATCGACTCGACAACAACGCCCACAACAGCAAGGAACTATTCAACATCGTCAAAGAATTTACCAACCCCACCGCCGGCACCAACGACATCACTCCCTCCCAATTGCTCTGCGACTCTCTATCCTCTTTTTTCCACAGCAAAATCGCCGAAATACATAACAGCTTTGATAACCAGTCCGAAGCCCAGTCCACTTCACCCACCTCCGAACCAAAACAGTACTCTCACAACCTTTGCGCCTGGAACACAATCACAACTGAAGACACCATCCGCCTGATGAACTCCATCCACTCAGGCTCACCAACCGACCCATGTCCCCACTACATCTTCAACAAAGCTGACTCCATCATCGCACCCCATCTCCGCGATGTCATCAACTGTTCCTTCAACTCCGCTACCTTCCCCGAAAGCTGGAAACATGCCGAACTCAGCGCCCTTCTGAAGAAACCCACAGCAGACCCCTCTGAACTTAAGAACTACCGCCCCATCTCACTCCTCCCGTTCCCTGCCAAAGTCATTGAGAAAGCCGTCAATAGTCAACTCGCCGCCTTCCTTGAATCCAACAACTCCCTCGACCCATCACAGTCCGGATTCAGAGCCAAACACAGCACCGAAACTGCCCTCATTGCAGCTACAGACGACATCCGAATGCTACTGGACAATGGAGATACAGTTGCCCTCATCCTACTTGACCTCTCCGCCGCCTTCGACACAGTCTGCCATAGCACCCTCATACAACTCCTCAGCAACGTTGGAATACAAGGAAAAGCACTGGACTGGATCATCTCGTTCCTCGCCGGAAGAACACAGAGAGTTTGCCTCCCCCCTTTCAAATCAGTGTCCACCGAAGTCATCTGCGGAGTACCTCAAGGATCATCACTCAGTCCCACCCTCTTCAACGTATACATGAGTCCCCTCGCATCCACCGCGCGCCAACACAACCTCAACATCATCTCCTACGCAGACCACACTCAGCTGATCCTCTCCCTCACCAAAGACCCAAACACCGCCAAAACCAATCTACACGAAGAAATGAAAGAAGTAGCCGTATGGATGAAGAACAGCCGTCTAAAACTTAACTCGAACTAAACGGAAGTCCTCATCTTAGGATCATCCACCCTCTGCCTGGGACGACTCATGGTGGTCACCGGCCCTGGGTACAGCACCCATACCTACAGATCACGCACGTAACCTGGGTTTTATCCTAGACTCCTCCCTCTCGATGACCAGACAAGTCAACGCCGTCTCATATTCTTGCTTCAACATACTACGCATGCTCAAAAAAATCTTCCATTGGATCCCCACCGACACAAGAAAGACAATCACCCACGCACTGGTCACTAGCCGACTGGATTACGGAAATACCCTTTACGCCGGAACCACAGCCAAACTACAGAAAAAACTCCAACGCATCCAAAACGCCTCAGCCAGACTCATACTGGACATCCCCCGTCAAGCTCACATTTCCGGTCACCTGAAAGACCTCCACTGGCTCCCCGTCAACAAGAGAATAACGTTTCGTCTCCTCACCCACGCACACAAGGCCCTCTACGACCTTGGACCCGAATGCCTCAACACACGACTATCCTTCTACACACCCACCCGTCAACTACGATCATCCAATCAAGCCCTCGCCGCAATTCCGCGCATCCATAGATCCACCATGGGAGGAAGATCCTTCTCCTACTTAGCGGCCATACCTGGAATTCTCTCCCCACTCACCTCCGCCTTACACAGAACCACCTCTCCTTCAGAAAGCAGCTAAAAACCTGGCTATTCGATAAGTAATGCACCCACCCTCCCTCAAGCGCCTTGAGACCCTCTGGGTGAGTAGTGCCCTATACAAATTCCTGAACTTGAACCTTCCAAGGACATTTTTCTAGTGAGGTGTGGTGTGTGCACCTACCTACAGTAAATGGTTTCCTACTAGAACCTCTCTAGGAGTTGTAGTCAGGGTGTGCTAGGCCCTTACACACCTACAACTACTAAGTTCAGTAGAACTTATGTATATCTAAGACCTGATTTATATGTACCTACAGGTACCTTGATATGATCTTTCAGATGATATTACAAGATTATTTGGTAAAACAAGTTGCAAGCTCTTATCCCAACCGCTGCACACCAATGTGAGAAGTTAGCCTGGCATATGATGTCCACTAGTTCTAGTGGGCACCCTGCACCAGTCTAATCAACCCTTATTAATGGTGGTTATAAAGTCAACCTTATAGAAAGCTATCCTAGTGGTAGCATTAACCAGCAGTCTTCAGGCTCAGACTTCAGTAGGGGGGTTAAGCAAGTTGTTTTACCATTTATAATCCCTTAAATACCAAATGAAAGGACACCACACAGGGTATATATTAAATATATATGTATTTAATCTAAACACAACCCCTCCGCACTTTTTATAAGGTCAGAGGTAAAAGTACAATACAAGTCACACAATTAATATACTATAAGTTGCACAGTATACGTTATGCCCTAGGGGCCTCACAAACCATATACTAAGAAAGTGGTATAACTACCACGTGAGAGTTAGAAAGCAGGCCTAGGACCTGTAGAATTGCTGGGGCTACACTAAACAACCAGTTGTTAGGAATTAGGAGACCCACGGGAGCTGCGTGCAGTGTCTAAACACAAGCGCGGGTTACCATTGACTTTCTATGGTGTTCGTAAAAGTTACAAAGTTACAGTTTAAGGACACTTCCGGATGGACTAGGATGGAACGCTTTTAAACTAGGAGAATGTCTGACATAATATCGACAGACAGAATATCGAAATACAAAACTATCGGAACAAAAATATCGACATCAAAAATATCGGAATCCTATCTTCATAAAGGTAAGTACAAAAATATCGAAAAAATAATATCGTAGTACAAAAATATCGGAATTAAAAATATCGTTTTTTTAAATGTATTAATAATAATGTAAAAATAATGTTAAAATACATATAATTTTACAAATATTAAATAAAAATATTAAAACAAAATTAAAACTAAGACATATACATTTAAAATAAATAAAACACTTAATAATTTAATGTAATTTTATTTATTTTAATGTTATTTAATTGATTTAATGTAATTTTTTTTGTTTTTACCCTGTACGCCTGTACCCCAAAAACCCAAAACTGACCCTGAACCCTAAAAATATCCCTGTACCCCAAAAACCCAAAACTGACCCTGAACCCTAAAAATACCCCTTTACCCAAAAACTGAAAACTGACCCTGAACCCTAAAAATACCCCTTTACCCAAAAACTGAAAACTGACCCTGAACCCTAAAAATAGCCCTTTACCCATGAACTGAAAACTGACCCTTATCCCTAAAAATACCCCTTTACCCAAAAACTGAAAACTGACCCTGAACACTAAAAATACCCCTTTACCCAAAAACTGAAAACTGACACTGAACCCTAAAAATACCCCTTTACCCAAGAACTGAAAACTGACCCTGAACCCTAAACATACCCCTTTACCCAAAAACTGAAAACTGACCCTGAACCCTAAAAATACCCCTTTACCCAAAAACTGAAAACTGACCCTGAACCCTAAAAATACCCCTTTACCCAAAAACTGAAAACTGACCCTGAACCCTAAAAATACTCCTTTACCCAAAATTAATTAATATTATTTAATTACCAATTAATTATTAATTAACAATAACAATAAAGTAAATATATTAGCACATTAGCTGTATTTAATTTAATTTAATAATTAATATTATTTTCCCCAATTAATTAATCAACAATAACAAAATATTATATATAAAAAAATTACTATAATTAATGTAATTAACTAATTAATATTACTTAATTACCAACTAATTAACAATTAAAAATATGTACAAAATTATATTAATTAATTAACTAATTAATATAAATTAATTACCAATTAATTATTAATTAAAATATGTACAAACATATATTAATTAATTAATTATTATTAAATTACTTCCCACCCTATTCCCCTATAAACCCATAACCCGCTACAGAACATATTTATCAATTAATCAATTAATTAAAATTAATTAAAAATTATTTCTCAATTAATTAATTAATAATTCCTACTAATTAATAATTAATTTAACATAATTAAATTACTTCCCACCCTATTCCCCTATAAACCCACAACCCGCTACAGTAGTAAAAGACAATATTTAATTAAATTACATTAAAAATAAATAATAAAACATAATAAATACAATATAATATACACTAAATTTATTTAAAAATTGATATTAGTAACATCGAAGTTATTTATTTCGATATTATTGACATCGATATTTAAAACTTCGATATTACTGATATCATACTAATATCGATATTAAGACTGTCGATATTACTTACCTTCGATATTTTGTCCCATCGATATTTAAACTTCGATATTATTGTATATCGATATTTAAAACTCGATATTTTGTCTGTGTACCAAACTAGGACACTTCGAGAGTCAAGACCCATGGGAGCACCGGAGTACTCGGTTACCTCACCCAGGGAAGCCGGGTGCATAGGTGTCTTTTTATGTCGGGTTTCGTCGTTGTTTTCTATGGAGAGCTGCAAAGAAGTGCTGCAGGCGACCAGAGGAAAAGTGTCCGGGTGGATCCAAGGGTGGATTGGAGATGTGAAGAACCTGAAAGCAGAGGTGTAGGAGAGTAGGGTCTGCTATCCTATGGTCACCCCAATTTTTGCTTTTTGCTTCACTGGTTTTCGACTTAATGAGGCTGTGGGCCTGCTAATCAGACCCCCAGCCTGCTGTTCTCTCTCTAAATTCACATACATGTACTATAGGTACATAACTTAATTGGAACTGGACTCCTTGTCAGCCCCTGTACCATGCACTATAGGTGCTCAGGGCATAGGTGCCACCAAGGCCTACCAGGGGCTGCAGCATAGCTTTTCCCACCCCTGGCTGGTTCTTAAATTGACACAACTGGCTGATCACTCAGCTGGGGCAAGTTGGTGTAATCACCACTTGCTTAGATTGCTTAGATATAGTATACCTATATCTAAACCTATATCTGGACACATATAAACCTGTGGGCCACTCCTATGGAAGGCCTTATCAATCCTGGAGGCAGAGTGCGTGGTTTAATGTGAGATGGTGCTCTAGCATGAGCTGAGCCTGTCTGCAGCTGTCGGGAACAAGTCCCTAAGCTGTTCAGGGATAATGCCATACCATATACTCTTAAGTGCATTATAATCCTCGCGGTTATATGTCAACTTTGGTTTGGCTTTATCAAAACATGTCGTGTGAAGGTGTCATACGATTTGGAATACTATCCCCTCGACAGTCCTGTCGACGGGGATAGCATTCCACCCTTCTAGAGGGAGAAGACATGTTACTTTACTGAAACGCACTTGATTTTTAAAAGAGCCTCAGATCCACAAAATGGATGCTTCTGCCACAGACACGAGTCTGACCTCCTGCTGCTGACCGAAACTCAGCTGAGGAGGCCTGGACAAAGGCTTTCCTGTTGCAGGGAGGTGTTACACCACCCCAGACAGGAGATAGTGAATTGTAGCAGGGAGGTTTGAAAGACACCAGACACTGCCTGGGGAGCACAAGGCTTCCCCTTGCATAATCCAGTCAAACCGGTTCTGGGGCACACCAGCCCCAGTCCCAGCGCGGCCTGGACAAAGGGAAAGGGGTGTATCCACCCCCTTCCTGGGTCCCACCCATAGGAGGGGACCTAGCAGGTAATCCAGCCCCCTAGATTGGTATAAGAATGGGAGCAGTGCCAACGCACTCAGATTATCCTGATGAAACATTTGAAACAAAACTCTGGACCCTTCGACATCCTACTCGACGTAGAAGACTGAAGAATCTCCCGTGTGGTCAAGGAGTGACCACCCTGTGCAAACAGGCACCATCCAGCACCTCGACGTCTGCTTTGTTGCAGTTCCGTCCGGAACTCGAAGAACAGAGATCAACAAGATCAAGTTTACCGGCCTTCTACCAGCCCGATCCACAGTCCCTGCAGAGCTGAGACCCGTGGAGGCGACCGGAAGCGTGCGGCCTGCCATCTTGAAAAGACCACAAGACGCTGACCGTGCAGCCCATGAGTGACCCTCAAAGCTGTACAACGAGGTTTGAGAAGCCCCAGCCCTGAGCCACCTCTGCACCGAAGCTCACCCCTCTACACTCATCGAGTGCTGCGTGGGGCCCTTCTGCTTCTTTTGGCTCAACATGTTGGCCCGGTCACTTGCCCCCTGGCTTGTGGCCCCTGTGCCAACGAAACTTGAAATCCAACTTGTGATTCTGGTTGCTCCAGACTTGCACCCGCTCCTCTGAAAAGGAGCACCCGCTCTGACCCACCTGGTCCGAGTGAAAAGCAATCTTCCAGTCCTGCGTGGATTGCTCTTGCCAAGTGTTGTTTGCTTCGATCTTGAAGCCGATAGCGCCGACGGTGAGAGCCTTTGTGGGACAGCTCGTGACCTGCTCCTGGACGTCGCAGATGCCCTAGAGCCCACGTAGCAGCGGAGAGAAGCTCCTTGACAACCGCCTGATTGCGCCCGACATTGCCTGGTTCCGTCCTGGTTCCACCCTGTTCACTGCTGAGTGACCTAGACTCTGTCCCCTCTGCTTTCAGATACTCTACAACTCTCATCCACGCTTGGATCATACCGGACACTTCTCCTTCACATCGCCTGCAGCACCTTCAGCTTCAAGCACCAACAACCTGCGTGACGAAACCCGACACAACTTCGACCCTATGCACTCGCTTCCTGTTGGTGAGGTAACTCAACAACGCTGGTGTTCCCACACTGGTACACACCTCTAGTGTATGTGTCTTAAATTTTGTCCTTCTAGGTTAAGCGGAAGTCTCCTTAAACAGTAACTTTATAACTTTTACGCACCATTGACTTTGCATTGGTGCATGCGTGTGCTTTAAGCGCTGCACCCGAATCCCGCAGGCTTTTCCCGACTTCAGCATTGCTAGTCCCGACTGCTCCCAGCGATTCCCTAGGCGGTAGGCCTAACCACTGTTTGATTGGTATCTCTTATACCACTTTCTTAATATATGGTTTGACTGGCCACCCGCCCTCATCCATAATTTTGCAACTTTCAAATGTTATACTGTGCTTTTGTTTAACGCTTGTGCCCCTTTGCTCATAAAGAGTAATGGGGATTATTCTAGTAAATAAATACATATATTTTATAATATATACTTGTGTGGTGTCCTTTCATTTGGTATTAAAGTATTGTGATTGGTAAAACAGCTCGCTTAACACGACCTCTAGAGTTAAGCCTTTAAGGCTGCTTAGTCCATGCTACCACTAGGATAGCTTGTCTAATAAGGTTGACTTACAACCAGACACCATAAGGGATTGTTTGGACTGATACAAGGTGGTTCCAGAATTGGAAACATCATATATCAGGCCAACTTCTCACATTGGTGTGCAGCGGTGCGGATTTGAGCTTGCTGTTGTTTTACCATTGCAATCTTTTTATCAAATTGAGTCAAGTCAAGTCAAGTCAAAAGATTTATATAGCGCGCTACATACCCAGAGGGTCTCAAGGCGCTTGAAGCAGGGTGGGGAATTACTTGTCAAATATCCAAGTTTTAAGTTGCTTTCTGAATGCTAGGTGGTTCTGAGTGAGGCGAAGGTGAGTAGGAAGTGAGTTCCAGGTTTTAGCTGCCAGGTACGAGAAGGATCTCCCTCCCATGGTGGTTTTGTTGATGCGAGGTACAGTAGCAAGGGCTTGGTTGGAGGATCGTAGCTGGCGCAAGGGGGTGTAGAAGGAGAGTCGTGTGTTGAGGCATTCAGGTCCCAGATCGTAAAGTGCTTTGTGTGCGTGGGTTAGGAGGCGGAAAGTGATCCTCTTATTGACGGGGAGCCAGTGGAGGTTTTTCAGGTGACCAGAGATGTGGTCTTTACGCGGGATGTCTAGTATGAGTCTGGCTGAGGCGTTCTGGATGCGTTGGAGTTTTTTCTGGAGTTTTGCGGTGGTACCGGCGTATAGGGTGTTTCCGTAGTCCAGGCAGCTCGTGACCAGTGCGTGGGTGACTGTTTTTCTAGTTTCGGTGGGGATCCAACGAAATGTTTTTTTGAGCATGCGAAGAATGTTGAAGCAAGATGACGAAACGGCGTTGACTTGTCTGTTCATAGAGAGTGAGGAGTCCAGGATGACGCCCAGGTTCCGTGCGTGGTCCGTCGGGATGGGTGCTTTTCCAAGGGCCTCGGGCCACCAAGAGTCATCCCAGGCGGAGGGGGAGGTACCTAAGATAAGGACTTCTGTTTTGTCTGAGTTCAGTTTCAGACGGCTGTGCTTCATCCACTCGGCTACTTCTTTCATTCCTTCATGTAGGTTGGTTTTGGCAGTGTTAGGGTCTCTGGTGAGTGATAGGATAAGTTGAGTGTCATCAGCGTAGGAGATGATGTTGAGGTTGTGTTGGTGAGCGATGGCCGCAAGGGGGCTCATGTATACGTTGAAGAGGGTGGGGCTGAGTGAAGATCCTTGTGGTACACCGCAGATGACTTCAGTGGCCTCAGACTTGAATGGTGGGAGGCGGACTCTTTGGGTTCTTCCGGGGAGGTGATCCATTCCAGTGCTTTTCCTTGGATTCCGATGTTTCTGAGGCGTTGTAGCAGGGTGCTATGACAGACTGTGTCGAAGGCTGCGGAGAGGTCGAGGAGGATGAGGGCGACTGTGTCTCCATTGTCCAGTAGGGTTCGAATGTCGTCTGTTGCTGCGATGAGGGCGGTCTCAGTGCTGTGTTTGGCTCGGAAGCCGGACTGTGAGGAGTCGAGGGATTTGTTGGTTTCGAGGAAGGCGGCGAGCTGGTTGTTGACAGCTTTCTCGATGACTTTGGCCGGGAATGGAAGGAGCGAGATGGGGCGGTAGTTTTTGAGATCGGTGGGGTCAGCTGTGGGTTTTTTCACATCAAGTACCTTAGGTACATATAAACAAAAGCTTAGCATATTTAAGTTCTACTGAATTTAGTAGTTGTAGATTAAAGGGATTAGCACACCCTGCCTACAACTCACTAGCAAGGTACAGTAGGAAAAAACTTAGTGTAGGTAAGTGCACCACTTGCACCTCACTAGCAGTCATGTCTGGCACAGGAGGAGCTTCAGGCTCTGCCCCTGTGACAGTTGACCTTACCAAAGCAACTTCCAGCTATGACAAACTTAGCCATAAAGACTTGAGTTCCTTATGCATTGCAAGAGGGCTAAAAAGGGGTCACAACCCCACCATTCCTTCCCTGATAGCCATCCTGGAAAAGGATGACTTAGATAAGGCGAGTGCAGTTCCCTTAGAAACAGGAGATGGAGTAAACACCCCTGAGGATGAGAACATTCCAGAGGAGGAAGAGAAGAGGAAGAGGAGGAGGAAGGCTCAGAAGTAGATGAGTCTGATCAGAATCAGAGGGGTAACCAGGTCACAGTTTCCAGGCTTAACCAGGCCAACTTAGACCTACATGGGAATGGAGAGGGCCAGCACCTCTCCAGATCCTATAACATAGTTTCTTCAGGCAATAGAAGGGTGAGATCTCCCTCAGGGGACTCTCATATTTCTAGTGTCTCCAGGGAATCTCAAAGGGGAATGACTTCCCCCCAGAGAAAAGAGCATAGGGCCAGGATGAGGGCTGTCCAACTCCAGATAGAGAGGGAAGAGATAGCCTTCGCTCAAGCTAAACTTGCTTTAGCAAGAGAACAGAAGTTGTATGGCTTAGATGCCACTAGTGGCAGCAATATTCCTAGAGAGAAAGACAGGGGCTATGACAATAGAAACCTGACAAAAATTGTGCCCCCCTACAAGGAAGGGGATGATATCCACAAATGGATGACTGCTCTTGAGAGAGCCTGCATGGTACAGCAGGTTCCTTAGGATCAGTGGGCTGCAATTTTGGGGTACTCCTTTTCTAAGAAAGGGAGGGATAGGCTCCTCACAGTTAGACCTGAGGATGCCAAAAACTACTCTGTCCTGAAGAGTGCTCTTATTGAAGGGTTTGGCCTAACCACTGAGCAATACAGGTTGTTGTTCAGAGACACCCAAAAAGCACAGACTCAGGACTGGACTGATTTTGTTGATTGTGCCACTAAGGCTCTGGAGGGTTGGCTGCAGGGAAGTAAAGTCTCAGACTATACAGGATTGTACAATCTTATAATGAGAGAGCAGATCTTTAATAACTGTCAGAACCAGCTGTTGCATCAATACCTTATTGACTCTGATCTGACCTCTCCCCAAGAATTGGGAAAGAAGGCGGACAAATGGGTCAGAACAAGGATTAAGCAGAAACCCCAGAACCATGGTGGTGACCAGAAGAAAACAGACCAGAAGGGTGGGGATAAGAAAGATAAAGAAAAAGACCAGAAGTCTTCTTCAGGCCCACAAAATTCTAATAAGGAGGGTGGTTCCCAAAATGGTAACAAAAAGAAGAAGAATGATGGCCCAAAGAAACCTTGGTGTAATACCTGCAAATCAGTTTCACACTGGGGCAGTGAATGCACCAATAAAAATCCAGTTCCTACCACTGCAGCTCCTAAAGCACTTGCACCCCCTAGTACAGTCAGCAGTGGTAGTACACAACCTAAGGGGGTAGTAGGGTTAACCCTGGGTACTGAGATGGAATCTGGCCAAGTCAGAGTCCCTACTCAGGCAGTTCTGCTTTATGATGTGGACTTATCTTTGACCACTACTGTGAGTCTCAGTTACCTGGGCAAGTATAGGCAGACACCTTTGATAAATGAGAAACTGGCTCAGGCCTACAGGGACACTTGTGCCAGTGTCACTATGGTGACACCTGACTTTGTGGACCCTGGTCAGATTGTACTAGGTGAAAATTACCTAGTGACCAATGCAAGCAACACCACTACTACACATAGTGTGGCTGTTGTGAACTTCTCCTGGGGAGGGGTAAATGGCCTAAAGAAAGTTGTGGTAAGTGCAGACCTCCCAGTTGGCTGTCTGTTAGGCAATGATCTTGAAAGCTCAGTTTGGTCAGAAGTGGAGTTCAGGACTCATGCAGAAATGTTAGGGATTTCAGCACATGTCCTTGCAGTGACAAGGACTCAGGCTAAGAAGTGCCTTCCTGAACCAGTGGTGGATCTTGGAACAATAGACCAACCACAACCCAAGAGAAAGAGCAAGAGGGTTAAGGCTGTGCCTTCCCACTTGCCCCAGGTTGAGGATCAGACTTCACAGGAAGCTGATTCTGCAGTCCAAGAGGAGACTGTCTCTGAGGAGCTTGAACCTGATCAGGTTGAGTTTCTGGGGACAGGGGGACCCTCAAGGGCAGACCTGGGGCAGACCCAATTAGATTGCCCTTCTCTTGAACCCCTCAGACAGCAAGCTGCTGCTGAGGCTGCAGGGAATGCTCAAGGTACCCATAAAGTTTATTGGGATGATGGGCTCCTTTACTCAGAGGCTAGAGACCCCAAGCCTGGTGCCACCAGGAGGTTGGTTATACCTTTGAAGTTTAGGGGCTTCCTTCTTACCTTGGCCCATGATATTCCCCTTGCAGGACACTGAGGCCAGAACAAGACTTGGACAGGCTTGTCCCTCACTTTCACTGGCCTCATATGTCAGATAATGTCAAGGAGTTTTGTCGCTCCTGTGTCACTTGCTAAGCCAGTGGTAAGTCAGGTGGCACAACAAAGGCCCCCCTGATACCACTACCTGTGGTGGGGGTACCCTTTGAAAGAGTGGGAATAGACATTGTGGGTCCCATGGATCCTCAAACAGCATCTGGGCACAGATTTATACTGGTGGTAGTGGATCATGCCACCAGGTATCCAGAGGCAATTCCCCTGAGGACCACAACAGCACCTGTTGTGGCAAAGGCCCTTCTTGCAGTGTTCTCAAGAGTGGGTTTTCCAAAGGAGGTTCTTTCAGACAGAGGTACCAACTTCATGTCTGGATACTTAAAGGCAATGTGGAAGGAGTGTGGAGTAAACTACAAGTTTACCACACCCTATCACCCACAGTGCAATGGGCTTATGGAGAGATTCAACAAAACCCTCAAGGGAATGATAAAAGGATTACCAGAGAAGCTTAGGCGGAAATGGGACATCCTTTTACCCTGCTTGCTCTTTGCTTACAGAGAGGTCCCACAGAAGGGGGTTGGCTACAGCCCTTTTGAACTTTTGTTTGACCACCCTGTGAGGGGTCCACTATGTTTGGTGAAGGAAGGATGGGAGTTACCTCTCAAAAAGCCTAAGCTAGATGTTGTGGACTATGTACTTGGTCTCCGCTCCAGGATGGCTGAGTATATGGAGAGAGCATCCAAAAACCTGGAGGCCAGTCAAGAATGACAGAAAGCTTGGCATGACCAAAAGGCTGTTCTGGTGGAGTACAAACCAGGGCAGATGGTGTGGGTGTTGGAGCCAGTGGCCCCAGCAGCACTCCAGGACAAATGGACTGGACCCTACCCAATTGTTGAAAAGAAGGGAGAAGTCACCTATGTGGTTGACATTGGAACCCCTAGGAGCCCCCACAGGGTGCTCCATGTGAATCGTTTGAAAGCATTTGTTGACAGGGAGAACATGAGTCTCCTCATGGCCACAGATAGGGAACAGGAGGACGAGAGTGACCCTCTCCCAGACCTGCTTTCCCAGAACCCTGATGATGGTTCAGTTGATGGAGTAGCCTTGGCAGGCAGCCTCACTGAGCAGCAACAGGTGGACTGCAGACAGGTGTTGCAGGCCCACAGACATATGTTTTCACTCACACCCAGTCAAACTAACTGGTGCACCCATGAGGTGGACACTGGTGACAGTCTGCCTGTGAAGAATAAAATCTACAGGCAACCTGACCATGTCAGGGATTGTATAAAGGCTGAGGTGCAAAAGATGTTGGAGCTTGGAGTGATTGAGCCATCAGAGAGCCCATGGGCCAGCCCAGTAGTCCTGGTGCCAAAACCTCATACCAAAGATGGAAAGAGAGAAATGAGGTTTTGTGTGCACTACAGAGGTCTCAATGCTGTCACTAGGACAGATGCACATCCCATTCCAAGAGCAGATGAGCTCATTGATAAATTGGCTTCTGACAAGTTTCTGAGCACATTTGATTTGACAGCTGGCTACTGGCAGATCAGGTTAGCTGAAGAGTCAAAAGCCAAGACAGCATTTTATACCCCTAGTAGACATTATCAATTTGTGGTAATGCCCTTTGGTTTGAAGAATGCACCTGCCACCTTCCAAAGGTTGGTGAATCAAGTCCTTGCTGGGTTGGATGACTTTTGTGCAGCATATCTAGATGATATTGCTGTCTTTAACTCCACCTGGGAGGATCACCTGATCCACCTGAAGAAGGTTCTGGAGGCCCTGCAAAAGGCAGGCCTGACTATCAAGGCTACTAAGTGCCAGATAGGGCAGAGCAAGGTTGTGTACCTGGGCCACCTAGTAGGTGGGGGTCAGGTTCAACCATTGGAGAGCAAAATCCAGGCCATACAGGACTGGGCTCCTCAAACTACCCAGACACAAGTCAGAGCCTTCTTGGGCCTGACTGGGTATTACAAAAAGTTTGTGAAGAACTATGGGTCTATTGTGACACCATTAAATGACTTGACATCCAAGAAGATGCCAAAAAAGGTTCAGTGGACAGTTAGCTGTCAAAAGGCATTTGATGACCTGAAGAAGGCCATGTGCTCTGCACCTATCCTGAAGAGTCCTGCCTACTCCAAACAGTTCATTGTACAGACAGATGCTTCTGAGTTGGGGGTGGGAGCTGTGCTTTCACAACTGAATACAGATGGTCATGACCAGCCCATTGATTTTATTAGCAGAAGGCTGACCCCCAGGGAGAAACGTTGGTCAGCTATTGAGAGGGAGGCCTTTGCTGTCGTTTGGGCCCTGAAGAAGATGAGGCCATACTTGTTTGGAACTCACTTCCTAATTCAGATAGACCATAAGCCCCTCTTGTGGCTAAGCCAGATGAAGGGTGAAAACCCCAAACTACTCAGGTGGTCCATTTCCCTACAGGGGACGGACTTTACAGTGGAGCACCGCCCAGGGACTGACCATGGTAATGCAGATGGTCTCTCCAGGTACTTCCACTTAGAACATGAAGACTTATCTGGTCAAGGTTAAGTTTAAGGTCCCTGCGTTGGGGGTGGGGGGGGGTGTAGGAGAGTAGGGTCTGCTATCCTATGGTCACCCCAATTTTTGCTTTTTGCTTCACTGGTTTTCGACTTAATGAGGCTGTGGGCCTGCTAATCAGACCCCCAGCCTGCTGTTCGCTCTCTAAATTCACATACATGTACTATAGGTACATAGCCCAATTGGAACTGGACTCCTTGTGAGCCCCTGTACCATGCACTATAGGTGCTCAGGGCATAGGTGCCACCAAGGCCTACCAGGGGCTGCTGCATAGCTTTTGCCACCCCTGGCTGGTTCTTAAATTGACACAACTGGCTGATCACTCAGCTGGGGCAAGTTGGCGTAATCACCCCTTGCTTAGATATAGTATACCTATATCTAAACCTATATTTGGACACATATAAACCTGTGAGCCACTCCTATGGAAGGCCTTATCAATCCAGTAGGCAGAGTGCGTGGTTTAATGTGAGATGGTGCTCTAGAATGAGCTGAGCCTGTCTGCAGCTGTCGGGAACAAGTCCCTAAGCTGTTCCGGGATAATGCCATATCATATACTCTTAAGTGCATTATAAACCTCGCGGTTATATGTCAACTTTGGTTTGGCTTTATCAAAACATGTCGGGTAAGGTGTCATACGAGGTGGAATACTATCCCCTCGACAGTCCTGTCGACGGGGATAGCATTCCACCCTTCTAGAGGGAGAAGACAAGTTACTTTACTGAAACGCGGTTGATTTTTAAAAGAGCCTCAGATCCACAAAATGGATGCTTCTGCCACAGACACGAGTCTGACCTCCTGCTGCTGACCGAAACTCTGCCGAGGAGGCCTGGACAAAGGCTTTCCTGTCGCAGGGAGGTGTTACACCACCCAGACAGGAGATAGTGGATTGTAGCAGGGAGGTTTGAAAGAAACCAGACACTGCCTGGGGAGCACAAAGCTTCCCCTTGCATAATCCGGTCAAACCGGTTCTGGGGCACACCAGCCCCAGTCCCAGTGCGGCCTGGACAAAGGGAAAGGGGTGTATCCACCCCCTTCCTGGGTCCCACCCATAGGAGGGGACCTAGCAGGTAATCCAGCCCCCTAGATTGGTATAAGAATGGGAGCAGTGCCAACGCACTCAGATTATCCTGATGAAACATTTGAAACAAAAGTCTGGACCCTTCGACATCCTACTCGACGTAGAAGACTGAAGAATCTCCCTTGTGGTCAAGGAGTGACCACCCTGTGCAAACAGGCACCATCCAGCACCTCGACGTCTGCTTTGTTGCAGTTCCGGCCGGAACTCGAGCAACAGAGATCAACAAGATCAAGTTTGCCTGCCTTCTACCAGCCCGATCCACAGTCCCTGCAGAGCTGAGACCCGTGGAGGCGGCCGGAAGCGTGCGGCCCGCCATCTTGAAAAGACCATGAGACGCTGACCGTGCAGCCCATGAGTGACCCTCGAAGCTGTACAACGGGGTTTAAGAAGCCCCAGCCCTGAGCCACTTTTGCACCTAAGCTCACCCCTCTACACTCATTGAGTGCTGCTTGGGGCCCTTCTGCTTCTTTTGGCTCAACGCATTGGCCCAGTCCCTTGCCCGCTGGCTTGTGGCCCCTGTGTCGACGAAACTTGAAATCCGACTTGTGATTCTGGTTGCTCCAGACTTGCACCCGCTCCTCTGAAAAGGAGCACCCGCTCTGACCCTCCTGGTCTGAGTGAGAAGCAATCTCCCAGTCCTGCGTGGATTGCTCTTGCCAAGTGTTGTTTGCTCCGATCTTGAAGCCGATAGCGCCAACGGTGAGAACCTTTGTGGGACAGCTCGTGACTCACTCCTGGACATCGCAGATGCCCTAGAGCCCACGTGGCAGCGGAGAGAAGCTCCTTGACAACCACCTGATTGTGCCCGACATTGCCTGGTTCCGTCCTGGTTCCACCCTGGTCACTGCTGAGTGACCCAGACTCTGTCCCCTCTACTTTCAGGTACTCTACAACTCTGATCCACCCTTGGATCACACCGGACACTTCTCCTTCACATCGCCTGCAGCACCTTCAGCTTAAAGCACCAACAACCTGCGTGACGAAACCCGACACAACTTCGACCCTATACACCCGCTTCCTGTGGGTGAAGTAACTCAACAACGCTGGTGTTCCTGCACTGGTACATACCTCTAGTGTATGTGTCTTAAATTTCGTCCTTCTAGGTTAAGCGGAAGTCTCCTTAAACAGTAACTTTATAACTTTTACGCACCATTGACTTTGCATTGGTGCATACGTGTGCTTTAAGCGCTGCACCCGAATCCCGCGGGCTTTTCCCGACTTCAGCATTGCTAGTCCCGACTGCTCCCAGCGATTTCTTAGGCCCTAGGCCTAACCACTGTTTGATTGGTATCTCTTATACCACTTTCTTAATATATGGTTTGAGTGGCCACCCGCCCTCATCCATAATTGTGCAACTTTCATATGTTATACTGTGCTTTTGTTTAACACTTGTGCCCCTTTGCTCATAAAGAGTACTGGGGATTATTCTAGTAAATAAATACATATATTTTATAATATATACTTGTGTGGTGTCATTTCATTTGGTATTAAAGTATTGTGATTGGTAAAACAGCTCGCTTAACACGACCTCTAGAGTTAAGCCTTTAAGGCTGCTTAGTCCATGCTACCACTAGGATAGCTTGTCTAATAAGGTTGACTTAGAACCAGACACCATAAGGGATTGTTTGGACTGATACAAGGTGGTTCCAGAATTGGAAACATCATATATCAGTCCAACTTCTCACAAGAGGGGACAGAGTCTGGGTCACTAGCCAGTGACGAGGAAGGAATCAGGCGATGTTGGGTGCTTTCAAGGTGAAGAAGGTGAGTTTGTCTCTTCAGCCACGAGGTCCAGGAGGAATCGACGATGACCAGGAGCTAGATTCAAACTGTCCCACAATGGATCTAGATGAATGCAGCGTCGGTATCTGGATTGGAGCCAACAAGTCTTGGCAACCGCAACCCACACAGGATGTCGAGATTGGCTCTGTTGCAGATCGGCAAGGTCTGTGGCGCTTCTCCTTTTTCGGGAAGCTGGAGCAAGCTTGGAGCAACCAGGATCACAAGTTAGATTCAGGATATTGACTTCAGGGGGCTAACTAGCTAACAGGCAAGGAGTTGGGAAGATGCGTCGAGCACAAATGTAAAGGCGGGGCCCACGGGACACTCGCGGAGTGTGGGGGTCTAGGCTTCATTTCAAATGATGCTCGGGGATGGGGCTTCACGTACCCCAATGCACAACTTACTGAGGCTTCAGGAAAGGAGTGCAGGTAGCAAAATGCATGATGTCTAAGATATCCAGTCCCACTTCTCTCGTGTCCGCCACGGGTCTTAGCTTTGCTGTGGATGTGGGTCGGGGTCAGAGAAGTCTGGAAGTCTAGTTCCTGAGTCACAGAGTCTTCAGGTTCTGGAGAGAGCCTTGAAACTGCAGACTGGCAAAGTTGCTGTTGGTGCCTGTTTGAACAGGGTGGTCACTCCTTGACCACAAGGGAGATGTCTTCCATCTTCTAGTCAGAATAGAATGTTGAAGGTCCAAATGTTCTGTATCAAAGTTTTGTTCCAGGATAATCTAAAGTCCTGAGGACACAGCTTCTATACTTATACTAAGGATGGGGGCTGGATTACCTGACTAGGTCCCTCCTATGGGTGGACCTGAGAAGGGGGTGGTTACACCCCTTTCCCTTTGTCCAGTTTCACACCAGAGCTGGGGCTGGAGTGTGCCAGCAACTGGTTTGAACCAGGCTATGCATGGCGAACCTTGTGTGCCAAAGGCAGTGTCTAGATGCATTCACTGAATGCAGCCCTCCCTGCCCCAATGCACAAAACTCCTGTCTGGGGAGGTGCTGGCAGCTCTCTGGACAGGAAACCTATTGTCCAGGCCACTCTTGCTGGAGTTTCCCCCAGCAACAGGAGGTCATGTCTGTGGCAGCAGCATCCATTTTGTGATGCTGAGGCTCTGTTTAACTTTAACCGGGTAAAGCAGTAACATACATGTCTTTTCCCTCTAGAAGGGTCGAATGCTACCCCCGCAGCCAGAATTGGCGCGGGGGGGGGGGGTAGTTTTCCAAAGTGTTTGACACCTTAGACTACATGTTTTGATAAAGCCAAACCAAAGTTAGCATTAACCGCGAGGATTATAATGCACTTAAGAGTGTATGGTATGTCTATATCATAGAACAGCTATAAGGAGATGGTTCTGAAAGCTGCAGAGGGGCTCAGCTCATGCTAGGGCACTCTCTCACATAAAACCAAGCACTCTGCCTCTAGGATTGTCGAGGCTTACCCTAGGAGTGGCTTATAGTTGTATGTGTGTCTATATGTAAAGGTAGATATATGTATACTATATCTAAGTAAGGGGTGATTACATCACCTTACCCATGCTCTGTGAACAGACCTGTGGTGTCAGTTTGAAAGGCAAACCAGGGGTGGCACAATGCATGCTGCAGCCCCTGGTAGGCCTAGGATGCACCTATGCCCTGGGTACCTACGGTACACTATGCAGGGGCTCACAAGGGTGACCCAGTAACCAATCTGGTATGCACCTAAAGTGCATGGTATCAATTTAGAGAGAGAACAGCTGGGCTGTGGATCTGATTAGCAGGCCCACAGCCACGTTAAAGTCGAAAAAACAGAGAATCACAGCAAAAAGTGGGGGTGACCATTGGAAGCAGACCCTACTCTCCTACACCAACTTTCTAAAAGTGGCATTTTCAAACACACAATATAAAAATCATCTTTACTAAAATATGCATTTTTATATTCTGAGTTCTGGCATACCTAACTCTCAAAGGTAAGTTATATTTACAAGATGTTATAAATAAACTCCCATTCTATCCTTTGAGGCAGATAGCCTTTCAATAGTGAAAAACGAAATTGGCAGTAATTCACTATCATGACATCCCACACACATACGGGCATATCCTACCTTTCACATACACTGCACCTTGCCCACAAGGGTACCTTGGACCTACCTTAGTGGTGTCTTACATGAAAGAAAAGGGAAGGTTAGGACCTGGCAAGAGGGTACACTTGCCAAATTGGGATGTATGACGTAACAACGCATACATTTACAACGCACACCATTACATCGTAATTTTTACAACGCAGGATCCTTTACAACGAATGCCTTTACAATGCATGACATTACATAGCAGATGCTATTACAACGCATGCCATTACAACGTAAGTATAGGTAAGTATATTATTTTATTAAAAAATGTAATTAATAAATATTTAATTTATCTTATTTATTAAATTAATTTTTAATTAATGTATTTGTAAATATATATATATATATATTTTTTTTAAAGTATAGGTGTTTTTAAATATTATTCTAACTCCAGGGGAGTGTAATAGTAGGGTAAGTGCTGGATATTGTAGGGGTAATAATGACTTACAAATTAATTTTAAAAGAACTTTTTTTAATAAATAAAAAAATTATTTAAATTTATTTTTTTAATTTATATAAAGTATTTTTAAAAAACTGAACCCTAAAAATACCCAAGTACCCCAAAACCCAAACCTATCCCTGAACCCTAAAAATACCCCAGTACCCCAAGACCCAAACCCAGCCCTGAACCCTAAAAATACCCCTGTACCCCAAAACCCAAACCCAGCCCTGAACCCTAAAAATACCCCTGTACCCCAAAACCCAAACCAAGCCCTGAACCCTAAAAATAAATGTAAATGTAAATGTAGACGTATTTCTAATACCCCTGTACCCCATAACCCAAAACTATATATATATAATTACTTAAATTCATTTATTAAATTTATTTTTTAATACTTATTAAATTAATTTAAAAAAATTGAATTAAATAAATGTTTAAATAAAATAATATACTTACCTATACTTACGATGTAATGGCATGCGTTGTAATAGCATCTGCTATGTAATGTCATGCGTAAAGGCATTCGTTGTAAAGGATCCTGCGTTGTAGTAGTTGCGTTGTAAAAGTAGTCCGTTGTAAAAGTTGCGTTGAAACGGTTGTATACCGCCAAATTGACATGGCAGTCATCAACTGCACACAGACACTGCAGTCGCAAGTCTGATAACCCTTTGAAGGGCTGCTTGTGTGGGTGGCACAACCAGTGCTGCAGGTCCACAAGCAGCATTTGATTTACAGGCCCTGGGCACACACACTGCACTGTACTAGGGACTTAAAGGTAAATCAAATAAGCCAATCATGAAAACACCAATCCATAAACACAATTTACACGAAGAGCATATGTACTCTAGCACTGATTAGCAGTGGCAAAGTTCCCAGAGTCCTAAAACCAACAAAAACAGGGTCAAAAACAGGAGGCCAAAAAGCAAAAAGTCAGGGCGTAAACCGGCTGAAAAAGCCAAGACTATCAATAACTGACCCGTTACATTTACTCATTCTGTTAGCTAAAAATGTAGCTATAATCTTCTAAGCAGTATTTAAAAGACTTGTTGGTCTATATACATTCACATCATCTTACCTTTGTTCTGCTTTATAAAACTGACCACCACAGCCGTCTTTGATGGAGGGCAGTACCCCACCCCTCTGAAAATTTAGTAAAATATAATTTAGCTGGCAGTCCATTTTCTCCACTTGCTTTTCTGTTAGCTAAATATTGCACTACTTCCTCTATTTTTTTTAAGCATGACATCAGCCAAAAAAACCCTTGCAAGGTTTACCTGTAATTTGGGGACTATGAGCTTGCTGAGGAAAACCTTAAGTTTTAAGACGTTGACCTTCTATATAGTAGAATAAAAGGCTTTGTAATGATTAAAATAGTGTTCATAAATGTTTGCTTCTTCTGTAATGTGGATTCTAGTATATTTTTCTATTAGAGATGTTATCCTATCAAATGCGTGTCGCTCTCTTATTTGCCAAGCTAAGAATTTCCCGGAGAATTTGCTTTCTACATATACTTTCATATTCTTATTTCTTATATACTGTTCGTTTTCCTGGTGAACTGCTAGTTCGAATTGTGATCTCTCTATTTTATTGCAATATCTTTGGAGGTTATATAGCCGTGGATGGTTGTCTCAAAGGCCTCCCAGACACTCTCTACCTTAGCTTTGGCTATATTTAGTTGAAAAAAAACATCTTATTTCATTATGAAGCTCAGTGCACATATCTTCAGCTTCGAGATGAACTTTGTTAAAGTTTGCCAAACCCTGATATCACCACTTTTATCAGAGCATGGTTGGAAAAAACTTTTTGAATATGCATGTAGTTGTTTAATATTAAATTACGGGAAGTAAGAAAGTAATCCAATCGGTTGCTGTGCAATATTTAGCAGAAAAACACAAGTATTCTTTATTTTTTGGATAACTTGCCTGCCAGATATCAATCAGATCTAACTTTTGCATACACTCCGCCAATGCCCTAGCCATTTATGGCTTATTCTGTTTACGTTTCCCAGAGGATTAATCCATTTCCGGGCTTTGCAAAAAGTTAAAATCACCACCCATTATTACCGCCCCCGAAATTTGTATAAGTGCATGATAGAGATCCAATATTGGCGCAGGACTGTCTTCTATGGTGTGTATATAGTGGCTATCATTAATCTGCTCTTATTAATCAATCACTAATCAAACCCCATCTCTCTTTTCTATCTGTCTTGGATAAAGTGATTTGGAAATGGCACGATTTGTTAATGAAAATTGCTATCCCTCTATGGGTGGCACTGGCTGACGAAGTTTGAGTAATTTTAAGTTACTTCAAACAGGATCCCATCAAGGCATCATAAGCAGCTCAGAATAATGGACTACCTCCTTTTCTTTTTTGGCATCTAAATTAATGCCTTCAAGGCAATTTATGTGCAAACGAACCAAATAAAGTATTGGTTGTTGTTGTAGTACTTTATTCGATAGCAAAGTATCATAAAAGTAAATACATCATAAATTGAATTAAAATACGATTACATCATAAATAGAATAAAAGTTGTTAAAAATGTTCAAATGTAAATTTTGTTTAAAAGGGGATTTTTACTAGAAATTCCAGATTAATAAAAAAGGACAGGAGCCCAATGAGTACGTCACAGCAAGAAAAAAGTGCTAGGAGGTAAAGTGCTAATTCGAACAATTTAACAGGATTTAAACATCTACCGAGTACTCAATCGCACCAGCTTGGATCGTATTTGCCATGCACTCCCCAGAAATTTTGCAACCCCTGCAATTATCAACATGGAGGAAGTGTCCGTTGTAAAAATGCGAAGGGCCACTGAACACTGCAGTGTCCCCAGTTCTCTGCATACTGGGCTTAACCATCTTTTCCTTGCCCCCTTGTATGCACTACAGGCAAATAGGAAGTGCCCAAGCGTTTCAGTGGGATTAGAGCACCCCGGACATGCCATTTGGTGATGTTTGAAGTTTTTCCACCTGCTGGTAAAGATATTCAGGGTTAAGGTGCCATGCCTCATTTTAAGGAACAGAGTTCTGTCTCTTGGTGAGGTGATAAAGTCAAGGAATGGCTCCAGCCTCGGGATAGGCTTATATAATAAAAATTGGTCGGTTAGAGCACCCCACTTTGGGTTTGACGAGTCCCTTTCTTGGATCCTCTCCCAGTACAACTTTTTAACAATGTCTTTCGGCGGGGGCTGCTGAGATAGCCATTCTTCTTTGAGTTCCATGTTAAACACCAAGTCCCTTAAATTTTTCAGCCACGGAATCACCCCAAAACCATTCAACTCAAAAGTATTGGAGCAAGGACAATAATGTCAGATATGGGTTTAATTGCCACTTCCAGGTAAAGTGCAGCTGAGCGCCTACTTGGCCCCAGCAACAGTTCCCGTAAATGTTTTCTCAATTTTCTGGAGTATAGAAAGAATCTATGTAAACACAGATTCCGGCTCCATATATTGTTTCTGCCACTGCCTTATATCCATATGCATGCAACAACTGCCCCTGTATTCTTTACTTGCATACAATAACTGCAGCTGCAGCCTGCTTTAGTGTTGCTGCTGTTTTTTCCATGTGCTGTCTCTAAGTCAATGTTGTGCCACATCGTCTACCAAGATAGTGCAACTAATTCACCTGCTCCAAAGTCTTACTGTTCCCAGACAAAGAGCTCTTAAGCTTAATCTTTGGCTTCATTATCATGGATTTCGTTTTGGAAACATTGATGATTAAATATTTTCTCAAACAATAATCATGACTGGACTTGGAACAGCAACCATCCCTGGCAATCTGCTCAACCGGCCTCGGTCTGCTTCCGGTGCACCGTTCACACTTTTGTTACAGGGGGCTGATGTAGCAGCACTGCGGAAAAACCAGGCCCAGTAACCAACCGGCCCCCATGGGGTCAAAATCGGCCCCATCCCTTCCGGCTCACAGGGAAAACGCCTGGAGCCCGCTATAGCCAGTCCAGCCCTGACAATAATAAAGCCCTTAATCAGCTTACGAAATGAGCGATCAATGAGAGATAACAAAACAGCGTCATCAGCACATAATAACACTAAAATCCTTGAATTACAGAGTTTCAGGCATTCCAGCTTCAGGCTATCTAGGTCTGGGCAAACATTGTTCAAGGAAAGTGAGAAGAGCAAGGGAGACAATACACACCCCGGAGGTACACCAGTGATTATTGGAAAGCTCTTCCTGCATTCCCCTTTGGGCCCATACAGCACTTGAGCTGTTGTATCTTTATGTAAAATCTGCAAGGACTGTAATCTGATATTGGTTTAATCCCTGCCTCTCTAGTGCCAGCCAAAGTAAGTATCTAGCTCCTAAAGCAAACGCTGACTTATAATCAATAAAAATTGGATACATGGTGACTTTCTTTTACCTAACATACTTTATACATATAGAGTATAAGCTCATGGCCTGCTCCCCCATTCTAATGCCGCGAACCCTGAAGACATAATCAGCAAACTACACACCTACCACTTGGACAGACACCTCACCAACTGAAGAACACTCTCCGAAGAAGACACCACCACAGTCATGAAGATGTCCACTCCAGGGCCCCAACAGACCCATATCCATAACATATCTACAACCTACGATGAACCGTGATCAGTAAATTCTTCACTCACATCATCAACTCCTACAGCAATTCTTCAACCTTCCCCTAGAAGTGGAAACATGCTGCAGTCAGAGCCCTCCTTAAAAAACATTGTCTGACCCCAATGATCTGACCCATCTCCCTTCTACCATACCAAGTAAAAGCAATAGAGAAAGCAATCAAACTGCAACTCACCAAACACCGGGAACTACACAAACTTCTCGACCACTCCCAATGTGGTTTTGTAGCAATCACAGTAGGAAGAAAGAACACATTGCCACTACAGATGAAATATGCACCCTTCTAGGCTGAGGAGAAACAGCCACCCTCATACTGCTGGACCTCTCAACAGAATTCAACAGCTTGTCACACTCCAGCCTTATCAACAGATTACACGCTACTGACATCCAAGGTCCAGACCTCGAATGGATAGGCTCCTCCTCACAAGGAGAACACAGTGAGTCAGACTTTCACCTTCACATTAGAGTCCAAGGACTTGATCTGCTGAGTCCCTCAAGGATCATCGCTGAGCTCCACCCTCTTCAAAATTTGCAAGACACCACTCGCTGACGTCATCAAGTCTCACAGCACCTCCATCAGCTCCTATGCCAAAGACATCCACCTCATCCTCTCCATATCAGACAAATCCCCCACGATCAGATCCAACTTCACCGAATGCATGATCCACGTAGCAGAATGGATGAGAACCAACTACCAGAAACTCAATAAGGACAATAGAGAAGTGCGAATCTTTGGGAACAAGAACTCCCCTGCGACTCCACTTCACCTCAGAGCTCAGTCCAACACCGTCTTCCTTTAACCACACCATAACCTGGGTATTACACTAGAAGACAAACTCAACATGGCTGCCACAGGTGAATGAGATTAGGTCCCCTTGTTTCCACATACTACGCATCCTCAAAAAAATCTTCTGTTGGATTTCCATGGGCACCGGATATACCATGACTCAAGCCCTAGTCACCAGCAGACTTCACTACGGCAACGCACTCTATGCCGGAATTTCCAACAGCTCCTCTACCGTCTTCAGACCACCCAGAATGCCGCTGCTACACTCATCCTGGACCTACCACAATGCACCAACATCACCTTGTACCTAAGAGAACTACACTGGCCAACGATACACATACACTTCCAATTCAAACTCCTCATACATCTATACATGGCACTGAACAACACTGGACCAGCCTACCTCATCTTCCACCAGCCCACCAGACACCTACGCTCTACCTCACTCTCTTTTGCACACACACCCCGCATCCACAAAAGCTGAACAGAAGGCTTTGCCTCCATCTACTCATATCTTTCTGTCTTCAACCTTATCTTGTATGGAATACACCCTCCCATAGATCTTACGCACACCATCTAATTATGATAATCGGTGGTAGTTAGATGGATCCGTTCTAGCACCTTTTTAAAATAATGGGACGTTTGCTGCCCCACGCCCTGATTTAGAGGTGTTTCTGGATCTGACTACAGCATTACAAGCTCTGACAATGATTGGGACCCAATAAAAATCTTATAAAAATCTATGGGAACAAAATCTTATCAATTTGGAAGCATCTACTCTTGAAGGAGCGTTTAAGGGAGTTAGTTCCTCAAATTTTCAGCAGGGCATTAGAAGGGCTGTCAAGTGGGACCATGAAACATATAGTTACCTGAGGACCTGAGACATGTAATCAAGCCTAGTATAGAGCAATTGTTGATGACAGGGCTCGAAGAGGCTGATGATAAAAGGGTATTGGTCCTATTTGAATGAACCATTTTGGAGATTTTCCCTTTTTTGATGACTATTGGGTGTTGATCATATGAGCTATAATAACCATATTGGCAATTGGTTTGATCATGAATTCTGGATTGGGAAGAAGGGGTGTGTTATGCCGTGGTGTGGTGCCATGATACTGTAGACTCAGATAAGATTTTTATTAGATTGAGGCTGGAAGATAAAGAGTTGATTGGGTAAAAGAGGCTTGACAGGCGACTCAAGATTTGGGGTAAGATTAAACCGGTGGCTAGGGAGAGAATCTCCAGGAACTTCTGGTTACTTATTACATGGGGGTATAATCAGTGCATGGATAAGAGGGTCGTGAGTATTGGGGCTCAGGAATGACTTACACACTTCACCCGTCGATATGTGAGCCGTATGCCTGAGAGAATTGCCCACAACCAGCTACAACTGCACTAATTCAGCCACCCCTGGGAGTGGGTGGGTGGGTGGAATTTTTCCTAATCTGAGGTTAAAGAGACTGTTCTACAACAAAAACAATTGTTATTTTGATGGGTGGAAGCAGCCTGTCCACCCTTTAGCGAAAGTAAATGGTCATTTGAAACTTGAACATAGATACGATGATTCAGAGCGAACTCGTGAAAGATCCAAACAGTGGTTTCATAAATCAACTCTTCTATGATGGAAAACAACGAGGACTGTCTCTGAGCATCAGGGCTCTGGGATTTTACAGCATTTCACAGGCGGTGTATTTCAGTTTTATTTCTCAGTGAATGTCATGTTTTTCAAGCCTATACATTTTGTTTCTTTTGGGGGAGCAGGGGGGCTCTGTACGGTTTCGCTAGGCTGGTTCAATTTGTAGTGTGTCCTCCTCCCTTTTCTAAGAATTCAGATAAGTTTTCAGGCATTTTTTAAAGAATGCATTTTCTGAAAAAGGACTAAGACCATTTTTTTTAAATTTTAATTTGAACTTGCACTACACTTCTGCTTAAAGAGTGGCATGTGAAGGCCGAGTGGGGGTGGGGGTGGAGGGGGGATTTTGTTCCCTGTAATATAGACGAAAATGAATGTTTCTGTATTTTAAAAGCTAATTAAAGGTAAATTCTTTCATTTTGTTTTTACCCATCCGCACTTTGCCACAGTGCTTTGTCTCGAAGGCGCTACATTCATTCCAGCAAACAGTTCACAGAAACAAACTTAGGGCACCATTAGAATAGCAGTTGGATCGCCCCCGCGGGCCCGGTGGGGGCGATCCACCCGCCATCCTCTCAGCAAAGACCCCCCGCCATATTTCACTGGCTGTGGGGACCGCCAGCCATATTATGATATGTGCTGGGACATGCCTTTCCGTGGCGGCATTGCCGCCACTGAAAGGCATGCGGAGTCTGCCTGCGGGGGCCGTTGCGGGCTCCCAGGGACTCCGGGGGGTTTGGGGGGTGCACATGAGGGGTACCTACGGTACCCCCTGCAGTTCCATGCATAACATGGCAGACACCGCGCGGTGCCTGCCATGTTGTGCATGGAAGTGCACAACAAGCCTTCCTGGCATTGTGGCGAGCGGTGCTGAGCACACTGCCCGCCACAATGTCAGGAATGCAGGATACGCCCACCACTGTGGCGGGCACATCCTAAAGGCCCCCACGGGTCCCCTGCCCTTATGGCGGGCGGTCCTATTTCACAATAGGATCCGCCCGCCATCCTAATGGACCCCTAAGTCTTGGACCTAGGTGTTTAAAGCAGCCCTGAAAAATGGTTTAATGGCAGCCGAAAATTGCATTCACTGAGCTTTGCCAGCCAGTGCGGGTGCAGACAGCACAAAGAAAGGGTGGTAGTTTTGGGTGAGTTCTCGCCCACCAAGAATGCTTTCTTTTACAAAATGGTGCCAACTAATCATTTACAACAGTTTTCCAGATATATTTTCTCTAAAGCAGAGTGAATTATATGTCAGTTCAGATCAGAAAAATTCAAGAAATATTCTGATCCTTCAGTGTCTGGCAAGTATTTAGGGGCATTATGTTTCCACAGCAGCAAGACCCGATTTTACATATACGAAAACTCAACGCTGCTCTCTTGGGTCTGATAATTCTATTTAGCCCATGGGTACCAGGCTTCCTAACAAGAGAGACCAAATGTCATGCTGTGTCCCCTCCAACTCCCTCTCGAAATTAATCTGAGCGCTCTTGTAACTCTCGGGGCCCCAACCATGTTATTATACGTTCACACACACCCCAAGATAACACTCAGCTCTAAAAGTGCAACAAAAAGAGCTGTTTCAAGAGTCTGCATATTGTCCTTCTTGACATAATGTCATGTAATCTTAGTTAAGTTGTTGGTTTGTATTTAGCATAGTCTGGCATTGGCATGGCCTTATATGAAACTGTCCACATTACAACTTGGGTTTCTGGTTTTATAGTTTTACTGTTTTTACATTTCCATCTGTATTCGTCCATATTCATTTTTTCTCCATTGATGTATTTATGCACATCTATTTTGTTTTTGGAGTAGAAAGGATGCTGCAATGGGCATATGTACACATTTCTTTAACCGATTAATGTATACTCACATTTGAATGCCCAATGGATTTTAGCCGTTTGTAGTATAATGCAGTCAATTTGAAAACATTTGTATTGTTGAGATTTTAAACAGCTGAACATTTGCATTTATTTAAGCTTCATAAGGAAAACTTGTTTTCTGTTTTTTTTTATGTTCCCTATCTGTCAACTTGCGCAGGTACTGATCTGCCACCAGTGGGGGCTGGTGACAATTGAAACTGGTGAGGAGTAAAAGATAGGTATGGCTTTTATGTAGCTAGCGACCAAAGCAATCAAGCACAACAATCTATGAGCTTTCTGTAATTACATTCAGATATATACTACAACAAGTGACGTACAACTAAATTCAGTGGTCCATAGGATTGAGTTTTCACAAAGACAAATACAAATATAGACTCCAATCAGTACTATATTGACAAGATTTTCAGTACCCAGCCGGGCCTGAATTTTTATTTTCAAATATAGGTAAATTTAAAAGACCATCAAGGAGGTCTAATGTGACAGTTGATAGGGTACAAGCCTGTACCTATCCAAAAGTACACTCAAGAAAAATTCAAGAGTAGGAAGAGAGCAAGGAAAAAGAAGGTGAAGAATATCAGGCAAAAAGAACTGCGGAGCCAATTGTCCCTTGCATCAATAACATATTAGCACGGCAAGTTCAGACAACCAATTCATGTAACAGTATAAACACAATGGACAGGTTACACAATCGAAATGAGTGTCGACGGCGTTTCGATCCCCGGCTCCTAGTGAACTGGGATCATCATCAGGACAGTAAGAGTGTATTGCCTGTATGTGCTTTCTTTAAAACCTGTTAAGAATTACAATTTACAGAAATGAGAAAAAGGAAGAAAAAAGAAAATTCTGTTTAAATACAGCACTAATTACAGGTAAATAAAAATTCAGGCCCGGCTGGGTACTGAAAATCTTGTCAATATAGTACTGATTGGAGTCTATATTTGTATTTGTCTTTGTGAAAACTCAATCCTATGGACCACTGTTTTTCATAATAATTGATTGCCCAAGGTCCCTAGGTACCCATTGGGTCTCCCTTGTTTTCTGAAAATGTACAACTAAATTCAGCCAGGACTATTGGCTTTGTCAATGGTTGTTAGCTTTTTAAGATAAATGAGTAGCAAAAATGAGTTTGTTGTAAATAGTTAACATTGTAAATGTTTCAATTTGAAACAGTGACATTGTGAATTAAATATTACTGAGGCCCATGAAAGGAGTGTTGTATTTCAGTTATGTGAACTTTTTTTTTGATCCCTATCCCCTTTTCTCTCTCTGCGCCTCCCCCATCTGTGTATCTTACACGTCATTTCTTTCCTCTCCACATCTTTTTTCACTTTCTCTTGAATGCATTTCCTCTCATCCCATCACCTCACCACCCCAAACATAAAATACACTCACTCAGATGTAAGAAATGCATTTTATTTTACTTTCGCCTTGCCATTATTTTGAAAACTGTGATACCTCATCATGCACATTTACAAAGAACTTCAGTTGCAACTGGAATAGGTGACCACTGCTGTGTGTGCTCTGCAGAGAGGCCAGCCACCGACAGGCACTGTGAAAAACTCGCACTGCCTTCACCTCCACACCAGAGCTCTCAGTCGTGGCCTGTTATAAACATTTGGTGCAACTCAGTTCAAAGTATGCACTAGTGCGCCTACACCTTACCAACCCCTATACCCGAGCAGCCCTTGTACTAGGTGAATAAAGTCTAGGAGCTGAGGTAATCAGTGAGAAGAAGTGCAAGTTTTTAAAAAATTGCTGCAAGCAACCGGTCCTAGCCAGGCATATTAAGCTGTATTGTCTTTACCTAGTATTAGAATGTGAAAAAAAATACGATTTGACAGGCAAGCATGTTACTATAGAAGAGCAGCTGGATGCATAAAAAAATACAGAAACACAACAAACTGGAATAAATAGCTAACACATTCAGGGAATGCAAGATTTAGTAAAACACATGCAATATAAAAATGAACTAAATTGCTGACCTTAACATTTTTCAATTCAAATTTAAATGCTAAAAATGTTTACGTTTACTTACCCTAATATAGCAGCATTTCTGACAGTGACTTGATGTGCTTACCTGGTTTCTCATCACTTGTCCGGTCCACGGAGTCAGACCATGGCTTTGAGTGCAGAGTGCAGTAGGCACTTACCCCAAGTGGAGAAGTGTGGCTCACTGGTTAGAGCAGGCAAACCCTGAAGCAGAGGTCAGACCCGGGACCAGGGTTCAATTCCCGACGCGGCAGGGTCTTGAGCTCAAATGTCCACGGACTCGATAATTCTCGCTTCGGTGCCTGACCTAATCATGGGTTCACACTCTGCAACTCTGGGCATTAAGCTTGCTTAATCTCCACAACGGCCCCCCCCGCGGCGGGATGCCTGGCTTTCACCTTGGGGATGCCCTGTAGGGGCTATCTCACAGGGAAAAGCCAGGACGGGTTCCCAAGGCAAGCGCTTAGAGACCCCACCCTTACACTCTGGCTGGACCAGCATTGGCAGTATAATAATAAGGTTAATAAAATCATTTCATTGACATTTTATTTAGATTTACAGTGCTCGCAGCAGGGAGGATGATGCCTTCCGCCCTAAAGGATGAGCGAGGTTGCCTGGCACTCATGACAGACAGTATGGAGAATCATCCAAAAGAAGACAATTTTTTGTTTTTTCCATATTTAAACACAAATTCAGACAAGAAAACAGATGAAGTTCTGCCTGTATTTATTAGTAATAATGGAAAATTAGAAGCTTTATTTAGAACACTACTAGTTAAACAGTGCCCTTCTGTACACATGAGAGCTGGCTAACCAGGAATGGCGTAAAGATGTTTGGCATTGCAGGCAAAATTATATTTTGTGTTTGGACCAGTGGCCTAACACAAAGATAATTTTTTTACCTTGTCATATACTTTGGCACTAACTATTGATGGCAGTATTACCTGTCCTTATAGAATCGCTGGTCAGGACTCTAATGACATTCCAACAGTGAGTCAGATAGGCACCGCCAAATCTCTTCAGCATGATGTATGTACTGATCCAGCACAGATGAAGGAGACCATTCAGAAGGATACATAGTAATCCTGCCTCTGTAATACTCATGTTATGTTATGTTATACTTACTTGTAGAGCATGTATTTCACGGAGGGAGTATGCTGACGCTTTGAGAAGGGAGGTGCTGCCTTGGCTGAGCCTACTGGAAGAGCCAAGTTTTCAGGGCAAGGACAATAGTGTGGTTTCCCATCCGAAGAGTATTACCTCTGTTGGTTCCGAGATGAGCTTCAGGCAGTTGGATTTCATCCAGAGCGCTACTTGTGACATGCAATACATGATAAACTTTGCCGTGGTGTTTCGCTGTCCTTGGAGGAGAGGAAGTTGTGTGTCATAAGAACCTGCGATGATGTTGAGAACATGACTTCAGATGATGCTGGCGAGTAGGGCCATGAAGACTTTGAAAAACATGAGGCTGTGGGATGCCTGAGATCAGATTAGAGGGTTTGGAGGTGTAGCTGACTATGCTGACCTTCTATGTGGCGGAGTGAGCTAAAGAATGATGATGGATTAAACCCAGATCAGTTGACTGGGGGTGAGTGCTTGCAATGTTCAACACCCCGTCCATCATCCCCTTTGGTTTTGCTTTGTTTGCCCTAAGTTGGCAGGGTATGCCCAGACGTGGGTCCCTTGCTCACTTTTCCACTGGATTGAAGCTAGCCTGGCTGAAGACGGTTTATTAGCCATAAACCGGTTCCAGGATGCTCTTTTCCGGTCCAGGGAAGGCATGGCTTGGCAGTTCGGGCTGGACTGTTTCCATGAGGCACAGGGTCAGACTGATTTGCATATCGCCATGTCTGACCTGGGTTGGCGGATTGAGCTAAAGCATGATGATGGATTAAACCCAGATCAGTTGACTGGGGGTGAGTTCTTGCAATGTTAAACTCTCCCACTCTCATCCCCTTTGGTTTTGCTTTGTTCGCCCTAAGTTGGCAGGGTATGCCCAGACGTGAGACCCTTGCTCACTTTGCCACTGGATTCAAACTAGCCTGGCTGAAGACGGTTTATTAGCTAGAAACCGGTTCCAGGATGCTTCTTTCGGGTCCAGGGAAGGCATGGCTTGGCAGTTCGGGCTGGACTGTTCCCATGAGGCACAGGGTCAGACTCATTTGCATATTGCCATGTCTGAACTGGGGTGGCGGAGTGAGCTAAAGAATGATGATGGATCAAACCCAGATCAGTTGACTGGGGTGAGTGCGTGCAATGTTCAACACTCCGTCCATCATCCCCTTTGGTTTTGCTTTGTTCGCCCTAAGTTGGCAGGGTATGCCCAGAAGTGGGTCCCTTGCTCACTTTGCCACTGGATTCAAGTTAGCCTTGCTGATGGCGGCTGATTAGCCAGAAACCGGTCCCAGGATGCTTGTTTCTGGTCCAGGGAAGACATGGCTTGGCAGTCCGGGCTGAACTGTTCCCATGAGGCACAGGGTCAGACTGATTTGCATATGGCCATGTCTGAACTGGGTTGGCGGAGTGAGCTAAAGAATGATAATGGATTAAACCCAGATCAATTTACTGGGGTTGAGTGCTTGCAATGTTCAACCCTCCGTCCATCATCCTCTTTGATTTTGCTTTGTTCGCCCTAAGTTGGCAGGGTATGCCCAGACGTGGGTCCCTTGCTCACTTTGCCACTGGATTCAAGCTAGCCTGGCTGATGACGGATGATTAGCCAGAAACCGGTACCAGGATGCTTGATTCCGGTCCAGGCAAGACATGGTTTTGCAGTTCGGGCTAGACTGTTCCCATGAGGCACAGGGGCAGACAGATTTGCATATGGCCATGTCTGAACTGGGTTGGCAGAGTGAGCTAAAGAATGATGATGGATCAAACCTAGATCAGTTGACTGGGGTTGAGTGCTTGCAGTGTTCAACACTCCGTCCATCATCCCCTTTGATTTTTCTTTGTTCGCCCTAAGTTGGCAGGGTATGCCCAAAGGTGGGTCCATTGCTCACTTTGCCACTGGATTCAAGCTAGCCTGGCTGATGACGGCTGATTAGCCAGAAACCGGTCCCAGAATGGTTATTTCCGGTCCAAGGAAGACATGGCTTGCTAGTTCGGGCTGGACTGTTCCCATGAGGCACAGGGTCAGACTGATTTGCATATGGCCATGACTGAACTGGGGAGGCGGAGTGAGCTAAAGAATGATGATGGATTAAACCCAGATCAGTTGACTGGGGGTGAGTGCTTGCAATGTTCCACACTCCGTCCATCATCCCTTTTGGTTTTGTTTTGACCTTCTGTGTGCAGCCTGTGAAGAAGGAATTGATCTATTTAAGAGCTGGTCTGTTAATCTCTGTTTCATGGCGGCATTGGATTAGGATTGGATGGGAGATGGTGTCGAAAGCCAAAAAGAGATCTAGGAAGATGACGTCCCTGGCGTCGATTGGTCCCTGATCAACTTGATGTTATTGGTGGTGGTAAAGAGGGCTTTCTCTGTGCTGTGGAAAGGTCTGAATCCCAGTTTGGACGGGTCCAAAAAGTGGTTGTCATTATGTTTTACTAGTTTCATGTTGATGAGCTTCTCCAAGACTTTCACTGGCTACAGAAGTAGGGAAACAGGTCTGTTGTTTGGCGGTGAGTTAAATCTGCTGTTGGTGTTTTCAGTAGCAGCTGGATGGTGGCATGTTTCCAGCCACCAGGAAAGGTAGCAGTGATTAGGGAGTCATAGAGGATCACGATAAGGCGGTGCAGATGGGCTCAAGACCTTTGGAGAAGGTAATTGAGTTAGAATTTCTTCGGATCTTAGCCGTTAGCTACGAGTACAGATTTGAATCAGATATAGGACAGCAGACCCCTATCTCTGCATCAGTTTACATAATGTGCTTGCATTAAAGCGCCTATAGATGCAATAACAAAAAAAACACATTATGAAACGGATAATTTGAGGCGCATGCACTGGTCCAAGAGACACAGCATGCTGCAGCCAGTGTCCCCTGCAAAGTGAAAGCTGTCCACAACAAACAGTTTGCCTTGAAAATATTTACTGACTGCCCTCGATAACTGCCAATCATTCGGTCCCCAGTGATTGCAGAAACTGTCTCAGAACCATCAATACATCTCATTGTGGGTCTTTATGAGGGATTCTCCTTGGGACTTACAAAGATTCACGATCTGTGCAATACACCCGCAGTTCAGTTGACCATGGTCGTTTGCCACTGCAGAATATAATCATGCATTCACAAAGCAGCTGATTTATACGATAATGCCTTTACACATACAAAACCATGCCAATGAATATCATCCCAACCTTTGTTCTACTTTTAGGTAATTTAGTGGCTGGATTCGCAAAACATTTGCTCACTAAAATTGGACTGCGATGCATAGATACATTTATTTAAGAGGGTTAACTCACATTTTTATTTTTATTTTGGCAAACAATTTGCTCACATTTAACACTACATCAATGTAGCATAATGACCATTAGGGTTTCGTTTAACCAGTGATGTGGAGGGGGTCATTGAATACCTGGATGGTTACTCTTAGTGCTGCATCAGGGAAGGAATCCTGAAGAGAAAGCCAGATTCAAATGAAGATGTGAAATTACCACTGTCTTTTTAGTATTTTGCCCAAGAAGAAGAGGTGTGAGATGTTGCTAGTTGGAGAGCTGGTCTGACTCCAGTTAATATTTCTTTAAGAGGCACAGTGCAAATGTGTTTTTCACTGTAGGGGGGCCCATGACTCATGCATTGGATAATGATATTGAAGATGGCTGAGGGCATTGGGGAGAAGATTGTGTTGATGGATAAATGGATCCTGTTGTCTTTGTATTTACAACCTTTGTGTTAATTGGTGATGTTGGCAAGGTAGAGGCAGTGGTTCGACTGAGTCACTCTGGAAGACTGTTTTGGGGTGGCTTATTTGGATTTAGGTGAAGTTGGTGTTGTACTGGACTAGGCCAATCTTGTGTTGGAGTGTTGGGGTGTGATGTGGGAGGTGAGAGTTGATGCAACTGCCATGAAGGGAGTTGCACTCTTATAATTAGCTGCATGTGATAGCATGGGGGTGGAAAGTGGCATTAGCTTTAGTGGTGCATGTTTGTTTATGATAAAAACACACCAGGGAGACTCAGTCTTCCCACAAGAGAGCTGTAAATATTACACATGCAACAAAAAAACTCCCTAAGGAATTATTTATCAAATCTTTGCAATTACAGTGTTTCATAAACTGAAAAACCGTGTTATAACTTAGAAATTGCTGAAAAGTCAAAGTTCTAAATGTGATGGAATGTGTGGGAGAGAGCGACAGGTTCTTGCAGGTCGTAGCTGAGGAGTGTGCAAGAGATGTGAATGTACAGGATGCTATGGATCGAGAGGTTTCTGTCTTTTTTATACAGTTAGCTTTGGTGAAGAATCGTGAAGCTATTTGAGATGAGCTCACCAAAGATTGGGTGAAAAGAGAGAAGGATATTCTAGATTTTAATCTTAGAATTTAATTTAGGGCATATGTACAAGAAAATGGTGTAAAACGTAGCTGTGCCGAAATTGGCAGTGCAGCGTGCAGATATTACCAAAACGCTGGGATGCACTGCATTTACAACAATACAGTACACCCCTGTGCTTAACCTACCGCTGGCACTAAAATTAGCTGCCTCGCGCCAATGAAAGCACCCTTGGAGCATTGTGCCAAGGTGCCTGTCTTGAGGGAAGTGATTGTTCATTGTGCAGGAAGGTGTCCCTTCAGAAACAATCAAGAATGGCGCTTTGCGAGCAGCATGGCCGACTAGACGTGCCTGCACGGAGCTCCGGCCGAGCCGAATAAATGAAATGAAAGAACTGACGCCCGGGTACCTGGCACGAACTGCTGCAGTGGCGATCCGGCGTTGATCTTGCCTGTGAGCCGTGGAAAGCGGCAGCTCCAGTAAATCTCGGCGACCATGATGGCGGCCGCGGCGCTCGGCGGATGGATGTACGCCTCAAGATCCGGCGGTGCCCTATAACGCTGACTCCAGTGGACGGAGGCTCCGCGACCTGCCTGGCCGCCAAGAAGAACCACACCGTCTCCGCCGTAGAGAAGAAGGTAGACCGCGGTGCTCGCCGGCCGCCTTTCCCAAGATGGCGGCCAGCGTTATCGGCGGAGGTCAGTGACGGCGGAGTGCCCCCTTCTGCCCCCCACCCAGGACGGGGTGTGACCGGGTCCTACCTCAGAGGCAGCACGGCGGTAAGGCCGGGGCGAAGGAGGCAGGAACCGAACCTGTGCGGCACCGGGAGCGGGGGCCCAGCTCACACGCGATGCCCGCCTTCACCAACATGGCGGCCGCGCTGTAGAGACGCCCGGGGAGACGGCGGCCGGCGGGAGAAGCGCAGCGGAGCACTGAGACCTGCTGGGGGCGGGAGGACCCGGCCCCGCTGTGCTGGAAGCCCCGGAGCCCGCAGTGGGACGGAGACGGCTGAGTGGCACTTCAGAGCCTTGCACACAAAACGCTACACCGCCCATGACTACACCCTGGGGCTCGGGGCTGAGACGGTAGGAACTTCGGAAGAGGCCGCCAAAGAGGCACAGGTGGAAGGGGGTACCCAAAAGTGCTGCCACTGTTCCCAGCACACGGCCGAGCTCCGCAGACACACAGAGGAAGGGAACTTCTTCAAGGAGCTCCAGGCCTATAGACTGAGCAACCATGGGAAAGAGAGACACGGCACCCAAGACCACGAGACAGGGCCCAATGGACAACTTTGCGGCTCCATGTCCTATGGTGGAACAACAGTCCGTGCAGCCTGGCGCACGCAATGATACGGCCATGTTACTGGAGGCCATCCAGGCGTCCAGGACGGACATCCAAGCATCACGAGCAGCCTTGGAAACAAAAATTGGGGAGGTAGGGTCCGAGGTGACGCTACTGCGGCAGGACTTCCGAAACTTGACCGAAAGGGTTACGGCGGCCGAATCGAGATTGACCGACAATGAGGAATCGATTACCACACTCAAGAAGGACATGGCGGAGCTGCAGGCCTCTCACCGTCAACTGCTGTGGAAGGTAGATGATGCCGAAAATAGGTCAAGGCGCAACAACCTACGCTTTGTGGGCTTTAGAGAAGGGATTGAGGAAAGGAATATGGCCGCCTTCCTCCTCGACTGGTTGAAAACTACCTTCCCGACGGCGCGGTTCTCCCCGTGCTTCATCATCGAGAGGGCTCATAGGGCACTCCTGGCCAAACCACCGGAGAGAGCAAGACCGAGACCAGTTATAACGCGCTTCCTGAACTTTGCCGATAGAGATCTGATCCTACGAGAAGCCAGGAAAATGGGAGAGATCCGCTTTGAAAATGCTACCATAATGATCTTTCCGGACTACAGTCAGGAAGTCTCAAAACATCGCCGCTCCTTTGACGCTGTAAAGGCAAAGCTGAGGTCCCTGAACATTAAGTATATGCTCCTCTTCCCGGCCAAACTCAAGGTCATCTATAAGGACAACTCCATCTTTTTTGCACACCCGGAAGACGCGTGGCAGTGGCTCGAGGAGCGCCCCATCCTGAGTAGAGAAGCAGCGGGCCAGATGCACTGGACAGGTCGCTGCGGGAACGGCCGAGGTGGGAGATGCCGAAACCACAGCGACGGAGAACGCGGAGGACGCAGCAGAAGACACCGGCGACTCCCTACAGAACACAAGGTATGGAGGACGGGAGAGGAGGTAGATCGGCGTCCCCGGGTAACGGCTCCGTGGCGGGCTCGAGGTTCAGTTGCCTGAGGAATGGAATCCGTTCTGAAGAAGAAGATATGGAGGAATCGGAGGGCCGCACGTCCGGAGGAGAGGATGAAGACAAAAGGAGTGATTCGTTGCACCCGCTGGCCAAAGAAATCCAGCAGCTGGAGCAAGACTCTACAGGTCAAGGGCTGCACATGGACACACAAGACTCACTTTTGTGAACATTGGTGCACAGGGATCGGGAAAAGATGGCGGCTCAGCGATGCGGAGCAAGAAAGTTGACACACCCCCCCTACTGTTCTTTGAGTTCTTAGCACTGGTTATTGCTTAGTGAGGGTGGGATGTGTGGGAGGGCGACAGGCCTTCTCCCGTGGATAGTTTGGTCCCAGGTTGGGATGCGACTGAAAGGGGAGGGAGGTGGGGAGGGGGGTGCGGGGGTGAGTTGGTTCCTGTATTACCTCATGTTGGGGTTGTTGAGGGTAACGGGGGGAGGGGGGAGTTCGTCAGAAAACAGCAGAGCCATGCCAGCCCATACCTAGGGTCTATCCTACTCCAAGGCCCCACATGGGGGGGACGCTGTGATGCAAGATGGCAAGTACACTAGATACTCCACACAGGAATGGCACAGGGGTCACGGTGCTAACGTGTAATGTAAACGGCCTGGGGTCAAAAATCAAGAGAGGTCTAGTTAACGCCTACCTCAAAAGACTGGCACCTGATATTATCCTCCTCCAGGAAACCCACCTTAAAGGGAATCACTGCGCATTCATAGCGAGAGGGCGATACGCTGTCCTAGCACATGCAGGCTACACAACGGACTCCAGGGGATTTGCGATTCTCATAAATAAAGCAGCGCCATTCACGGTTACACGCACCTGGCTAGACCCACAAGGCACATATGCGGGAGTTCAGGGGATGTGGAAAAGACGTAGATACACAATATTGTCAGTATATGCCCCACCCAAGCTTCAACCACGCACACTGAAGGCAGTCACTGCCATCCTGCTGGACACGGCTGACACGACACAAGTAGTGGGAGGGGACTTTAACGATGTGATGTGCACCATGCAAGATAGATCGGGGTCACCGCACGCAGGGGGACACACAACAGCTTTAGCACGGCTCATGACTACCATAGGCCTCACTGATATATGGAGATGGCTTCATCCTACGCAAGAAACGTATTCATTTTACTCCGGGGCACACAAGGTCTTCTCCAGGTTAGATTATGTCTTCGTATCCCGGCAGGAGGTCTCGGCGGAAGATCTAGCGGAATACAAGGCGAGAGGGATATCTGATCACTCCCCACTATATGTACACTTGGGGCGTGCGAGGGGAGACAGGCGGGCTCAATGGAGATTAGCGGCGTGGGACATCTAAACGCCGGAAATACTCTGGGGCATGCGGGCGGACATACGGGTCTACATGGCTGAAAATGAGGGATCAGTAGACTCCGGAGTTACCCTCTGGGAGGCGATGAAACCAGTACTCCGAGACCGCATCCAGAGTAGGCTGGGAGAGGCCAGGCGGGCACGACAGGGCAAGATATCGAGTGAGGAGGCGAATATCCTGACATTAGAAGCAGACTACCTCCAGCAGAAAGGGGAGGCACGCCTCAGAAAACTGCTAGACACGCAGAGACACTATAGGGAACTGACCACAGACGAGGCACGCACCCAGGCACTGGCAACACTACACAGGCTATATGATGTAGGCGATAAGTCAGGTAAACTTTTAGCTTGGCTGAGCAGGAAGGAACGTGCGACACGATGGGTGGATCAGATCACGTTAGCAGGGGACCGAAGGGTGAACACGGATGAAGACATAGCGGAAGCCTTTGCGACCTACTATGAGGACTTCTATATGGCCAGGAAGCTGGGCGACAGAGAGGATGCCCAACACTACATGGGAGATATGGAGGTGCCTACTCTATCCACAGAAGCTAGTGTAGCCCTGGAGGCGGACTTAACGCTGGAGGAAGCCATAGCGGCACTGAAACCAGGGAAAACACCGGGACCTAATGGCTTCCCGGCGGAATTCTTTAAACGAACTGCGGACTTGTTGCAGCGGCACATGAAGGCCCTATTTACCGAATCATACCGGGCAGGGAGTCTCCCTCCTGACCTGGACTTAGCCATCATTGTACCAATTTACAAAGAGGGAAAACCTAGAGATGACTGCTCCTCCTACCGCCCAATCTCCCTGCTAAATATAGAGACGAAAATTCTGGCCACAGTCCTGGCTAGGCGCCTGCGACAGGTCATCACAGAGCTAGTAGATATGCACCAATCCGGCTTTCTCCCTGACAGGGCGACCAAACTAAATCTCCGTCGCACCCACAACTGGCTGCAAGAGGTCCGTGAGAGAAGTGAACCCCACTGGTTCCTCTCCCTGGATGCGGAGAAGGCATTCGACGCAGTCCACTGGCCTTTCCTGATGGAGACCCTCCGACGGTTTGGGTTTGGCCCTAAGTACTTGAAATGGGTTCAACTCCTTTACTCAGACCCGAGAGCGAGAGTGCGGGTTAATGGAAGGCTGTCCCGCGAGTTCCTCATCGGGCGGGGCACGCGACAGGGCTGTCCACTGTGCCCCCTTCTATTCACCCTTACCATCGAAATTTTAGCGATAAGGATCAGGCAGAATCAGGCAATCAGAGGCTTTACATGGGGAGACTCAGTTGCCACACAGGAAAAGATATACCTGTATGCCGACGACATACTACTGTTCGTGACAGACCCAGATAAGACTATCCCAGCACTGTTCAGAGAACTCGGCGAGTTCGGGGCGCGAGCAGGACACACAATAAATTGGCACAAATCGGTCCTTTACGATCCACAAGGCAAGGAGCGGGGAGAATGCCTGCCAGAGTTACTTATACACACTAAGGACGGCTTTCAATACCTAGGAATCTTTATAACACTAGACAGGGCACGTTCTTTCACTACCAACTTAGCCCGAATAATGCTAGAAGCTACGACTGAGATGGACAGGTGGAGACAGCTCCCGCTCACCATATTGGGGCGCGCCGCACTATATAAAATGGTCCTCCTGCTAAGTTTCTTTATGCACTCCAGAACGAATACTATCCTCTGCCGAATAAGACCCTGAATAAAATCCATGCTGACCTGCGCACCTTTCTGTGGCTGGGGAAACAGCCGAGAGTGGCGCTCTCCACCCTACAGCGACACCAGTACAGTGGGGGGATTTCGCTCCCCAACCTAGAGGCGTACTATTGGGCGGAACACCTCGCCCCAATTAACGAATGGCTGCACGCGGCAGCCGACCACCCCACCTATGCATTGGAAAGATCTAAATGGTCATGTAAGACTATACTACACTATCTTTATGGGGAAACGGTGGGACAGCAGTTCCTTCCTGCCACCAGGATTACGTTAATGGCTTGGCATGGAGCGTCAAAAAGAATGGGTTGGGACAAAAGGCCCACTCGACAGACACCACTATGGTGCTGCAAATGGCTGGGAGAGTTTCATAAGCTGAAAGGCTTTAGAAGGTGGGACGATATTGGCATCTCCACAGTGGGGGACGTGATAGCAAGAGGGGACTTAAAAACCTTCCAGGCACTCCAAGACGAATTTGGCCTACTCAACACCCAATATTACAAATACGTTCAACTGAAACACGCATGGAGGGCACAAAACATTACACTCTTGGATCTTCCAGAATACGCTCCATTAGAGGGTAGACTGCTGCAGGAACAGATAGGGAGGGGGGCAGTATCCCTCACATATAAAACCCTGACCAACAACATGCTAGGGGACCTACAGGGCCTACGAGACAAATGGGAGGCAGACGTGGGTAACATGGAGGATCTGGATTGGGAGCTCGCCCTCATGCACCCTCGGGAGGTGGCAATCAAGTCAAGGCTCCGTCTCATTCAATTTAAGGTACTACACAGATCATACTTTGACAGGGTGAGACTATTTAGAATGGGCAAGATACCTGACACGGCATGCCTTAGATGCCGTCAGCAGAATGCAGATTTTTTTCACATAATCTGGGGATGTGAAGTCATTCAAGAATACTGGGAAGATGTGTTCCTGGAACTAGAGGAGGTACTGGGGGTGGACCTACCGCGAGACCCTAGATTAGCACTGCTGGGCACGACCACAGAAGTAGACCTAGCCCGCCCCTTGATTATCTTTCTGGTATTAACGCTAGTAGTGGCGAAAAGGGATATCGCACGACGCTGGGGGGCGACTGAAAAAACAGATCTGGAGGAATGGAGGCGAGGACTAGATCTGTACATGGCGGCGGAGAGAGTGACTCACAAAGCCAGGGGATGCCCCAAAAAGTTTCGGAGGGTGTGGGCTAAGTGGAGGCAATACCACGGACTAGAATGAGACATTGCGAACTGGTAATGTGAGGCCAAGGAGACCCTGATCGGGATAGGCTGCACGCCGGGATTCCATGCATGATATATGTGTACCTTTCTGCCCAGTTCCCACGCATGGGACTGACGGGAGCTCCTAAGCGGGAGGGAGTGGAGACCAGAAGGAGGGAGGTGGGAGGGAGGGGATAGAGGCCTGCTGTTTAAGGGACTATTATGGTTTATTGTTTCCTCTTTATGTTGCTTGTTCAAAAGCAAGAGTTCTACTGAGGGGTACTATGTTTAGCAACATAAGAAAAGTTGCGTGATTGACGGCCAGAGCGGAATGTTGACGCTCTACCGTGTGCTGATCCTTTGCATTTGTGATCCTTCTGATGCAACAATAAAAAGAATTAAAAAAAAAAAAAAAAAGAATGGCGCTTTGCACCTTCTATGTGTGCCGCATTCTACAGCACACATAGGAGTAACAAATCACCTGTATTTAATGATTATTTATGTGCAGAAAGGGACACCTTCTTGCACATAAACAATCCTTGAAGGAATTTTGCTCTTCCTATGTGTGCTGCAGAATGCTTCTCTTTTATTGATACATTAACTAGAATATGACTGCCTGTATTGTCCTTGACTGTTCCAAAGGCAACATATTCATGAATTCTTAATGCCCAGTACTGGCAACATCCTTATTAACTCATTTTGTTCCATCTAGTATGAATGTGTCCCAAGACAATGGCCGATACCAGTCTCATATACCTTTGAACGTGCTTTCAGAGATCTCTCTAGCCCTACGTGTCCTATAAGATCAAGCTCCACAAGTCTTCTGACCATTTCAAATATATGCTGGACTAGACTTGGGGGATACGAGTTCTCCACATTAAGTGTGAGAAATGGAATGTACTTCCAGCTCCCACGAGGGCCTTTTCTAATCCTACAACCTATTGCATGATTGTTACATCTGTGTCTTGGGCTTTCCGGAGGCAGTCTGCTGTCAGAGGAAGAATGAGTATGTACCACACGCCCAGAAATCATGTTGCTGGATGCTGCACCCAGCACATAGCTGGGCATCTTCTCACACTAGGTTGCTCTGATGGTTCTGTGATTGCTGTCATGTGGAGTGGTGTTCCGCGATCAGTACAAGGCATTAGTTACTGCAGCAGGGTTTGGACCCGGTGGAATTAAAATGTACCTTGCCAATTCCATTATTCTGATGAAAAGCCAAGGTGAAGCCTATGAACTACCCTTCCCAAGATAGTGCATTGCCAGAGAACTCTTTGGAAATTTCCCAAATTAGGATGAAGCATGAGTATTTTCTTTGTTGTCAGCACCTGTTTGAATCACATGTAAAGGAAGCAGTCTCTAGAGGAAGATGTGTCGCAATACTTTTGTTCCTTATTGTTTGTTGAGTTTGTTGCCCATTCTAGTTCTCTAATTTTGTTATTGATTTTTGCTTCTGGGAGCTGGATTCCACTGGATTAATCTTGTTGATTCTTAGCCTGGCTCTTTTCTCGTCTGAATAGCTGCAAAGATTTTACTTTCCTTATGTGTGATATTTCAATGTGTAGGAAGGTGGACACCTGACTATGGTTACCCCAGATTTTTTGCCTTGTGTTTAGCTGGTTTCCGACTTAGTTGGCCTGGATCCCTGCTAATCAGGGCCCCAGGCTATCTGCTCTCTACTTAAAATGGACTCCATGCACCCTAGGTGCATAACCAAATTGGTACTGGACACCTTGTCAGCCTCTATACAGTGCACTATAGGTGCCAAGGGCATAGGTGCATCCAAGGCCTACCAGGGGCTGCAGCATAGCTTTTGCCACCCCTGGCTGGTTCTTAAATTGACACAACTGGCTGATCACTCAGCTGGGGCAAGGTGGTGTAATCACCCCTTGCTTAGATATAGTATACCTATATCTAAACCTATATCTGGACACATATATACCTATAGGTCTCTCCTATGGCAGGCCTTATCAATCCTGGAGGCAGAGTGCTTGGTTTTATGTGAGATGGTGCTCTAGCATGAGCTGAGCCTGTCTGCAGCTGTCGGGACCAACTCCCTTGGCTGTTCCGGGATATTGCCATACCATATACTCTTAAGTGCATGATTATAATCCATCGCGGTTATGTGCTAACTTTGGTTTTGCTTTATCAAAACATGTAGTGTAAGGTGTCATACGATTTGGAATACTATCCCCTCGGCAGTCCTGTCAACGGGGATAGCATTCCACCCCTCTAGAGGGAGAAGACATGTTACTTTGATAAAACGCGGTTGATTTCTAAAAGAGCCTCAGCATCACAAAATGGATGCTGCTGCCACCGACACAAGGCTGACCTCCTGCTGCTGACCAAAACTTGGCAGAGGAGGCCTGGACAAAGGGTTTCCTGTCGCAGGGAGGTGCTACACCTCCCCAGACAGGAGATAGTGTACTGGGGCAGGGAGGGCTGAATGAAACCAGACAGTGAATGGGGAGCACAAGGCTTCCCCTTGCATAATCCGGTCAAACCGGTTCTGGGGCACACCAGCCCCAGTCCCAGCACGACCCTGGACAAAGGGATGGCTATCAGGATAGGAATGGTAGGGTTGTGACCCTTTCTCAGACCCCTTGAAGTGCACAAGGCACTCAGGTCCTTATGGCTGAGGGTGTCATAGCTGGAAGGTGCCTTGGTAAGGTCAACCAACACAGGTGAAGAACCTGAAGTTCTCTCTGTGCCAGCCATGACTGCTAGTGAGGTGTAAGTGGTGCACTTACCTAGACTAAGTGTTTTTTCCTACTGTACCTTGCTAGTGAGTTGTAGGCAGGGTGTGCTAAGCCCTTTGATCTACAACTACTAAGTTCAGTAGAACTTAAATATGCTAAGCTTTGTTTATGTGTACCTAAGGTACTTAATGTGATCTTTCAATTTGATAAAAAGATTGCAATGGTAAAACAACAGCAAGCTCAAATCCGCACCGCTGCTCACCAATGTGAGAAGTTGGCCTGATATATGATGTCTCCAATTCTGGGGGCACCTTGTATCAGTCCAAACAATCCCTTATGGTGTCAGGTTGTAAGTCAACCTTATAGACAAGCTATCCTAAGGGTAGCATGGACTAAGCAGCCTTAAAGGCTTAACTCAAGAGGTCGTGAAAAGCAAGCTGTTTTACAAATCACAATCCTGTAATATCAAATGAAAGGACACCACACAAGTTATATATTATAAAAATATATGTATTTATTACTAGAATAATCCTCTGTACTCTTAATGAGTGCAGAGGCACAGGCGTTTAAACAAAAGCACAGTTAAACATATAAAAGTTGCACAATTATGGTTGAGGCCCAGGGGCCATGCAAACCATATAATAAAAAAGTGGTATAAGTATCACTAATCGAACAGTGGTTAGGCCTAGGGAATCGCTGGGAGCAGTCGGGACTAGCAATGCTGAAGTCGGGAAAAGCCCGCGGGATTCGGGTGCAGCGCTTAAAGTACACACATGCACCAATGCAAAGTCAAAGGTGTGGAGAAGTGTGGCTCACTGGTTAGAGGAGGCAGACCCTGATGCAGAGGTCAGACCCGGGACGAGGGTTCAATTCCTGACGCGGCAGGGTCTTGAGCTCAAATGTCCACGGACTCGATAATTCTCGCCTCGGTGCCTACTCGAATCATGGGTTCACACTCTGCAACTCTGGGCAATAGCTTGCTTAATCTCCACTATGGCCCCACCACGATGGGATGCCTGGTCTTCTCCTTGGGGATGCCCAGTAGGGGTTATCTTGCAGGGAAAGCCAGGACGGGTTCCGAAAGCAAGCGCTAAGAGACCTGTCGGTGATTTGGCGCTATATAAATCAAAATTAACATAACATAACATGACATAAAAGTTATAAAGTTACTGTAAAAGGAGACTTCCGCTTAACCTAGAAGGACGAAACTTTAGACACATATACTAGAGGTGTGTACCAGTACAGGAGTACCGGCGTTGCTGAGTTACCTCACCCACAGGAAGCGGGTGCACGGGTGCAAAGTAGTGTCGGGTTTCGTCACGCAGACTGTTGGTGCTTGAAGCTGAAGATGCTGCAGGCGATGTGAAGGAGAAGTGTCCGGTGTGATCCAAGGGTGGATCGAAGATATAGATGATCTGAAAGCAGAGGGGACAGAGTCTGGGTCACTCAGCAGTGACCAGGGTGGAACTAGGAAGGAACCAGGCAATGTCGGGCGCAATCAGGTCGATGATGGGAAGCTTGTCTCCGCTGCCACGTGGACTCTGGGGCACCGAGGGTGTCCAGGAGTGGATCATGAGCTGTCCCACAAAGGCTCTCGCTGTCGGCGGTGTTGGCTTCCGGATTGGAGCAAACAACCCTTGGCAAGCGCAACCCACGCAGGATTCGAAGATTGGAGGGTCAGAGCGAATGCTCCTTTTCAGGGGAGTGAGGGCAAGTCTGGAGCAACTAGACTCACAAGTTAGATTTCAAAGTTCATCTGTACAGGGGCCGCTAGCCAACGGGCAAGCGACCGGACCAACACGTTGAGCCAAAAGATGCAGAAGGGCCCCACGCAGCACTCGATGAGTGTAGAGGGGTGAGCTTCGGTGCAAGAGTGGCTCAGGGCTGGGGCTTCTCAAACCCCAATGCACAGCTTCGAGGGGGCCTCGGATGCTGCACGGTCAGCACCTTGTGGTCTTTCCAAGATGGCGGGCCCCACGCTTCAGGTCGCTTCCACGGGTCTCAGCTCTGCAGGGACTGTGGATCGGGCTGTTAGAAGGCAGGCACGCTGGGTCTTGTTGATCTCTGTCGCTCGAGTTCTGGCGGGAACTGCAACAAAGCAATCGTAGAGCTACTGGATGGTGCCTGTTTGCACAGGGTGGTCACTCCTTGACCACAAGGGAGATTCTTCAGTCTTCTACATCGAGTAGGATGTCGAAGGGTCCAGAGTTTTGTTTCATACTGAGGTTCCGTGACGATTGTAAGTGGTGTTTTTAACTCGCACGAATATGGTCGAGTCTAGTATCTATGAACCGCAAATGACGAGTTTTGTAAGTGTGCGCAGTTTCGCTGTGCTAACTTAAACCGTTCGTTTGTTATGTGGGTTTGTCATCTGTACCCACGGGTTCCATCTTAGATACGGCATCCATTTTGTCTCTTGCCCTCAAGTAGTCAGCGAACGGACGCTGTCCGCTTCGCGACCCTGGGACTCCCAAGATATGGCGGAAGACACATGTCCTTTGAAAGTGTCTTTATGACGAGGGGGATGCTACTGTAAGGCAGATGGCGCCGCTCGAGGCTCATCTTGCCGCACGGGCTTATTGTCTCAGCCGTGCATCTCATTAGGCACGTCCCTTTGATGCCTGTATCTCGTGCTTCTTGACACTCCCCTTTTACACCCTTTTCGATCTCCCTACTGTCTCCGTCTTCCTCTGCACCTGTCTTCGTTCCTATTTCGATCTACTTTACTGCTGATTGGAATTTGCTAATGGTGGGAAGATGGGTTTTTACAGTTGGGAATCGCCAAATGTTTCCGCACTTATGTTCCGGATCTTGTGTGTTTCAAAGTGATCTAAGCGACCCCTCTGAGAGCGACTTGTGGGAACCAGGTTGTAAACTATTGTGTATCATGTTATCCTATGGGTAAAAACTGTATAAAAGGAGCGATCCACAAATACAATTTGAAGCAGTCTCCCCGAACTACACTCGATGTACTTCCTGTGACTTCTGTGTTCCCTGCAGTAAATAAACCTTGACTCTTTGACGCCGAAGGAAGTGTCCCGTGTCTCTGTGACTTGTACGCCGGAGCAGGTTACCCACGAAGGTTTCAGGTGTTGTGCCCTGGCACCGCTGGGTCCAAAGAACCCAGTCCTTCAGTTGGCGCCCAACGTGGGGCTGCATCAGTGGTACCGGTCCAAGCCCGACGATCGTGAGGAACTTCGTGTGAAATCTCCGAGGGAAGGTGCACCCCGCTTCATCGATCCTGTTGTCGAAATAAGTGGCCCGAAGACTTTTCCCGCGAAGATTCCCGCCTCCTAACGGCTGCGACGGACTGCTGCCCTGACTGTAGACCTGTTTTGGCGCCTGGCGTAGACCTTGGTATAGCGAGACGATTGACGGGCCTTCCTGAGGACGCCATTGATCTTTGAGTTAAGTATTTGTGGGTCGCTCCCAGAGTTCTTGGTTGTAGACACTTTAGCGAGTGTCTTTGTTGTAAACACTTTAGCGAGTGTTTTTGTTGTAGACACTTTAGCGGGTGTCTTTGTTGTACACGCTGTGTGAGTGTTTTTGTCGGTGACACTTTGCTAGCGTACTTTGTTGTTGTTGTATTTGTTTGACGACTGCAGCCGCCAAAGACCGAGGGTTTAGTTCTTTGCTGGGACTTGGTAAATCCCGAAATCCCGTAACCCTTGAAGTTTGTGAAACTCGGCTAGTGTGCAAGATGCCTGGTCGCAGTACTTTGTTCAGTTGCTTTAGACCTTGTGGTGCGGATTCCCTGCTGGAGGACTCGTGTCCGATACCTCCGGTTGGAACTCCTACATATGACTTATATAGCAAACATGGGCTAGGCCCGATTGCTTTTAACGATTATTGGATCAAATATACAAAGAAAGACGGCGATCTTCGTTGGCCACCTCACGGTAGCTTCGAAGCGTCGATCTTAGATAATTTGGAAATAAAGTTGTTCGAACGTAAATCAAGGCCGGCCATGTTTGATGCCTTTCGGTTCTGGCGCAAAGAAGCCCGACAGAAAGAGATCAGACAAAATAAACGTAGTCAGCGAGATACTGTTGCTACTATAGTGAAGAAAGCAGAGCAGTTTCAGCGTGATAAGGAGGATAAGGATAAGGAAGTGTTTGAGAGATTACAGCGTATGTCCATAGACAAATGCTATCCTGTTTTGCCTACGGAGTCGGATAAGAAGGAAGAGGCAGTTGAGGATTCTTTAATGTCCTATCTTATGAAGTCGCCACCTCCGTACGTACAGGGTACCGCAGCTCCTGTGGTCCCTGCCGTACCTGTTCTTCCACCTGTAATTCCTCCACCAGTTCCTCAACCTGCACCTGCTCTTCCGACTGTTCCTGCTCCTTTGCCTATTTCTATTCCTACTGCTCCTCCGCTTCCACATACTCCTGTTCCCGCTACTGCTCACGCTACTGCTCCTGTGTTGTTAACCCCTGTTGCTGCTAACGTCTCTACTCCTTCTCTTGTTAGTCCTGTGTCTTACTCTTCTCCCTCTACTCGTAATCGTGATTCTCCCCTTGCGACAAACTTCTTTCAGTCGCTCGGACCTGTTTTTGGGTCTGCAGGTTCTGATGGTCCACAGAGACGTAGCCAGCTTCCTGGTAATAGAGAACGTGTTGCGCTATACAATATGGCGATGGGTTGGATGATAAACCCTGTTAGAAATCCACCTCGTGTTGTCCTCGAAACGTTTGATCAATTCAACATACCTACTCAGAGATATGTGTTTGATGAAATGTGCAAGTTCTTACATGATCTGATAGCGGCCAATGCGCCTGACGAGGTGCTGACCGCCCTGTCTGAACTCCGGCTTCAGTTCGCAACTGGACTGATAGTCGACACTAATGTCCGACGTGCTATTGAGCGGTTGCTATCTCTTCGTCCCGCTCCTATTCCTCATGCATTGTTCGTTGAGGACATTGAACAACGAGATGGGTCTGGCCAATATCCTATGCGTGAAGTTCCGCCAGTTTGGGTACCCGCTGATAATACTAATGCTAATGCTCCAATACCAGCACATTTCCAGAGAGTGTGGATACACCTCCCTTGGAAACGATCGGAAGTGCTTCAGGTGAAACAAACTTTGCCCGATCCTCGCAAGAATCCTGCTGGGTATTATAAGGAATTATCGCAGCTCGTAGACGCTACGATAATGAATCTGGCCGATATCGACATGTTGTTTGGCAATGTCGTACCGCAACCGGTATGGGCCAAGATTCGTCACCAAGATCACGCAAATGAATTAGGTGGTGATTGGGCTGCCATTACAGCGGCAGACGCTGGACAAGTGGCTGCTACTAAACCCGATCAGTTGATTGAACTTCTTCCCCAGCGAATCATTACATTAATGAAAACGCTTATGCCAGCTATGAGGGTAAATTGGGACAAGTTGTCAGCCTGTAAGCAGAAGAAAGATGAGAGTGTTTCAGACTTCTTTACGAGGTTCGAGGAAACATTCGTCGATCATAGTGGGCAGGATATGGGTACTGAGGGTGGACAGAGGTTGTTTGTGGATAAATTCGTATCGAACTTATTGCCCGACTTGAGCCATAAATTGAAAAATTCAGAAAGTTCATGGGCCGTTTCTACCTCAGCTCAGATATTGGCTACGGCACAATATTACGAAAATAGAGAAAAAGAGGAAAATGACCGTGCCGATAAAAAGACGAAAGAGCTGAAAACTAAAGTGTTGTTACAACAAGCATATCCGCCGCGTTCTAATCAGAATGCGCCTCAACAGAATAGATCGCAATCGAATCAATCGCAGCCGCGTAATGATTCATCTTTTCAGAGATCTTCATTAGGGTACAATCAATGTGCTTATTGTAGACAGGAGGGACACATTAAATTCAATTGTCCTGCTTTAAATGACCGTAGTGGTGGTAATTCGTCTAGAGGAGGTCGTGGTGGTGCACAGCACGCATCACGTGGTAGAGGTCGTGGTGCTCAGAATGATCGCTCTGACCATTCATCAAATTCTAATAACTGTTTCGATCAACGTGGATCATCGCAAGGACGATCTGCGCAGTACAATGTAGACGATTATTACGTCGATCAGGGACCTGACGATAGTAATTACTAGGACAGCCAAAGACAAGGAGAGGGAGTGGTATCAGTTCCGGTTGATCAGAGAGGGCCTTACGTCGCAGTTGCTACATCGGGCGTCGTTGAGCCTTTTCTGTTGGACACTGGTGCAGCGAAAAGTTCTATCATGCATTCGAAACTCCCTGGCGCACCTTTGTCTGGCTTAACAAATGTTTCCGTTGGATTCTCTGGCGCCCCCGTTAGCAATCCAGTTTCGCGCCCTTTGCCCCTTAAAATTGGGCCACGTGAGCTCGAAGCTCCATTGATTTTGTCTACTGGTTGTGGCGAAAATCTTTTGGGTCTGGATTTGCTTAAACGCTTGTATGCGACTTTGTATTGTTCTCCTGCGGGTGTAAAGCTTACGTTAGGAGAGAGGGTAGTCTCTCCCATGTACTTGTCCCTCGATAAGCTTCCACCGGAATTGAGTTCTCTTCCTGCATCTTTGTGGGCGACGGGTCCAAATGACGTGGGCCTACTTGATATCTCCCCTTATGTTGTTCAGTTGAAATCGAATGTGCGATTGCCACGTATTCCCCAATATCGTATCTCCCTTGATGGTGAACGAGCTTTGTTAGCGATCATCTATGATTTGATCGAGAAAGATGTCATTGAAGAAACTCGGGGAAACGTGTGCAATAGTCCTGTACTGCCCATTCTTAAACGTACTGATCCTACCAAACCGCCTGTTTATCGTTTTGTTATCGATTTACGGGAGGTAAATAAAATTGTGGTTCCTCAATTCCCTGTTGTGCCTGACATTACGGCGCTACTGACTCTGATTCCAGCTACAGCTTCATGGTTTTCGGTGATTGATTTGAAAAATGCGTTTTTCAGCATCCCGATTGCCGAAGAGAGCAGGGACCTTTTCGGTTTCTCTCTTGGTGGACGTAGCTTCCGGTTCAAACGCGCTCCTCAGGGCTACTGTGAAAGTCCATCGATTTACAGTCAAGCTTTGAAGGGTCAACTAGATGCGTTTAGGTTGCCGGTTGGTGCGGCTTTAATCCAATACGTCGACGACTTATTGGTGGCTGCTGATACTCAGGACATTTGCAAAATTGCTACAGTGTCGTTGCTGCAACATCTCTGTGAGTTACACCACAAGGTGTCACCTTCTAAACTCCAATATTGTTGTCAAGAAGTAACCTACCTAGGTCACTTATTGTCAAAGGAGGGAAGGAGATTGACCCCTGAGAGAATTGCAGCGATTGCGCGCATGGCGGTGCCACAAACCCAAAGAGATGTGCGTGCCTTTCTAGGTATCACATCGTACTGCAGGCAGTGGATTCCTAATTTTTCATTGCTGGCGAAACCATTGGTGGCTCTTACGTGCAAGGATGTTTCGACTCCTTTACCATGGACGGAAGAATGTCAGAAAAGTTTTTCTGAATTACGTGATTCATTGTGTTCGGCTCCTGTGTTAGGTACCCCTGATTACAGTAAACCGTTCACGTTATATGTTCACGAGAGGGAAGGTTGTGCTTTAAGCGTCTTAACGCAACCTTTTGGTGGTAAGCAACGTCCATGTGCATATTTTTCCTCGACCTTAGACCCAGTAGCTAGAGCATTGCCGAGTTGTTTGAGAGCAACTGCGGCAGCTGCGGTCTCCATCCGACAATCAGCAGGATTGGTCATGGATAATATGCTTACGGTGATGGTTCCGCATGCAGTCGATACTCTTTTGAACCGTACGAAAACTCAGCACTTGACGAGTGCGAGGTTATCTGGGTACGAATTGACGCTCTTGGCAAGCCACATTCAGATAAAACGTTGTAATGTCCTAAATCCGGCAACTTTGTTACCAATTAGTGCAGAGTCAGATGCAGTAACAGAACATGACTGTTACTTGCGGACAGAGGAGGAAACAAAAGGTCGTGTGGACCTTAAAAACACCCCATTGGAAGACCCGGATGGCATCCTGTATGTGGATGGGTCATGTTTTAAATTGCCGAATGGTGATGTGACTACTGCTTATGCTGTGGTGACATTGAATACTGTTGTTGAGACTGCGAGATTGAGTCAGAATTCTGCCCAAGCTGCAGAGCTGATCGCTCTTACTAGAGCATGTGTATTAGCAAAAGGTAAACGTGTGAATGTGTACACCGATAGTCAGTATGCTTTCGGTGTAGCGCATAGTTTCGGACGATTGTGGCGAGAACGTGGTTTCTTGACGTCACATGGCACGAAAATACAGCATGGCCAGCTTGTGAACGATCTTTTGGATGCATTGACTTTGCCTGCTCAAGTTGCAATTGTTAAATGTAGTGCGCATCGTAAAGTGACGGATGATGTTGGTCGTGGTAATGCGTTTGCAGATGAGATTGCTAAGGAGACTGCCCGGAACCTTAGCACTCGAATGTATGTGACGAATTCGGTTAGGTGGCCTACAGAATCAAGTATGTGTGAGAATACTATAGAGAGTGTGAAAGCAATTCAGAATGAGGCCACCGACACTGAAAAGATGAAGTGGAAAGAAAGTACGGGAAGGTTGGATGTGAATGGTTGCTGGATTGATTTGTCAGATCAGAAAAGATGGATGTTGCCTGATGCGTATGTACTGGCCGTTGTGCAAATGGCACATGGGTTAGCACATATTAGCGCGAAAGGTATTTGCAAGTTGTTGGCTGATGTGTGGAAGAATGATGGAATTACTAAGTGTGCTGAACGTTTGGTGAAGAATTGTATGGTGTGTATAATGTACAATCCTGGCAAAGGAACCCCAACTCCCCCTGGCAGTTTTGCTCCTCCTTTGTATCCCTTTGAGGTGATCCAATTGGACTTCATCCATATGGAGCGATGCAATAACCTGAAATACGTTTTGGTTGTGGTTTGCGCATTCTCCCGATGGATCGAGGCCTATCCCCTCAAAGACAATACTGCTTTGTCTACTGCGAAAATCCTACTGAAGGAATACTTTCCTCGGTATGGAATGCCTAGAGTCGTGTGGTCAGATAACGGAAGTGAGTTTGTTGGAAGTGTGATGAAGAGTGTGTGTAAAGGCCTTGGAATAAATCAGAAATTCCATAGCGCCAATCATCCCCAGTCAGCTGGATTGGTTGAAGGGTACAATGGCACCCTTAAACTAAAATTAGCGAAGATTCAAGCTACGACTGGACTTTCGTGGCCTGATGCTTTGCCTCTAGCATTACTGTCAACTAGGGCGACTGTACACTCCCGAATAGGGCTCAGTCCCTATGAAATAGTGTTCGGCCGTCCTGCGAATGTGTGGGGGGTTCCTAGGCCAGGAATATTCTCTGATCTTGAGTTTCCGATGTTGATTGATTACTTACATGACTTGACTGCTAAACTGAGGTTAATTCATCAACAGGTTTACGACGCCTTGCCGACGCAGACGGAGGGTCCAGGCCACCGGCTCCAGCCCGGAGATTGGGTGGTTACCCGAAATTTTTCACGAAAAAACAATCTGGACCCTCGCTTCACCGGACCTTACCAGGTGCTCCTGGCCACGAGGACTGCCGTTCGTCTTGAGGGGCGGAAAAATTGGGTACATGCTACCCATTGTAAGCGAGTCCCTATTCCTTTGTCGGCAGACCCGTGGGTAAGGAAAGGCATTGCGTCAACAGAAACAGAAACATTGCCGGCGTTTGTACCTTTTAGCGACGCACAGCTTGTTGGAGAACCCTCAGCGCAGCAGAAAGCCACTGTTGAACATTTGTCAGCAAGAGACTCAAGACCAGACCAACGAACTGATCAGCAGGACGCTGTCTCTTCGACAGATCCTTTGTTCGACGTGCAGACACGTCCCGGGAAACATCGATATTCTTTGCGTTCTCATACTAAGGACAAATAAAATTGTTTTCTTGCTTTGCTAAAAACTGATAACTGCAATATCCTCGTTTCCCCTGATCAACTTTGAACATTTCGTATGATTGAAAATTGTTTGTACGTGTATTAAGATTTTTGTATCTTTTTCCTTCCACAGCTGATTTTTGTGCTAAATAAAATACATATTGTGTATTGAGGGCCGTAGGGCCGCACGCGTACTTCCTTCTGGACAGTAGGTCTTGACACTAGGTTAAAGACCGTCGGTTCCTAGGAACTCCTGGGGATTGACTATTGCTGCACAGAACGAAGTGCGTCAAGAAACGTTGCGGACGGTCGTAGAGAAATGGCATTTTCAAAGCTGAACGATTTGGAAGGAGCTCAGGCATATAGAGTCAAGCTGCAGAAACTTAGTCGTACGAAATGTTTTGTATCCCAGTTGTTTGTTTTGTTTTTAACTGCTTCTGCATTTTTGGCGGGTGGGGTGTATTACACTATGTCTTACTTCTTACTTCCTACCCCTACTCCTACTCCTTACCCTAACATTACTTCTACTGCTTCTCCTCATTCCTTTTATATGTTACCAGAACACGAACAGGCTAGACGTGTAGAATTCCGCAACAATTCCTTTATCCAGCTCCTCCATCAGCATCAGTTAGTGGTTAACACTACTAATTGTTGGGTGTGTGGGTTGATGCCACATACTACGGGTAAGGGAATTCCATATCTGGTGTTACCGTATAGTTCCCAAGGGTCAGCTCGAGCATTCCAAACAATGCTTCGAAGCGCACTAGGTTTCCACCCCTCTCCAGAACGTTCCCCCAAACCGGGTCCTACCTCGTGGCAGTGGGTGGTATCGATGATAATACAGGATTTGGAAGATGAGATCTATGATGCTTTTCTCATCCCTAAGGCAGAGGTACAAGCCTATAGGGCACCGGATAGAGGGGAATATAGTACGTTCACTAATGAAAAGCAGCTTAAAAGCTCGCCTCCAATATGGGTCGTACCCCACACTGGTAATCTTTGTCTTGTGGGTCGTGGTTCGCAAGCCTCACTTGGAGTAAGTGCTTGCACTGAAAGTTACGTTCTGTCAATGTCCCCGATCCCTGTGCTTCTGGCTGCCAAGGGTACGTACTTCATCTGTCATGATCGTGCATACACATGGTTGCCCGCAGACTTCATGGGCTCATGTTTTGTTGCAAATCTGTTGCCTCCGACGTTTACTGTAGATGCCGATTATCATAAGACTAGAGTTGTACGAGGCGTAATTAGCGAAGAGGATACTGCCGGTCAAGAGGCAGGAGACTTTTTCAAGGGTTTCCTCCCGTTTTGGGGACCTATGGTTAATAGTAGGAACCTGAGACATTTGACTCGAGTGGTAGAATCGACAGCTAACATTACTGCCAGTGCCCTTGGTAATATCACCACAGAACTTCAGGCGGAGAGACTTATGACGTTACAAAACCGTATGGTTTTAGATGTTGTCTTGGCGGATCGCGGTGGGGTATGTAAAGTGATCCATTCGAGCTGCTGCATTTTCATTCCAGATAATGCTCCTACTGTCTATCAAGCCATCTCGAAGTTGCACAAGATCTCCGAATCCATACACGTGGATGTAGGGGATTGGACGCTACTCGGTTGGTTTTGGGGCCTGATGTCGACTTGGGGTTGGAAGATTCTGACGATCATCGGGGTTGTGGTAGTGTTCCTGTTCACGTGTTGCCTTTGTGTGCAGTGTGGTCCTGCCTTATGTGGCCTCTGTGCTACAACGTGTATGAGACAACCATCTGTTACCAAGGGGACTCGGTTGGACAGAGCTATGCTACAACGACATCTTGATGGTCTGATGAATATCAAATATGATTCCGACTAGTGCTTGCCTACATGAGGGCAAAAGGAGCGTCTGAGGTTCCGTGACGATTGTAAGTGGTGTTTTTAACTCGCACGAATATGGTCGAGTCTAGTATCTATGAACCGCAAATGACGAGTTTTGTAAGTGTGCGCAGTTTCGCTGTGCTAACTTAAACCGTTCGTTTGTTATGTGGGTTTGTCATCTGTACCCACGGGTTCCATCTTAGATACGGCATCCATTTTGTCTCTTGCCCTCAAGTAGTCAGCGAACGGACGCTGTCCGCTTCGCGACCCTGGGACTCCCAAGATATGGCGGAAGACACATGTCCTTTGAAAGTGTCTTTATGACGAGGGGGATGCTACTGTAAGGCAGATGGCGCCGCTCGAGGCTCATCTTGCCGCACGGGCTTATTGTCTCAGCCGTGCATCTCATTAGGCACGTCCCTTTGATGCCTGTATCTCGTGCTTCTTGACACTCCCCTTTTACACCCTTTTCGATCTCCCTACTGTCTCCGTCTTCCTCTGCACCTGTCTTCGTTCCTATTTCGATCTACTTTACTGCTGATTGGAATTTGCTAATGGTGGGAAGATGGGTTTTTACAGTTGGGAATCGCCAAATGTTTCCGCACTTATGTTCCGGATCTTGTGTGTTTCAAAGTGATCTAAGCGACCCCTCTGAGAGCGACTTGTGGGAACCAGGTTGTAAACTATTGTGTATCATGTTATCCTATGGGTAAAAACTGTATAAAAGGAGCGATCCACAAATACAATTTGAAGCAGTCTCCCCGAACTACACTCGATGTACTTCCTGTGACTTCTGTGTTCCCTGCAGTAAATAAACCTTGACTCTTTGACGCCGAAGGAAGTGTCCCGTGTCTCTGTGACTTGTACGCCGGAGCAGGTTACCCACGAAGGTTTCAGGTGTTGTGCCCTGGCACCGCTGGGTCCAAAGAACCCAGTCCTTCAATACGTTTCAGTCAGGATAATCTGAGTGCGTTGGCACTGCTCCCATTCTTATACCAATCTAGGGGGCAGGATTACCTGCTAGGTCCCTCTTATGGGTGAGACCCAGGAAGGGGGTGGTTACACCCCTTTCCCTTTGTCCAGAGTCACGCTGGGACTGGGGCTGGTGTGCCCCAGAACCGACTATGCAAGGGGAAGCCTTCTGCTCCCCAGGCACTGACTGGTTTTATCCAGCCCTCCCTGCCCCAGTACACTATCTCCTGTCTGGGGAGGTGTAGCACCTCCCTGTAACAGGAAACTCTTTGTCCAGGCCTCCTCTGCCAAGTTTCGGTCAGCAGCAGGAGGTCAGACTTGTGTCGGTGGCAGCAGCATCCATTTTGTGATGCTGAGGCTCTTTTAGAAATCAACCGCGTTTTAGCAAAGTAACATGTCTTTTCCCTCTAGAGGGGTGGAATGCCATCCCCGTCGACAGGACTGTCGAGGGGATAGTATTCCAAATCGTATGACACCTTACACGACATGTTTTGATAAAGCCAAACCAAATTTAGCACATAACCGCGATGGATTATAATGCACTTAAGAGTATATGGTATGGCAATATCCCGGAACAGCCAAGGGAGTTGGTCCCGACAGCTGCAGACAGGCTCAGCTCATGCTAGAGCACCATCTCATATAATACCAAGCACTCTGCCTCCAGGATTGATAAGGCCTGCCATAGGAGTGACTTATAGGTATATATGTGTCCAGATATAGGTTTAGATATAGGTATACTATATCTAAGCAAGGGGTGATTACACCACCTTGCCCCAGCTGAGTGATCAGCCAGTTGTGTCAATTTAAGAACCAGCCAGGGGTGGCAAAAGCTATGCTGCAGCCCCTGGTAGGCCTTTATTTATTTTTATTTGAGTATTTTGTAAAGCGCGCAGCGGCCCCAACGGGGTGTCCCGGCACTGAGAACCCTGAAAGTAGAGGCCATAGGGTCCGATATCCAGTTTTAAGAGGAGAATAGATGTGTTTTCAAGGATTTACGGAAAGCTGATTCTTTCTGACAGGTGCGTAAGGCTAGAGGGAGCTTGTTCCAATGCTGAGAAGTACAGACCTCAAAGGTTTTTCCACCTGCACAAGAGCGTTTAAATCGGGGAGTTTCCAGGAAATGACGGGTATTGGAGCGTAAAGTCCTGGAGTTGGCATAAGGTCGCAGGGTGTTTTTCAGGTGTGCCGACCCACTGCCTTTTGATGCTCGGAAGGCCAGTGTCATGGCCTTGAACACACATCTTTTAGCTATGGGCAACCAGTGCAGTTTGCGGAGGTGTGGAGAGATATGGTGTCTAGCAGGGATTCTCTCCACCAGCCGGGCGGCGGCGTTCTGGACCATCTGAAGTTTATGGCAGAGGCCTGCTGTGATACCAAGGTAGAGGGCATTGGCGTAATCAAGATGGGATGTTATCAGTGCCTGGATCACAGTCTTACGGCAGTCCGCCGGCAGGTAATTGATAAGTCGTTTTATGGTTTTGATCTTTGTGAAGCAGGAGGCTGCTACTGTTTGAACCCGATTGTTGAAGCTAAGTTGGTTGTCCTAATGAACTCCTAGGTTTCTTACTGAGTCTTTGGGGGTGGGGGCTAGGCTCAGGTCTTCTGGCCACCATATATTAGAATCCAGAGGGGATGGTGAATTGAAAAACAGGATCTCCGTTTTTCCAGCATTGAGTCGGAGGGAGTTGGCATCCATCCAACTCGAGATATCTCTGAGACAGGATTTCAGTGGGTCAAAAGCAGAGGTGGAAGGGGAGTCGAAAGTGAAGGGAAGCTGAATGTTGTCAGCGTAGGAGGTGGATTTGATCCCCGTCTGGGCGATCAGTTTGGCCAAGGGGGTGAAATACACATTAAAAAAGAGTGGGCTCAGGGAAGAGCCCTGTGGGACTCCCCATTTGAGTGGTCTGACAGGGGAAGTGTACGGAGGAGTGAAGACCTGCTGTGTGCGGTCTGAGAGGTAGGATGAGAGCCATTTCAGAACAGCGCCACCCAACCCTAGGTCCTCCAGCCTTTTCAGCAGGATATTGTGAGAGACGGTGTCGAATGCTGCTGAAAGATCCAGCAGCAATAACACCGCCCTCGACCCTCGATCAAGCGTCCATCTCACCGAGTCAGCCATTTCGATAAGGGCCGACTCGGTGCTGTGGCCCGATCTGAAACCGTGCTGGGAGTCGTGGAGTAGCCCATTGGTTTCAATGTAATTGGACAACTGAGAGTGTACCAGTTTTTTCAGGATCTTGGCTGGGGCAGGTAGGAGAGAGATAGGCCTGTAGTTGCTGGGGTCATCTGGATCCAGGTTGGGTTTTTTAAGGATGGGGACTAAAGAGGCATGTTTCCATTTGGCAGGGAAACAGCCCGTTCTGAGGGAGTCGTTCCAGATGAGGTTGAGGTGGGGATTAAGAACGGGTGCAAGATTTTTGTATTGCTTGGCTGGCCAAGGGTCTTTAGGTGAACCTGATTTGCACTTGAGAAGTTCAACCATAGAATCAGCTTCTGATATAGTTGCAAATTCGAGTAGGGTGGGCTGCGGAGGCGAGGAAACTGGATATCGGACCCCTCTATGTTAGGGGTGGGGAAGGAGTAGTAGATAGCCTCAATTTTGTCCTCGTAAAATTGTGAGAGTTTGTCGCATAGCGACTGGGAGGCGGGCTAAGTGTGAGTCAGCGCATTGGGGTTTGTGAAGGATCTCACTATATTGAAAATTTCCCTGGCGCCATTGCTGGCTCGTTTGATTCTGGATGCACCTATGCCCTTGGCACCTATAGTGCACTGTATAGGGGCTGACAAGGTGTCCAGTACCAATTTGGTTATGCACCTAGGGTGCATGGAGTCCATTTTAAGGAGAGAGCAGATAGCCTGTGGCCCTGATTAGCAGGTAACCAGGCCAACTAAGTCGAAAACCGGCTAAACACAAGGCAAAAAATCTGGGTTAACCATAGTCAGGTGTCCACCTTCCTACACAATGCATTTTGGTGACTCTTTGAGATTTATCATGGAATGAAGAAATTATTCATCTGCAAAAGTCCATATCTTACCCCTCGTGTTCAGTATTATGGTCTAGAAAGTACCTTAAAACAGCAGTAATGCTTCTGAAGTGCTTGCGTTACGTAAATAACCTATGTCCTCTTTCTTTCTCTGGCTTATTGAGCCCATTCTCTACATTGTAAAGTGGAAAGTCTGGAGTGGACTGAGATAGTACAAGCAACTACAGAATGATTGAAAATCCAGTGTATGTCAAAGGTATCAGTCATGGGGGGTGTGGCCTACTGCCAGACGAATCTAATGTGGAGTGAGGTAGATTGTTATAGATTGCAGTAGGGTATATTGGGCTATATTGGAGTGGAGTGGAGGGGTAGACTGGAGTGGGGTAGGGTAGATTGGAATGGAGTGGGGTAGATTGCGGTAGATTGGAGTGGAGTTGGGTAGATTGGAGTGGGATAGATTGGAGTGGGGTAGATTGAAGTGGGATTGTTTGCAGTGGGGTAGATTGGAGTAGTTAAAGTGGAGTGAGGTAGAGTGGGGTGGGGTAGATTGGAGTGGGGTAGGGTAGGCTAGGGTAGATTGGAGTGGGGTGAATTGGGATAGATTGCAGTGGAGTGAGATAGATGGGAGTGGAGTGGGGTATAGGGGAGTGGTGTGGGTAGAATGAAGTGGAGTGAGTAGATTGGGTTGGAGTGGAGTGGGTTGATTGGGGTAGAGTGGAGTGGGTAGATTGGGGTAGCGTTGTGTGGGGTAGATTGAGGTAGATTGAAGTGAAGTGGGGCAGATTGAAGAGGAGTGGGCTAGATTACAGTGGGGTAGATTGGGGTAGACTGGATCAGAGCAATTCTTTTTTGTTTTTTTGTGCTCATTACACCATGGCGACTGCATTTTGGGCCGGTTGGAAAACACCCTCGATCCTTCTAGGTCCAAGCAGTTTCGTACAGCACCTTCCACAGCACCGATCTCCCCATCCTAAAAATCTCCATACTGCCCCAATCCATGGCTTAATGTAATCATTGGACTAGTTTACCAAAGTTGTAACCCAATTAATTACTTTTTAGCCTGACCAATTCAAAAAAGCCTCTCATATCTCCGCAGATCTGCTCCTGGGCCCTTTAGTAACTAATCCGCATGTCCATTTAACCACATTTAGCCAGGTAATTGGGTTCGGAGGTTGGGGATCAAGCCAATGCTTACAGATCTCCCACCTGGCTAGCAGTATCAGGTAGAACAGTAGACCACGTTGCTTGTAGTTTAGAGCCTGTTGGGATACATAGTCCACTCCTAGGAGTGCCAGTAGTTCGGTTAAGATTATATTTTCTCCTAGGATAGCCCTTTTGCTATTTTCCAGGATCTCCAGAATTCTTTTAGCACTGCATATGTAAAGAAAATATGTACATCATTTGCCTTTGGGTAGTTGCATGTTTTACATCTTAGCACCGCTGTAACACAAATTTGAATAATCTTTGTAGTGTCCAATACTGTCTATGAATAACAAAAAAATGGTGGTGTGCTGGTGTTACGGTGGCATATAGTAGTTTCACTGAGTCCATTCACAAAGAATTTATGCTACCCTTCTGCAAAACATCCGTCCAGACCTCCGATAAATCCTTAATTTTCTCTTCCTCTGCCTCCAACAAATATCTGTACCATATTGCTATTTCTTTAGCTTTCTGTCCAGACTACTGTAGCAAGGTCTCAAATTCCCAATTACCCCCAACTTCCTCCCCTGCAACCACAACCCATGAAGTAAGCTGCAGGTATTTAAACCTGGAAAGCCTGTTACCTGTCTTAGTGTTCAGCACCTTCCAGGGGATCAATCCGCCTACTGTTATTAGATCTCCCAATTTTATAATTCCTGCCTGCTTTAGAATGCTCAAGGTGTCCTTCAAAATTTCTGGTGTACCTGTGGATTCCCATATTGGAGCAAACTCCGAGAAGTAGCCAATCTTTAAGGTCCATTTCACTACAAGCCAAAGACTTATGGCTGCTTTCAACACCTTTAGCCTTACTTTTTTTAAAACATTTTGGGCTCCAAATTTATATAGGTAGGCTCCTCCCACTTCTTTAGTCATTTCACCCAATATTAGGCCCCACGTGGTGTTCTCATGTCCTCCCGCCAACATGCGAAAATTCTTCAATTGAATGGCCATTCAATACAGTCTAATGTCTGGTAATGCCAGCTCCCCCTTCCTAAGACAGCTTCTAAGTGTTTTCCAGGAGAGCCGTACCCCCCGGGATGCCCAGATAAAGCTGGATATCTTCTCTTGAATTTTATTAATTTCCTCTTTAGGCAAACTAAGTGGTATGCAATTAAAAAGGTAGGTTAATTTTGGTAGAGCAGACATTTTTATTAAATTTACCCTCCCATATATTGACAATGGTAGGTTCTTCCATCTAGCTAGATTCCTATCTACCTCCTTCATCACACGCTTCAGATTACGAGAAGGGATCTCATCGATTTTGTCAACAATTATTATCCCCAGATATTTTATCTCAGAGCAAACTCTACCACCCCATCCAACCATGTTCCAGCACATTACTTCAGTTTTCGATATATTGATTAGATATCCAGACAATATACTGAATTCAGCAGTCAGTTGTTCTATCCTTGACAGTGTTTGCGTTGGATCAGATGTATAGACTACAAGATTGTCTGTATATAATGCAATTTTACTATGGGTCGAAGCTGGTGTAAAGGTATGAACTCATCATCAGTTCTTAATTTGTGCGCAAGTGGTTCCATATATATATTTCCAAAAGAAGGAGGGACAGGGGGCACGTCCCTGTCTCGTCCCCCTCTTAATTTTGAAACTCCCTGTTATTACACCATTTAACTGAATTTTAGCTGTGATGTGATATGGCATTTTTATAGCACGCTACCACTCCAGGGAGCCTCTTGGCGCTGAGACTCTTGAAATTACCAGCAGATGGCCACAACTGGACTGCCCATGTTGTCAAAGAGGGATCATAGCAAGGCTTTGCCGCCTGTGTCTGACAGTGTGTAAATCCATGTTTTCAGTGCTTTTCTGAACCTATGCTCCAAGTTAGCTTCCCGAAGACAGTGGGGTAGTTTGTTCCATGCTTTAGCGCCAATAACTCGTAGGGATTTTCCTCCTTTGGTTGTCAGCCTAAATCTAGGCACAGAGAGGAGATTCGCTGTAGAGGATCTAAGTTCTCGCATCGGATGATATTGTGTAAAGAGCCTGCGGAGGTACAATGGGCCATGATGATGGAAGGCCCTAGAGGCCCTATTGGTGATAATGAGGACCTTGAACAGGATACGCTTTTGTACTGGGAGCCAGTGAAAAGCATCTAAAGCAGCCGATGCCGAATATTTTTTGGGCCATCTGAGGACCAATCTGGCGGCAGCATGTTGGACCATCTGAAGTCTGTGCAGGGCAGATTTATTGAACCCTGCATACAGACTGTTGCAGTAATCTAGTCTAGATGTTATCAACGCCACTGCAACCGTCCGCCTGGCACTCAGGGCGTGCAGGTCAAAGAATTTTCTGAGGCCCCTAATGATGTTAAAGCAAACACCTGTCACTTCTTTTGCTTGTTGAGTAAAGGACACGGTGTTATCAAATTTGATGCCCAGATTTCGTACTGCATTGATAGTCTTTGGTGGAGCCTCTGTCTCCTTCGGCCACCAATCGTGGGGAGAGAAACAGTTATTAGGTCCAAAAGGCAGAATTTCTGTTTTCGCAGAATTACACTTTAGATGATTGTTCGTCATCCACGTAAAGGTTGCGGCTAGGCATTCCCTCAGGGTCATTTCCGCATTGGTTTGGTTCTTATCAAGAACCAATGCCAACTGGGTGTCATCAGCATAAGCAATTGTACTAATACCAAAGGAGGAGATTAGTTTAATCAGGGGAACCATATAGAGGTTGAACAATGTGGGGCTTAGGCAGGAGCCCTGCGGAACCCCTGTTTTTAGCACTTTTTCCTTGGAGCAGAAATTTCCCAGCATAATAATCTGGCGCCTATGTGCCAGATAATTTTTGAACCATTCGAAAACGGTTCCCGCTATGCCCGCATTTGCTAGGCGATGTAAAAGGGTAGCGTGGGACACCGTATCGAACGCTGCAGAGAGATCTAATAGAATCAGGACAGCCATCTTGCCCTGATCCAATGCAGCTCGAATGGTTTCAGTTGAGGACAGCAGAGCAGACTTGGTTGAGTGGTGAGCTCTAAAGCCTGATTGACATGGGTGAAGGATTTCATTCTCCTCCAAAAAAGCCATAAATTGCTTATTAACGTATAATTCAGTCAATTTGCAAAGAGCTGGGATGAGTGAAATAGGGCGCAGGTTAGAGAGGGTCGCAGGATCTTGCACGACCTTCTTCTGCAGTGGTCTGACTGCTGCCAATTTCCAATGGGAGGGGATTTCACCTGATTGGAGAGATGAGTTTATAATAGAATTGATTCCTGGATTAATTTCTTCAATTATTGCTTTAAGCAGCGTAGGGGGACAGGGATCGAAAGGAGATCCTGACTTTATCACATATATCCCCTGGTATGTATCTTCCAGACTAATTTGATTAAAGGTTTCCCAGCAGGGTTTGCATATATCTGCACTAGTTTTATCCTCTAATTCCTCTTTCTCAAACTGGGGGATATCTTTCGTGAGGGTATCTATTTTCTGTGCGAAATAGTTAGCTATCTCGTCACAGAGGGTCTGGGATGGTGGGATCTCTTGTATAAGAGCTTTGGGTTTTCTAAAGCTATTAACAATTTTAAATATTTCTTTCTGGTTGTTGCTAGAGCCTTCAATTTGTGCAGTGAAATACTTGGCTTTTGCGCCTTTTATAGAGGCATGATAGAGCCTCCTTGCTGTCTTCTATGCCTCCTTTTCTTCGATCCCATAGTTTCGTCGCCACCTTCGCTCAAGAACTCTGACTTTACCCAACATCTCTTTTTGTTCACCTAAAAACCAGGGTGCAGATGTCCTCCTTTTACTGCACTCCACACCACTGGATTCAAGCAAGCCGGGCTGAATCCAGGGGTGGTGTGGAGTGCAAAAAAACGATGTATTTAGGTCCTGATCTCTGTACTGGGGTGAATGTATGACATTGTTCTGCATTCTGTCCATCACCTGTGGTTTTTGCATTTGTCACCCCGAGTGGGATGGGTATGCTCAGACGTGAGTCCCATGCACTCCACACCACTGGATTCAAGCAAGCCGGGCTGAAGACGGCTGGAATGCCAGAAACCGGTCCTCGGAAGCTTGTTTCCGGTCCAGGGAAGGCATGGCTTGGCAGTTTGGGTTGGACTGTTCTCATGAGGCACAGGGTCAGACTGATTTGCATATGACCATGTCTGAACTGGGGTGGTGTGGAGTGCAAAAAACGATGGATTTAGGCCCAGATCTCTGTACTGGGGTGAATGTATGACATTGTTCTGCATTCTGTCCATCACCTGTGGTTTTTGCATTTGTCACCCCGAGTGGGATGGGTATGCTCAGACGTGAGTCCCATGCACTCCACACCACTGGATTCAAGCAAGCCAGGCTGAAGACGGCCGGAATGCCAGAAACCGGTCTTCGGAAGCTTGTTTCCGGTCCAGGGAAGGCATGGCTTGGCAGTTCGGGCTGGACTGTTCCCATGAGGCACAGGGTCAGACTGATTTGCATATGGCCATGTCAGAACTGGGGTGGTGTGGAATGCAAAAAAACGATGGATTTAGGCCCAGATCTCTGTACTGGGGTGAATGTATGACATTGTTCTGCATTCTGTCCATCACCTGTGGTTTTTGCATTACTCCTTTTATTGAGGCAGAGCTTCTGCTTGGGTTTTTCATCTTATTTCCGATCGTAGTCATCTAACTCTCAAATCTCTGATAGTCTATCGTTGTATTCCCTGTGAGAGTGGGTTTACTCTCCTTCACCCATTCACCAAGTTCAGGGTGCTCTGTTAGTTTTCCCCAGCAAGGTGAGGGTGTGCCCTTTTTTGGTATCTCCTTTATCTCTATCTCATTTCCCTCAATCTTGAGGTTAAATTCAATAAAATAGTGATCTGTCCAAGATTGCCGTATAGGGGGTTCGACCGTCATAGCGTCCATGTTGGAGCCAATGCAGTCGAGAGTGTGTCCAGCCTCATGAGTAGCTTCTAGTGTCTTCATTGTCAGCCCCAGCACGTGCAGCGTTTCTTTAAAACTAGATGCAGGGAAATCATTTTGGTCATCTAAATGAGCAGCCGTGGGCTGCTCATAAAGATTTTGCACTGCCTAGATAAAGTTGGGACTAAAGCCCATTGTGCTTGGAACGGCCCAAAAAAATTACCAGCTCACATGATCAAAAGCCTTGGCGGCGTCTATTGTGATCACTGCCAACGGAATTGATCTTGTGACCGCTAAATCTATAGTCCCTACTAATGAGAGCATGAGTTCTTGTATTTGCCTCTTGGGGACAAACCCTTTCTGGTCAGTGTGTAGCAATTTTGGAGCCACCCTAGCCAGTCTCGCCTACAGTATGCCTATATAAATTTTAAGATCAACATTTAATAAAGAAATTGGTTGATATGAATTGACGTTTCTCAGGTCCTTACCCGGTTTTAAAATTAACATGATTATGGCCTCATTCCACAAAATCGGAATTCGCTTGCCCTCCTTATATATAGCATTAAAAGGGTCCGCATTTCTGGATAAATCTCTTCTATTATCAGTTTATATACCTCAACCGGAACTGAATCAGGACCTGCTGCCTTGCCATTCTTCATGTGCTTACGTTGTTCCCTTATTTCCTGTTCAGAAATTGGAGAGTTGACCCTATCCCTCCCTTCTACAGTTAAGACCAGGAGACTAATATTATTGAAGTAGCCCTTTAGGGCGTCTACATCGGGCCTTTCTGACTCTGCATATAAATCTGAGAAAAGTTTTAACATGGTTTCCTGAATTACCTCCTCATTGTTAGTAATATCCCCCTCGGGATTTATAATCAACTCTCCAATATGGTTTCTCTCCCTATCTGCCCTCGCCTTCCAGGCTAACAAAGCTCCGGCTTTTTCTCTGTATTCAAAATGTTGCATACAACTTGCCTCCCACCTTACTCTGCTCTTCTTTTCCAGTTTTTTTCTATAATACAATCTAGCTTCATCCAGCTTTTTTACTATCTCCTCCCTACAGTGTGTGTCCTGATGCACCCTTCCTTCCAATAACCCAATCTCTTCCTCCACCTTTTTTAATTCAGCTCGCTCCACTTTATTCTTGTAGGATACCTGGCTTTGCAAGAACCCTCGAGTATAGGCCTTGAAAGTGTCCCAAATAACTCCAATTGGTATTGAGTGAGTGTTAGCCTGGAAAAATTCAACAGTTTTTTCTTCAGTAGGGCAGCTATGCTTAAATCTGATAAAATAGCTCTCTTCAGTGTCCATCTAACATTTTTCCTGACGCTGATCTCCCCCAATGTAATACTGACCATATTTTGATCCGAAATGTGTCCTGGAGATATATGCACATCCTATATTTTCCCTGCCCACTCTCTGTCAATCAATAAGTAGTTCAGACTGGAAAAATGTGATACTTTTTACTATGAAAAGTGTAAGCTCCTTTACCTTTCATTAGAAATCTCCAGGCATCAACCATACCCAACTCCTTTACCATGTGCTTAAGTGCCTGCCTTGTTTTTGGTGCTTGAGCCTGCCCCCACTTCTACTCGTGGATCTATCCAGTATTGGATCCAAAAGAGTATTAAAATATCCACCTATAACTATAGGAGATGATTTCTCTACTATTCTAAATTTTATGTCCACTATAACCTGGGGGTCATCCATATTCGGACCATTAAAAACCGACACACACAATCTTAGAACTCGAACATTGAAGAGTGGCCATTACCCATCTCCCTGATTCATCAGTGTTAGAAGTAATCAATTCTACTTCTGAACCTTTCCTTATAGCAACACCTTTCGAATACTCTGATTGATTTGATGCAGTATAGCTCCCTATCCATTTTTGTTTGTAATATAGCCCTCTACTCTCACCTGCCGTTATATGGGATTCTTGTATAATACAAACTTGGGCTTTTGATTCTTCTAGGTACCCCATTACCAACCTTTACCGTTTACATTCCAAGTTATAATTTTGACTTCATTATCCCTTCCTGCCATTTATTTTTTTATTTCGGAGCCGCATGTACCCAAGGAGCTCTAGTTTTTTAGTATGCTAAACTGGTCAAAATAAAATATATAATATATCAGATATGTCTAAAGAGGACTTATTATTTATTTTCTTCCCCTGCGCTCCATCCAGTGCACCCTTAACACTCCAATAGCAACCCTCCCCGAACTATCAGGCATTAAGCCTTCTGATCCTCCATTGGGAGGAGCCCAATCTATACTTATACTTGAGCCTTCCCATTACCCCACGGTGATAATTATGTTGAATGTTTCCCTTGTTTCTTTTTATTTATTTATTTATTTATTTATTTATCTAAGACTTTAGTGTATGGCTTTCACACTCTTGGCTTCTTGAAATAACCAACTCATCTATTCAGGGTCCCCTCTTTCTTTATGGATTCAATCAAGCTATCTGCCTCCTCTATCGAATACTGCACATTTGATTGTTCCACATGACTCGTAACATAGCTGGAAAGTTTAGTTGAGCCTTGGCCCCTAGGTTATTGAGTTCCCCCATTCTTTTGTCCAGTTCCCATTGTTTCTGGTCAGTTGCGTGACATACATCTGATCTGATGGTGAACTGAAAGCTCCGGATTGTATATGGGCCATTCCTCAATGCAGCCAACAAAATGGCTTCCTTGACCGAATAAGAAAGGAAATTGATAAGTATTTTCCTTGGCTTGTATCGTTGAGGGTTTCTTCTGAATGGGTCTCTATGGGCCCTCTGTATTTCTCGATCCAAATCAATATCTGATCTGTCTTTCAGGGCTGTCTCCAGTAATAATTTAATCACAAATGCCTTGAGGTTTGAACCCTCTTCTGCCTCCAGATTATTTAAAATCCTCAAATTATTTTTCCGAGAGTGATTTTCCAATCTTTACAAATCATCACTGAGGCTGTTGTTTTCTTTCGCCAAGGTTTCGTCTCCTTTTGTGTTGTTTGAAATTTCTTTCCGTATAGTACTTACTTTTGGTTCGTCTTGCTAGGGAAATTTGCGGACGTGAAATAAACGGTCGCGGACCGCTGGGGCGGAGATGAGGTATTAGTGAGGTCTTTAGCCCCCCCGCACCCCGTTTTTGTTTTCAAGGGAAACAGAACTTTTTCTAGTAACGAGTATTGTGAGAGAGACTCCTGAGGCCAGTATTTTATTTTTTTTTTTAGCCAAAGAAACTTACTTTCAAGCGTGGTATGGTATTGAATCGGCGGTCTGGCGAGGGAGACGCTAGGATAATGTCAACGTGGGTGAAGGCAGCGGGATTGCTGCAGAGGCTCAGAATGGCACGCGCACAGAGGGGAAGAGGCAGTACAAGCCTCCTTGCAGCGTATGTGGCATTTCTGAGCCACCAGAGAGAGGTTTCATCGCGGTTTCACTATAATGAAGTGCCCCAGCTGGATGGCAACAAAAGAAGGCGCTGGAGGGGGAACTTGGTAGAACCGCTTTTACCCCTTATAGAGAAGGAAAGCATGTCACCTGCAGGGCAGAAAGGTGAGAAGAAGGGAGAGATCCTAGGCTTAAGATTGGATCGGATTTCAAGGTGTACACTCTGCACCAGGGCAGTTGTAGTGGCGGAAAGCTATACATGGGTAAGTCAAAACTATAGTTTATTATCGGCCACGGGGGATACATTTGTGGGTAAAGCACCCCCCAAAGCCACAAAAGTTGGGAAAGTAGCGAGGCATCAGGGGAAGAGCCCGAGGGGCAGGGGGAAGAACATCTCACCCCTACAAACTAAGATCACCCCTTCGTTAAATGCATACTAAACCTAATTTTGGGGAAATATAACATTGCAAGCAGATCACCAATTTATCTCACTTTCATGGACCTGTCCTCTGCATTCGATTTTGTTAATACATCGAAACTCTGGACAGCTCTTTTGAATTATGGCTTAGACGAGCCCCTTGTGCACTTCTTGGCTCACCTGCACAAAAAGATCTTGTGTCAGGATTGGTCAGGGGGGGCGAAGTGACAAATATTATTAAAGTCCAAAGAGGGGTTAGACAAGGTTGTGTTTTAGCCCCCCTTCTTTTTAATATTTATAATAATGGTCTCCATAAAACCCTTATCCCTATTTCCCACGATGTCCCGAAAATCATGGGCAATTCCCTCCGCGTTCTGCTTTACGCAGACGATACGGTCCTTATGGGCCGCACCCCGAATGCTTTACCCATTCTGGTGAAGGGATTTGTCAACTATGTGGAGTCTCTTGAGCTAAAAACCAACTTTAAGAAATCCTTTATTATGTCTTGTGGCCCCAACAAACGGCAGTTAGGTAGTATTTTGGTAGGCACAGACAAATTGTGGTCCGCCAACAGCTTTCTTTATTTAGGGGTGGTCTTTGCTACGAACAACTCCTGGACTGAGCATATTGCTCACACCAGGGGTAGGTTCTCAAAGGCCATCAACTCAATTCTTAGCCTACCCCGCTCCAAATACACTGGTACTTTATCTGCTATTTTAAAAATGTATAAAGCCCAGTGTACTCCCCTTTGCCACTCATGGCGCGGAGGTTTGTGTTGTGGCTTAGAGTGGACCCATTCAATTGGAAGAGAATAGATTCCTCAGGAAGATGCTCTGCGTTCCTATCTCTACCACACACTATGTTTGCCATAAGGAGCTAAACTTGAATTTTATCGAAGACTTTGTTCGTGCTCGCCCTGCCCTTTTCTGGCTTTCTATTTGGAAGAACCCGGCGGCATCATTAACCAGAGACATTATTATTGACTGTTTGAACTGCGATAAATGTTTGAATATTCCCTGGCTCTCTGGTGTGTATAACAGTCTTTGCAGCATTAATTATGGGAGTGTTTTTACTAAGCACAGCGCAAATAACCTCCCACACAAAAATGAAATAAGAAATGCTCTATACACACTGTATGACCAAGAAAGATCAAACAGGGAATCTCTTAAGATCACCGTTTCTACATATCTGGCTTATGATTTTTTAACTTCGCCTATGTCTTATTATTTGACACTTCCGATGAGCCACTGGGTGCTGGGATTATTATTTCGCCTAACGGCAGGCTAAATTAAATTTGCACTTTGTTTCCCCCTTGGCCATCAGAAAGAACTTGATTCTTTGCCCTGTCCGTGTGATGGCTTGAGTGGTCAATCTGCGTTGCATTTTTTATTCTTTTGTAAATTTTAAATGAAATATATTAAATGTTTTTTAACTCCGTATTTTAAAAAACCTAAATCTATTAGCTTGGAAAATGCATATCTAATGATATTAACTATGGATGATGATGAACTCATATTTCGCACTGGCACTTTTTTGCGTATAGCTGTCCGCGCCAGACAGACTATGCTTGACCTAAGAATTTGTATATATTATGTGAACCTATGATGCTTCTTTTAATTGTTCAGTGATTACTAGTCTTCCTTTTTATGTATTCGCACTTTTATGGATACTTTGATATCCGAATAAAGTTTTCATTGATTGATTGATTGAAATGCATACTATAAAGTACTGTCTCAAGAAATGGCGTCATAAGATAATGGAGGGGGCACGAGGGGAGATGCACAGAGACAATTGTGTGAGCAAGAAAATAGCAGTTTGGAGCCGGATAAATCTGAACCTAACCCAGGAGAGGAGGAACAATGAGGCACAGAAACACAAGATGGAGCTGCCGTGCTGGGGTCTCAAGTTACAACGCAAAACAGATTTAGTATCCTTCAAGAAAATGTGTCTGGGGAGATCGTAGAGAATGAGCTGGCAAGCGGGGGCAGAGATGAGGATGCACAAGAAAAAGAGTTGTTAGCACCCCCAAATATGTTAAAATCAGTAGTCCCTTTAGAGGTACCGCAGCTGCTTTCAGTAATCCCAGGGGCCACTTTAGCTTCTATCCTTATGGATCTCAAGAGAGAACTAAGAGGCAGGTTTGAGGTATCAGAGGTAAACCTAGCTGACATACATGCTTCATGTTCGGTCCTTGCACAAAAGTTGGATGATGTTGTCACTCGAACATAGAAGCTTGAAGTGGATCAGAGCATATTGTGGTAGAGTGGAATAGATGGGAGTGAAGTGGGGTGGAGTGGAGTGTGTGGGTCGACTGGGTAGAGTAGAGTGGAGTGAATAGATTGGAGTAGCGTGGAGTGGGGTAGATTGTAGTGAAGTGAGGGTAGAATGTAGTGGAGTGGGTAGATAGTGGGAAAGTTGGAGTGGAGAGTGGTGAATTGGAGTGGAGTCAATTGGAGTGGAAGCGGGTAGATAACGGAACGGAGTGGAGGGTAGCTGTTGCCATTAGGCTACATCCCTTGCTTCTAATTATGAATATAGTGAGCCTGAAAGTCCTTTTGGTGGAATACATAGGAGAATGAAGACTTAGGCACAGGTTTTTAGGAGAAATGGAGTAGCTGATGTGCTGCACAAAAATAAAGCGATCTAAACAGACACACTTTCTATGCACAAAGAAGAGGTGGAATACATATAAGATTGAGGACACCAGTTTTAAGGAGTAATTGATTACCTGTAGCACTGCCCAGCGTTGAGGCACCTAAAAAGACACTATTCCATGCCATTTGATTGGTGCTATAAAATAAAGAGCCAAACTGTAAAACAAAGTGGCACACTGCTTTAATAGTCTGTGTGATTTTTTGTGCTGTAAACGGAAGTGGAAGGACTAAAGGGTGACATTTACTATTCCCACATTTACTATTCAAACTGTAATTGAAACCAATTTTGGAAAGGTCTTGGACATTAAAGGGATGACATTTACTATTCCCACTCCAATCTAAACCAATTTGGAAAACGTGTTGGACACAAATTCCAAAGTAAATTAAGGGAACAACAAATTAACCTGTAGGAAAGACATAAAGAGCAACCTAAAGGTATAGCATGGATTTTGAAATGATGGACAGGAAAATGAAAAAAACTACCCTGAATCATAGTGTGAGAAGTGGAAGGACAGAAAAAGGACACGGATCAAATTAAATCAATTAGTACTTGTTCCATGCCCTGGAGAAATAAAAGGAAGTGATATGAGTCATATGGTGGCCAATTAGGAGGCAGCTTAAAAGAATGACAACCAAGCCAGCAAATGGAAAGTAACAATCAGGCTCTAAGCCCTTTACAGTATGTAATACCCCTCGCAGCAATAGCGCATGCTCACTGTTAGGCGAAACCTAATTAACATTTTCAGTGGTTATTCTGGGGCCATCTCTCTCCTGTTTTTCTGGATTTGCTTCAGTTGCTAGTGCAACCACTGAGAGTCCTGGCCAAAGCGGGAAACCCTTATTGATGAGGGGAATCAATTTGCTGTGGGACACATTATCTCATCTCATAAAACTAATTTAAAATGTAACATCCTCAAAATTGTCATGTATTTTATCTTTAGCGGGTTTACAGATGCATTCTAACTGCTACAGCACTTTCTAAGACAAGCTATGAAAGGGTATATACATATACAGACCCTTTGAAAGTTTCTCTGCTAAGCATCAAATCACTACACATTATTGGAATTTAGGTTTATTTTGGGGGCACGAGAAGTGTCACCTGTCATTGTCAACACCCGCAAAGTTGTCAGAGAGGCAAAAAAATATAGTACACTTAAATCCCCACGGTTTAATTCGGTTATTGTTTCTTGAAATTTTACCCTGGATTATTGTACTACCCATTCTCTGTAAATGTGGTCGGAGTAGGGAATAAATTGCTGATGCAGTTTCATGAGACCCAAATCTGGACTCTTAACTTATTAATGTCCTTTTTCCAAAAACAAAGGGGCATATTACCAAGGAGTGCGTTGGAAAACGCACAACGCACATTCCCGTATCGCCGGCTATCGCCGGATTTCATCGCCGTTTTAGCGCGCAATTATCAATATGCATCAGATAGGCAAATAGAAATCCGGCGATAGTCGGCGATATGGCACATAGGCGCATGAAAACAAACGTTGTTTTCACGCGCTAACGTGAGCCTCGACAATATGGGGGGGTGGATTTAGCTTTATGATCCACACCCCCATGTTATCAATGCCTAACGCCTGGTCAGAGCAGGCGTTGGACCTGTGATAAATGAGTTTATCGCAGGTCTTTTCCTCCCATCGCCTTCCTTGGTAATAGGGTGTTCCCACCTCCAACCACATTTTTCATGTGGTTGGACGTGGGAACGCCCACTTTGCATGTCATTAGCGATGTTTTTCGCCGACATGCAAAGTTGGCTTGGGCCAGGCTTTAAAATGCCCTTGTTAATAGGGCTCTAGCAGTATCGCCGCTTCCTCGGCACAACTCGCCGAAAAAGCGGCGATACTTGCCCTTGGTAATATGCCCCAAAGGTCCCTAGGTTAGAGTAGTAATTTTGCACTACTCGTATTCTAACAGTAGACCTAGTAGGAGAATAAGCACGAATAAGGCCTTGAGGTTTCCTTTTCTTGCAGGGTTTGGAAGATCAGAGATTAAACGCAGTAGAGATTTGGAGCAACTACTGGTCACAAACTACTATTCATTCTCTTAACATGTAGATACATATTTTCTTTGTCACCAAACCGAGGACATTTTGATTTGTCGAGGCTCCCCTAAGGCGTGTTGACATCTGTCATTCCCCGCACAACCAAGGTAATTGACACTGCGGGTTCTGCAAGATAACTGTCTGTAACAGGCCTGATGGAGGTCAAAAATAAAAGTAGAGTGGCGGTCAGAAAAACACCTATGCATACACGCTCAACCACAAGGAAACAAACATTGGCGCCAACCCCTCTACCCACTCTAACTGCAATTGATAGAATGTTGCAACAAACAATTGGAGTTGTTGTTAACGCTATCGAAAATACAGAAAGGAGACTCTCTCTACCAGCGAGTATGTGTTTAATAAGTCAAACGCCACAAATTATTAATACACATGTTAGCGTTACAAATGAAACAACAATGTCCCAGGATTCACTTTTGTTGGAATCATTTGCCAGTTTGCCAAGGTATGACCTAACCCAACCTGATGTTCCACAACCTTTAGAACCTGCTGCCTCTTGTACTAGGGAGAGTAGATTGTCTATAACACCTGACTTGTCAGCTAGCATATTGCCACAGCCCCTAACACAGAGTGATATGCCTGCAGAAACTGGGGAATTGGATGGTCATGATACTAATGCTGTTACTACAACTGTACAAATTAGTGGCATTAGTCTGTTAAGTAGTGAAACTGACTGTGAGCCTGTACCTTCTAAAAGGAAATCTACACAAAGTCGAAAAAGGTTAATAATTAATAAACAGGTTAAATCATATAGAAGAAAAAATAAGAGGGCTATACAAATTTTAGAAGCCAATGAAAGAGATGGTGAGATACAGCAGAACAGTGGAGGGACGTACGTAAAGGACACACAATTGGTGGAAATACTAACTCCAACCAATGTCGAGGCACTTACAGCCTGCCTCGAGAAAATGATAAAAACTTATATTGCACCAGTAATGATATCCCTAGAAACTCTAAGTAAAAAAATAGAGAACCTAGAGAAATTGGGCATAGCCAATTTGGATGTCCTAGAACATCTGGGCACGCAAGTTAGATCCTACACAACTAATGTAGATCCTGGGAACCAGAGCAAAAACAAATTAAGTACAATAAACCGTATTCCAAGTGTGCCCACTGTGGCGGCAAACCCGGTACCCTCCACAAGTGGAATGCAGAGGCCAACAACTATCACCCCAAAGATAGTAGGTGGACAAAAAGTAGTTGGGGGACAAAGAAACATCAGCGACCCCGTCTACAATAATAAGAGCCTACCTGTACCGAGGCGCCATATTAATAACTTCATTCCAGCCACTATTAATTTGCCACCTGATTGTAGACCATTTGTAGCAATACTTGCTAATGTCCCCAAGTTGTTCCCCACCCAATTCGAAAATCAAGAAACCCTTAAAAATAAAACTCTGCATTGGTTGGTGAAAAACTGCGGTTTCCCAATACGAGGGGCAGGAGAGATTATAACTACACAGAGGGTAGGTTGGGTGGGACCATATAAAAAGGAGATAGATGGGGACTGTATAGTCATAAATTTTAGGACTACAGAATGGGCGAGAGATTCGATTCTACATGCACCTATGCCATCGAACCATGAATACAACATCACGCTGTTCCCACTTGACTACTTTTATAGGAACCAGTCAGGAAGACAAATCACTACACATAACTTCCAGCATCCAAGAGCGGCCTTTATCAAGTATCCTAATGTTGTTCCCATCTGTCCCCCTTTACTCCCTAATGTATATGACAACTTTTTGGTCCCAACTTCTAATAGATTTCAGTTGTTCAACTCACTTGAGGAGAATGACTGACGGAATGCTTTATCCTTGACCTCGCATTCTGAAAGCATTGTAATAGGTGACACACAAACTTTGGAAAAAGAGTTGGGTGACGAAAGCTGCGTAAAAGCAATAATTGAGCCACAGTTAACCTTGCTAAATAATGTGCTATGTATAGACAATGTTATAGACAATGATACAGATATTAATATAACTGTAACAAATGTTAATGATAACGTTATTTCGATTGTAAGTCCAGAAGCTTCACTCTTGTCTAACCACCCTGAAAGTACAGGAACCAGTTATGCTGACTCCCTTATAATTTGTACCTGGAATATAGCGGGAATTGCTTTGAAATTGTGTACCCCGTTCTGGGATAATTTCATCACATGTGTTTATGATATTATATGTGTACAAGAGACATGGCATACTGAACAAATAGAAGTTGAAGGTTATACCTCCTATAGCGTGGCAGCAGTAGCCTCCAAAGCTGGTAGAGCTAAGGGAGGCCTATTGACTTTGGTTTCAACCAAATTAACGGAATTTAAAGTTGGGGGACATACAGTAGTATGCCAGCATGCGTCTGTATTGCGACTAACACACTGTCAAGGCAGGGACTTAATCATTGTAAACTTTTATAATAATATTGTGGGCCCTAAACGAGATAAGATTGTCCCCGATGTTGAATGTGCTATTGATGCTGCAATTGTCCATTCAAAGAACAATTTTGCAATATTGTGGACAGGCGATTTTAACATTCAAGCCTGTAGACATGCTCGGAAGGGGATTTGTGGTCACCACGAAGATCATGTAGGGGGCGACAGCGCTTACGTTAATCATTTCCCGCATAGTAATGACGGCAGCGCACTGAATAACCTAATAGCCACATTTAATCTGGAACTGCTTGAATGTACAAAAAACAAAAATAATGAATTGTGCCCAACATTTAGGGGGAGAGATGCCCATTCTAATATTGACCATATTTTGGTGTCAAATGGTTTGGTTTTCTCCAATGTTTGGGTAATAGAGCAGCCTGTGAGTGATCACAACAGTATTTCAGTGGAGTTAATGGGTTGGGGCCCAAAAACCGTTGTGCATGGTAGATTTGTCCACGGGATTTGTGCTGTGAGACCAAATGGTACGAGAATTAAATGGACTAAAATTGACCCTAACAAATTAACGAAGGATATTATCTGTAAATGTACCAGAGAGGTTGAATACTGCCTTGCACCTAATGTGATAGCGTCCGCCGTTCTCTCTAATTTTATGAAAATTACATGCACAGTTGAAAATTATTTGTTAAAAAGAAATAGAAGGACTAAAAGAATTAAAACTGTGTGGTTTGACAAACATTGTGCCAAGACTCTGAAAAGGTTAAAAAGTGTACTTGATGTTAAACCCAGAGATAAAGAAAAAGTTAGAGAAGAACGTATTAATTATAAATTGGCCCTGTCAACTAGGAAAAGGGAGTTACAGAACGATGCCTGGAATAAACTTGATAAGGCCGCTGCAACTAAAAACCATAAACTCTTTTGGGAAACTATAAATGGCCCATTCTTAAAGAATGATAATATACCTGAGGTCAGTTCCCACGTTAGCTGTCTTGCATGGATTGCACTTTTCTCTGAGATTTTTAACTCTGATTTTAATCCAGATGGTCTACTTTATGTTTTAAATGGCAGAAAATGCAGTTGTTTTTAACTTTAAATGAAGTGACAGAGGTAATTAAAAACAGTAAGGGGGGTAAAGCACCTGGGCCCGATGGGGTACCCATGGACTTTTATAAACATGAAATATCACTATGGGCCCCAATTTTAACTCGTTATTTTAATGCAGCGGTGGAAGATAATTTACCACTGACATGGGGTCAATTAATCATTATACCCCTCTACAAAAAAGGATCTAGGTCAGAGGCACGGAATTACCGTCCAATCTCGCTTTTGGACTCGACAGTTAAAATCCTTAGTCGAGCCCTATTAGTGAGACTGGAAGCCTGGGCCGAGGAGAAAAACATCTTGTCCCCGGTGCAGTATGGGTTCCGTAGGGGAATAGGTACAATGGAGCAGTGTGTGAACCTGGAACTCATAGTCAGCAAGTATACTAAAGCTAAACCTGGTAATCTTTACCTGTGTTTTGCCGACTTGAGTTCCGCGTTTGATCTGGTGGAACATGCACTACTCTGGCCCACATTACTGGCAATGGGTGCCCCCACTGAAATTATCCATCTGCTTGCCCGTTTGTATAATAACTTATCAAGCAAAGTAAGGTTTGGAACAGATGGTGAGTGCACCCCTTTTTTTGAAGTTAAGAGAGGCATCCGTCAAGGATGCGTACTGGCCCCCCTACTATTCTCTCTTTTTATTAATCATGTTGATACAACTTTAAGAAAGATTAACGCAGATGCACCAACTATAAACGGTAACCCTATCCCAGTCCTTTTATACGCGGACGACGCGGTCCTCCTTTCTAGGACCCACAATGGACTGCAACATTTAATTAATCAATTCCACGTATTTATTGAAAACAGGAAATCAAAAATTAATAAAGGGAAGACGGTTACCATGGTGTGTGGTAAGAAACCAAGAAAATATAAACCCTTTTTTTTAGAAGGGGGGAGATTAGAATCTGTTAACAGTTTCTGTTATTTAGGCATTACCTTTTCAGGAGATGGGAAATGGATAAATGAACAAAAAAAGTGTTCTTTTTAAAATGGCCAGGAATACAAATTGTATTTTTAGATTTGCTGCTAAATTAGGGGATCGCAGAATTTATGAAATGCTAACCCTTTTTAACGCCAGATGCATCTCTTCAGCTATATATGGGGCCGGAGTTTGGGGGTATGATGCACAGAGTGCCAAATCTGTTCAGGGGAAGGAGAATGTGTTTTTAAAAAGATTAATCAGTGCCCCAGTTACGGCTTCAACTGAGTTAATACATAAGGAATTAGATATGTATTATGTTAATGACCTAATTGCCCTCCCTCCTCTGTCCTTATGGCATTCAATTTGGGCAAAGGAGGAGACAAAGTTTACGCAGGACGTAATAAATGATTGTATTAAACTCGACCGCCGATCAAATATCCCTTGGCTGAATCATATACATCATTGGTATAAAACATTGTATGGTTTGGATATTTTTAATGATTTAATAATGGATCCCATACTATCAAAGCGGGAATTGAAGGTCTCGTTTTTGAACTATACAGCAGAGACTAGATTGGAAAAATATAATAAACAGAGCACATTTAATTTCTATCAACAATATAACATCAATGCAGGTTTCCAATCTTACCTTGTAACAGTTAGTATTCCCTCCCATCGATTTGTGTTAACCCGTCTCCGCCTAGGAATTGTGCATCACCTTGTGGCCTTTTCTGTGCCTAAAAAACCTGGAACTTGTTTGTGCCCATGTGATGGTAAATCAAAACAGAGCACGTGTCACTTTATATTATCTTGTACTTTTTATACCTCTTTTAGGAAATATTATTTGAAACCCATCTTTTTAAAGTATAATACGCATCATTTACAAACTGCAATGAAACTAGTGTTTAATCTAGAGTCCCCAGATGTATGTTTTTATGTGGCCACTTGTATTTTAAAATGTATTTCTGCAAGAAAATCAATTATTGTATGAATTTCTCTCCAGCTGCTAAACGTACTATGCACTTTAAAAACAAGATGTTGTTAACATCATGTATTTTATTATGCTAATTTGCACACATATGTTTGTCGGACTAATTGCTGCTACTGTATAATATTCACTGTTGGAATGGCATAGCACTTGCACTTTGTTCCACTTATCATCATTCTCTGTGAATAGCTAGTCTAGGTGCTGCTAATTGCATATTGCACTTTAGGAAGGATGCTGTTGAATTTTCCTCTTGAATTGCTAATTTGCGCATATACTAATATAGAGACGATACTTAGCACTTTAACTGCATATTTGCACATAACTAAGGTCGTATAATTGTTAATATTACAGTTAAATGCATTTTTCGAATGGCCTAATGATTATGTTCTATAGATGCTGCTAAATGTATATTAAGATACAGAATTATCTGTATAGGGTTTTTCGTTTTAAGCCCTATTTTGCTACATTGTGTTTTATGGTAGCTTGCTTTAGTATTGTGTAAATTTTTATGTCTGTTGCTATATGGTTGTATTTTCTTTACAAACCGAATAAAGCATCTTTGACTTCGATTTAATTCAAACATTGTTGAGATACTGGAAGTAGGGAACAGCTGGGGCTGCAGCACCCCTGCTTGGATAACCTGAGACGTTAAGCAGATTAATGTGCAGGAATGAGGCATTTTACAGTCCCTAATGTATTTAGGATTCGGTGTCTTGTCAGAGAGGGAACAATATGAATATGGTTCAAGTAAATTAAAAAGTGCGTACATTTTGTGACACTAAGAGAAATTTTGTGTGTGATTTTTCTGAGGTATTGGTTTTGAAACTGCCAAATATACTGTTATGCTATCCATATCAAGTTATCTTAAGTTGTGTTTTGTTTTGCTGTATCTTGCTATGTTAGTCTTTGTTATGCTGTTTTTTAATGGTGCATCATGGTATATTATGCTATGCTATGTTTTAATATGCTGGATCATGTTATGCTAAAATATGCTTTGTTATAATAAATCATGTCATGTTACATTTTGTTGTGCTGTGTCATATCATGCTTTGCTTTGTTCATTAATACCATGTGATGCTAGGCCTACTTTGCTATGTTGTTATGTAACTTTGTATTGTATTGTGCGGTGCTATGCATTGTATATTGTGTAAAATTATGGTATGCTTTATTATGCAGTGTCATGTTATATGATGACTTGTCATGTTATGTCATTGCAGCCGACATTGAAGGGATCTCTGAATGAATGAAAAGTACACTATTACCTCCAAAGGGTGCACAGACATAATATTGAGTCCAAAATATCGATTGAACATAATATCGGGTTTTTAATATAGACTGGACAAAATATCGCAGGACAGAATATAGACTACAAAAATATCGTTTTTAAGGTAAGCGAAGTAATATCGACTGTTAAAAATATAGATAGTTAAAATATCGAAGTATATAATATAGATAGTTAAAAATATCGATTTTTTAATAATATATAACTTTTTATAGTGTATTTTTATGTTATAATATGTGTGAAAAGTGTGTATTTATGTTGTAAATAATTATATTTCATTAACTTCGTTTTTATAATTATTGCGTAATTTAATTCTGTAGCGGGTTGTGGGTTTATAGGGGAATAGGGTGGGAAGTAATTTAATTATAATTAATTAAATATGTAAATTTAATTATTGATAGTAATTTGTAATTACTTGTTAATTAATTTATATGTGTTAATTAATTTAATTCCAATTGGAAAATAATTATTATTAATTGATTAATTGATAATTATGTAAATTTTACTAATTAAATTCTGTAGCAGGTTGTGGGTTTATAGGGGAATAGGGTGGGAAGTAATTTAATTATAATTATTAAATATGTAAATTTATTTATTGATAGTAAATAGTAATTAAGTGTTAATTAATTTATATTTGTTAATTAATTTAATTAAAATTGTTAATTAATTTATATTAATTGATTAATTGGTTATTATGTAAATTTGAATAATTGATTTCTGTAGCGGGTTGTGGGTTTATAGGGGCATAGGGTGGAAAGTAATTTATTAATAATTAATTAAATATTAAAACGAATTAGAAATAATGTATTTGGAAATAATTGTAAAATAATTCTAAATTATAAAATAATTAATTGTTAATGTTTAATTAATTTGTAATAATAGGTGGTTATTGATATAATTATTGTTAATTAGTTTTTTAATTAATTATTAATAGATATTCATTTTTAGATTTTTTAATAATGTATGAAATATTTACTTTCCCTAATGTTGTATTCTCTGGAGTGGGAATAGTAATTGTAACCCCTACGCTATCCAACGCTTTCCCTACTGTTGCATCCACTGGAGTGGGAATAGTAATTTTTACCCCTACGCTATCCAACGCTTTCCTTACTGTTGCACCCACTGGAGTGGGAATAGTAATTTTAACCACTACGCTATCCAACACTTTCCCTACTGTTGCACTCTTTGGAGTGGGAATAGTAATTTTAACCCCTACGCTATCCAACGCTTTCCCTACTGTTGCACTCTTTGGAGTGGGAATAGTAATTTTAACCCCTACGCTATCCAACGCTTTCCCTACTGTTGCACCCACTGGAGTGTGAATAGTAATTTTAACCCCTACGCTATCCAACGCTTTCCCTACTGTTGCACTCTTTGGAGTGGGAATAGTAATTTTAACCCCTACGCTATCCAACGCTTTCCCTACTGTTGCACTCTTTGGATTGGGAATAGTAATTTTAACCCCTACGCTATCCAACGCTTTCCTTACTGTTGCACCCACTGGAGTGGGAATAGTAATTTTAACCCCTACGCTATCCAACGCTTTCCCTACTGTTGCACTCTTTGGAGTGGGAATAGTAATTTTAACCCCTACGCTATCCAACGCTTTCCCTACTGTTGCACTCTTTGGAGTGGGAATAGTAATTTTAACCTCTACGCTATCCAACGCTTTCCCTACTGTTGCACCCACTGGAGTGTGAATAGTAATTTTAACCCCTACGCTATCCAACGCTTTCCCTACTGTTGCACTCTTTGGAGTGGGAATAGTAATTTTAACCCCTACGCTTTCCAACGCTTTCCCTACTGTTGCACTCTTTGGATTGGGAATAGTAATTTTAACCCCTACGCTATCCAACGCTTTCCTTACTGTTGCACCCACTGGAGTGGGAATAGTAATTTTAACCCCTACGCTATCCAACGCTTTCCCTACTGCTGCACTCTTTGGAGTGGGAATAGTAATTTTAACCCCTACGCTATCCAACGCTTTCCCTACTGTTGCACTCTTTGGAGTGGGAATAGTAATTTTAACCCCTACGCTATCCAACGCTTTCCCTACTGTTGCACCCACTGGAGTGTGAATAGTAATTTTAACCCCTACGCTATCCAACGCTTTCCCTACTGTTGCACTCTTTGGAGTGGGAATAGTAATTTTAACCCCCACGCTATCCAACACTTTCCCTACTGTTGCACTCTTTGGATTGGGAATAGTAATTTTAACCCCTACGCTATCCAACGCTTTCCTTACTGTTGCACCCACTGGAGTGGGAATAGTAATTTTAACCCCTACGCTATCCAACGCTTTCCCTACTGTTGCACTCTTTGGAGTGGGAATAGTAATTTTAACCCCTACGCTATCCAACGCTTTCCCTACTGTTGCACTCTTTGGAGTGGGAATAGTAATTTTAACCCCTACGCTATCCAACGCTTTCCCTACTGTTGCACCCACTGGAGTGTGAATAGTAATTTTAACCCCTATGCTATCAAACGCTTTCCCTACTGTTGCACTCTTTGGAGTGGGAATAGTAATTTTAACCCCTACGCTTTCCAACGCTTTCCCTACTGTTGCACTCTTTGGATTGGGAATAGTAATTTTAACCCCTACGCTATCCAACGCTTTCCTTACTGTTGCACCCACTGGAGTAGGAATAGTAGTTTTAACCCCTACGCTATCCAACGCTTTCCCTACTGTTGCACTCTTTGGGGTGGGAATAGTAATTTTAACCCCTACGCTATCCAACGCTTTCCCTACTGTTGCACTCTTTGGAGTGGGAATAGTAATTTTAACCCCTACGCTATCCAACGCTTTCCCTACTGTTGCACCCACTGGAGTGTGAATAGTAATTTTAACCCCTACGCTATCCAACGCTTTCCCTACTGTTGCACTCTTTGGAGTGGGAATAGTAATTTTAACCCCTACGCTATCCAACGCTTTCCCTACTGTTGCTCTCTTTGGAGGGGGAATAGTAATTTTAACCCCTACGCTATCCAACGCTTTCCCTACTGTTGCACTCCTTGGAGTGGGAATAGTAATTTTAACCCCTATGCTATCCAACGCTTTCCCTACTGTTGCACCCACTGGAGTGGGAATAGTAATTTTAACCCCTACGCTTTCCAACGCTTTCCCTACTGTTGCACTCTTTGGATTGGGAATAGTAATTTTAACCCCTACGCTATCCAACGCTTTCCTTACTGTTGCACCCACTGGAGTGGGAATAGTAATTTTAACCCCTACGCTATCCAACGCTTTCCCTACTGTTGCACTCTTTGGAGTGGGAATAGTAATTTTAACCCCTACGCTATCCAACGCTTTCCCTACTGTTGCACTCTTTGGAGTGGGAATAGTAATTTTAACCCCTACGCTATCCAACGCTTTCCCTACTGTTGTACCCACTGGAGTGTGAATAGTAATTTTAACCCCTACGCTATCCAACGCTTTCCCTACTGTTGCACTCTTTGGAGTGGGAATAGTAATTTTAACCCCCACCCTATCCAACGCTTTCCCTACTGTTGCACTCTTTGGATTGGGAATAGTAATTTTAACCCCTACGCTATCCAACGCTTTCCTTACTGTTGCACCCACTGGAGTGGGAATAGTAATTTTAACCCCTACGCTATCCAACGCTTTCCCTACTGTTGCACTCTTTGGAGTGGGAATAGTAATTTTAACCCCTACGCTATCCAACGCTTTCCCTACTGTTGCACTCTTTGGAGTGGGAATAGTCATTTTAACCCCTACGCTATCCAACGCTTTCCCTACTGTTGCACCCACTGGAGTGTGAATAGTAATTTTAACCCCTATGCTATCAAACGCTTTCCCTACTGTTGCACTCTTTGGAGTGGGAATAGTAATTTTAACCCCTACGCTTTCCAACGCTTTCCCTACTGTTGCACTCTTTGGATTGGGAATAGTAATTTTAACCCCTACGCTATCCAACGCTTTCCTTACTGTTGCACCCACTGGAGTGGGAATAGTAATTTTAACCCCTACGCTATCCAACGCTTTCCCTACTGTTGCCCTCTTTGGGGTGGGAATAGTAATTTTAACCCCTACGCTATCCAACGCTTTCCCTACTGTTGCACTCTTTGGAGTGGGAATAGTAATTTTAACCCCTACGCTATCCAACGCTTTCCCTACTGTTGCACCCACTGGAGTGTGAATAGTAATTTTAACCCCTACGCTATCCAACGCTTTCCCTACTGTTGCACTCTTTGGAGTGGGAATAGTAATTTTAACCCCTACGCTATCCAACGCTTTCCCTACTGTTGCTCTCTTTGGAGGGGGAATAGTAATTTTAACCCCTACGCTATCCAACGCTTTCCCTACTGTTGCACTCCTTGGAGTGGGAATAGTAATTTTAACCCCTATGCTATCCAACGCTTTCCCTACTGTTGCACCCACTGGAGTGGGAATAGTAATTTTAACCCCTACACTATCCAACGCTTTCCCTGTAGCACTCTTTGGAGGGGGAATAGTAATTTTAACCCCTACGCTATCCAACGCTTTCCCTACTGTTGCACTCTTTAGAGTGGGAATATTAATTTTAACCCCTACGCTATCCAACGCTTTTCCTACTGTTGCACCCACTGGAGTGGGAATAGTAATTTTTACTCTTTTGTTATTGTTTGTTAATAATATTGGCTATTATTTAATTATATTTTGTTACTATATATATATGTTTTAAGAAATATGAATTAATTTCTTTTATTTATTTACTTTCATTAATTATTTAATTATTGTAAGTTAATTTAAGTATTTTTAAGTATATTTTAGTACTTAGTTTTTAATATTAATTTAATTTAACATTGTTTTTAGTAAAGTCGATATTTTTTAAACATATGTTTGTAAACGATATTTTTAACTCGATATTTTTGTACTTACCTGTTTGTAGATAGAAACTCAATATTTTGTCAGTCGATATTTTCTCAACGATATTCTTGCTGGTCGATATTTTGTCTCTCAATATTATTTCAGTGATCCCCTCCAAAGGTTTTCAAAGCGCTTCTAAAAGCAGCAACATTGGGCTGTGGATCTTTAGCACCTGCGGCAGAGGAGGGCTGAGGGGTTCTGGTTTGGAGGCGGATCTGAATCTTTCTTAGAAGGAACAAAGGACCTTGTCAACAAGAGCAAGATAAGAGTTACACACTGATTTAAAGATGGACCATTTGGCCATATCGATCCAATACAGAGTAATGAGATGGCTAGGGATCAAAGAGTGAGAAAGTAAGTCATGTAAGATTGTAGTTTAAGAGTATTAAATCCAACCATTTGTCGTTCCCAATACAAAGAATTGCCATATCCAATTCCGGATTAAATAATGGCTTGACCAACAGATTTACAACATTATAGTGGACGTAAAGGGAGGATCTTCCTAAGAAACCTAAAATAATACCAGCATGGAAAGTAGAACATATTAACCTGTTATTTGAAGAAAACATTCTGACTGATGATTGCTCCCAGGTTTCTATGAACCTCAATAGGAGTAGGAGCGGAGCCAAGCTTCGACCACCATCATAAGGGAGAGTAGGGAGTGGCAGAACTTCGTCAGGATTAGGAACTCCGTTTTGCCAACATTTGAGTTTGAGAGAGTTATCCCTCGTCAAACAACTGACAGCCACGTTCTGATGTACTCTTGAATACCACACACATAATTGTTAAAAGAAACATCGACTGGGTGCATCGTAGGAGGGCGTGAGCGAGAAACCAGAACTGTGCATAAGAGCATCCAAGGATGTTATGCAAAGTAAAAAAAAATGGTTGAACTCAGGGAAGAGCCTCGAGGCACCTCATTTTTTTGGTGAGGCGCAAAAAGGTGGAAACATTACTCTGTGTGCTATAGTAAAGTGAGGGTGATATTAATTTCAAAGCCCTACCCATGATGCCTAAAGAAGAGAGTCGATGTATTGAGATTTCATACAATTTCCAATGCAGCGCTGAGGTTCTAAATAGCCAGAGAAGATCTGCCTACTAGATCATGGATGTGTCAGAGATACTCAGAGCTACATCAGTACCATGAAGGGAGCAGAAGCCTTCTTACATGGAATTTAATGGTGAATTGACTCTAATAAGGCAGAGATATATCTATTAATTTACTTTTCAAGGACTTTGGAGTAAAATGGGTCTAAAGTTATTAAGCACTTTGTGATTAGCAGATGACGTTTTCGACAGGGATACTACCAACGTTTTTCCAGTCCAAAGATAGATATATTGGATTATGAGGCAAGCACCAGGGCAGTAACACTCAGTCCTTTACTGGGCATCTGTGCGATCAGGATCTAATGAGGACCCAGATTTGGAGGATAGAGAAAAGGTGAATAGAGATAAGGAGATGGTGCTATCTAAAGATGGATATGAAAAGGCAGAGAAACAAAGCTACTTACTAGTACCAGTAGCAGAATTAGTAAGATCAGATTGAATTGAATTGAAATTAGATTTATAAAGCGCAGCTAATGCCCGAAGGCGTCTTGGCACTATAAGCGAGCTGAGGAGAGAGGGGACATTAGTGCAGGTGGCAAGCAAATTTAGATCCTTCAGATGGTCTGTGAGAAGAGCCACGTTTTCAGACCTTTCCTAAAACTCATCAAGGATGGTGCTGTTTTTAGGGTAATAGGAAATTTTTCCACAGCATTGCTGCTGATCTAAAGAGGCTCTTGCCTTCCCAGGTGGCCTTCTTGAAGGGGATAATTGCCATCTTTCTGGCCATTCCTGACCATAAGGTTCTGTTAGGAACATACCACTTTAGGTTGTTCCTAAATTGTGTTGGTCCTTGGTCATGTAGTGATTTAAAAGCCAGGCATAGGACTTTAAGCTTGCATCTCTGCCTGACCGGTAGCCAGTGTAATTTTTTTATGGCTTCTCTTGCTGATACATTTTTGGGGATTTTTAGGATGAGACGTGCTGCTGCGTTTTGTACTATCTGAAGCCTGTTAATCAGGCCTAAGTTAATGGTGAGATAAAGACTGTTACAGTAATCTAAGCAAGAGAGGACCAAAGCCAGAGTCACGGTTTTCAAGAGTTCTCTGGTATATATTTCTTAATTTTGTAGATTAGTCTTATAGCATAGAAGGAAATGGATGTGACTTTACTGACTTTATTTATGTATAAAGTTTTATATAGCGCAAACTTGATCCCGAAGGATATCAGAGTGCTTTACAATTTGATGCAAAGGTAACAAATCAGAACATTAGTCTAACATTGGGAATCTAATGGGCATTGAATCAACGAGAACAAACATAACAGCTCAATATAACCTGATGATGTGGAGAGAGCATGTGGTGTGTGTTATCAGATGATGTGGAGAGAGCATGTGGTGTCTCTAACTGATGTGGAGAGAGCATGTGGTGTGTGTTATCAGGTGAGGTGAAGAGAGCATGTGGCATGTCTACCTGATGTGGAGAGAGCATGTGGTATGTCTATCTGATGTGGAGAGAGCATGTGGTATGTCTAACTGATGTGGAGAGAATGTAGTGTGTGTTATCAGATGATGTGGAGATAGCATGTGGTGTGTGTTATCAGATGATGTGGAGAGAGCATGTGGTTTGTCTAACTCATGTGGAGAGAGCATGTGGTGTGTCTAACTGATGTGGAGAGAATGTAGTGTGTGTTATCAGACGATGTGGAGAGAGCATGTGGTATGTCTAACTGATGTGGAGAGAGCATGTGGCGTGTTATCAGATAATGTGGAGAGAGCATGTGGTATGTCTAACTGATGTGGAGAGAGCACGTGCTGCGCGTTCTCAGATGATATGGAGAGAGCATGTGGTGTGTGCTATCAGATGATGTGAAGAGAGCATGTGGGATGTATAACTGATGTGGAGAGAGCATGTGGTGTGTCTAAATGATGTGGAGAGAGCATGTGGTATGTCTAACTGATGTGGAGAGAGCATGTGGCGTGTGTTATCAGATGATGTGGAGAGGGCATGTGGTGTGTGTTATCAGATGATGTGCCATGGGGAGGATTTATGTGGTAGCCATTGTGCAAGAGGACGCACGTGAATAACCCGGAGTGCCACGGGAAGGATTTATATGGTAGCCTTTGTAGAAGAGGACGCGTGTGAATAACCCGGAGTGACACGGGAAGGATTTATACGGTAGCCAGTGTGCAAGAGGACGCGTGTGAATAACCCAGAGTGCCACGGGAAGGATTTATATCGTAGCCATTACACAAGAGGACGCGTGTGAATAACCCGGAGTGACATGGAAAGGATTTATACGGTAGCCATTGTGCAAGAGGATGCATGTGAATAACCCAGAGTGCCACGGGGAGGATTTATATGGTAGCCGTTGTGCAAGAGAACGCGTGGGAATAACCCAGAGTGCCACGGGAAGGATTTATATGGTAGCCATTGTTCAAGAGTTATCAAGGGCCACTACCTTATGTCCAAAGAACATTCCTCTATAACACTTGCTTAGTCTAGGTCTTAAGAACCCATTAGCAAAAAACATAAGGGTTATCCTATCTCCTACTTGCAATAAGGGAGAAACAGCCATATAAAACACATTCTAGTGAGAGCAAGTCAGTCAATCAAATAATGTATTAGCATAGCAGCCAAAATCCAAATAGGCAACTAAATTCTAACTCAAAGCAATTGCCCAGTGAAGGTTGTTCAATTCAAAATGTTCAGAGTGGCTCATTAGTCTGACTGATACTCATGGGAGTTGAAACAGTGAATGTATATTCATCCTAGTACCGAAAACAGGTGCAGGGTTTGTTTGTGAACTCTTCCGTCTGTGTACAGGCAACATGGCAGATCCTGAGATGTAAAGGCTTGTGCAGCTTCGTCAATTTTTCCCATTAGATGGCGGCAAAGAGCCTGGTATCCCCCACAATATTGTTTTATTGTTGACTTGCCCAAGGTTCATGATCTGACTCAACAATCCTTAGATACTAGAAAAATGGGTGAAACTCCAAAAGGCAACTGACCGGATCTAGATCTAAGATCTGATAAATCACAACATGGCTCGTGGTTCTCACAGAGGTCAGTCAGATCAACTCTAGAGTTAAATAAGCATAGATAAATGCATTAGGTTTTGCTTATGTGAGTAATTGTTTTTTGTTGTAAGTAGTAGCTTGCTGAATATTTTATTTATTTATTTATTTTATCTATGAAAGTTTTATACAGCACAAACAAGATCCCGTGATAGCCATTTAATCCATACTAATGTAATAAAGAGAGAGCCCAAACCTTTGAGGCGGGTAATCTCAGGAACCACAGCACCAATCACAACACCCAATACAGCGTTGGAAAGGGCAGTTGCAGCAGAAGGACATAGGCTATGCAGACGCCCACCATATGCATTTAAAAGGTAAAAGAACCGTGCCAAGAAAGTAGTCCCTTGTGGGCTTGTCTGCGTTGTGCTGTGGGCGTGTGCTGGGAGATGACAAATGCTGGTGGCGTGTGGTACGTTCCGCCCTTCATGCCATGTCTCATATCGTGTGCTAATCCCACCCTGCTCCCTTTAAATACCCCTGTAACCCATAATCATAACCCACCCTTACTCCTTAAAATACCCCAACACCCTTAAACACTAACCCATCTTAACCCTATAAATATACCCTGCACCCCAAAACCCAAACCTATCCCTAAACCCTAAAAATACCCCTGTACCCCAAAACCCAAATCTAGCCCTGAACCCTATAAATACACCTATACCTCAAAACCCAAACCTATCCCTCAACCCTAAAAATACCCCTGTACCCCAAAACCAAAACCTAGCCCTGAACACTACAAATACCACTGTACCCCAAAACCCAAACCTACCCCTGAACCCTAAAATACCCCTGTACCCCAAAACCCAAACCTACCCGGAACCCTAAAAATACCACTCTACCCTAAAACCCAAACCTACCCCTGTACCCTAAAATACCCCTGTACCTCAAAACCCAAACCTACCCCTGAACCCTAAAAATACCCCTTTACCCCAAAACCCAAACCTAGCCCTGAACCCTAAAAATACCACTGTACCCCCAAACCTACCCCTGAACCCTAAAATACCCCTGTACCCCAAACCCAAACTTACCCCTGAACCCTTAAAATACCCCTGTACCCTAAAACCCAAACCTTCCCCATAACCCTAAAAATACCCCTGTACCCCAAAACCCAAACCTACCCCTGAACCCTAAAAATACCACTCTACCCCAAAACCCAAACCTACCCCTGTACCCTAAAATACCCCTGTACCTCAAAACCCAAACCTACCCCTGAACCCTAAAAATACCCCTGTACCCCAAAACCCAAACCTAGCCCTGAACCCTAAAAATACCACTGTACCCCCAAACCTACCCCTGAACCCTAAAATACCCCGGTACCCCAAAACCCAAACCTACCCCATAACCCTTAAAATACTCTGTACCCTAAAACCCAAACCTACCCCATAACCCTAAAAATACCCATGTACCCCAAAACCAAAACCTAGCCCTGAACCCTAAAAATAACCCTGTACCCCAAAACCCAAACCTACCCCTGAACCCTAAAATACCCCTGTACCCCAAAACCCAAACCTAGCCCTGAACCCTTAAAATACCCCTGTACCCCAAAACCCAAACCTACCCCTGAACCTTAAAAATACCCCTATACCCCAAAACCCAAACCTAGCCCTGAACCCTAAAAATACCCCTGTACCCCAAAACCCATACCTATCCCTATCCCTAAACCCTAAAACTACCCCTGTACCCCATAACCCAAAACTATATCTGAACCCTTAAAATACCCAAACACCCCAAAACATATACCTCAGTACCCCAAAACATATACCCCTATACCCATACTTACCTTATCCAAACATTTTTAAAAAACATGCTTTTACCATTCATGCATTTACATCGAATTTTGTTGTAAATGTATGCGTGGTAAAAGCATATAAAATGTAATGCCATGCGTTATAATGGCATTGCGGAGTCATGGTACTTTCGTAATGAAAGTATGCGGAGTGATGGTATGAGGAAAGAAAGTTGCGGAATAATGGGTGTTCACCCTCCCCCAGTAAGTACATTGGTGGCACGGCGGCCCACATCTCCAGCAACATACTCATATTTTTTCACCACCCATTTGATAAATGCACAGGTCTCTCTCATTGATGGCCAGCACCGACATACACTTTTAAACACACCTCCCATCACAAGTTCTGGAATTGCGAACTTTAGAGCTGGGGAGCTACGTTCGAATCTCGGCATCAGCTCAACATCCTGTGATTCCAGGCAAACCGCTTTATCTCCCTGTGCCTACCACAAATGAATGTGTTCTTCTGTAATATAAATTGTGCTCATGCCATGTTGTCGAGTTCGCACTATATAAAAATTGAAAGGAAAAATAAAGTAGGGAAACTCGAGTTCACACACTACTGAACGTGCACTCTTAAGTGCATCAGCAGTGCACTGTGAATCGGAGCGTTTCACAGGCCTGTCACAGATAAGAAATGCTATCAAAACGAAATCCTACAAAAGAATATACTACTGGCCGGCAGCAATTCATACCCGGACAACGTTGGGACGGGCTGCTAGTTTATATATATTAATGGAGAATTCATATACTTCAGTAAATCAAACACACAATAAGGTTCTGTTGGAGGCACGTCCTAAATGCATGTATTTCAAGGTCCTCTCGAATGTGACAATGAAGGAAAAGGAAGCAAAATAAAATAACACACTTGCCAAAGATCACACAGTTTGGCGAAGTGGGGAAACCAGGACTGACCCAGGTCTTCTGGTTTTACATTGGGAATATTCAGTCAGTAGACATCAAATGTAAATACTTTGGGGTCGATTCCGATTCGGCAAAAAACGCTCGGAGCGTTTTTCCCGTACGAATCGTACCCTGCCACGTTCCCCAAATGTACGACGAAGTATGATTCGTACCGGGAGCAGGACTCCGTACGAATCGTACAAAGACCGTAGGATTCAAATCTCCGCACGATTCTCCCTCGGAACCCGCTGTACACGACATCCGTATGGTTCGCAGCTGGTTTTTCCGACCCAGCAAGTACGATTCGTGATGGGTACGCACCGTACGACCCTTTTCCTATGACAGACGAAAACAGCCGTAAAAGCAAAGTTTGCCTCGAAACAGGTATGGAACGGCACCCCCCGGATACGGTGCCTACCCCCCATGATCGCAGGGCTATGGTGTGTACCCCTGCGATCATGGGGGGTACGCACCGTACCCAGCGATCATGGGGCGTACGGACTGTAACCCATGTTCGCAGGGTGTACGGTGCGTACACCCTGTGATCAGAGGGGTACGATGCGTACACCCCGTGATCGCAGGGGTACGCACCGTACCCCGCGATCATGGGGCGTACGGACCGTAAGGTGTGTATGTAATTGTGTGCTTTTCCGTATGAATCACCCTTACCTGACGTGGACCGTACAAATCGCGTCCTCATAACACGTTCCGGATCGTACTCCTCTGGTCATATGGCATGTGTACGAGTCGTACGGTTCACGGTTTCAGCCTTTCAATACGTACGGATCGCGACGATTCGGATGGATTCACGAAATACGGATCGTACTATGCGACTCGGATGGAAGGGTACGATTCGTAAGGAGAGGGCTCGGGATGCAAATCGTACGGACGTTTTTTCTCCCGAATCGGAATCGACCCCCAAGTGTTTAATTCTTGGCACACGAAATGCCGCTGCCCACTGGAACAGGCACAGATTTGAAAATACATCTTTCACAACCAGAATATTTTGGCCAAAGTGCTAAAGCCAGGATGAAACCTTAAGTCTCCCTGGCTTAAACTTCCTGCTGTCCCATTCCTAGCAGTAGGGGTTGGTGTTTTACCAGAGATCTAGTATTTAGGAGTAGGCAGTGGGTGCTGTTTTTGCTTGATGGGGGGGACTGATTTGAGTCTATGAGCTCTGGTGTTGTGATACCTATAGATGGCAGACTATCTGGTGAGCATCTGTATATATCGGACCTCTTACATTGTCTTAGTGCCAGTAGTTCTTCACAGGAGTATCTGATGGTGTAGTTGGATTCTGAGGCTCCAGAGGCAGGGGTTCTGGCGCTGGGCGCAGTCGAGGCACGGACGGGCGCAGATGGGCTGCCCCTGGTGCGCCTTTGACGCGCCTGCGGGGCAACTGCGGCGCGCCTGCGGTGAGCTTTCACCATTTCCTCCTCTTATAGTGCCTGGTTTGGTTAGTAGCTGAAAGACTAGACTACTTCCCTATCCAAGATGGCGGTTCTGCATGGCCCTGCCAGGAAGTGAGTCACCTCTGAGAAAAGACTGTTCCCCGGGATCTCCCTCCACAACAAACAGCCTGCTAATGACTGCAGTGGACCGGGGGATCACAAGGCGCAAAGGTGCTGTTTCACTTCTTTTAGGAAAGTGCTACAAGTGCTAGTCAAGTGCAAGGTAACAGAGTGCAGTAGTTTTAATTTTTAAAAAGTTAGGGATTCGCCGCAATTAAAAACAAAGTCACAGTTTCTAGAAAAGGCTTCTGCTAGTTCTCTTACTGACTGAAGGTAATGGTAGAGTTGATTGGTTAGCCTGTGCTAAAAGGTGTTCTGTCTTCAGGTCATGGAAGGTGATTGCTAAATGATTGATAAAAGTTAAGAATATTGTCTTTACTAAAGTGGACAAAGGGGTTACCTACTATCGTTTGATGCAGGCGCTGCCATTGCACCACTTTGTTTACCATTAAAAAGCCTGTGCATGAATGCTGATTCACCAATAAGGGACGGGGTAGGGGAAGTTCCTCACAACTCAATTATAGCACACAAAATAACATCCTATGACCTTTGATGCCACAAGGTCTTAATCCTGATGACATAATAACAATTGACATCACTGAAGCCTAGTGTATACCTCAAAGGCAAACCATATTGCTAAATCACAGACAGATGCAGAAAAAAAGAGATTTAAATAAACAAAATAGTGGTCAGGCACACTAGTGCCGATTTGTATGTACTATAAATTGTATATGAAATATGTTGTTTGCTTAATTTAATCCTTTTTATTGCTATTAAGTTTTGATTTATCATTGCTTGTAAGAAAGGATCACAAATGCGTAACACAGAGGTGATGGTTGTATTCAAAAACATAGGGGCATATTATCAAGGGGGTTTATCTCCGCTTTTTTGGCTTTAAAAGCCAAGAAAGCGGAGATAAAACTATCTCCCCATTACCTAGCTGTCGCTAACACCAGTTAGCGACAGCTAGTAGGAGATAGCGACCATTTTAGGCCCCACTTTGCATGTCAGTGATATTTATCACTAATGACATGCAAAGTGTGCGGGCCAAGATGTTAGCGACTGGAAACAGTCGCTAACATCGCTATCTCCTATTACCAACTTCTGGAGACATTCCTGCCCTGAGCAGTTCTTAGCCATGTTATCCAATGGGAGGTGGATAACATGGCTAAGAGCATTAGCTCGGTAATGAATGAATATCGCAGACTTTTCAGCGATATTCATGCATTGCAGCCGATTTTTTTCGCATTTGCGATAAACCTTGGTAATACCAAGGTTTATCTGCGATAAAAATCGCCGCAGCTCAGCGGTAAATTTTTGTCTCTAACCAAGCAATTTCTTTCAAGCATTCACTGTAGTGGAGACTGCGGCAAAAAAGAAATTTAATTTATTTTTGAATTTGTTTAATTGTATCTTGTATTATCAAGAGTACGCTTTCCACTTCAGAATTTATGTATTTCTAATTTACAGTGTAATCTCCTAGTGGGATCTGCAGAAGGTAAACAGTGTTCAGTAGAATACTGTTTACCGTCAGTGCTTAGAACTGCTTTTGAGTAGGTGCCGCTCGAGATTGGACTGAGACCCTGTGACTCTAATTATTGAACTCGAGGAGTGTGTGGAGGTCCCTGCCCTTTGTGGACCCTGTTGTTGCTGCCAGATAGACCGGACCAGCGTGGCCGCAGAGGTGAGAGGCGCGGAGACCGGGACTGCGAGGACCAGCCTTCCGGGAAACATCTACAGCTGGTTCTTCTTCCCGGCCGAGCCGCGCCCCCTCCCAGTGCCACGCCCCCTGCTCACTGCTACTTTACCTCTCGCGGCCCCCGCTACGTGGGTGCCGCTCGAGATTGGACTGAGACCCTGTGACTCTAATTATTGAACTCGAGGAGTGTGTGGAGGTCCCTGCCCTTTGTGGACCCTGTTGTTGCTGCCAGATAGACCGGACCAGCGTGGCCGCAGAGGTGAGAGGCATGGAGACCGGGACTGCGAGGACCAGCATTCCGGGAAACATCTACAGCTGGTTCCTCTTCCCGGCCGAGCCGCGCCCTCTCCCAGTGCCACGCCCCCTGCTCACTGCTACATTACCTCTCGCGGCCCCCGCTTCGCGGGGGCCGCTCGAGATTGGACTGAGACCCTGTGACTCTAATTATTGAACTCGAGGAGTGTGTGGAGGTCCCTGCCCTTTGTGGACCCTGTTGTTGCTGCCAGATAGACCGGACCAGCGTGGCCGCAGAGGTGAGAGGCGCGGAGACCGGGACTGCGAGGACCAGCATTCCGGGAAACATCTACAGCTGGTTCCTCTTCCCGGCCGAGCCGCGCCCCCTCCCAGTGCCACGCCCCCTGCTCACTGCTACATTACCTCTCGCGGCCCCCGCTTCGCGGGCGCCGCTCGAGATTGAACTGAGACCCTGTGACTCTAATTATTGAACTCGAGGAGTGTGTGGAGGTCCCTGCCCTTTGTGGACCCTGTTGTTGCTGCCAGATAGACCGGACCAGCGTGGCCGCAGAGGTGAGAGGCGCGGAGCCCGGGACTGCGAGGACCAGCATTCCGGGAAACATCTACAGCTGGTTCCTCTTCCCGGCTGAGCCGCGCCCCCTCCCAGTGCCACGCCCCCTGCTCACTGCTACATTACCTCTCGCGGCCCCCGCTTCGCGGGCGCCGCTCGAGATTGAACTGAGACCCTGTGACTCTAATTATTGAACTCGAGGAGTGTGTGGAAGTCCCTGCCCTTTGTGGACCCTGTTGTTGCTGCCAGATAGACCGGACCAGCATGGCCGCAGAGGTGAGAGGCGCGGAGACCGGGACTGCGAGGACCAGCATTCCGGGAAACATCTACAGCTGGTTCCTCTTCCCGGCCGAGCCGCGCCCCCTCCCAGTGCCACGCCCCCTGCTCACTGCTACATTACCTCTCGCGGCCCCCGCTTCGCGGGCGCCGCTCGAGATTGAACTGAGACCCTGTGACTCTAATTATTGAACTCGAGGAGTGTGTGGAGGTCCCTGCCCTTTGTGGACCCTGTTGTTGCTGCCAGATAGACCGGACCAGCGTGGCCGCAGAGGTGAGAGGCGCGGAGACCGGGACTGCGAGGACCAGCATTCCGGGAAACATCTACAGCTGGTTCCTCTTCCCGGCTGAGCCGCGCCCCCTCCCAGTGCCACGCTCCCTGCTCACTGCTACATTACCTCTCGCGGCCCCCGCTTCGCGGGCACCGCTCGAGATTGAACTGAGACCCTGTGACTCTAATTATTGAACTCGAGGAGTGTGTGGAAGTCCCTGCCCTTTGTGGACCCTGTTGTTGCTGCCAGATAGACCGGACCAGCATGGCCACAGAGGTGAGAGGCACGGAGACCGGGACTGCGAGGACCAGCATTCCGGGAAACATCTACAGCCGGTTCCTCTTCCCGGCCGAGCCGCTCCCCCTCCCAGTGCCACGCCCCCTGCTCACTGCTACATTACCTCTCGCGGCCCCGCTTCGCGGGCGCCGCTCGAGATTGAACTGAGACCCTGTGACTCTAATTATTGAACTCGAGGAGTGTGTGGAGGTCCCTGCCCTTTGTGGACCCTGTTGTTGCTGCCAGATAGACCGGACCAGCGTGGCCGCAGAGGTGAGAGGCACGGAGACCGGGACTGCGAGGACCAGCATTCCGGGAAACATCTACAGCTGGTTCCTCTTCCCGGCTGAGCCGCGCCCCCTCCCAGTGCCACGCCCCCTGCTCACTGCTACATTACCTCTCGCGGCCCCCGCTTCGCGGGCGCCGCTCGAGATTGAACTGAGACCCTGTGACTCTAATTATTGAACTCGAGGAGTGTGTGGAAGTCCCTGCCCTTTGTGGACCCTGTTGTTGCTGCCAGATAGACCGGACCAGCATGGCCGCAGAGGTGAGAGGCGCGGAGACCGGGACTGCGAGGACCAGCATTCCGGGAAACATCTACAGCTGGTTCCTCTTCCCGGCTGAGCCGCGCCCCCTCCCAGTGCCACGCCCCCTGCTCACTGCTACATTACCTCTCGCGGCCCCCGCTTCGCGGGCGCCGCTCAAGATTGAACTGAGACCCTGTGACTCTAATTATTGAACTCGAGGAGTGTGTGGAAGTCCCTGCCCTTTGTGGACCCTGTTGTTGCTGCCAGATAGACCGGACCAGCGTGGCCGCAGAGGTGAGAGGCGCGGAGACTGGGACTGCGAGGACCAGCATTCCTGGAAACATCTACAGCTGGTTCCTCTTCCCGGCCGAGCCGCGCCCCCTCCCAGTGCCACGCCCCCTTATACATCAAAGTCAGACCTGCAAACGCGCATCTCGGGACGCGCGCTGATCGTAGCCCGGGGCGAAGCCCGGGCAAAGGGCGGGCCGTCTAAGGCCGTCAAAGGTCGATAAAGGACGGGACGGGCTACCCCCATAACGTTTGATTTCCGGTAAGAGACCTATTCCCCTATTACCATCTGCTGGAAATCAGTTACAGAGCAACGAAGTATAAGACATTGTTTATTGTTCGCCGTTAACTGTGTTTACAACTGTGTTTACATATTGAAGTCGTCATCCTTCCGTAACCATGTCCTCGGACACTGGAAAATCAAGGAACATAACTGTCAATACATCAAAGGGGGCAGTAACAGGTACAATAGATCAAACGGGTGACTATTGTCCTAGAAAAGGAAATTGCTGACACAGAAAAACGTTTATCCATGGACTTATTAACCGGCAAGTGTTCCTCTCTAGGACTGATTGGGAAAGCACGTTCACCTGACGTGATAGCCTTAGATTCCTTGAGTGCCATCGTCCCCCCCACTAATATTACTTCTCTCACCCTCCTAGGGGCCGTAGGGGACGAGGGGACTAATAGGACCAACATCAACGATGAGACGTCTCCTTCTAATCTCCTGGTCAGCCCCAATTCATCAAGATTATCCAGTTCACCTAAACTACCCGTTCCTTCCCTGGTAATCTTAGAACAAGTAGAAAACCAGTCACAGAAAAGAAAGAGACGACCCTCTCTCCCATCTCCAAGCACAACCATCACCCTGGACACAACACCCCCACCCATACGGTCTCCCAAGTCTAATGACCCACCCACAACGAATAACATAACAGGGTCACTGCCTGATCAAAATTTGGAGAATGAACTTCTCTCAAAAATAGAGGTCATAGTGAAGTCACTACTGCTTCCTCTCCTGGAGAGAACGAGATTAATAAGTACACATCTAGACAAGCTGGGTAAGCAAATAGAAGGGAACACCTTGGCCTTAACGAAATTGTCAACATCACAGCACAAATATTCCATGGCAAATTCTACTGCTCCCACTGTCCCACCACTAGAACAACCATCCACCAGTGGCGTACCTTCAAAATCTGGTACTACACAGGGAAAAAAAGCATTAGTGAAATCCTCAAAAGAAACAACTAATAAAGAAAAACCTAAGCCACTTGTAAATACCCAAGCAAAACATGGAATTACTGAAACTGACAGCGGAAAAAAGGCTGTAGAGAAGAACCAAGCAGAAACTAATCCCCCCTTAGTGAAGACTAATCCACCTATGAAAAATAGACCAGTTAGGGAACTGGGAGAACAGTCAACTCAGCGCCCAAAAAGACCAACACCTAGGATAGTGGATTTACCCCCGGAATCTGCCCCATATACAATCATCATGACCGGGGTCCCGGAACTAGCAGAGGGGGTTAGAGAGAACTAGCATGCCCTAAAAAACAAAACTATCTACTGGCTGAAGCAAAATAGACCCCTTCCCGTACATGTAAATGGGGAAATTTTAACAGTAAGGCATGCTGTCTGGGTGGGATCAAGACCAAAAGATAAGAGGGGGGACGTGATAATTATAAACTTCAAGGACCATAGAGCGGTGAGGTGTATTGGTGACTGGTATGAGGCCATAGGGGGAGATAATATTTCCACACACTATGTCAGTTACTTTTATCCACGAGAACTGATAACAAACCCAAAACATAACCCAACGAAAAGATATTGCCCAGACTGGAGAGAAGTAGGTTACCAACCTTTCCAGAAAAAAAATTTCAACCGACCTCCGCAACCACTATACTCACAGCCACAGTGGGGGAATCAGTATAACAACTACCAATCATTTCCAGAATTTAACATACCCACCTTCAATCCTTTCTCAACACTGTTTGGGCTGGAGGAAGTAGATTGACTCGATAGAGAACAACCTTCCCTAGCAAAACATATTCGGGCAGAATCCACCAGCCTGCAGGGTGACACCATTCTTAAAGGTCCCGTAGAAAGACACAAACCAGAAGGCGAAAATCAGTCGGCCCGACCCAATGTGATACCCGTGAGGGGGGGGGGGGGGGAAATCCTATCCTGGGGAACACAACTAGCAGTACACCCGATCTAATAAATGAGGAACGACGCTTGGTTTTAGGGACACGCGTCTTAAATAAGGACAGTAGTATAAACGAAAGACAAGACCCTGGCAGGAAAGCATTAAAAAAACAAATTATGTTCTGGAATATTGCGGGCCTCCGTGCAAAAATTATGGATGGCAGTGTCTTAGAGTTTGTCAAAGATTATCAAGTGTTAGCCCTCCAGGAGACCTGGCTTACTACAGAAATGCATCTGACGGGGTATAAAACGTATTTTTCACCAGGTATTGCAGGCACACATGGTAGGGCAAAGGGTGGGCTGATAACTTATATAGCGAATACCATACCAGGGCTAGAAATTACTGCACTCAGTCTAGAACCCTATTATCAGATCTTGAGACTGTCCTTTCAGATAAAGCGGGTCCTTCTTCTAGTAAATATGTATGATAACTTAGTGGAAAGCAAGAGAGTAAAAACACTTGGGGCTCTCCGTAAGAAACTCCTTACCTGGACAAAGCAAACACAAGGCCTAGAACCCCCAAGCATTGTGTGGGGTGGCGACTTTAATCACCACCCCTGTGAAAGGAATAATAGTAACATCTGCAGTATGGGGTACGAAACAGATGAGCAAACAATCCACTTCAGCCACTCAGTGGTAGGAGACTTCTTAAATGAAACTCTATCTAGTCTGGACTTAGTAATACTAAATGAAATAAATCCCCTCTGCGGGAAATTGGACCCTACCTATCTCGGAAGGGGTAGTGAATCAACAATCGATTATATTCTGACTACAGCGGCCATTGTAAATAAGACCAAGAATTTTAGAGTGATAATAAATACATTAAGCGATCACGCTGCTTTAGCCTTTGACCTAATTATAGACCAGGGTCACCTATAAGCACAAACTTTAAGACCACCCTTGCCCAGAATAACATACACCTAAAAAAACTAATGGTTACACTCTTGGATGGGGGAAGATAGACCCTGATGAGCTAACAAATAAGGTGGTAACTGCGGCATACCCAGCAATACTGAAGTGTTTAGACACTGACGTAAAAGAAGAGGAAGTCCTAGCCCATTTTAAGATGATTCTAGAAAAGGTAAATGAATGCCTGACAATGAAGCAAAAAGGGAACATGGCAGTGAAAAAAGGATGGTTTAACCACGACTGCTCAGCGGCCCATAAAACTTTAAAAAAAGCATTAACAAAAACTATTAGAGATGAAGAGGAGGTTAGGACCCTGAGAAAGGCATACAGGTTGGCATGCAAAGGGAGAAAATAGGAATTAAAGAAAGCCTTATGGAACCAACTCCATGAGAGCTCACTAAGTAGAAATAGCGAACTATTCTGGAAGGTGGTGAAAGCACCCTTTCTGACGGACACAAAGGACCACCCAAAAGTAGAAGTCGCTATTGAGGGACCAACCTGGGTAAACCATTTTTCAAAAATCTTTGGTAAACCTCCAGAACTAGTTTTAACAGAAGGAAACAATAGGGAAAATCAGGGCAATCCATTTCCAATTCCACTGGAAGTAGAACTTTATGAGGTAATAAACGCAGTTAAAGCGAGTAAAGGTGGAAAAGCCCCTGGCCCGGATGGGGTACTAGTCGATTTCTTCAAATTCAAATTAAATCTGTGGGCCCCAATCATAAAAAGGGTGTTTGATGCTACTACGAAGTGTGGACTGCTTACATCTTGGACCCAATCAATTTTGGTACCCATATTTAAGAAAGGAAACAGAAAGGAGGTGTCCTGCTATCGCCCGATCTCACTCCTGGATTCACTGGGGAAAGTACTGGGCAGAGTGGTTCTCCAGCGTTTACAGGAGTGGGCGGACGATACCGGGACCCTCTCGGATATCCAGTATGGTTTCCAAGAGGGCTTCGGGACAACGGAACAGGCCCTGAACCTGGCCCTGATGATGGGAAAGTATGTGTCGGCCAAGCGGGAAAAGCTGTACATGGTATATGTCGACCTTTCGGCAGCTTTTGACTGCGTTTCCCATGCAAAACTGTGGTCAGTTTTGATCGATATGGGAATAGATTCAGTTCTTGTAACCTTTCTTAGAGAACTATATTCCAACGCCTCCTCCAGGGTACGTTTTGGAGTACGGGGTGAATTGTCAGAGCCCTTCACAGTGGAGCGCGGCGTCAGGCAGGGATGTGTCCTGGCCCCCTTTCTCTTCTCCCTCTATACCAATGGTCTTGAGGTAGAGATGTTGAGGGGGGCCAGGATTTGCTCCGTGTGAAAAACCGCCTGGTGCCCACGCTCCTATACGCAGACGATGCAGTGATATTAGCACGCACCCTACGAGAGCTACAAAAAGCTCTGAACAGGTACGCAAAATTCATGAGCAACTTAGATCTCCACATAAATATAAAAAAGACATACGTTATGGTGGCAGGCCAAATAAAGAAACACGGCAAGAGTATCTTCCTTGACAACGAAAAATTTGAATCAACCACCCAATACCCTTATCTGGGGATTATGATGGATGAGAAGCTTAACTGGAAAGCGGCCATAGAAGCCCGCAAACATCAACTTTTGCGATCTATTGCGGCACTTATAAAATTTGCCCAGAAATTAGGGAAAAGGCCACCAGTTGAACTACTCCACATTTATAAAGCAAAATGCCATTCCATCACACTCTACGGGGCGGGCCTGTGGGGACATAAAAACACAAAAGCCTTGCAGGTAGCGGAGAATACCTTCATGAGATTTCTATTGGCGGTCCCAAAACGAGTATCTACTTTTGCTTGTCATGCAGAGCTGGGAATGCCCCACATTGAGGATTTGGCAAAGATCGAACCCATACTTCTCTGGCGCTGTATTTGGACGTCAACAAAAAATATATTTACTAAAGAGATTGTGGCAGACTGTATGACACTGGACCATGTGGAAAAAATGAAATGGCTAAGATACGTAAAAAATCTTCTTACTGATTTAGGGATGGCCGAGTACTACACCAACCCTGAAACAATTGTTGAAATCCAGAATAAAGAGTTAAAAACAAGGGCGTTGAGTCACATAGAAGAGTTACGTACCAGCCTAGAGATTAAGAAAACATCAGTACAACACTCCTTGGCGGTTATGACTACATTAGAAATGGAACCCTATTTAACTTATGTCGAGCCACACTTTGAGCGGTTTTTACTGGCAAGGTTTAGGCTGAACATTTTCCACAGGGTTGTAGCCTTTCCTAATAGAAACAGCTGGGAAGAAAGCTTAACGGTATGCCCGTGTGACGAAACATGTGAACAGTCAACGATTCACACCGTACTGTTTTGCAAATACTATTCCGCACATCACAAGCTATGGTTAATTCCCCTGTTGAGAACTTTAGGCCTTAGAAAATGTCGTCCCGCCATGTTGTGGCTGCAATTTTTAAGCTCTGAACTAATATGTAAAACTGTGAGCACTTTTTTAAAATGTATTTTTAAACATAAGTTCAAGTTCAAGTTCAAGAATTTATATAGCGCACTACTCACCCAGAGGGTCTCAAGGCGCTTGGGGATGGGTTCATTATTTATCGAATAGCCACGTTTTAAGTTCTTTTCTGAAGGAGATGTGGTTCTGCGTAAGGCGGAGGTGGGTGGGGAGGGAGTTCCAGGTCTTGGCCGCCAAGTAGGAGAAGGATCTACCTCCCATGGTGGATCTTTGGATACACGGAACTGCGGCGAGGCCTTGATTGGAGGATCTTAGTTGGCGGGTGGGTGTGTAGAAGGATAGTCGAGAGTTGAGGCATTCGGGCCCTAGTTTGTAGAGGGCCTTGTGTGCGTGGGTGAGGAGACGGAATGTTATTCTCTTGTTGACGGGGAGCCAGTGGAGGTCTTTCAGGGGCCGGTAATGTGATTTTGGCGAGGGATGTCCAAAATGAGTCTCGCTGATGCGTTTTGGATGCGTTGGAGTTTTTTCTGTAATTTGGCTGAAATTCCGGTGTAGAGGGTGTTTCCGTAGTCCAGTCGACTCGTGACTAGTGCGTGGGTGACAGTCTTTCTTGTCTCGGAGGGGATCCAACTGAAGATTTTTTTGAGCATACGAAGTACGTTGAAGCAGGAGGATGAGACGGCGTTGACTTGTCTGGTCATCGAGAGTGAGGAATCTAGGATGAAGCCCAGGTTGCGTGCCTGATCTGTGGGTATGGGTGCTGTGCCCAGAGCTGAAGGCCACCATGAGTCGTCCCAGGCAGAGGGGGATGATCATAGGATGAGCACCTCCGTTTTGTCTGAGCTAAGTTTTAGGCGGCTGTTTTTCATCCATTCGGCTACTTCTTTCATGCGTTCGTGAAGTTTGGTTTTGGCGGAGTTAGGGTCTTTGGTGAGGGAAAGGATCAGCTGGGTGTCGTAAGCATAGGAGATGATGTTAAGGTTGTGATGACTCGCGATGGATGCGAGTGGACTCATGTAAACGTTGAAGAGGGTGGGACTGAGTGATGATCCTTGTGGTACACCGCAGATGACTTCGGTAGCTTCTGATTTGAATGGGGGAAGTCGTACTCTCTGGGTTCTTCCGGTGAGGAACGAGATGATCCAGTCCAGTGCTTTTCCTTGTATTCCGATGTTGTTGAGGCGTTGTATAAGGGTGCTATGACAGGCTGTGTCGAAGGCGGCGGAGAGGTCGAGTAGAATGAGGGCCACTGTTTCTCCGTTGTCCAGTAGTGTTCAGATATCGTCTGTGGCTGTGATGAGGGCGGTTTCGGTGCTGTGTTTGGCTCGAAAGCCGTTCTGTGAGGGATCGAGGGAGTGGTTGGATTCGAGGAAGGCGGCGAGTTGGCTATTGATGGCTTTCTCGATGACTTTTGCCGGGAAAGGGAGGAGGGATATTGGGCGGTAGTTTTTGAGTTCAGAGGGGTCTTCTGTGGGTTTCTTCAGGAGGGCGCTGACTTCGGCATGTTTCCAGCTTTCTGGGAAGGTAGCAGAGTTGAAGGAGCAGTTGATAACATCACGGAGATGGGGTGCGATGATGGCGTCTGCTTTGTTGAAGATGTGGTGGGGACATGGGTCGGTTGGCGAGCCAGAGTGGATGGAATTCATTAGGCGGATGGTGTCTTCGGTGGTGATTGGGTTCCAGGCGCTGAGATTGTTAGAGGGTGGTTTAGGTTCTGAGGGGGGTGGGGAGGATTGTTCGTTGGGACTGTTTTCGAAGCTGTTATGTATGTCGGCAATTTTGTTGTAGAAGAAGGAGGATAACGAATCGCAGAGGTCTTGGGAGGGAGTGATGTCATTTGAGGCTGCGGTGGGGTTGGTAAATTCTTTGACGATGTTGAATAGTTCCTTGTTGTTATGGGCATTGTTGTCGAGTCGATTCTTGAGTGCTGATTTCTTGGTGGATCGAATCAGCTGGTGGTGTTTGCGGGTGGCTGTCTTGAAGGTGGTCATGTTGTCGGCGGTTGGGTTTTTTCTCCATGTTTTCTCGAGAGTACGGCATAGTTTCTTGGATTTCTTAAGGTCATCGTTGAACCAGGGGGCCTTTTTGCTGTCTTGTTTGGTGTGATTGTTTTTCAAGGGTGCTAATTCGTCAGCGCTGTGAGTGATCCATTGTTTGAATTTGATGGCAGCTTGGTTTGGGTCCGATGAGAGGGCGGGTGGTTTTTGGTTGAGCGATGCGAGGAGTTGGTCGGTGGTGATTTTGTTCCATTTTCTTCGGGGAATAGGTTGTGGGGGGTTGTGGGTCGAGGTGGTTTTGTAGCTGAAGTGAACACAACTGTGGTCCGTCCAGTGGAGAGCTGTGGTGCGATCGAAGGAGATGTGTTTGCTGGAAGTGAAGATTGGGTCTAGCGTATGTCCGGCTACATGGGTGGGGGTGTCAACAAGTTGTTTGAGTCCGAGATTGGCCAGGTTGTCCAGAAGGGTGGTGGTGTTGCTGTCGTTTTTCTTTTCTAGGTGGAAGTTGAGGTCTCCTAGTAGAATGTAGTTCTCGGAGGCGAGGGCATGAAGACTGATGAAGTCAGTGATGTCCTCGGCGAATTGTTTACGTGTTCCTGGAGGTCTGTAGATGAGGGTGCCTCTGAGTGTGGTTCTGGGGTCCGTGTGGATCTGGAAGTGGAGGTGTTCGGCGGTGGTAAGGTTATCGTCGGAGCTGGTCGTGATTTTGATGGTGGTCTTATGGACGATGGCGATGCCTCCATATTAAATCTGTTCTAGTTTTGTTAAAATGAATTTTAAATTATGTAATTTATCGTGTAAATGCTTTTATGGTTTTCCATGTAAATTGAAACCGAATAAAGATTTACTTACTTACTGAGTAGGGGCAGTTTCTGCTTTAGGGCTCTGGGACTGCGCCCCGCTGAAATTCCTACATGTTTTCTGCAAAAATTATTAAATACATTAATTTATTGTGAGATATGATCTCATATCGTATTTCTAAATAAAGTGGTGTATTTAATTCTCGCTGCCTGTCCAAGACTGCCTGCCCCATTCTGAACAAGGAGCCGGAATCCAGGCAGTAAATCAACTTTCTATAATATGACACATGATGCAATGCTTACCTTTCTAAAGCCCTTCCGTGCCATCGGATTCTTTGGTGATATCCACTCTAGGCCAGTGGTGCTTCTGGCATCACAGGTTTGGGCATTGCAGGCTGCATCCCTGCATGAGACCAGGCGTCATTTACAGGCATAGATCCCACCCTTTCCTATTCATCCTGGGGTGCGATTGGATGCAAACACAATGAGTGAGATTTGGCACCTTGTCCTCTGTGATGGTAAATGTTAATGCTAAACTGGTTAGTATAAGGTATATTGTGCTGAGATTCCAAAAAAAAGAGGGAAGCGTAGAGGTACTGATAGAATCACCCTCCTAGCAGAAATGTATAAACAAAGAGATTCTATCAATGTGAAGAGGTGATAATTTTTATGTTTTATTCTTTTAATGTTTGAGGTGATACTAGGCTCTCTCTTAGGTGTGGAAAGATGAGAGCACAGTGTGCTTGATAAAATACCCCTCACACACTAAAAAGTCCTTTAGTGTCATACTTCATCATAGGGGTCTTCCTGTCCCTATAACGGGGCGGGGCGTGCTACGACCAAACAAACTACGCGGGAGCACTTAAGTTGTGACAGAGGCTATGTGTAGGTGTAGGTGTGTCAGTGAAAGTGTAGGGACCTAACTAGTGAGTGTGAAAGAATTTCCAATGAGTACCAAAAATATTGACCTATTGCGGTCTCTGTAAGAGAAAAGGGAAAAAAAGAGAGGAAAACGAACATAAATGCGTGGTATGCATATCAATCTGACTGGTGACACAAAATATTCTTGTGGTCATATGGCACAATGGTTGATTTGCCTTATATAATGGAATAGGCAAAGATAATGATGCACCTCTCATAACTGGCTGACTATCACCATAATATATATTGTGAAATCCTCATAATAGTGAGGTTCACTCATGTCTCATCATACATACAGACAATCGCGACTCAATACACTCAAGACAAACAAACAAGTGAAAGAAAATCAGGAAACCCTCATTCGCGTTTTCTTTTAAAAAAAGAAGGTTATACCGACTATAACCATTACAATGGCAGTATACGTACTCTTTTTGTTAGTTTTCAATGCCCCATGAGCTTGCAGGCGAGGGGTGTTCAGCGCGGTTGACTGCAAAATAAAACCGCACCCATATGTCATTTACGGGTCGTATCCAAAATGTTACTAGCCCCTGTGACCCATTTATTAAAGACTCGAGGTCAGAGTCTATTACTCACATCACCGGCAGAAGAAAATATCCTTATTCCTACCCCTGTGCTGCTCCAAGGATTGCCGGTCTCGTTTGTTTGGCATCACTAAAAGCATTTCATTTCCGCATCGTCATTCACGTCTGGTGCGGCTGCTCAGAAAAAGCTGGAGCGCTAAACTCAAGATGGCTGCCGCTTTTCGGCACGGTTGGATGGAAGGGTCGGAAGTCTTTCTACACTTTCGTTTCAAAGTAAAACTTTGGATTGTTAGTGTTTTTCAACCACATTTCGGGTGATAATAGTCTTAAAGAATCAAACAATAATCTAAGGCAATCATTAGTGCGGTCAAAAAAAATGTTTTAACAAAAAAACAAAATGTCTGTAGATGCCATCTTTTTGAGTCATCATTATGGGGCAGAAAAAGAGAGTATTAATCAGGTGTTTATGGCCTTTTGTAAATGAAGATGAGTTTATTCATAGCTGTCCCCAGGGTATATCATCGTTTAGACCCATTTTGTGGGATTGAATGCGAAACACCCATCTTTGTTCTTTTTCCAGGAGAAAATTTTCGTTGCTGACTAGTTCTATCACAGTCCACAAAATTTCCTCAGGTTTGTGGTTCTTTTCCAAAAAATGATTAGTGAGTTTTGTGCTTGATTTTCTGCATTTGATAGTGCTCTTATGTTCTCCTATCCTGATCTTAACTGCCCTGCTTGTCATTCCCACATATTCAAGTTTGCAGGGGCAGGTGATCAGGTATACGACATTGGCACTGTTACAGTTGCTGAAACTTCTCTGTTCCTAAACAGTACCATTGTTGAAGGTTAGTTTTTTGCTCTTCTTAGTGAGGCTGCAGACTTTGCAACTTCCAAAGGGATGGTGGCCCTGTACAAAATTTTCATTTTTTTGTACGTTGGTGTTGTCCAATTTGGGTCTTGTGTGAACTAAAACATCTCTTATGCTTTGTGCTTTTTTGTGTGCGAACATAGGTTTTGGTATCTGCAGTCCGCCACTGTTCAAGATTTTCCAATTTGTGTTGATAATTTTAGTCACTAGGTTTGAACTGGTATTATACGTGGTCACACAAATAGGTCTTTTCTCTTCATTTTTTGGTACTTTTTCTTCCAAAAGGCTCTCACGGCAGTTGTTTTTAGCTCGTGTGTATGCCTGGTCAATGATTCGGTTTGGGTACATCCGTGCTTCTAGTTTCTGTTTTAAATCCTTTGATTGTAGCTTAAAATCACCAATCTCTGTGCAGTTCCTGCGGAGGCGCAGAAACTGACCGTAGGGAAGGTTATCCCGTAGGTGTTTAGGATGAAAGCTGTTGTACATTAAAAGACAATTTTTTGAAGTGTTTTTGAAGTGGGTTGTGGTCATTAATCTTCCATCTTTAGGAAAGATATTCAAGTCAAGGAAAACCAGATGGCTGTTGGAAGTGATGCTCGTGAATTTCAGGAAATCATCTTGAAGATTCAGCCATGTTAGAAATTGTTCGGAATTCCTTTCATCTCCATCCCAGATGATAAGGATATCATCGATGTATCGTTTCCACAACTTGATGTTAGTTCTGAAAGGGTTGTTAGGATTCAGTATTTTGGTCACCTCTAGATGGTGCACATAGAGTCCAGCTATGCTGGGAGCAAATGTGCTTCCCATGCTGCTACCGTGTTTTTGTAAATATAGGGTGCCTTTATGTTCAAAAAAGTTCTCTTTTAGTGCCAGAGAGCAGCAATCCATCACCACATTGCGTGGTGTCTGGTATTCCCAAAAGTCTTCAAAGAGTACATATTCGATGATCTCCAAGGTAGCTTGGTGTGGCAGACTTGTATAGAGACTCTCCACGTCACAGCTGATTAATAGCTGAGTGTTAGGGTTGAAGGTGACCTCTTCAAGCAAATTCAATACATCTTTGGTATCTCTGAGATACGTAGATGTTTTTTGAACCATGGGTCTGAGGAAGGCGTCCGCAAATCTTGAGACTGGTTCTAAAATAGACCCGATGCCAGAGACAATGGGTCGTCCTGGGGGATTCTGCAGGTCCTTGTGGATCTTGGGTAGGGTGTATAGATATGGGATTCTGGGATTCTTCTGACAGATAAATTCCCCTTCCTTTTTGGTGATCCAGTCGTGTGCTACTGCTTCCTCCACCATTGTACCAATCTTGGTCTTTATTCTCTCGGTGGGGTCCGTGTGAAGGACTTCGTAGTTTCTTTTGTCCTGTAGTAGTCTCATGCATTCCTTGTCATATTTTTCTATGTTCTGTATGACAGTGGCACCGCCCTTGTCGGCTGGCTTGATTATGACTGCCTTGTTGTTGCTCAGATCTCGCAATGCTTTACGTTCTTCATTGGTGATGTTATGGAAGACTCGTTTGTCTAGAGGGTTAATGTCCTCAAGCTCCCTCATTACCGCTTTCTCAAATGTTAGTAGTTCAATTGGAAGAGCGTTGTCCATCGGCGTGAACCTAGATTTCGGTCTTAGGTTGGTGTCTCCATGTTCCGTTTCGTCCTCCTTGTCCTTGAAGAAGACTTGCAACTTCAGGCGTCGCATGAATTCTTGTACCTCTTTGCAGAGATGGAACTTATGCATGTTGGCTGTGGGCATGTATCCTAGCCCCTTCTCCAAAACTCTTCTTTGTGGGACTGTCAGTTCAGTGTCAGAGAAGTTCACCACCAAACTCACTTCTGGTTCCTTGTGGCGCCTGTCATGCTCCTTGTTGATACCCGTGGGGTTTCTTCTTCTTCGGTATTCCAATGTACCGTCGTGCCCCTCCGGTTCCTCCCCTTTGTCCGTCCTTGGCGCGCCCCTAAAAGTGGAGTTGATTGGTCAAAGTAGCCATAGTCCTGCTGTTGGTATCCCCAAGTAGGAAAAGGCCCCTGCGGATGTTGAAAGGGGGGTGGACCATATTGTTGTTATGGGGGGTACATCATATGGGGATGAAAATTATTCCATACTCTTGTGCCTCCGTAGTTGGGTCTGCGAAGTTCCTCCTATTCCCCTGGTATCTTGGACTCCTTTTGCGACTGGAGTTCGAGCTGTTGGATCCTGAGTCAGATGCTTCATCATCAGTGGTATTTTCCTTGGTAGATTTATAATCATCTTTGATATAGGGATAGATTTTCTCATTTGTCCACCGACTGGAGTCTTTTTTCAGTTTTTCATATTTACTCTCTTTCAGAGTGGTTTCGAACTCATTCAATGTTTTGTTCATTTCATCCAAATATTTGTTGATATCGGTGGGAGATTCATAACTCTTTAGGCGTATTTCTATCGTTTGTATCTCTACCTTGAGTTCGCTAGCCAACCTGCTTGCAGTCTTTATAATGAGAACAATCCAGTCTCGGGTACATCGCCATGAAATTTTGGACCAGTCGATTTTGAAAGTCTTATCGTGTAAAAAAAATGAAAGGTTCGTTACTGACTACGAGACCTGATGGTGCAGTGTTTACTTTGAGGTATACGGTCATGAGTAGGCCATGGATTGCCATTTTTATCTGGGTTCTCCTTAGTTCCTCAAGTTCATCCCAATCGTTATTTCTTGTTGAGGGGCCTGCGGTGTTCAAACCCTCAAAGGTTCCCAGGGTTGACATTAGATTAGAAATCTCATCTTCAGTGAATGCTAGGCCTAGATCAGCCATTGTCAATAGCGAAAGAAGTCTTTTTGAGAGGGGTCCCTCAATCTATCAAGTGCTTGCCGTAGAGTGCAGAATCACTTTTGTAGTAGTTGAGAGCAAAGTTGCATTTGTCAAGTAAGCCTCCGCAGCTGTGCGCTGCCAAAATTCCAAAACAAAGAGGGAAGCGTAGAGGTACTGATAGAATCACCCTCCTAGCAGAAATGTTTAAACAAAGAGATTCTATCAATGTGAAGAGGGGATAATTTTTATGTTCTATTCTTTTAATGTTTGAGGTGATACTAGGCTCTCTCTTAGGTGTGGAAAGATGAGAGCACAGTGTGCTTGATAAAATACCCCTCACACACTAAAAAGTCCTTTAGTGTCATGCTTCATCATAGGGGTCTTCCCGTCCTTATAACGGGGCGGGGCGTGCTACGACCAAACGAACTACGCGGGAGCACTTAAGTTGTGACAGAGGCTATGTGTAGGTGTAGGGGTGTCAGTGAAAGTGTAGGGACCTAACTAGTGAGTGTGAAAGAATTTCAAAAAAAGGGTTAAAAATTCCCTGGCTTAGTAGAAAAAATATATTTTATTCACTTCTCTAGCTGGGAACATTAAGAAGGGGATTGTGAGGTAGACCAGTAGCTTGCTACCTAGTCGACATGTTTCATAAGCAGTCCCCTACTGCTTACTCATCAGGACCATATAGTGATCCCTACTACTAATAGCTCAGTTCTACAGAAGTATGCCTACTGTCCTACAAACAATACAGCAAAAATAGGCTGACTGTTTGTGCTTCAGGGCATGAGCTGGCCCAGGTGAAGCAAGGTAATTTCCAATGAGTACCAAAAATATTTACCTATTGCGGTCTCTGTAAGAGAAAAGGGAAAAAAGAGAGGAAAACCAACATAAATGCGTGGTATACATATCAATCTGACTGGTGACACAAAATATTCTTGTGGTCATATGGCACAATGGTCAAAAGCCTTGTTCATCAAAGGCGGTTGATTTGCCTTATATAATGGAATAGGCAAAGATAATGATGCACCTCTCATAACTGGCTGACTATCACCAGAATATATATTGTGAAATCCTCATAATAGTGAGGTTCACTCATGTCTCATCATACATACAGACAATCGCGACTCAATACACTCAAGACAAACAAACAAGTGAAAGAAAATCAGGAAACCCTCATTCGTGTTTTCTTTTAAAAAACAGGAGGTTATACCGACTATAACCATTACAATGGCAGTATACGTACTCTTTTTGTTAGTTTTCAATGCCCCATGAGGTTGCAGGCGAGGGGTGTTCAGCGCGGTTGACTGCAAAATAAAAACGCACCCATATGTCATTTACGGGTCGTATCCGAAATGTTACAAGCCCCTTTGACCCATTTCTTAAAGACTCGAGGTCAGAGTCTATTACTCACATCACCGGCAGAAGAAAATATCCTTATTCCTAACACCGTGCTGCTCCGAGGATTGTCGGTCTCGTTTGTTTGGCATCACTAAAAGCATTTCATTTCCGCATAGTCATTCGCGTATGGTGCGGCTGCTCAGAAAAAGCTGGAGCGCGAAACTCAAGATGGCTGCCGCTTTTCGGGACGGTTGGATGGAAGGGTCGGAAGTCTTTCTACACTTTCGTTTCAAAGTAAAACTTTGGATTGTTAGTGTTTTTCAACCACATTTCGGGTGATAATAGTCTTAAAGAATCAAACAATAATCTAAGGCAATCATTAGTGCGGTCAAAAAAATATTTTTTAACAAAAAACAAAAAGTCTGTAGATGCCATCTTTTTGAGTTATCATTATGGGGCAGAAAAAGAGAGTATTAATCAGGTGTTTATGGCCTTTTGTAAATGAAGATGAGTTTATTCATAGCTGTCCCCAGGGTATATCATCGTTTAGACCCATTTTGTGGGATTGAATGCGAAACACCCATCTTTGTTCTTTTTCCAGGAGAAAATTTTCGTTGCTGACTAGTTCTATCACAGTCCATGAAATTTCCTCAGGTTTGTGGTTCTTTTCCAAAAAATGATTAGTGAGTTTTGTGCTTGATTTTCTGCATTTGATAGTGCTCTTATGTTCTCCTATCCTGATCTTAACTGCCCTGCTTGTCATTCCCACATATTCAAGTTTGCAGGGGCAGGTGATCAGGTATACGACATTGGCACTGTTACAGTTGCTGAAACTTCTCTGTTCCCAAACAGTACCATTGTTGAAGGTTAGTTTTTTGCTCTTCTTAGTGAGGTTGCAGACTTTGCAACCTCCACAGGGATGGTGGCCCTGTACAAAATTTGGATTTTTTTGTACGTTGGTGTTGTCCAATTTGGGTCTTGTGTGAACTAAAACATCACTTATGCTTTGTGCTTTTTTGTGTGCGAACATAGGTTTTGGTATCTGCAGTCCGCCACTGTTCAAGATTTTCCAATTTTTGTTGATAATTTTAGTCACTAGGTTTGAACTGGTATTATACGTGGTCACACAAATAGGTCTTTTCTCTTCATTTTTTGGTACTTTTTCTTCCAAAAGGCTCTCACGGCAGTTGTTTTTAGCTCGTGTGTATGCCTGGTCAATGATTCGGTTTGGGTACATCCGTGCTTCTAGTTTCTGTTTTAAATCCTTTGATTGTAGCTTAAAATCACCAATCTCTGTGCAGTTCCTGCGGAGGCGCAGAAACTGACCGTATGGGAGGTTATCCCGTAGGTGTTTAGGATGAAAGCTGTTGTACATTAAAAGACAATTTTTTGAAGTGTTTTTGAAGTGGGTTGTGGTCATTAATCTTCCATCTTTGGGAAAGATATTCAAGTCAAGGAAAACCAGATGGCTGTTGGAAGTGATGCTCGTGAATTTCAGGAAATCCTCTTGAAGATTCAGCCATGTTAGAAATTGTTCGGAATTCCTTTCATCTCCATCCCAGATGATAAGGATATCATCGATGTCTCGTTTCCACAACTTGATGTTAGTTCTGAAAGGGTTGTTAGGATTCAGTATTTTGGTCACCTCTAGATGGTGCACATAGAGTCCAGCTATGCTGGGAGCAAATGTGCTTCCCATGCTGGTACCGTGTTTTTGTAAATATAGGGTGCCTTCATGTTCAAAAAAGTTCTCTTTTAGTGCCAGAGAGCAGCAATCCATCACCACATTGCATGGTGTCTGGTATTCCCAAAAGTCTTCAAAGAGTACATCTTCGATGATCTCCAAGGTAGCTTGGTGTGGCAGACTAGTATAGAGACTCTCCACGTCACAGCTGATTAATAGCTGAGTGTTAGGATCGAAGGTGACCTCTTCAAGCAAATTCAATACATCTTTGGTATCTCTGAGATACGTAGATGTTTTTGAACCATGGGTCTGAGGAAGGCGTCCGCAAATCTTGAGACTGGTTCTAAAATAGACCTGATGCCAGAGACAATGGGTCGTCCTGGGGGATTCTGCAGGTCCTTGTGGATCTTGGGTAGGGTATATAGATATGGGATTCTGGGATTCTTCTGACAGAGAAATTCCCCTTCCTTTTTGGTGATCCAGTCGTGTGCTACTGCTTCCTCCACCATTGTACCAATCTTGGTCTTTATTCTCTCGGTGGGGTCCGTGTGAAGGACTTCGAAGTTTCTTTTGTCCTGTAGTAGTCTCATGCATTCCTTGTCATATTTTTCTATGTTCTGTATGACGGTGGCACCGCCCTTGTCGGCTGGCTTGATTATGACTGCCTTGTTGTTGCTCAGATCTCGCAATGCTTTACGTTCTTCATTGGTGATGTTATGGAAGACTCGTTTGTCTAGAGGGTTAACGTCCTCAAGCTCCCTCATTACCGCTTTCTCAAATGTTAGTAGTTCAATTGGAAGAGCGTTGTCCATCGGCGTGAACCTAGATTTCGGTCTTAGGTTGGTGTCTCCATGTTCCGTTTCGTCCTCCTTGTCCTTGAAGAAGACTTGCAACTTCAGGCGTCGCATGAATTCTTGTACCTCTTTGCAGAGATGGAACTTATCCATGTTGGCTGTGGGCACGTATCCTAGCCCCTTCTCCAAAACTCTTCTTTGTGGGACTTTCAGTTCAGTGTCAGAGAAGTTCACCACCAAACTCACTTCTGGTTCCTTGTGGCGCCTGTCATGCTCCGTTTTGATACCCGTGGGGTTTCTTCTTCTTCGGTATTCCAATGTACCGTCGTGCCCCTCCGGTTCCTCCCCTTTGTCCGTCCTTGGCGCGCCCCTAAAAAAGGAGTTGATTGGTCAAAGTAGCCATAGTCCTGCTGTTGGTATCCCCAAGTAGGAAAAGGCCCCTGCGGATGTTGAAAGGGGGGTGGACCATATTGTTGTTGTGGGGGGTTCATCATAAGGGGATGAAAATTATTCCATCCTCTTGTGCCTCGGTAGTTGGGTCTGCGAAAGTTCCTCCTATTCCCCTGGTATCTTGGACTCCTATTGCTACTGGAGTTCGAGCTGTTGGATCCTGAGTCAGATGCTTCATCATCAGTGGTATTTTCCTTGGTAGATTTATAATCATCTTTGATATAGGGATAGATTTTCTCCTTTGTCCACCGACTGGTGTCTTTTTTCAGTTTTTCATATTTACTCTCTTTCAGAGTGGTTTCGAACTCATTCAATGTTTTGTTCATTTCATCCAAATATTTTTTGATATCGGTGGGAGATTCATAACTCTTTAGGCGTATTTCTATCATTTGTATCTCTACCTTGAGTTCGCTAGCCAACCTGCTTGCAGTCTTTATAATGAGAACAATCCAGTCTCGGGTACATCGCCATGAAATTTTGGATTCGTCGATTTTGAAAGTCTTATCGTGTAAAAAAATGAAAGGTTCGTTACGGACTACGAGACCTGATGGTGCAGTGTTTACTTTGAGGTATTCGGACATGAGTAGGCCATGGATTGCCGTTTTTATCTGTGTTCTCCTTAGTTCCTCAAGTTCATCCCAATCGTTATTTCTTGTTGAGGGGCCTGCGGTGTTCAAACCCTCAAAGGTTCCCAGGGTTGACATTAGATTAGAAATTTCATCTTCAGTGAATGCTAGGCCTAGATCAGCCATTGTCAATAGCGAAAGAAGTCTTTTTGAGAGGGGTCCCTCAATCTATCAAGTGCTTGCCGTTGGGGGGCTATTGTTGGTCGGGGGCACAAACTGTCAGGTACCCTCCACAGGATCCGGATGATGAATATAAGGCCCACCTCCAAACGTCACAAACACTCTGATTAATGTCGACAGAGGATTTGAGCCATTAGGCGAGGGGTAAATGCAAAATAATAAACAGGGAAGGGAAGGAAGGGGGCAGCTGGGAAAGGGAAGTACCTGAAACGACAGAACATACAGAGATAAGAACACCGTACAACCAGCACAGCTAATATATAACTACTACCCCAAGAAACTAGATTCCTGTGAGATAATTCAGGACTTGGTAAAAAGGTGTTCTCTGATCCCCCCTCTGATCATATACGCTTGAGCCCTATAAGGAATATGAACAGATTAGAACCAATCTCATATATGAGACCAACACAAATGAACCAGAATAGACCCTTCCTTATACCTGAGCAAGAGCTTGAGCTATCAGAAATAAGGAGTTCCGGATGAAGCTGTTCAAAAGAATAACTGAACGTAGGGGGGAGAATGTTTGGAAGCAGCAGTGTTGACCAACAGACACGGTAATGCGTGGGAAGCAAAAACCACAGCACTCCGCTCTGCTTGGTAATATCACACAATGTCTCCTAATGAATCACAGGCACGATAAATAATAAGACTCCACAATAGCAGCAGGTTGTTGAACAGTAAAAGAACGGCTAATACCGTAAGAGCACAACCTCCTCAAGACTTGGCAATATGCTTACACGGCAACACGCAGTTGCGACCACCACCGTGCTCCGCAAGCGTAACTGTAATAAATGGATCCAAACTTACAAGCGCTTGTACTGGATACACGGAGCAGCTACTGCCACCGTGCACCTCCTACCCAAGGTAGTAAGAATCAAAGCTGAATTGCCAGAAAAGACGGCAGCGCGTGGTGCCTTTTACCACTACGCTCCGCTCTTCAGTCCAAACAATAATTACCCTCGTAGGACAAACTTACTGTCAGTTCACCTAACGGCAGCGCGTAGCGAAAAACCACTGCGCTCCGCTAAAAGTCTTTACAACAGATTACAAGGCGCCGCAGTTCCTTCACTACGCGCTCCGGGACAGGGCAACGGGTGGGAGCCCCCACAGCGCTCCGCTCAATGGCGGTCACAGAAGGGCGGGGAACCACTCCTACCTGAATGCGGAACACTTCTCCTCGGCAGCGTCCTATTCGGTGAAGCGGTACACCCGCGACGAACCTCCTTCCTCCTCTCTGAACCAGGATACAGAATAACACGCAACAGGAAGCGTGTCACAAGGTCTAAAATAGCCTCAGCCGAGACTTCTGGGTAATGTAGTCTTTTCATGCCCGATTTCCAATTACAGTCATATCTTCCTCTTGGCAAAGTAATGCAGGCGCATAGTCGGGCCCTGACACAAACCTGTGGTTATCGGCGAGAGCTGCTGCTGCTAAGGGGTCAAACAGCCAGTGTCACTTTCTCCCGCCGCCGTGGTTGAAATCACGGCCGCCGAGAGGGGAACGGACTACCACTCCCAGCAACCCTGCCTGACCGAGACACCACCTGACACACGCACTTCCGCCCGGAGCCTCCCAAAAGACAGCGGCTCCTCTGGTGGAGCGGGGGCTTTGTTGGTCGGGGGCACAAACCTGTGGTTATCGGCGAGAGCTGCTGCTGCTGCTAAGGGGTCACACAGCCAGTGTCACTTTCTCCCGCCGCCGTGGTTGAAATCACGGCCGCCGAGAGGGGAACGGACTACCATTCCCAGCAACCCTGCCTGACCGGGACACCACCTGACACACGCACTTCCGCCCGGAGCCTCCCAAAAGACAGCGGCTCCTCTAGCGTCGCGGGACGCGCGCGGGCGACGCCGGGCTAAGCCCGGGCAAAGTGCGGGCCCTCTGTGGCCCTCGGAGGCACGAGGAGGACGGGACGGGCCACCCCCCCTGTCATTTCTATCGAAGAGGTACTGTGATTCCCCTTACCATTTCCGTCGACCTACTTTGGCGATTTGCATCATACCATGTCTATCTGGGAGGAGCTGAATGCCCTGTGCGGAACTAAATATATCCCTGACTTTTTACCCACTATAAGCATAGCCACCAATCCAGACGATGTAAACGCCACCTTGCAGATGTCACCCCTGTGCTCTAATAAACCCCAATCTCCTGCCAAAGCACTACTGGGTGGGCTTAACACTAAGAGAAAGAACGATGATGCCATTGTAAACGGGAAGCCAGGCAAAACTCAAAAACTATGCTCCAGTCCCTCTCATCCCCACTCCAACCCTAGCTCTGTGTCGGGGGATATGGAGCAGGGAAAAATGGAAATCCGCCCATCATCCCCTCAACCAACTTTATTGGCCCAGCTTGAGCATTTATTAACCTCTCTAATTTCACCACTGGTGGCAAAAATTAACGATCTGGGGGACAGGTTATCTAGCATTGAAATGATAATCAAAACGCACATTCCATCTAGAACCAAACCAGTATTATCAGACACTCCGATTACCCTCACTGTCCCGGAAAAACCCGAGCTGAATTCCCGCAGGAATGCGCATTCACAAACCATACCGTTTGTATAAACAAACCATATTGAGGCTAAACCTGAACCTGTTAGAATGCCACGAATTAATTTACCCCCTGAAGCCGCCCCTTATGTGACTGTTGTCTCTGGGATCCCACCACTAACTCACGGATAAATTGAAACACGTCAAGATCTATTCAATAAGGCTATGTTCTGGTTACAGACCACTAGACCTCTGCCACCTGACCTAGATGGGGGGATTCTAAGCGTTAGGAGGGTGGGGTGGTTGGGCACTTTGCCAAAAGCCATCCCAGGGGACTTGGTGCTAATTAGATTCAAGCACAGGAAAGTAGTCCCTTATTTACGATCCTGCAAGTATAAAGAGGGGGGTGGCCCAATTCGTATCTGGGATTTACATGACTTTTATCCGAGCATTCCACCTACCCAGTTACCAAGAACAGCAGTAAAGAACTACAATGTTTGGGGCGGGGGACTCCGTGCATCTAATTGCCCCTAGCCTACTAGCTGTCAACAGATTCAAACCTTCATAGACCACTGCTTGATGATTTTCCCTAGATCCCTATTCCACTAAATAGCACTGAATGTACGATTCCTCCTTATTTCTATATGTGCTTCTTTTGACAGGGAATCGCCCTATATTGATTAGCTGACTTGTTTTATCAATTTAATCATGCTTTTAACAATTGATATGTAATGAAATTTGGATGTATTTATCTATACTTTACTGTTGCTTTTATGATTTTTAATCAAAAATCGAATAAAGCTAATCTGACTGAAGTGCTTGCCGTAGAGTGCAGAATCACTTTTGTAGTAGTTGAGAGCAAAATTGCATTTGTCAAGTAAGCCTCCGCAGCTGTGCGCTGCCAAAATTCCAAAACAAAGAGGGAAGCGTAGAGGTACTGATAGAATCACCCTCCTAGCAGAAATGTATAAACAAAGAGATTCTATCAATGTGAAGAGGTGTTCATTTTTATGTTTTATTCTTTTAAATGTTTGAAATGATACTAGGTTCTATCTTAGGTGTGGAAAGATGAGAGCACAGTGTGCTTGATAAAATACCCCTCACACACTAAAAAGTCCTTTAGTGTCATGCTTCATCATAGGGGTCTTCCCGTCCCTATAACGGGGCGGGGCGTGCTACGACCAAACGAACTACGCGGGAGCACTTAAGTTGTGACAGAGGCTATGTGTAGGTGTAGGGGTGTCAGTGAAAGTGTAGGGACCTAACTCTTTTTAAAAGAAAATGTGAATGAGGGTTTCCTGATTTTCTTTCACTTGTTTGTTTGTCTTGAGTGTATTGAGTCGCGATTGTCTGTATGTATGATGAGACATGAGTGAACCTCACTATTATGAGGATTTCACAATATATATTCTGGTGATAGTCAGCCAGTTATGAGAGGTGCATCATTATCTTTGCCTATTCCATTATATAAGGCAAATCAACCGCCTTTGATGAACAAGGCTTTTGACCATTGTGCCATATGACCACAAGAATATTTTGTGTCACCAGTCAGATTGATATGTATACCACGCATTTATGTTGGTTTTGCTCTCTTTTTTCCCTTTTCTCTTACAGAGACCGCAATAGGTCAATATTTTTGGTACTCATTGGAAATTACCTTGCTTCACCTGGGCCAGCTCATGCCCTGAAGCCCAAACAGTCAGCTTATTTTTGCTGTATTGTTTGTAGGACTGTAGGCATACTTCTGTAGAACTGAGTTATTAGTAGTAGGGATCACTATATGGTCCTGATGAGTAAGCAGTAGGGGACTGGCTAAGAAACATGTCGACTAGGCAGCAAGCTACTGCTCTACCTCACAATCCCCTTCTTAATGTTCCCAGCTAGAGAAGTGAATAAAATATATTTTTTCTAATAAGCCAGGGAATTTTTAACCCTTTTTTAAAAATTCTTTCACACTCACTAGTTAGGTCCCTACACTTTCACTGACACCCCTACACCTACACATAGCCTCTGTCACAACTTAAGTGCTCCTGCGTAGTTCGTTTGGTCGTAGCACGCCCCGCCCCGTTATAGGGACGGGAAGACCCCTATGATGAAGCATGACACTAAAGGACTTTTTAGTGTGTGAGGGGTATTTTATCAAGCACACTGTGCTCTCATCTTTCCACACCTAAAAGAGAGCCTAGTATCACCTCAAACATTAAAAGAATAAAACATAAAAATTATCACCTCTTCACAATGATTGAATCTCTTTGTTTATACATATTGTGCTGAGATGCCTTGTCGTGCTGACCTTCTCCACTGGGACACCCCAAGCTGTGGTGGTAAGTTGTTGACCCCTTTCAAATTGGAGCTGCTGTATTTGTTCACTGGCAAACTTGGTCCAAAAGTTGTGCAGGGTTTTTGCCCACTAGCAAGTTGATCCAAATATCCTCACCTTTTGAGGGAGTGAAGCTCAACAGGAGACATATGTGCATACAGTATCTTGGGTTGTTGAATACCACAAACATGTCAAAAACCATTAAATGCTATAAGTATGCATACCTAAAATATGGCACGGATATTTGGGTGCCTATTGAGGTTTTGATCAATTGTGATCGGCGCAATGAGTCTTGAATGTTTTATTCACCCTCTGGACATGTTTTGGATTTTAAAGGCAGTTAGACACTCTAGCATGCTCGATGTTTGTGGTTGAGTAATTCTGGGGATCTGACTCTGGCAAATAGCCTTAGAACAGACATTGAAACGGGTCACTGTCAGGCTTTATAGTCATTCCCTTAACTCAGCGATTTAGTTCCAGTTCATGTATCTATTTCACATATTTTACTTCATCTTGCATTTCCTTAGAGTGTTAGCTGTTTCCATTATGTTGTGTGTCTGTATTTTTTGTGCATCTTATTACTCTTGTAGAGTGTATACTTTGGACTGAGTCGTTCCAGGTGTTTATGACAATCTGTGATTGAAAGCTCTGGTGCTGAGGCTGAATGCAGTGCAAGTTTCTCAAAGTGCCTGTCAGTGGGTTGGCCTCTGCGGAGCAATGGTCACATATTCCAGTTGCAATTGAAATTCTAAGCAAATGTATTTGAAAGGGTACACAGTTGTTAAAATATTGACAAGGCAATAGTAAAAGTAAATAAAGTGCTTACATGTGAGTAAGAGCACTGTATGTTTTGTGGGGTGAAGTGAATGAGATGCGTGGAAGTGCTTCAAGAGAGAGTGAAAAGAGGGCGCTGAAGAGGAAAGAGATGAGGTGTAAGATATGCAGATGGACGAGATGTGGAGAGACGAAGGGCATACATGTCTAACATAAAGTGCCCATAACTGAACACCAATACTCCTTAATAATTTAATTCAGTCTCACAATTCTGATTGGAATAATTTTTAATAGGCAAGATGGCGGTCTGGCCGTAGAGCGCACAGCAGCGTCCTGCCTGAGCTCCGTGAAAATACCTGGAATAGAGAGCAATCACCTGTGAAAAAAACCCCAGCCGAGGCTATGATGAAGAAGTTGTTTTAGGGGGGTAAATCTCAAGACTGGAGATGGCAGCGATAGTGGCAGAGATGATTCTATTGATCCTTTGAGCAGGGTGAACTATGGACTATATGCAGACTCTTTCCGTTTAGCCGCGGTTACTGAGAGAGATGAGGAGGGGGACAGAACAAAAGCCAGCTAGAAAAGCAACATGAGCTCACTCGGTATCACCACTCAACCTTCCCTCTATGAATACGGCTTACCGGCGGCTGGCTAAGCGGCTGGCTCAGCGGCTTGCAGAGAGTTGGTCATTCTACTTGGTTGGGCTGTCTCTAGAATTGCACCGACAGTCTTTCGGCGGCAGCTGCAGCGCCAGCGGGAGCGGCAGCATTGGCGTAGTGACTCCTTGGAGCTCAGGGCGGAGCTCAGGGCGGAGTTGAACGTGGCGTTTTGCAATAACTCACTGGAGCCGAATAAGGTCAGCCTCGACTGCCCCGACTGCCCCGACGAGAAATTCGATATTAATAGCCTGTGCTTACGGCTGGGAGAAGCAGTTGTGGAGCTATTGAATCTAGCGGAGCTAGCACCGGTTAAAGGCTTTACCAACCTGAAAATAGCTGTGGATATGCCGTCTAAATCAGTCTCGTCAGCAGCAGCAAGAGCAAGACTTGCAAAAGCAGCAAGAGCACTCCGTGAGGTGGAGCTTGAGGAGCAACAGTTGCAGCAGTCTGGGGAAGGCAGTGAAAGTGGAGTTGTGTCCAGTGTTCCTACAATTAGCGCCAAAACGAGGAAACAGGTCCAGAAGACACCTACCACCTGTTTACCACGCCAAGAGGTTTTAGCAGCAAAACAGAAAATAAACAGCACTCATGAGGTAGCGAGCCCCGGTAACACGGTTATGGACCTACTCAGGAGAAAGCAAGGGGCCCCAGGGAATGCAGGGAATGCAGGGTATACAGAGGGTACCCTAGCACACTCTCCTAGTACGGGTGCAACCCTCGAGGTGTTACTGTCCCCGCAGCAACTAGAGAAAAGTGCCCCTGCCCTTACACAAGCTACACCAGCGGAGAGTCCGGAAGAGAATCTAACTGTAAGTACTTCAAGCATAACTAATGGTGTTGCTGGCATTAACAATAACGGCCATATTGATCCTAATACTCTTCCAATCGCCTCTCCGAACGTTACCATCACCTCTCCAAACACACAAAGTGATACAATCTCAAAATTTTCAATGTCGTTCTCTGGGACTGGTGAGAACATAATGGGGGTAGTGGATGATACTTTGCCCCAAGATAATCAAGCAGTTCAAAGCTCCTCACTACCTACGAAGGGCTTAGCGGGGGGCCCTTCCATAATGACTGCGATGGAGGAAATGCCTTTGGGGGGCCTATTCTAACTCATGGCCATGTAAATGCTGACCATCAACCGTTGATTGGCAGTAATGATGGGAACAGGGGAGCACCTATAATTCAGGGATCTCTGCCTAAAGATCCAACATGTTCTTCCCTTCCTGAGGCCGAAAAGGAAGGGAATGTGTTCTACTCTTTTTCTGATGAAACAGGAGCAGAGGCGGAGACTGAGGATGGAGAGTCAGACAAAGTCAACTCTAGTATAGAGTATGAGGAGGACGACCTGGAATTTGATGAAGATGGCGAATCCCTTCTTTTTACATCTTCAGCGGAAGAGAGTATAGAGGAGGAGGTACAATTAAATCAAAACCTAAACTCCTGTCCAGGTCTAAACAGCGAGGCCCCTGTGGCACAGATTTGTCTAACCAATGTGTACTCCCCCCTACTGCGGTAAAAACCATTCTACAGGCCATCGCAGCCCATAGGGAGCAGACGGAGGAGGACAGTAAATGATCTAGGCTGGCTCTACGCAAGATTCAAGGGGTGGTTAAGAAACTGACCAAAACTTGTAAATCAATTGGCGAAAGGGTTACGGAAGTTGAGGCAAGAGTGCTGACTACTGAAAATGAAACTCAAGCAAACGTAGAGAAGATCAAACTCCAAGAGGCTGAGCTAATGGATATGAAATGGAAGCTGGAGGATTTTGAGAATCGCCAGCGCCGTAATAACTTACGCCTGCTGGGAATTCCGGAAAAAATGGAGGGGGAGAATGCACGCGCTTTTGTTATTAAATTGTTCAAGGAATCTATGCCCGACTTAACGAATTGGAACTGGGAACTTGATATCCAACGAGCTCACAGGATGCCGTTTAACCCTCCTGCTAAACCTGGCCCTTATCCTCGTGCTATCCTAATCTATTTTGGGAACTTTTTATTGAGACAATCAGTGGCCGACAAAGCTAGATCGGATCATAAACTTATATGTAATGAGGTTTCTTTTTTCACTAGGCCTGACTTCTGCCATGCTACAGTGGAGAGGCGATGGCGACTACGATCCTTAATTAAACCCTTTCAAGAAAAGGGGTCCCAGGCTTATTTACATAACCCCGCAAAACTAAAGGTGGTATGGGCAGGGCAGGCCAAATTTTTCATCTCAGAAATTAAAGCGAAGGCTTACCTTGATGAGATTAACAAATAGGGGCTAGTAATGTCGTAATATAGAATATTGAGTCTCTTAGCTAAGTTGCTACTATCGATTGATTGCTTGATTATTGCCTGATACTTATGTATATGTATGTAACGTTTTCTCTTTTTTTTGCTTCAATGAGGTATTGCTTATTGTTTAGTTTGCAACTCTCTTTTCCTTTAAGGTTAAACCTATATTACATTATTAAAGCGGATACAGTAGCTCAGGCGCTGCACTGCTAGCATCACCAGGACTCTGGCAGAGTCCGATTGCCTACTAATTGTAGGGGGGGTCCCTAGAGGGGGAGGGACCTGCAAGGGGGAGGGGGGGTGGGTGGGGTTTGGGGGGGGTTGGAAAAAGGGAAAGAACCTGATCCAGAGGGTAAAGCTTTTTTTTTGTAAACTTTAAGAACTGTATAAATAAAGTAAGCAACTGCATGATGAAGAAGTCAATGATCCTTGACAATTACAATGAGAGAATTAGAGAGTTTTTTTATCTATGCTGATTTATTGACTAATGGCTAGATTGAAAATTCAAACTTGGAATATTGGGGGTCAATTGAATAGGGAAAAACAAAGTCGATTGAGTGAATTAATAAAGCTTAATCCTGTAGACATTTTATGTCTACACCATGTTTCATGGGTTAAAAGATCACAATTGAGGCTCTGAGGATATAATCTATTAGCCGTCTCTACCCAAACATCAAATATAAGAGGGGTGGCGATTCTCGCTAAAACCTATCTTGGTCAACCTATATGTGCTGCCTCTGATCCACATGGTAGATGGGCAGTAGCGAAATTAGCAAATGGTTTGATTATCTGCACGATTTATGGTTCTAATCAGGATGATCCGACAGTATTCTCACTACTTGAAGCTGAGCTTGCAACCTGGCAAGGTTCACTAGTTATTTGTGGGGATTTTAACATTTCTTTAAAAACACATCTTTTTAATGATCAAAATGACCACAATCTGCAGAGCTATGTAGGACGCAAACCCAAAGTGTATAAGGCTATCAGGAGACTCACAAATAGTCTGGGGCTAGTAGATATATGGGGTGTTAAGAATCAGCAGGACACAGGATGTACATACTTTTCCCACCCACATCAAAAACATGTCCGTATAGATTATTTTTTCTCTACTAGGGATTTAGTGGCTCAGGCGGTAATTACAAAACATCCTAAGATCTTATCTGATCACAATGCTTTGGTTCTCACACTGACAGTTGGCGATCGAAAGCAGCCTCGACAGTGGTCGTTTGATCGAAAACTGTTGGTCGATAATGAATATATTAAACACATTAAAAAATGGATGGAGGAATGTTTTGATATCAACCGTTTTAGCGCTCCCAGAAATAATGTATGGGATTCCTTTAAATCTGCCCTTAGGGGTGAGACCATTAGCTATCAAGCTAGGGCGAGAGAGCTAAATAAGAATGACTTCAACGCTAAAGTAATAGCCTTGGCTAAGGCAGAGGAAGATCATACCACAGCTATTTCCCATGGGGCAGATGCCACACAGTCAATGTATTTAGTTACTCTATTAAAAAAGGAGTTAAACAATAGCCTTAGTCAAAAAGCAGCTCAGACTTACAGTGCTCATAGGAGAGATATTTATGAAAATGGGGAAAAAGTGGGGAGACAGCTGGCGCTACACACCCGTCAAAGGAATGTCTCCAATCAGATAAAACTGATAACTGATAATGGTAAATCATATACGCAGGCAGATGAGATCACTTCGCTATTTCAGCAGTATTATCAGAATCTATATACGGAAGACTCTACACCTCTGTCAAAGACAGAATATGAGTTTTTGAATTACTTTCTTAACAATACTGAGGGTATAAAAGGATTAGATGATACGACACGCCAGGATCTGGAAAGAGAAATCACCCTAGATGAGGTATTACTATCTCTAACTTCACTCGCATCGGGCAAAGCAGCCGGTCCTGATAAATAACCCATAGACCTATATAAAATTCTGAGCTCTCAATTGGGACCACTACTTCATGACCTTTTTTTAGGTATTCAATGGAACGGGGTAACTCCGGACTCCTGGAATAATACAAATATAATTGTCTTCCCCAAAAAAGAGAAATCACCTCAGCAATTAACGTCATATCGCCCCATATCTTTAATCAATGTGGATTCTAAATTATATGCCAAGGTGTTAGCCACGAGACTTAGTGGTGTTATTGAGCAAATCGTCTCCCCGTGGCAACATGGCTTTGTTCCTGGCAAAGGAACAACAGACCATACATCTAGGGTAATTGCTTTGTTTGATGCCATGATGGTCACGGGGGGCCAAATGTCAATGATACTATTAGATGCCGAGAAGGCGTTTGATCGCGTCTCGTGGAAATTCCTGTGGGCAATTATGCAACTAAACAATTTCGGCCCCAAATTTATTAAGGCGATAAGATCAATGTACCTATCTCCCAAAGCTAAAGTTCAATTGATGGGGTCTGAGTCTGACGATATTAGTATAACTTGAGGTATGAGGCAAGGGTGTCCTTGCTCCCCCTTATTATTTGCCCTATATATTAATCCTTTGATTTTGAAACTTATTGAGAGCCCCAGTATTAAACCAATCATTCTTGGCCCTTTTTCTACTAAAGTATTAGCATACGCTGATGATATTGTGGTCTTAACATCGAACCCGATTGAGGCTATGGAGGAAATTGAGACTATAACTACAGAATATGGCATTTATTCTGGATACTCTTTAAATAAAAGGAAGACAATTGTATTATGTACTGACAACATCGACTATAACGATCAAAGAAGAGCTGCAAATGCTACTTATTTAGGAATTGTCATTGCTCCCACTGTTAAAACCATAATTAACCATAACTTCATCCCACTGATTCAAAGCATTACAAAAGATTTGGATAGGGTAAATGGGCTCCACTTGTCTATTATAGGGCGAGCTAATTTCCTAAAAATGAATATACTTCCTAAATGCCTTTACCTGTTTCGAGCAATTCCACTGGCTGTTGATCCTAAGATCTTAAAAACTTTTGAATCCCTTATGATTAAGTTTGTTTGGCAACATGGTAAAATCCGAAGGTCTCACAAGTTAATGTCTCTACCTAGCGAAAGAGGCGGGTTGGCAATACCTAATACTAGTATGTATCACTGGGCCGCACTTCTTAAACAAATGACTCCACTGATTAGCTCTAATGTAAGGGTATCAACCCCTGATAACAATATTCCACACCCAATATATGAGCTATTACTAGGGGATAAGGCCAATGGATTGTTCTTACAACAGATTGAGGCAAGGGAATACAACAATGATCGGAACTATGAAATTATAAACGGGGCAACTAAAAGTTTAGGGCAAAGTTACTAAACACCTGCACATTAGCAAATGGAATAGGTATACCTCCTTGTGGTATACGAAAGCGACCCTGGCATTTTCAAACGATATTATAGCAAGGAAATGCCAGAGACTTGGAATCCTGTGTGTTAAAGATTTTCTTGTACATGATCTAGAAACCACTTTTTTAGATGTTAAGGATAAATATCATCTCTCTAACGGGGACTGCATTAAATATGTGCAAATATATACAAACCTCAAGGCTAAGGGACCCACCCTTGGGCTACAGAAAATAGATCTTTTGGAGGCTATTAATGGATCTAATACAAGAATTGGTGTTATATATAATCTTCTCCTTGTTAATGTACAAGATGATTTGGAAAAAACTGAATCTAGCTGGGCAGCCAAACTTAGCAATCCCAATGTTGACATATATAAAAGTCTAGAGTTGAGCCAACGCCTTTTTAGGGCTAGCAACCTCAAAGCCCAAATATATAAAACCATTTTTGGCCTGTATTATACACCCGCTAAATTGTATTCTTGGGGTAAAAGGGAAAATGATTTATGCCCAAGGTGCACACAAGGACCGGCTAACTTAATACATATGTTAAGCAGTTGCCCCAAACTCACTCAAATCAAACATATGATTGCTGAGTACTGGGAGGTGCTGTTTGGCCATAACCTTCCAGAAACAGATTCATTGTTTATTTTAGGATATGATTCATCGATCGCCCTATCAAAGAATGAGCAAAATGTATTATTTATAGGTACGGCGGTACTTAGAATTATTTTGTCGGCCCGCTGGAAAGAAGCCGAACCACCAAACTTCCAGATGTGGCTGGCTCGTTTTTTAGCTGTTTTCAGCTTCGAGAGAGCCATATACTCTACAAGAGGGCTTAAGTGGAAAAGAATGGGTGAATCGATTTGGTCTCCAGTTTTGAGCTGGAAAGCAGGAATAAATTCATCTATCTAGATTTTGTTTGATGGGATGGAAGGCAACATTTAACCTATAATATATGAAACAGTGATTTATCTAAAAATTCTTGCTATTGAAGTAATATATTTTGTGAATCAATGGGGGAAATCTCTGGCTCATCAAAGGTGTTGTATTAACTATTGTATCAAATATTGTTTTATTATTTCTTCCTTACAGATGTGTAACCCTTGAATATGAATATGATTATGATTATGATTATGATGGTTTATGATTTTAACTTGTACTTTTCTTTAGTGTGCTTTTTTTTTCACTTCTCTGTTATGTACCTGTCTGGATTGAGTTCAATAAAAAAAATAAAAAAATAAAAAAGGAATCATTTTTAATATTAATTATTAACAACAAAATCAGTGCTGTTACTCACTTATCTTAAACAGCTAACAACTATTGACAAAGCCAATAGTCCTGGCAGGTTTTAGGTGTATTCAGTTATTGTGTTATATATCTGGATGCAATAACAGAAAGCTCAGAGAGAAACCAAAATACCAGTCAAGTGACATAGGGGTCGATTAGGATCGCGGACGGACTTGCGTCCGTCCGCGACCCCAGAGCAGGAGGGAACCTCCGCATGGCATGCGGAGTTCCCTCCTGTGCAATTAGGATGTGACCGCCACCCTGGCGGTCACATCCTCTATTTTTAACATTGCAGCGGGTGCAGCTTCAAGCTGCACCCGCGGCAATGTTAAAAATGCACGCATTGCATTTGCATGCAGAAAGAGGCAGGCACCGCGCGGTGCCTGCTGCTTTCTGCATGCAAATGCAGGGGGGTACCATAGGTACCCCCCATGTGCACCCCCCACCCCCCTTCACCTAGGGGGCCCGCAACGGGCCCCCGCAGTGAAGATCCGTATGCTTTTCCACGGCGGAAAACCCGCCGCGGAAAAGCACTTTTAAAAGCCCATCCTGATATGGCGGACGGTGTCTGAGAGACACCGTCACCATATCAGAGCTTTTCCGCCGCGGTTGTAAGCCGACCGCGGCGGAAAAGCTGCGGACAGAAACCAGGACCCACCAGCCATCCTAATGTGGCGGTGGGTCCTTGGTCAGTCCGCTGCGTTTTTTCCGCATCCTTGGGGCCGGCGGTGGCTTCCGCCGGCCCCAAGGATGCGGAAAAACCGCAATCATAATCGGCCCCTAAGTATGGGAATCTCAGAAATATGCTGTACATGTTTAATCCACATCCTATTTAGCGACCTTTTTTTTCATCCCACCTGAAGCCCAGTCTGCACGTGTTTCTAAATGACTGATTGCAGCCAGCAGCTGGGGGTGCTTCCCCAAGCCTGGATAGAGCATGCTCTTCCAAAGTTGATGCCACACACAGTGCAAGACAATGAGCAAGTACACACTTTAATGGACCTGTGTTGTCACACAGTACAATTTGCACGCTACAGTAAATGTTGAACACATTAATGCAGTAAGATGTGGGGCACTATATTTGAAGAGTACATGTTCAAAATTGCATTATAAACCTTCTTACTTTCACATTAAATTCTTTATTAAAATGTACTTTAAAATGCATCATTTCCCAATCTTTTTTCAATTTGTTCACAGGGGAGGAGCCCCCAAACCCTAAGTATGTCCATCAAGCTCATTTGCTTCGCTCACTGCATAAAAGTGATACCCAACTTTTACTTCCCATCACTTTCAAATGTCACCAGCCGCCACTGCTCCTCTGAGGCCATCGGTCACAAAAGCAAATCTGCACAATGCAATGTGAGCATCTGTGCAACCTTTAATAAATATTGGCCAAACAGTCAAAATTCTGATGAGGGTGAGAAGGAGGTAAATAAGGCAGGAGAGCCCAATGCAGTTTTTAAATATCTCAAATACTTCTCCGACTGAGTTATTAGCATTATTAATCATGGAAGAAAAGAGCACATGCCAATTTAACCACCTTTCAGTACTGTTAGATAGTTGAGTCTAGCAGATGGTCAGTAGAGGTGCTGTCCCCAGTGCTTTCTGGCTCCCCAAAACTAAAAGAATGGCTTTGGCTGCAGTTACAAGTCCATTTTAGTGTGTATTGAATTAATAAACAACTGTTGTGCTCATCTCCACATTATACAGATAGAGCCACCATCTGTCAGACTGTCAGAAGTGCTGATGTTGTGCTTTCCAAATTCCTTTATCCTCACAGCGCCTTATAGATTCTAAGATTAAATCTTTTTTCTGGAGATCTACCAAACCTCGTTTAGCTGTACATAAATTGAAAGCACATCACTCTAATGGAGGTTTGAGTCTTCCATCAGTAGAACACTATAATATGGCGCTGCAGTTATCTCAAATTACATACATGTTGCAAGACAATTCTCACACACCACAATGGGTACATGTAGAATGACATTTATTGTCCGCCGAACTTGGTTTTTCAGCTTTTTATGGAACTGGTACCAGTCGCCTGTAGTCTCATAATCCACGATTGGCTGCAATGTGCAAAACATGGCAGAGAGCTCACCGCCTATTGGGTTTTAATTCACGCATTCACGCCACAGCCCCAATCTGGAACAAACCATCAAACGAATTACAGGGAAGACTCTTTCCTGGCCCCAATGGAAACAGGTGGTTATTTTTACTTTAGATCAACTTCTCCATGATGGTGCTCTCAAACCCTTCACACGATTGACAGATGAATTTGGTCTTCCATTACATAAGGCAGCACATTACACACAACTAAATCTCTGCCTTAACAAAGTTCTAGGATCACATCCATGGCCGCTGCAAACTTCCCCGCATCCATGGCCGCTGCAAACTTCCCCGCATACTTGGGGGACTCATAAAGGATTTAAATCTGGCTTTTACAAACTATTCACACTACACCAACCTTTATCACGTGATCTCCGTATCAAATGGCAAACGCACTTATCAGTTACTTATGATGAAGAGGAATGGGTTGACCTACTGGAAAATTTAACTAGAGGAGCAAGAGAAGCACGACTAAAGTTTTGCCTGTTCAAAATTCTGAATGACTGTCATATGGTCTCCAGTAAAATTAAATAAATATGGACGCCTCCCCCACACCAATTGTTGGAGATGTGGTACTCCTGTTTGCGACATAGCCCCCATTATCTGTAACTGCCCTATGGTTCAATCCTATTGGTCTTACATAGGTCTGGTGTTACACCATACTATGCCTTTAGGCTTACCGTTAACATCAGCTACCATTCTCCAGCGCAATTTAAGAACTTCACAGCACCTTTCCAAGCTACAATGCTGTCTTTTGCATACTTCTTTGGCCATAGCTGAAATATGTATTCTAAAACAATGGAAATCTCCAATTCCACCCTCTCAAGAGTCTTGGTTGGTGGCCATGGTTCAGACTGCCTCCTATGAAAGAGTCATTTATACTTTGCATAATGAGACAGAACTCTTTAGTCAAGGCTGGGCTCCCTTTTTGCAAATGAATAATGATTCTGTAACAAACAATATTGCTCATCTTATAATGGACATTACAACGCCTTAGCTTGTTTCTCCTTCTCATTCCTTCTCCTCTCTGTTTTCTCTCCTTTTTCTTACTATTACTTTTATGTCCCGTTCTCAATGCTCAGCTTTATTGCTGCAGGTTTGCTTAAAAACATTGTGAGACATGATAGATCGCCCCCAATTTTGTATCGTCTATATGTATATTTCTTTCAAAGAGTATACTATATTGCATGTTCTGTTCTATCATACTCTATTACATTGATATTTTTCTTATATTGTTGTCACCTTCTTATTTAACCATTTTTCTGTCTTTTTAATTTACAATAGGCTGTAATTTAATATTTCACCTCATATCACCTTCTTGGATTGTATGGCTTTATTATTTAATTTCCACCTTTAAAAATACCTTTGTGAATGAATATATTTCACTATTTATACTATTATTGCAATGTAATTTCGACTTTTGTATTACAGACTGTTGTACAGTATCATATTTATAAAATGCTAATAAACAATTTCAACACAAAAAAAGAAGTGCTGGTGCTGACAATTAAGTATCCTAATGGTTTCACAAGATAACTGTGATGAATGCCTTACTCTAGCACACAGCCTCACCTGCACAAATTCTATGTGGGTGCAGTTTTAGTCCTTAATCCAGAGTAGCAATGTTCTATGGCACAGTACTTCTATGGGGCATTGTTTTCTACTAAGTGAATTTCTGACAGAAAGGTTTTCCTGGCAATATAGCCAATTTGATATTTTATAACCATGACCCTTTATTCTTCAAAAGCTGATGAGTTTCTGCATTTTTAAGGTTGAGAGGAAGAATACAATTTAGAATACACCCTAAGCAAGCCCTGGGCCACCATGGAGATATGCAGTTAAAATGACTGAAAATAATTGATGACTCAAAGGAAAACAATTCTACACCGAGAATGAGCTGCTCGTCAAGCAAGTAGCTGGAGGCAAAGGAGACTGTAAATCTGCGTCATATAACAGCAATTTACAAGCAAGGCCTGACGTATGCATTATGAAGAAGGCAGCACAATCATGTTAAAGGACCTTATTTACAAAGGATTTATTCTGACTTACGCATTTAAATGGAATCAATATCGAGGAACAAAATATCGACCTGCCAAAATATCAAGTAAAAAATATAGAATGACAAAATATCGAATTCCTATCTACAAACAGGTAAGTACAAAAATATCGAATCCAAAATATTGTTTAAAAAAATATAGTTAGTCAAAATAACGAAATTTTTAAATGTCTTAAAAGTAATGTAAAATGAATGAAATAATAAATATAATTAACTCAAACATGCTTGAAAATTCTTAAATAACCTTAACATTAATAAATAATTAATGTAAGTTAAAAAAATAAACATACATTTTTATTTTTTAATACATATATATATATTAACATAATATTGATAACAAATATTCAATATTTTTAACCTAGGATAGTGGGAGGGTAAAATTTACTATTCCCACTCCAGGAAGTGCAACAGTAGGGAAAGCATTGGATAGCGGGAGGGTAAAAATTACTATTCCCACTCCAGTGAGTAAAACAGTATGGAAAACGTTGGATAGCGTAGAGGTAAAAATTACTGTTCCCACTCAGACAGTGCAACAGTAGAGAAAGCATTGGATAGCGGGAGGGTAAAAATTACTATTCCCACTCCAGAGAAAGCAACAGTAGTAAAAGCGTTGGATAGCATAGGGGTCAAAATTACTATTCCCACTACAGAGAGTGCAACAGTAGGGAAAGCTTTGGATAGTGGGAGGATAAAAATGACTATTTCCACTCCAGTGAGTGCAACAGTTGGGAAAGTGTTGAATAGCGGGAGGGTAAAAATGACTCCTCCCACTCCAGTGAGTGCAACAGTGGGGAAAGTAATGATTTAATATTTAAATGAAAATAAATTCATTATCAACACCAAGACAAAATTTATTAAAATGAATTACTAATTGAAAAATATTTAATAATTCATTAATTATAAATACCAATACATATTATTTATTAAACATTAATTACCTATTAGTAATTATTAACAAACAATTCATTTTCAATACCAAAAATTAATAAGTAACAAAAAAAGTACTATTCATAATTAATTAACAGTAAATTAATTATCAATACACAAAAATAATTTCAATAATTAATTAGTTACAATTAAATTACTTCCCACCCTATTCCCCTATAAACCCACAACCACTACAAATAATAAACTAATACAATTAATATAACTATCAATTAATCAATTAATAAACAATAATTACCAATTAATACAAAATAATTACCACTTAATAAAAATGACTTACCAATTAATAAACATTAATTACCAATTAATAAACAATAATTACCAATTAATAACAATCAATTACCAATAATAATTAATTAACAATAAATTAATTTTCGATACTAATAAATAAAAATTGATAATTATTTAATAACAATTAAATTGCTTCCCACTCTAATCCCCTATAAACCCACAACCCGCTACAGAACTAAAACACAACATTAAATTAAAAATAATTCCTAAAAATTAATATTTAATTTACTATAATTAAATTACTTCCCACCCCTATTCCCCTATAAACCCACAACCCACTACGGAATAAAATTTCGCAAAAATTAAATAACATAAAACTAATTACTTTAAACAAATTCAAACATACATTAAAAAATAATACATACTTTTAACACAAATACTAACACTATTATAAAATTTGATATTTTTAACAACTATATTATGACTGTTGATATTACTAACTTTGATATTATGGAAATCGATATTTCTTACCTGAATCTCGATATTCTGCGCCACTATATTTTGGCAATTCGATATTCTGTCCATTCTATATAAAAAACTCGATATTCTGGCAATTGGATTTTTTGGGGGATATTATGACTGTTCGCCATTTAAATGGTATCACCTTGCATTAGCATAACTTACACCATACTTACAGAATAACACAAAAATAATGTATTCACTTAAACAGTCTCTTAAGTGTCGCTTGAGAGTGTGCACAGGGATGCGTCAAGTAATACTACAGAAATATCTTGCAAATGAGGTGCACAATGAGTCAGGTATAACTGTCTGGGAATTTCCAAAGTGTTTTATGGCATTTCTCAACATTTCAGCTGAGATAAGTTACAAGTGGAGGGCAGACACGCAACTGCTACAGGAGTGATAGGGAGCATCAATTATGCCAGTGTTATCGGAGGGAACGAGATGGAGAAGGAAGGACATTCTAGTGGAGAAAGGAATTCTAGAATTAATGGGAAAATCTAAGACATTTCAGAATCGTCAACTCATATATTTTACATGCATTCATGAAATATGAATAGTTAGGAATGTTAAAACAGTTTTTAGTCTTATCTGTTTGGAAAGGGATGGTTGATAAATACCTAATTAGACATAACTTAAGAAAATACATAGAAGTAACTCATGAGAGGCATAAGTTATGCCTGTGTTTGTAGCTCAGAACCTGAATTCCAACGTGACTCTAAAGTAAGGAAATATAAAGGCAATTTATTTTGTAGGATCTGGGCTCTAACATTAATGTACAGATGACTACAATAGGAGGGCAGATAAACGTAGTACATGGGGCACTGATGGCATTTGTCAGGGTAGCAAACATACTCTACTTGGCATAGTATTGTTTTCCTTTGAGTCCTCAATTATTGTCTGTCATTTTGTCTTTACATGTGCATCTTGGCCCAGGTTTGTGTTTGCTGCCCGTAGAGTTAACTCTAATGTCTCATGTTTTGTTGCCATCAACATTCTACCTCTCCATCATTTCAAGAAATCCACTTTCTCCTCAAATCAAAGAACTTCATCCAATATTGATTTTGGTGCTCACAATTCCACCTATGTCCCATCATACCCAGGAGGACTATTCACATTACTTCGTATCTTAGGAACAACAGCCCCCATGTGCACAATCAGTGCTCCTCAACATTCCAGTAAGTCATGCCCAAGAGTTATGAATCCTGGATTCTAGACCCAGGTCTGCAGGGTTTGGGTTCAAACCCACAGATGCAAGGATTTAGCTCGGTGTACCGTCACTGAGCGAGGAAGTCCAATTTAACTGCAGCCCCACACAATCCACTGTGATGTTCATGTTTTCTGAGTTAGTAACAGTCTTATAACAGGATCAGGGACACAGTGGTCATTCATACCCAATTTTGTTCTTAGACTATCACACTCAAGCACAGCAGTATGAATGCACGGTGTATTTGAAAGTGTTTATTTCAACTGTCTTACTCCTTTGCTTAGTACATGAATAATAGGCACACATAATATCATTAGAGCAGCACATGTGCATTTGCTAGCAACAAGACTGAAATGAACAGTTCTAGCATGCACTAGAATGTTCGTAGCATCTGACCACCCTAATGCTACCCCTTAATGCTACTTCTATGCAATACACTAAGAGAGCATGGAAAATCTATCTTGCCTCAAGAGTTTCTTGGGCCCTGTGCACTGCATACCTGTTCACAGTGGATCAACTGTGTTATCAGACTTCAGTTGGGAAGAGAGTGTGTCTTTGGAAGGAAAACACACTATTAGCTGGACTCAGCTCCTCTCATGACTTTATCAACGCTTGGCATAAGAGCAGACGCTCTGGCAGTCAGAGAGGACCTCTCATGATAGCCTGGTGTGAAGGCTTCTCCCTCCTCAGTTGTCCACCTACCATTGGCTAACATGGCTAAGAACTGCTCAGGTGTAGGTGTTAGCTTTTGGAGATATTCGCGCTTAGCGCGAATATCTCGAAAAGTTGGTAATAGGAAATAGCGATGTTAGCGACTGTTTCCAGTCGCTAACATCTTGGCACGCCCACTTTGCATGTCATTAGTGATAAATATCACTGACATGCAAAGCAGGGCCCAAGATGATCGCTATCTCCTACTAGCTGTCGCTAACTGATGTTAGCGACAGCTAGGTAATAGGGAGATAATTTTATCTCCGCTTTCTTGGCTTTTAAAGCCAAAAAAGCGGAGATAAACCCCCTTGATAACATGCCCCTGTGTTTTTCCACACTTACCTCTGCTTTTCTTTTTTCTTCCTCTTTAATAGCACTTTTTTACATGAAAAAAACCCTTTACATAAACGCCCTTATAAATTGCATTTGTTCTCTTCTCGTTTTAGTAGTGTCATTTCTATTGTTTGTGGAGTACGTAAGGCTTTCCAATGCCTCCGCAAGGATTGCGAAAACCCAATATCAGTTGTAAAGTATACAAGACAAAAGAGTTGATCATGCTCATGATATTTTTATTGATTATTTAAACATGATCTTGATATGAATATAGTTGCATATGACAGTGTTGAAGTATACATTTATAAGCATAAAAGCAGGCATACACAAAGTCAAAGTCCCAATACGGCAGTGTGGTGAGGAAACATGTCTAACCCCAATGAAGAGGGTGCAGGAAGGCACCAGCCTGCATTCTCCTCTTTGCTTTCTTATTTTTGATGGCATCTGAGTGTTTCTCCTCTTCGGCCACCTTTGTGTTTGTGTTTCTTTTTTCTGTAATTGTTCTGGGCAAGTATACATTTTGCTCTCAAACTTTTGCTGATAAAACATATCATTCTAACAGAGGGGAACATACTTAAATTATACATAACTTAAAAAAAGATGTGGCTTTGAATAGAAGTTGGTAATCATACATAACAGTGGAGTAATGATAATGAGGGGCAGAGAGTATAAGGGCCGTATCTAGCCATAATTTCAGTATACCAATGGCCAATGGAATTACAGCAATGGGAGACCAAATTATGCAGCAGACGTTATGAAGCAAGAAAATGTACATTCTGTTGCTTAATCCGGCACCGTCTGTGGCAGTATTATTTAGTAACTTTTAACACAAAGACATTGTCTGGTAAAAGGTTTCAGCTCAAAGTACCTGTTTCACATCGGGGCACAGGATGGCACCCACTGTGGCACTTATATTTAATAATAATAATAATAGTAATAATAATAATAATAATTAATCTGTTGGAACTACAAAGAACTTTTTTGTTGAAAAGTGAAAATTATGCAGCAATAGGAGGACTACGGAACTAGAGCAGTATTCTATAATAATGTGGAAATCACCATAGCTGCAGAATCATATAGTTCCAATGGCCCTGGGTATATCTCATCAGAAAAGCATGTTTTTAATCAGGAAGAGGCTTCCCATTACTTTTAGTATTTCCTCAAACCATGTCAGATTTATTCTCTATCAGTTACCCTTCTTCATTATCTTTTTTTTAATTTTACTTTGAACTAATTGCTTCAGGCGGATCATGTCGTTTGAGGGAGCAAATACCACATCAATTACTTTGATTCTGGTTGGGTTTGCAATGCAATCCTCCTCTAACCCACTGGGAACCATGCCACAATTGGGGGGAACCCAAGCGCAGTCACAGTTCCTGCGCCACGATTTCTGTTGGGGGTGCCTCTGCTGATCAATCTTCTTCACTCTGCCAACATTCACTCGAAGTTTCAGAATGACGTTTCGACCCTCCATGCCAATTGGATATCTTCTTGCTTTCTCAATCGCTCTGCTGACGTACACCCCAGGTCCCAGCATTCCATCTTCCGAGGGTCTGAATCCTGACTTGATAATGGATTCCGCCTTTTCAACGGTGGTCCCGTGGTACATGACATAGAGCTTATCGTCAATGGGATCCTCGAGGGGCTGCAGGCCGACATCACTGTAATTGGGCAAATCCTCTTCTGCCCAGAGGTCATTTGCATTTGGCAAAGAGAAACTCATTGCACAATCTAGAAAAGATAAGGAAACGACAGAGCATGAGTCTATTGATGACTATCATGCAGAAATTAAGTTAGATCATTTCACAAAAAAGGCTGCAAACGTTGGTCATTTATACATGCTTTTGTTATGAATACAGTAATGCTCATAGGCATTCATGAGAATTACAGTTATAATAGATATCATTTTAAACCAAGAAGCAATCCCAAGACTGTTAAATTGGCATTTTAGCAGGTTTACCCCCAGACTTTCTTCCTTTATGACTCTCTGTTTTTGACTTCATTTTTGTTGGTTTTAGGACTCTGAGCACTTTATCACTGTTGATCAGTGCTATTGTGCATATGCTCTCCATGTAAATTGTGTTACTGGTTTGTATATCCATGGCTTGCCTATCTAATTTACTAATAAGCCCCTAGTAATGTGCAGAGGTGTGGCCAGGGCCTGTAAATCAAACACTACTAGTGGGCCTGCAGCAATCGTTGTGCCGCCCACAAAAGTAGCTCTTCCAGTGTGTCTCACACCTGCCAATGAAGTGTGCACGCAGTTTTAAATTGCCATGTAGACGTGGCAAGGGCACCCACTTGCCAGGCCCTATCCCTTCCCTTTTATTATAGATAAGTCACCACTCAGCTCAGGTAGGCCCAAGGTACCCCCTAGGCAGGGTGCAGTGTCTGTGAAAGGTAGGACATGTAGTGGTGTGCTTTACATGTCCTGATAGTGAAATGCTATGTATTTTGTTTTTCACTATTGCAAGGACTAGCTCTCCCATAGGCTAACATTGGAGCTGCCTGTGGTCTTTTATTTGTGTATTTAAAAATATCACTTTTACAAAAGTTGCAATTGTTTTGCTTAACCATCCTGTGCCTCTGCCTGCCTGTGAAATCAACATCTGGTTTTAGGTTGACAGGCGCTGCTTGTGCATTCACTCCAGACATTCACACAAAGGGAGCTGAGGTGTGCTCTGCATATGCTGATGAGCCATCCTGGGCTAAAGTGGTGGGAGGAGGTGTCACTAGCACTTGAATAGGTGGTGTCTGCCCTGCACAACGCTGTCTCCACCCCTTGTAGAGTGGCTGGATCAGGGAAGACAGGACTTGTTATCTCTGAGCAAGAGAAACTTTCTCACAAAGACTTAGTGAAAAAGGGGTATAACTATTAGACCTAAACCCCCAAAACATTAGATTGCTTTTGGAATCAAAAGGAACCTCTGCCAAGGAAGGAGAGCTGAAGAGCTGTGAGGAGGAGTGCTGCTGTGTGTTGCTCTGCTGGGTTGGCCTGCAGTTGCTACTTCAACGAAGAATAGAGCAAAGACTGGACTTTGCTGTGAAACCAGCTTAAGAAGGATCTCCAAGTGCTTGTGTGTGCTTGCCTCCTGTTCTGAAGTCTCAAAGACAAAAAGACTTTACATACAGCCTTCTTGAACTCCACTGCTGGAAGTTCTGATCTGCATGGGGTTGCCTATTCCAGTTCAGGGCCCCTGGAGGTTCTTTCTGCTACAAAAAGCTGTGAAGAACTGAACAAAATAAGAAAATTGACACTTCGTTCTTCTTGTGCTATTTTATTCAATGCTGCACAGCCATGCAGGAGAAAATTCTGATGGAAGGCCCCGTGCGGCCGAAGAATCAACGCTGTGCCTGCAATCGACCTGAGAAGCCGCTGCATGCTGTGTCCCGTACAGGCGCTGCTTGTGCATTCACTCCAGACATTCACACAAAGGGAGCTGAGGTGTGCTCTGCATATGCTGATGAGCCATCCTGGGCTAGAGTGGTGGGAGGAGGTGTCACTAGCACTTGAATAGGTGGTGTCTGCCCTGCACAACGCTGCCTCCCCCCAGGTAGAGTGGCTGGATCAGGGAAGACAGGACTTGTTATCTCTGAGCAAGAGAAACTTTCTCACAAAGACTTAGTGAAAAAGGGGTATAACTATTAGACCTAAACCCCCAAAACATTAGATTGCTTTTGGAATCAAAAGGAACCTCTGCCAAGGAAGGAGAGCTGAAGAGCTGTGAGGAGGAGTGCTGCTGTGTGTTGCTCTGCTGGGTTGGCCTGCAGTTGCTACTTCAACGAAGAAGAGAGCAAAGACTGGACTTTGCTGTGAAACCAGCTTAAGAAGGATCTCCAAGTGTTGTGTGTGCTTGCCTCCTGTTCTGAAATCTCAAAGACAAAAAGACTTTACATACAGCCTTCTTGAACTCCACTGCTGAAAGTTCTGATCTGCATGGGGGTGCCTATTCCAGTTCAGGGCCCCTGGAGGTTCTTTCTGCTACAAAAAGCTGTGAAGAACTAAAGAAGCTAAGAAAATTGACACTTCGTTCTTCTTGTGCTGTTTTATTTGATGCTGCACAGCCATGCAGGATAGAATTCTGATGGAAGGCCCCGTGCGGCCGAAGAATCAACGCTGTGCCTGCAATCGACCTGAGAAACCGCTGCATGCTGTGTCCCGTACACTGATCTCTGAAGTCCAAGATCACCACACCAACTCTGACGCAGGCCTTCCTGTGCTGCTAAAAGTATTGATGCATCATAGAACTGCGGCTGAAGAAATTGATGCCTCGACCTCCAGTGTAACCGGATTTCCATGCATCACACCGGTGCACCAAATCTACATAAATGCTGGAGCTACAGTAAGAAACCAACACATCACCTCCCCGCACAGTAAAAATCCAACGCATCATCTCCTCTCCAATAAGAAACCAATGCATCACCTCCCCTGCGTGGCAGTAAAGAACCTGACACGTCACCTCCCCTGGAGCAAAGAACCAAAGCATCACCTTCCTGCTCATTAGGAACCAACGCATGACCTTCCCTACGCCTATTTTGCTTGTGAATTTTGAACCAGGCAACATAAGAGACTATGGACAGAACTGGTTTTAGATAAAGATACTTTATTATTCTAAACTGGTGTGGTGTCCATTTGTAGTATATTCACTGTGTTACTGTTTGTTATGTGCAATTGCTTTACACATTGCCTCTGAGATAAGCCTGACTGCTCGTGCCAAGCTACCAAGCTGGTGAGCAGGGGTTATTTTAGACGTATAACTCCCTTATCCTGAAAAGAAGGAAGGGTCCTTATGTGGACAGGTTGCAAGCCACTGCAAACTAGAGACCCAATTTCTAACAAAGACTAATTTGACATCAATAATCAGTAGTCAGAAGACATAAAATGTTTGCCTATAGTTTGCCGCTTGACCCAGCATAGACTCACTTGCTATTCATATCACACCTCATATGCTTTAGGTCTAGATTAAAGGTCAGGTAATGGCAATGCCTTTTATGTGAATGAGGTAAAATTACATTAGATGTCATCTGCTGTCTATTATTTAGTGAAATGTCTTTTTTCAAGGCAGTTTAATTTGGCCAGTCTGTCTTCTATATCTGTCTGAAACTTAAAGTTTGTATGCATTGTAGGGATCCTGAGCTGGTAGTTATTAAATGCAGACACTAATTAAGAAAAGAAAATTCAGGCATGCTGAAGTGCAAATCTGCCTTAGTTCAGTTAATCTACAACCTTGAATACAATGTCACTTGGACTCTGGATGTAGAAATAAACGTTAACAGAGGCCTTTCATTATACTCCAAGGGCCCGATTCACAGAACTAACTTAAGACAAAATCCTAAACTTGCTACTTTTGCTATTCTCAGAAAGCATTTAGTAGTAGTAAAGTTATGATGTTGTCTCAAGTCTGTCTTAAGTCTGTCTTAAGTCTGTCCTAAGTTTGTCTTAAGTCTGTCTTAAGACTGTCTTAAATCCGTCTTAAGTCTGTCTTAAGTCAAATTTAAGACAAAATCCTAACTTTACTACTACTAAATGCCTTCTGTGAATACCAAAAGTAGTAGGACAGACTTAAGACAGACTTAAGACAAAAGTAGGACAGACGTAAGACAGACTTAAGACAGACTTAAGACAAATTTAAGACAAACTTAGGACAGACATAAGACAGACTTAAGACAAAATCTTAACTTTACTACTACTAAATGCCTTCTGTGAATACCAAAAGTAGTAGGTTTAGGATTTTGTCTTGTTAGTTATGTGAATCGGGCCCCATAACGCTACTAATAGGCAAACAGACAAGCTCAGATTTTACAATCAAATGGTCCAGTTTCCAATTTTGCATTGTATTTTACAATACAGAAATGTGAAAGCTTGCTTTTGAGTGTACTATTAGAGCTCTACATTAATATCTCTTAATTGCGACCATCTGCATTGATAGTAATATTCAAATACAACATACACCCAATGGCTTTAGTAAAGCTGGAATATTAAATTAAGTTGACATATAGAGGAAAGTATTTTGAGATTCCATTTGTAAACATATGGTAAATATTGCCCACTGTGGCTGAATAAATGTGCATGCATGCACTGCTGTATAACTACTGAATTACATTTAAAGATGGCGACAAAATGGAGGACTGACGGAAAGTCCTAAATTGATGTTTGTTACGAGAGGGACCATTTAAATACACTGTGCAATGATCATGTCTGCGTCGTGACAAAGGCTTATAAAGCTGAAACGCGTCTGATGCTTGACTTTTGCCGAATTTGGATTAAAATGTTGGAGTGAAGCAACGCTTGGAATGCTGTGTTCCTTTGTTTATCCTGGATGAGGAGTCATTGATAATATAAATATTGTAAATATGATTGCTAAGCCCCTGCCACAATTTCTTCTCTAGTTAATTAGAGATGGTATTATTTAGGTTTGGGCCCTTCTTGAAATGGCAGTGTGTTAGGACATTCAAGAATGGAAAGAACTTCTAAAGCATAGACACAACACCTATTCTTTAGCTGGGTGGAATTTATTGGTTCATGATTATTTTTACAACGTCTCCAAAGCCATTAGATGCTTTGATCAGTTACCTGCCATTGGAGTTACAAGATGATCTTACAGCACCAGACATAATGGCCAAGGCCCAAAGCTTCTCTTTTAGCATCAGAAGTCATTCCATAAAGTTGTTTCTCTGATCTCATACATTGATCCACTTAAGCCAGAGTACTTGATTTTATTGTTTGTTCCTTATATCCATATATTGTGTCCTCAAAGACCAGTAGAAGTTTGACTGAGTCATCAATACTGAATGTGCGAGGAGTATGTCAAGTTTGATTGGTATTTATTTTTTAGGTCGAAATCTGCACTATCTGGTTTTCTGAAGACATCTTGGGGAAATTCAGAAAGCTTCCCTGGAAATGCACTCACCCCTTTGCTTACCATTGGCTTTGTAGTTTGTAACTCACATTTCCTTACTTTCTATTTGCTGGCTCCATTTGTTTGAGGTTGTCCATCTTGAGTTTGTCCCTTCCCTTGCCCAAACCTTGGTTACTGTACACTCTGAGATCTCCCTTTCTGTAACCAGGCCTTTAAACCGTGTTCTTATCTTGTCACCTTTACTGTGCATTTAAGCACAAAGGTCAAATATCAGGCTCCTTCTTCCCAGGTAGCTTGGTGTTTACTTTTCTTTCTGTGACTTCAAAGTGAGAGCATTTATAGGAAAGCAAGAGGAATGCAGATTACTCTCCCCAGGGAGCCCGCTCGTGCCCTTCCTGTGCTCCAGTTTACGAGGCTGTAACATAACACTTAAAACAGGCCTGCAGGGAGGAAGTGCATGCACTTTCTGTGGCAACAAATAATTATGTTTAGGCTCTTCTATAAAATAACTTTTGGCTTTTGCTTAATGTGACTCTGGAGTGAATATCTAATGATCTTTCTATTTACAGTCAGCAAGTCAGAGTACCAACCCCTTTTAATAATAACACTGATTGTCAAGCCAAAAGGCGTAGCCTACACAACTACACTTAATAAGCAATAGTGCACTTGTGCAGTAGTGCTGCGCCATAAAAACCCAGACAACACGGAATACTGCTTTCCAGAAAACTACAAAGAGGAGCCCGGAAACAATAACTACATTATTTACACTAAAGCCTTAAACATCCTGCTTTTGTCACAACATACTTTTTATACAATTTGGTTGATGTGTGTGTTTTATTTATTTATTTATTAATCATGAGTTTTATATAGAGCTGGCTAGACCCGGAGGCCACTTATGAAATAGGTGTACATGTTCCACTGAAAGAACAACGCCTACCATCAAGGCTGGCTTTAGCATTGCTTGTGTCAGGTGCGACACTCTACACCACTTCACTCTATGCCTCTCTACTCTCCTATGCACCACTGTACTCTATGACAGGCCACTCTACCCCACTCTACTATGCACCAGTGCACTATTCATCACTGCACTATACACCAGTCCAGTCTAGGCCACTCCACTCTACTCTGCACAGCTCCACCCTACACAAATCCACTCTACTCTGCAACACTGCACTGTGCAGCACTGCACTCCACTACTCTATGTGACTGCACTCTATCCTGCGCCACTCCACTTTACCCTGCACCACTCCATTATATACCATTTCACTGTACTCTGAAACAATCTATTCTATGCCACTGCACTCTACTCCAGTCTGTGCCACTCCACTTTAAGCTATTCTACTCTGCACCACTCTAAGCCACTGTGCTTTATGCCACTACTTTATGCTACTGCACTCTGCCCTGCTGCACCATTCCACTCTACCCTGCATCACTCCACCCTATGCCACTTCATTCTACTCTGAAACAATCTACTCTGTGCCAACTCACTCTATGCCCCTGCACTCTACGCCCCACTACTCCACTCTGTACCACGCTACGCCACTGCATTCTATGCTGCGCCACTCTACACCACTGACCTCTATGCCACTCTACCCTAAACCACTGCACTCTACTCCAGTGCACTTAACACCACTTTACTAAAATAAAATGCACTCTACCCCCACTGCACTCTACCCCACTCTGTTCTTCTCTGCGCCACTCTACTCTTTGCCACTGCACTCTACTCTGCACCACTCTACTCTGTGTCACTCTACTCCATCCCATTCTATTCTGCGCCATTCTACTCTGCGCCACTCTACTTGATACTACTGTACTCCACACCACTCTACTCCGCACCACTGCGCTCTATGCTATTCTCTGGAAGACAACACTCTCAGCTGCTACACTCTATTCTACTGCATGCTAAGCCACTGCAAGCTATGCCACTCTACATCATTGCACTCTAAACCACCTATTCTACTCTGCAACACTGCACTCTATGCCACTGTACTCTACTCTGCACCACTCAACTCTATGCCACTCTACTGCACTCTTTGCCATTACACTCTGCATTACTACACTACACTCTAATCTATTCAGGAAAACTGCACTCCAAACCACTGCACTCTACGTTACACCACTGCACTCTATGCTACTCTACTCTACACCTCTGCACTCTACCCTACACCACTCTGTAGGAAAGTAGGATCTGCTTCTTATGGTTATCCACTGATGTCTCACTGTTTTTGGACTCATCTGACTGGGATCCTGCTATCCAGGACCCCAGTCTATTTGCTTTCTCCCTTAAATTGCTATGTATGTACTTTAAGTACACCCAGATTGGGTACTGGGGTACCCTTATCAGTCCCTAGTATATGGTACACATGTACCCTGTGCATAGGTACCCCAGAGGCCTCCTATGGGCTGCAGCATGTATTATGCCACCCATTAGAGGCCATTCAAAATGACACAACAGGTCAGCTACGGCAGCCTTTGTACGCTGGTGCTTGCACCACTTACTTAGATATAGGTTCACTATATCTATCCATATCACTACACTTAGAAACCTATAAGTCAACCCTATGGCATGCCTTATCAATCCTGAAGGCAGGGTGCTGGATTTTACATGAGAGGGTGCCTGCGAATCAGTAGGACCCTCTACAGCCTTCGGAGACCATTCTCCTGGGTTGTCTGTGATGCAGCCAGACATATAGGCTAAGTTCCATTATAATCTCGCTGTAAATGCTAACTTTAAAAGGGCTGCCTAGAAACATGTTGTGTTTGGTGTCAAACACCTTGGACTCATACCTCTGTACCAGTAACTGGTGTGGGAGGTATGATTCCACCCTTAGGAAGCGAGCTTCATGGGTCACCGGTCTATCTGGAACCAGCTTTCTCGACCCGGGCAGCACAAAATGGATGCTGCCAGCCAGACATATTTCTGCCCTCCTGCCGCTAAGCCAAGCTCGAGCAGAGGAAGGCATGACAATAGGCATCCTGTCACAGGGAGGTGTAGCCACCTCCCAGACAGGGTTTAGTGTATTGGGGCTGGGTGGGTGCACTCTGAGAGTGCCAGAAAGTCTGCACTGGGGGCACATTTGGTGTCCCTGTGCATAGTACAGCTCAAACCAGTTCTGGGAGCCATTGGCTCCTGCTCTGATGCAAAACTGGACAAAGGACGGGTGTAGCCACCCCTCTGTCCTGCCCCTCCCCTAGGAGGGTCCCTTGAATCTGTCCTACCCTTCCCCGTGGGTATAAAGTGGATTACCTGGCTACAGGACGATAGATTTAACCTGGACAAGATTCTACTAAGAAGAAACCAAGTACTTCGACTGTCAGCACAATGCTGGGCGACTGAAGAATCTCCCTTGGAGTAAAGGAGTTACTCCCATGCACTAGTAGGCACCTAAGCGCAACTGACCGGCTTGCTTCTCCCGAGCTCCTAAGGACTCCAAAGATTTCAGCAACACAGGAGGTGGGTTTACGAAGGTCCCTCAGGTCGATCTGCCCTCTTAGCGATTCTGAGACCAGTATCCTTCGTGGGACTGCGTGGCCCGAATCCCTGTGCTCCGCATACATTTGCACGTGCATATGCTTGTTGGCGATTCCAGAGCTTGTGCATTGGACTCTGTGTAGTCCTGACTCAGAGTAGTATTTTCACTGAAGAAATACAGCATCCTCACACTGAGTGCTCTGTGGGCTGGTGCTTTGTAAATTTGCTTGAGGTCTACTTGCGACTCCTGGTCCATGACCTGTGGGTCCTGGCGAGGGTCACCTTATTTGTTCTTGGGCTTCCCTGGTTGCTTCAGATGTGCCCTGACTCTCCATTGCTTGGAGAGTCCCCTGGACCTTGCTGGTCCACACCTTAACCTGTTTGTCCTTCCTGCATGGGTTGCATTTGCCAAGGTTTGTTGGTGCTCCAGCCGGACCATGGACACCTCAGCACTCAACATCCTTTGTGGGACAGATCAACTTTGGATCTTGGTCATCCTCAAAATCTCTTGGTCCCTGTGGCTGCAGATTCAAGCATCCCTTCTTCGCATCTGAAGCACCCAACATCAGTGGGCATTCAACTACTGAGCCCCTGGTCATTTGAAGTGATCCAGACTCTGTTCCCTCTGTTTTCAGGTTGCCTCTTCTAGAATCCAGGCTTGGATTCCACCGGACACTCTTCGCCTTCCCGGCAGCAGTACTTCTTTGCAGCTCTCCATTGAAAACGACGAAGGTTTCCGACACCACTTGATCCCTATGCATTTGCTCCTCTGGGATAGGTAACACAGGTACTTTGGTACTCACTGGTGGGTTGGCCTTCCATGTTCCAAAGGGTTTGCTTAAAGTCCTCGTAGAAGTGTCCTTAAACTGTAACTTTGCAACCGCGACTTTCCCGTAGAGTTTTATGGAGCATGCGGTTGTGTCTCCTCACTGCACCCATCCTCCATGGACTCCCTGTGCCACTACCTGGGGTGGTTCCTTGGGATCCCAGCGATTCTACGTGCTCTGGGCACTGTGTCTAGTCAAGTCGTGATTGTTACACCAATTTTTTAGTATATGGTTCGGTCTCCCCTTGGAGCCCGCTGTGTATTGTGCTACTTACGAATGTTCTATTCAGCCAGTATTGTGTGCTTTGTCTTCTAACCTGGTGTAGAGGGTAGTAGAGAGTGTTATGTTAATAATTGCATATTTTATATAACTATTTTGTGGTTCTCCTTTCATTTAGTCGTTCTGGAGATTATATTCTGATAGAACAAGCTGCTTTACATTCCTTCTAGATAAATCCTAAAGCTGGCTCTCCACAGCTACCACTAGGATAGCTTTCTAAAGGTTATCTTTTACCTCATACATCATAAGGGTTGTGTGGACTAATACAAGGTGCCCACTTTAATTAGTGGACATCATAAACCAGGCCACCTTCTCACACACTAACCTGAACCACTCCACTGTACGCCACTTCATTCTACTCTGGAATAATCTACTCTATGCCATTGCACCCTATGGCACTGAACTCTACTGTGCACTACACTACTCTTTGCCACGCTACTCTACGTCACTGCACTCTACACCACTTTACTGAAAGCCAATGCACTCGATGCCACTGCACTCTATGGCAATCTACTCCACACCACTGTGCTTTATGCCCCTTCACACTAGGCCACTTTACAGTACTCCACTCTATGATACTCCACTCTACGAGGCTGCACTCCTTTAAACTCTATTCCACTGTATGAAACTCTACTCCACTCTACAACACTCTACTTTACTCTACAACAGTACTCCACTCTATGCCCCTCTAGCCAACTCCCTCTATGCCACTCCATACCACTTTACTTCTCTCTTTTCTGACACACAACTCCACTCCACTCTATTCTATGACACACTACTCCACTCCACTCAATTCCACTCCATTCTACTCTAGGCCACTCCACTCTGCAACACTCGACTCTACTCTATGCCATTCCATTCTCCTACACTACTCCACTCTACGTCACTCCATGATAATCTACTATGCTCTGTGCAAATCTACAACACTCTGCTCCACTCAACGCAACACCCTCTATGCCACTCCACTCTGCTCTACACCACTACACAACACTTTATGCCACTCCACTCAACTCTACTCCACTATATGCAATGCCACTCTACAGCACTCTACTCCCTCCATGACACTCCACGCCACTCCATGACACTTCAATTCATTCCACTCCACGCCACCTAACTCCACACCACTCTATGCCACTCCAGACCACTCCATAGCACTTCACTCTATTCCACTTTATGACACTCCATGCCACTTTCCTGTACCCCACTAACTTTTAGCCATGCTGAACAGAAACTGTGCTGGTTTGCAATATGGCTAAAACATAAAGAAACTATGCAATACATTTACACAATATGGCAGAGATATTCAGGATCGGGAAAGTGAAGAGGGAATCTTGTGTGATAGGTGGGTACTGTTTGTAATAATGGAACACAGAAGAAATGTCCTGCGTGTATGCTCCTCAGCTCTCAGTCACATGATTGTTTGATGCTTAGATTGCTAGTAGTTTCTACATTAGGGGTATGTAAAGTTAAGAAGGCCATCATTTTGTAACTTTGTGATTTAAATGTTGCGATCTTCGCCAGTTACAAAACTCACAAAGATTAAAAATCCAAGGACATTTTAAGTGGCCATTTGCAGCAGCGGGAACCCATTCCCCGTGCATTCCGGGGCTGCACAGACAGCGGGTGGATTGCTGTCACTTAGAGGCACTCTCTATTCCCTAATCCACAGCCCTTCCTGTGGGCCATTATGACTCGGCATTCGCTCCTGTGTGTCCCGAAGCAACAAAAAGATTTCCCAACTATGCACGATCTCGCGGGCAGCATGTTTTTATCAAACCAGTCTATATTGATGCATTGGGGAGAACTAGGGCAGACTTGACAATCAGTGTGCGACCCTTCCCTAATGAGGTTTAATACAAGCCCCTTCTCACTAGGGAGGCCAGTGAGGGTGGTCATAGTCAGTCGTCAGTACCTAAGCACTGGTGGGGACTTGACCCCAGAAATTAAAACCGTGTGCCATATCCCTGCACTCAGAAACTGCTCACTTCCGATGAGTATCAGACTGAGGAAAATATATGTGTTGACAGACATGCAAAACTGGCTGTGTTTGAACTTTCAAGCTTTCCCCACTATACATTAGGGAGAACTGGGACAAGCTTGCAAGTCAGTGGGTGACTCCACCCCATTTTCAATATTATTATTTCATGTCACAGCAGGGCACCAATCATACATCATACATGAGGAAGGTACTTACCCTAGGTGAGCTTTCTGTGGTTATCTTTGACAGGTCAATAGTGTTCTCTGAAACTTCTAATGGGTATGAAAAGTCCTGTCGATGTAAGAAAAACATCAAACGATGGAACCCGGTGTTAGCTTTTCATAAATGATCAACGCCATCTGTACAGGCCAGTATTTACTGTAAACTGCATAGGAACTTCACTGGTTATTGGTGAATTGTCCAGTTGCTCTACCCATTTAATTGCTAAAAGATACCATTATTTTCCAGTTATTCAGCTATTCGTAGAGACACAGACTGAATTTCAAGGCTGGTGCTAAATTAAACCTGCAGCTTTGAGGAGCAGCATTCGTCAACGTCAAGTTGGCGAGGGAGGAAAATCCACTTCCAGCAAGATTTTTCAACGGGGGTTGTCAGATTTCTCATTGCGAGTGGTCTTGTATGCTCGCGACTGCTCGCGTTGAGAAACAGTCCATTCATGTTGAGAAAGTTTCTCGAGTATAAAGCTACTCGAGCAGCAGAAAGAAATCAGCGCCCGTTTGCGCTGTGCATGGTGCCGTTCGCGATGATTGCACAGTGCGGACAAGCACCTGGCACTGAAAATCACAGCGAAGGGCATTTATCTAACACACTCCACTGCTCGCGAGTTTTGTGTAGCTGAACTCTGTGAACTACACTCAGGATTATACAGGAGTAAACGAAAATATTACATAAACAATCTCTGGAGCATACAAAAGAAAATGAGTAGATAGTTGACAGGTATATTCCAAAGAGATTTTTGAAAAATGTTACTACTTTCTTCCAAACTTCTAGCCAACACCTGTTATATAGTTAGTCGTTGTAGTTGGTGGGTGTTCCCAGGGTTCACAGACAATTAGTCGGACCCAATTTGAGCTGTGCCACAAACCAAAACAGTGGTTTCACGCAGATACCCCTTGATTCTGGTTACATAGTATAAACTACTGATTGGAACATTGGATTGTTGAAAACTCCATTGAGGAAAATGAAGTGACTTAGGGTTAATAATGGCTGGTGCAAGCCTTATGCTCCAACATTGCATGGTTTGTTTTATGTTTCTCCCTTTTTAATGTAGAACATTCTACCCTCAGTTGGTGGAATGTTCTAATAGCCTTATAGCCATTCTGCCTTGGGCTATTCCGGTTATTAAAAGCCCTTTCCACTTCACTCCAGTATACTCCACTCCAATCTAAACCAATATACTCCAGTCTACCCCAATCACCTCCACTCCAACCTACCCAAAGTGGCTTAGGGTTAATAATGGCTGGTGCAAGCCTTATGCTCCAACATTGCATGGTTTGTTTTATGTTTCTCCCTTTTTAATGTAGAACATTCTACCCTCAGTTGGTGGAATGTTCTAATAGCCTTATAGCCATTCTGCCTCGGGCTATTCCGGTTGTTAAAAGCCCTTTCCACTCCACTACAGTATACTCCACTCCAATCTACCCCAATATTTTCTAGTCTACCCCAATCACCTCCACTCCAACCTACCCTAAATCGCTCCACTCTAATCTACTCCAATCCACTCCACTCTTCTACGATCTACCCCAATTCACTCCACCCTAACCTATCCCTCTCCACACTAAACAACCACACTTTAATCCCTTCCACCCCACTCCACTCCAATCTACCCCACTCCACTCCAATCTACCACAATCTACACCACTCCAATCTGCCGCAACATACCCCACTCCGATCCACCACAAACTACCCCACTCCACACCTCTTCAGTTTACCCAACTACACTTCACCCCAATCTACCCACTCCACTCCCGTTCAACCCAATCTAATTGTATATTTGTATATTTATTTATAAAGAGCAACATTCATCCAGAAGGATATCATGGAGATGTGCTAAGACTCCGGTAGATGACTGAGCGGTAAATGAGTTTGGCCAGTATTAGGTTTTAGAGAACAGGTGGGTCTCAAGATTTTCCTGAAGACAAGATAGTCCTCAGTAAGGCGGAGGTCTTGTGGTAGATCATTCCAATGCTTTGCTACCAAGTATGAAAAGCTACGACCCCGTGCCCTTGCTTTCTTAATGCGTTTTGTTCTGGCTTGGGCTAGAGACCGTGATCTTAGGTACCTAGTAGGTAGATAAAATTAAACTTTATTCTGTAGGATAAGAGGCTCTCGTTGGTGCAGAACCTTGGTGTGTATCTGAGCAGCTTAACTGTTGCTCTTTGGCGCATTAGTAGCCAATAAAGTAGTTTCAGGCACTCAGACGCTGAGCTGAGTCTGTCTTTGTTACATACCAGTTTGGTGGTGGCATTTTGCACCACTTGTAGGAGTGTGAAGAGGGAGTCTGCCATGCCCACGAACAATGCATTACCATAATCTAATCTACTGGTAAGTAATGCTTGCTTGACAGTTCTCCTACAATCTTGCGAGATCCAAGGAAACTCCACTCCAATCCATCCCACTCCAGTCTACCCCATCCCAGTGTACCCCGCACCACCAGACTCCAATCTACCCCAACTCAATCTACCCAACACTAGTCTACCCCACTCCAAAATACCCCACTACATTTCAAACTACCCCACTTCACTCTAATATACTCCACCCACTCCATTCTGTGCTGCTCTATTACACCCCATCTACCCCACTCCAATCTACCCCAACCCACTCCAATCTACCACACTCCAATCCAAGCTCCACCACTCATCTTTATCCCAATCTACCACACTCACTGTAACTCAATCTACCCCTAGTTCACTTCAATAGACCCCAGTCCACTAAATCGAGCACACTCCACTCAAATCTATCCCATTTCACTTTCCCCATTTCACTCCAATCTACCACAGTCCACGCCACTCTTCTCCAATGTACCCCACCCTGATGTATCCCGCTCCTCTCCACCTCAATCTACCCCATCCATTCTACTCCAATCTACCCCACTCGCTCCAATCTACCACACTCCCCTTTCCCCCAATCTGCCCCACTACACTCCAATCTCCACTCCAGTCGAACAAACTCCACTCCAATCTACCATAAACTACCCCACTCCAATATGCCACAATTTACCCCGCCCCAATCTACCTGAATCCAATCTACCCCACTCCACACCTCTTCAATTTACCCCACTCCACTCTACTCCAATCTACCCACTCAACTTCACTCCCATCTACCCCACTCCACTCAAATCTACCCACTCTACTCCAATCTACCCCATTCCACTCCAGTTTAATCCAATCTATTCCACATCAATCTACTCCAATCCACCCCACCCCAGCCTACCCCATCCCAGTCTACCCCACACCACCCCACTCCAATCTCCCCATCCCAACCTACCCCACACTACTCTACCCCACTCCACTCCAATCTACCCCAAAATACCCCACTACTTTTAAATCTACCTCACTTCACTCTAATCTACCCACCTACTCCACTGCATTTTATGTGTCTCTAATCCATCCAGTCTACCCCACTTCAATCTACTCCAACCCACTCCAATATACCACAGTTCGCTCCAAGCTCCAGCACTCATCTCTACCTCAATCCACCACACTCCACTGTACCCTAATCTACCCCACCCTAGTTCACTTCCATATACGCCACTCCAATCTAGCCCATCCCATCCAATCTACCACACTCCACTCAAATCTAACCCACTTCAGTACAGTCTACCCCATTCCACTCCAATCTACCCCAGTGTACTACAATCCACCCCAATCCACTCCAACCTACCCAAATTCGCTCCACTCCAATATACCCTTAGCCCATCCCACTCTTCTCCAATCTACCCCACTCCACCCTAATCTATGCCACTCCTATGCACCTTAATCGACCTCCATTCTACTCCAATCTACCCCACTCACTCCAATGTACCCCACTCACCTTTTTCCCAATCTGCTTCACTCCACTCCAATCTCTGCTTCAATTGCTCCAACTCACACTCCAATCTACCATAAACTACCCCACTGCAATCTACCATAATCTACCCCATCCCAATCTACCCAACTCTACTCTACACCACTTCACACATCTTCAATCTACCCCACCACACTCTACCCAATCTACTTACTCAACTTCACTCCAATCTACATCTACCCCATTCCACTCAAATCGACCCCACTCCACTCAATCTAACCCAATCTACCCCACTCACTCCACCCTACTCCAGTCTACCCCATCCCAATCTAGCCCAAACCACCCCATTTCAATTTAACCCATCCCAATGTACCCCACACTACACTACCCCATTCCACTCCAAACCACTCTACTCCACTCCAATCTACCCCACTTCACTTCAATCTACCCCACTCCAATCTATCCCCCTCTGATCTACCCACTCCAATCTACCCAACTCCACTCTATTCTACCCCACTCGATTCCACTCTATGCTACTCTAATCCACCCTATCTACCTCAGTCCAACCTACCTCACCCCATTCCAAATTACCCCACTCCACTCCAAGCTACCCCACTTCCCTCTACCACAATCTACCACACTCCACTCTACCCGAATCTACCCAACTCCAGTTCACTCCAATCTATCCCACTCCAATCTACCCCACTCCACTCAAGTCTTCCCTAATCCATTGCACTCCAACCTACCCCAATTCACTTCACTTCAACCTAACCAAGACCACCCCACTTCACTCTTCCCCAGTCTACCTGACTCCACTCCACTCCAATCTACCCTAATACAGCAAAATCTACCCCAATCAACTCCCATCTATCCAAATGTACCCCACTACACTCCGGTCTAACCCAAGTCAATCTATTCCACTCCAATCTACCCAACTCCACCCTACTCCAATCTACCCCAATCAACTCCAATCTACCCCACTTAACTCCACTCTACTACACCCCACTCAAATCTACCCCACACTACTTCCCTACAACCTAACCAATCCACCCCACTCCAGTTTATCTCACTCTACCCCAATCGACCCCACTCCAGTGTATCTCAATCTATCTCACTCCACTCTCCTCCAATTTACCTCATTCCACTGTACCCCAATGTACCTCACACAAATCAGCCCTAATCTACCCCACCCCACTCCATGCCACTGACTTTTAGCAATGCTGAACAGCAGCCACGCTGGTGTACAACATGGCCAAGACACATGGCCAAATCCAACAGATCTCTAATAGGTGTGACCTATTCGCTTTGCCACTGTTGTTTTGTGAATGCATTTACTGCCACTCTCCTTATATATGAAGCAAAGTGTTTATTTCTCTGCTCGTGGTATGGCTTCTGTACAGGAGTGTAAAGCATGCATGGTCTTTTACATTGTGTCATGATTCCAGTGCTTATTTGAAACTGTGGTTGCAGATTGGGCCCACCACAGTCATTATTGGGAACTGGGACTTACTTTTCCTCATCAGTCATTCACCCAGAGCTGAAGAGAGAAAAACTCAGAAGAGGGAAATGAAGAGGAAGAAAAAAACTGAAATGTTATGTCAAAGGAAGAAAGCAGGGATAAAAATTCTTAAAGAGTGAGATTAAGAGGCAGGGAGTGTCTTCTGTTGGATTAAAGAGGAATGAGGTGGAATCAAGACTACTCAACTTTCGTATTCGGCACCCCCAACATGCGTCTCGGCCGCAGGCTTCTTAGCACTTTGGGCCACATCACTTATTCCTTTATAAACTAACCACTGTTGGATTTCAAATGTGTGTGTAATTTCCAGCATGGTAAGCAAGACCTTCTGTTAGGTTGCTGCACCTGCCGTGCATTGGAGCACAAGGCAGAGGGATGGGAGAGAAGAAGACTCAAGCTGAGGGCTTGTTATCCTTCTTCTATAAGGGTGATTGTGCAGTGGTGGAGATAGGTACATGTCGGACAGATGTGTACACAGGTAAGATAAAGCAGTGGACTAATGCACTTCTAGACATATTTTTGAGAGCCTTGCATCATATTTGGCACCATGCAAAGTGGTACATGCGTGACAAAAGGCTCTTAGTCAGATTTATGAAGCCTGTGTGGCTTTGAGTGGCTTCATAAATGTTGAGTAAAAGGCAAATCACTGTGTCGCCATATTCTGCGTTAGGGAAGCGTTCCATGGGCATTGCGGTGGGTGTTGCGGCACAACTCCCATGGGTTTTGACACACTCCCAGATTTACAGGGACTTGTAAACCTGGAAATGTGTCAAAATCTTCCACCTCCCCAGGGCAGGCATAATGAGGAGAAATATCTTCATTTCTCCTCATTTTTTCCTCTTTCTATATGCGCAGCACACGCAGAAGGAGGAAAACGCCTATATTGATTGTTTTCGTGCAGGAAGGTGTCCCTTTCTGCACAAAAACAATCCTAAACTACAACACATGGATGGTACTAGGGTGTCAGAGTTTGGTGCTACGCGGCTGAAACAGTGCCAGCACAGGGGGAAAGGACATGAATGCACCATATTGGATGGATACAGTGCATTCCTGCCCTTTCACTTTGATGTAGGGCAGCGCAGCAAGGTGACTTGCTGCGCTGCCCTTCGCCAAATCCCCATGAATGAGGCCCTTCCTGTAGACCTTGTATTACTTGAAGGTCACAGGTTTTAATCCTGGCAGGTCCACTTAGCCTTTCATGCTTCTGAAGTTCATCAAATGAGTTCCATTGCGTCAAGTTTTAATGAGTGCCTGTTTCCAGTGGCTAGAGACCAACACCCATAATACAGTGTAGTAATGATCGTTCTTATGGGAGGTCAGAGGGGCTGGGACAGTGAGTCAGGAGTGTTGCGGGTAACTCTGGGAGAGCCACAACTGTGGGGAGGGGCTTATGGAGGCGTGAAACGGCCAGTTGTGCTAGTGAATCATGAATCCGTGATTCTGGTTCAAGTCATCTCTCAGTGTATCGAACGGCCAATGTGTAGAATGTAGGTATGTGCGCTTCCAGGGGTGCAACGCCCTTTGGGCTCACGGGGCTTCAGCCCCCCCACCCCGTCGTGTGTGTCAGCCCGGGCTGACACGTCTTTGCGGGCTGGCAAGCATCTAATTGCAGCCACACCCGAGTACTTAACAGGTCTTAAAAGACCATTAATTGTAAATGAGGCTTTTGTTGTGTTCACCCATTCTTACAGCCACTCTCTCTGTGGTTGGAAGAATTAGCCCCCCCCCCCCCAGGGTGACCAACAGGCATTGGTGCAAATTCAGGACGGTGAGTGTAAAAATTCAGGACAAAGGGTCAAAATTCAGGACAGGAGGTCAAAATTCAGGACAAAACTTCAGGACAATTGGATAAGTTTTACAGACACATCAGAGGTCGCACAATAGTATATAAGTAAGCCCAGCCATATCCAAACATATTCAACCATTTGCAAACCTATCCATCATGTATCCTTCCATCTATCCTTTCACTCATCCATCCTTTATCCATCCATCCACCCTTTCACCCTAGCCATCTGTACACTCATCCATCCACTCTTCTACCCATCCATTCACTCATCCATCCAGCTATTTACCCTTTCACCCATCCAGCCATCCTTTCACTTACTCATCCATCCACCCATTCACCCTTTCAGTCATTCATCCTCCTCCCTTTCTCTCTCCATTGTCCCTTTCACTTAGCAATCCTTCCTTCCATCCATCCATCTACTCATCCACTCATGAATCCATCCATTGACCCTATCACTCATCCATTTATCCCTTCACTCATCTATTCATCCTTTAGTCCATCTACCATCCCTTTCACTCACTCATCCATCCTTACATCCACCCTTTCACTCATCTGCCCATCCATTCATCCTTGCACTTATCAATTCATCAATCCATCCATCATTTCACTCATCCATCCACCCACCCACTCACTCATCCACCTTTTTACTCATCCATCCTTTCACTCATCCATCCACCCTTTTACCCATCCAGCTACCCTTCCACCCATACATCCAGCTATTTACCCGTTCTCCCTCCCATCCTTCCACCACTCATCAATCCACCCATCATCTTTTATTATCCATCTATTCAATATTTTATTCATCCATTCACCCTTTCACTAATTCATCCAGCCATCCACCCATCCCTTCACTTGCCCACCTTTTCATATTAATTTTGAGTTGAGGCTTTTTGAGCTGCACGAGCCATTCCTGGACTGGGACAGAAGCCACCCAGGGCAGAGACAGGATCCACCACAGGTGGGGGGGAGGGGGGGCGAGGGACAAGAGCCATCACTGGGGGGAGGGTGGGCAGGAGGGGGACCAGTATCCACCAGGGCGGGCACAGGGGATGGGCTTGCGGTATTCTAGTATCATCTTGGTCTCTTCCAGGGTGGGTAGGGCTCCTCACCCCCTCCAAGACAAAACAATGAGAAGTCAGTCTCTCTTTCCAAAGAGTTACTTTTGCCAGCCCACACTGTGATGTACAGTACTTAAAGGAGATACTCCAAGAGAACTGATTTAACCGATTGTCCTCCATACTTTGTTAATCAGTGTGGGTGCGATTGTGCCATTTCTTTATTTTATTACATTAAAGACTTCATGTTTGAAGAATCAAGGTGTGTTTACAATTTAGTGACAGTAATTAAGCTGTGTGCTGTGAAGAGAACTACAAGCCTCGGTGTAATCCAGACCGGTTGTAGGATGTTTGGGGCCCTGGGCAGAAAGGGAATGTCTCACACAAATTGCAGAGACATGACGCATTCAGGGCGGTTTGCATCTGAATAGATGCCCCCTGCTCCTGAAGCTGCACCCCCTCCCTCTCAGTCACCTTCAAGCACCTCTTAACAGCTCATCAAGGGCTGGAGGTGTGGGGGCTGCAGCTTCAAGAGCAGGGTGCATCTATTCAGATGCAAACAGCCCTAAATGCGTCAAGTCAAGAAGGGAGGTGGGTGGAAGCTGTGCCGGCTTTAGGGAGGTGTGACCGGTGCCGGTTAAAATTACGGACAAATGGCGTCTGTTAAAGAATCATTCACGGACAACGGACAGATGGCCGAAATTACAGACTGTCCGTGAAATTTACGGACGGTTGGTCGTGACCCTAACCCCCCCCCCCCAAATATTTTTCAGCCCTCCGCCTCCCCCCCTCCCCCCAAACTTGGCTCTAGTTACCCGCCTGTGCGCTTCTAATGTCAACAATTATGAAAGACCTTCTGACGGGATGGTTTCCTGGTCTTGTGTACCCGCTTACGCAAATGTTCAGATATCTGATGCTTAGTTCTGTCTCCGACTGCCCAATTGCACCTGGCCTCTGAGCTACTCGAGTTTAAGCGGGAGCACCTCAGTGTGCAAGTGTTTATGAATACATATACCAAGCTTCCTGCCAATGAATGCCCCCCAGGCCAGGCCTAGGAGCTGTATTTACAGACATATGTCCTCCTCCTATAGCGCGCTGAAAGCGGCCAGGGTCACAATCAATAAAACAGAAACAGAGAAACATTAATGGAGGACTTACATGTCATTGACATGATTTAGGTCATGGAGAGATTTGTAGACTGAGGAGACAGAAAAGGGCTGTAAATAAACTTCCGTCCCCCTACGCGAATTCAAAGTACTTGTTGCAAGTTCAACATGTTTACATGCTAATGGTGGTCATATGTGGAGTCACGAGCAATGTAATCGACTATGTGACATGCAATGTCACCACTGGCACCACACATGAGGCTGTCAGCAGTATGGGTGGGTGTACTGGTTGTGTACCTCACCAGAGTCGGAGACTTTGAGTAGTTTTTAGGTTTTGCCTCGCCAAAGATGCGCTCTGCGCATCTTTTCGGCGCAGGCGAAAACCTGATGATAACTGTAGTGTGGCTTGGTTCGGCCCTCGTCATTGATTGGCTGGCTCCGTAAACGGAGCCTTGCCATTGGACGAGGGGCCTGTCCGTCAATGTCGGACCAGACACGGGGGCGTTCCCGACATTCTTTGGCTTTTGCCGACGTCACGCGACGCCGGGAACGCCCCCGTGTCTGGTCCGGCATTGCCGGCACTTCTGCGTCTCTCCTGCCCCGTGACTGGCCGGCCGGCCAATCCTAGCGCGGCCGGCCGGAAGTGCCCGCCCCCCGCAGCCCGGGGAAGAAGGAGAGGAAGACGGCAAGCACTATGGCGGCGCCCGCGGGGAGACCGGAGAAGTGCCTCTCCAACCTGCCGCTCTAGCTGATTCACAGCATCCCTCCAGCTCTCAGGCCGTGCAATCAGGCTCTCGACGCTGCCTGCCACAGGTCACACCGCCCTCCCGACAGCCCAGCCCGCCTCAGATCGGAGTGAAGTGCAAATCAATATGGTAATTACATTCCCATGCTGAACCGCAGCCAGGCTGGTGTGGCGGGAGCTCCGAGCCTCAAGTCTTCGCTTCCAGGCGCTGCATTGCGGTTACACCTTTTCTGATCCATTCTCGGCAGGCAGCGCTTGGGGACATCTCAGAGTCCCCGGTCTCGCTTCAAGGCGCTGCATTGCATACATCCTCTCCTTACATAAGTATCTTTCGTTCCCTTTTTGTAGGGGAGGAGGTGCGAAGCCTCTCGAGGCGCTATGTTCCCGTCCTCCTGCGCTCTGAAAGTTGGTGATCTTCGCCCAGCCGAGCCCGTTTCGAGGCGCTGTATTGCCTTTTCTCCTCGCCCCCTCTTCTCATGGGCGGGTTGCGGCCGCTTCTCGAGGCGCTGTGTCCCTGTCATTCTGTGCTCCGAGGGATAGTGATGTAGACACAACTGAGCCGGTTTCAAGGCGCTATGTCCCTGTCCTCCGCCTGTACTCTGAGGGTTGGTGATCTGCGCCCAGCTGAGCCGGCTTCAAGGCGCTGTGGCACCTCCGCCTCTTCTCTCGCCTCTCCCCCGTCCGCTCCACCCTCTCGGGGGTACCTCGGGGGTGGGGGGCGGGTACCCCCGAGGCCCGGAGCCCTCCCAGAGCCCTCCCGGAGCCCGCGGGGCTGGCCCGGCTCCAGGCACACCAGCGCCTCACAATCGCGGCTTGTAGCGAAGTGCCTCTCCAACCTGCCGCTCTAGCTGATTCACAGCATCCCTCCAGCTCTCAGGCCGTGCAATCAGGCTCTCGACGCTGCCTGCCGCAGGTCACACCGCCCTCCCGACAGCCCAGCCCGCCTCAGATCGGAGTGAAGTGCAAATCAATATGGTAATTACATTCCCATGCTGAACCGCAGCCAGGCTGGTGTGTAATAGGCTTCAACACATTGACAAAGCCAACAGCTCTTACATAGGCGGGACCTGGCTTTGCCAATGCTTGCTATATATTTTCAGTTTTATATAGGCTATCTCGACCGAAGGTATTGGAGCGCTTTATATGAGCAGCGGTGACATCACACGCGGTCACATCCTATTTCAGGCACAGGAGATATAGTGGTGTGCCGAGGATCACAGGATGTTGAGACGATGCGAGACTCGAACTTGTTTCTTCAGTGCCACAGTCAGCCGCTCTGGTCCTTAGGCCACGTCCTCGCGGTGTTGCCTTCCCATCCGATATTACTCTTGTGGATTGTGGGGTACGCTTCAAAGCGCTGCACGTACCCCTCCCCCCCCCCCCTCCTCCTCCATGTCGTCCTGTGGATGTGGGCGACTCTGAAGCCCATGGTCCGCTTCAAGGCGCTGCACCAGGGTCTACAGACATGTCCAAGGTCAGAGTCAAGGTGACCCCGTTGAACCCGGCTCCCTGGCCGTCCTCCGCCGAAGCCTTAACCCCAGCCCTCTCCCCCCGCCCCCACCGCGTTGACAGGCCAGAGTCTGTCTTCAAGGCGCTGCATTAAGTGTATACCAACTTTGGCACTTTCTATGCAGAGGGTGGGTGTGGCGGGAGCTCCGAGCCTCAAGTCTTCGCTTCCAGGCGCTGCATTGCGGTTACACCTTTTCTGATCCATTCTCGGCAGGCAGCGCTTGGGGACATCTCAGAGTCCCCGGTCTCGCTTCAAGGCGCTGCATTGCATACATCCTCTCCTTACATAAGTATCTTTCGTTCCCTTTTTGTAGGGGAGGAGGTGCGAAGCCTCTCGAGGCGCTATGTTCCCGTCCTCCTGCGCTCTGAAAGTTGGTGATCTTCGCCCAGCCGAGCCCGTTTCGAGGCGCTGTATTGCCTTTTCTCCTCGCCCCCTCTTCTCATGGGCGGGTTGCGGCCGCTTCTCGAGGCGCTGTGTCCCTGTCATTCTGTGCTCCGAGGGATAGTGATGTAGACACAACTGAGCCGGTTTCAAGGCGCTATGTCCCTGTCCTCCGCCTGTACTCTGAGGGTTGGTGATCTGCGCCCAGCTGAGCCGGCTTCAAGGCGCTGTGGCACCTCCGCCTCTTCTCTCGCCTCTCCCCCGTCCGCTCCACCCTCTCGGGGGTACCTCGGGGGTGGGGGGCGGGTACCCCCGAGGCCCGGAGCCCTCCCAGAGCCCTCCCGGAGCCCGCGGGGCTGGCCCGGCTCCAGGCACACCAGCGCCTCACAATCGCGGCTTGTAGCGAAGTGCCTCTCCAACCTGCCGCTCTAGCTGATTCACAGCATCCCTCCAGCTCTCAGGCCGTGCAATCAGGCTCTCGACGCTGCCTGCCGCAGGTCACACCGCCCTCCCGACAGCCCAGCCCGCCTCAGATCGGAGTGAAGTGCAAATCAATATGGTAATTACATTCCCATGCTGAACCGCAGCCAGGCTGGTGTGTAATAGGCTTCAACACATTGACAAAGCCAACAGCTCTTACATAGGCGGGACCTGGCTTTGCCAATGCTTGCTATATATTTTCAGTTTTATATAGGCTATCTCGACCGAAGGTATTGGAGCGCTTTATATGAGCAGCGGTGACATCACACGCGGTCACATCCTATTTCAGGCACAGGAGATATAGTGGTGTGCCGAGGATCACAGGATGTTGAGACGATGCGAGACTCGAACTTGATTCTTCAGTGCCACAGTCAGCCGCTCTGGTCCTTAGGCCACGTCCTCGCGGTGTTGCCTTCCCATCCGATATTACTCTTGTGGATTGTGGGGTACGCTTCAAAGCGCTGCACGTACCCCTCCTCCCCCCCCCCCCCCCCTCCTCCATGTCGTCCTGTGGATGTGGGCGACTCTGAAGCCCATGGTCCGCTTCAAGGCGCTGCACCAGGGTCTACAGACATGTCCAAGGTCAGAGTCAAGGTGACCCCGTTGAACCCGGCTCCCTGGCCGTCCTCCGCCGAAGCCTTAACCCCAGCCCTCTCCCCCCGCCCCCACCGCGTTGACAGGCCCGAGTCTGTCTTCAAGGCGCTGCATTAAGTGTATACCAACTTTGGCACTTTCTATGCAGAGGGTGGGTGTGGCGGGAGCTCCGAGCCTCAAGTCTTCGCTTCCAGGCGCTGCATTGCGGTTACACCTTTTCTGATCCATTCTCGGCAGGCAGCGCTTGGGGACATCTCAGAGTCCCCGGTCTCGCTTCAAGGTGCTGCATTGCATACATCCTCTCCTTACATAAGTATCTTTCGTTCCCTTTTTGTAGGGGAGGAGGTGCGAAGCCTCTCGAGGCGCTATGAAGATTAATAAATGTTTTATATTTTTTTACTTTCTATGTCTGTCTGTTACATGGTTACAAGACGGGGGATCTTAAATGATTTTATATCTATGTATTTTATGGTCCCTGCCCTTTCCCAGCCTGTCCTCTCCCAGCCTGTCCTCTCCCAGCCTGTCCACTTCCAGCCTGTCCTTTCCCAGCCTGTCCTTTCCCAGCCTTTAAACTTCCAGCCTGTCCACTTCCAACCTGCCCTCCCCCAACCTGCCCTCTCCCAGCCTGCCCTCTCCCAGACTGTCCCCTCCCTGCCCTCTCCCAGCCTGTCCCCTCCCTGCTCTCTCCTAGCCTGTCCTCTCCCTGCCTGTTGTCGTGTCCCGGCGGCAGCAGGCAGCAGCGTGCACTGCGTCCCCGAAGTAACAGCCCTAAAGCAAGCAAGAAGTACGCCCCCCTCCCACCAATCCCTGTTAGGTAGTGGAAACTGTCCAAACTGGGGTGCAGACAGCCCCTCTCACCTTTCGGCCTGGTACCACTGCACCAGCCGCACTACTTCCCGAACTGACCGTTCTCCACTTCAGCCCCGTCTAAATTACAATTCATGCTTGTGACCCTTTTGCCTGCTTGTGCTTGTTTTCATGACCCTGTTGCCTGCTTGTGCCTCTGTGTGCCCCTGTTGCCTGCTTGTGCCTCCGTGTGCCCCTGTTGCCTGCTTGTGCCTCAGTGTGCCCCTGTTGCCTGCTTGTGCCTCCGTGTGCCCCTGTCGCCTGCTTGTGCCTCAGTTTTCGTGCCCCTGTTGCCTGCTTGTGCCCCTGTTGCCTGCTTGTGCCTCCGTGTGCCCCTGTTGCCTGCTTGTGCCTCCGTGTGCCCCTGTTGCCTGCTTGTGCCTCTGTGTGCCCCTGTTGCCTGCTTGTGCCTCTGTGTGCCCCTGTTGCCTGCTTGTGCCTCTGTGTGCCCCTGTTGCCTGCTTGTGCCTCCGTGTGCCCCTGTTGCCTGCTTGTGCCTCCGTTTTCGTGCCCCTGTTGCCTGCTTGTGCCTCCGTGTGCCCCTGTTGCCTGCTTGTGCCTCCGTGTGCGCCTGTTGCCTGCTTGTGCCTCCGTGTGCCCCTATTGCCTGCTTGTGCCTCCGTGTGCCCCCGTTGCCTGCTTGTGCCTCCGTGTGCCCCTGTTGCCTGCTTGTGCCTCCGTGTGCCCTTGTTGCCTGCTTGTGCCTCCGTGTGCCCCTGTTGCCTGCTTGTGCCTCCGTGTGCCCCTGTTGCCTGCTTGTGCCTCCGTGTGCCCCTGTTGCCTGCTTGTGCCTCCATGTGCCCCTGTTGCCTGCTTGTGCTGTGTGGGTGTGTGTGGAGGGCTCTGTGTGGCTGTGTGTGGGGGGGGCTCTGTGTGGCTGTGTGTGTGGGGGGCTCTGTGTGGCTGTGTGTGTGGGGGGATCTGTGTGGGTGTGTGTGTGGGGGGGGGCTCTGTGTGTGTTTGTGTGTGTCATTTGCGAGAGATAAAGCTAGTGGCATTGTAAATGACAATGCCATTATTTATGTTAAAAAAACATAAATAAAAATAATGTCAAGAGCAATGCCAATAGCTCTAACTTTAACAAAGGCAAAACCATTGCATTGTAAATGCTTGTTAGGTCTTGGGTTGTTGCCCTAAACTCACTTAAGAGGAGTTGTTTTAAGGGAATGGCCATTGGCTGTTTCCAGCAGCCTCCGTGTGTCAGGGCGTCTGCCTTCCGTTGTGGCCCCTGAGCCTTTAGGCTATGCTGTGGCGTCCAAGTTCAAGCCGCGCCATCCCTCCAGCCTCTATGCCTGGGGGACCGAGCCTGGTGCGCACAGGATCTGGCCCTATGCGGCGAGCACTGAATGCAGACCATGGCCACGCCCTGAGCCACGTCAGTCAGACCTTCACTGTACTCTTCGAGCACTGGGCCAGGCAGGGCATGACTTCAGCAAAGCCCCTTGTGCCTTTATCCCAGCAGCACCCATCGGGCCCCTGACTTTTTTTTAACAGCTCACAAACCACCTCCATTTGAATTACAATATTTAGAGAACTGCGAATTCTAAGCGGCCTCTACCGATTGTGATAAAGTCCCCAAAGAGTTCGCCATCTTTTTCCAGTCTCGCCCACCGTAGTAACTAACCCATGATATGTTGGACACGAGGGTTGCAACCGATCACGTGCAGCCGGGCGTCAAACAGTGACAGACAAAACAACAAAGTCAACCTGTGCGATCACGCAAACTTCAGGCAGGTGTCTGCAAACCGTTTAAATATCCGGAATTAAGTGGTACAAATACCCACACCGACGATTTACTCATTGAAGCCCAACTGACACCTTTTCCTAATCGTCTCAAAAACTACAGAGCGGATTTTCAGCAAAGAAAAAAGATCTGTTCATAGCAATTTTTTAACTTCCTACCAAGCTTAGTATAAACCTGGTCAATGTTCTACTTACGTATCGAAGAATTAAAATCCATATAGGCTTAAAAAATGGGCAGTGCTTAATTTTGGGGACCGGTACTTATTTTTCTGTGTCAGATATTTCCCTGGAATAACAGAGCAAAAAGTATACAAAGGAGAAATAATCAGGAAGAGCAAAACAGACAGAATAAAAAACGTCGGAAAGGGAGACAGACAGCATCCATCGACAAGTGAGACAACGGGCTGGGCGTGTCTGGCAGCTTTGGGATTCGTCACAGTGACATTTTATAGCGCCGGCCAGGGAAGTGTGAGCGGCGCTTTGGGCACGAGCACTTATTATTAGACAAAGAAAGCACTGGATATGGGAACCCTGTGGATCGATCACATGTTGCCTAACGGCGAGAGTGAGGGGAAACCAGGCTCGAGTCTCGGCTGCGACGCTTAACGTTCTGTGATTCTGTGCAAATCACGTAATTTTCCCGCACCTAACTGAAAGGAGCGCGCCCGCCTGTAACGCAACTGGCGCTCAGGTAAAGCGCTCTTGATACCCTCGGGTCGGGTTCGCGCTATAAATTAAATCTCCAAAAAGCACCTCTGCTTTAGCCAAGTACGTGAAATGTAATCGAAACAGTTGGAGGTGGATGGGATAAACATTTACCGAATTGTATGCGGATTCTTTGTATGCAGGGCTATTTGTTAATCAAAAGGCATTTTCTGTCTAAATAGTCACTGAACCAAATTCACTGAGTTGCTGGAGCTGCCTCCTAAATGTGTAAATGTACTTGTACGACTTTTCTGTTAAACAGATCTGTAGTTTGAACAAGTTTACAGATCAGTTTTTTTTTGTTATCAATTAACACTTTAAATACTCTGCGCTACAGTGAGATGTCTCAACAGTTCTCGTTTCTCCCACCCCAGAAGTGTAACCGTATAAGTTGACACTGACAGCTGTGACCTTGGAGCATGTGATCCAGCGCTCCTGTTGAAAAACTGTCTCAAAAATGCTACCTATTACCACAATACTCACCATTAATCATAAACTCATAAACAGGCCCATAATACCAATGAGACAATTTTTGAGCAACTGAATCAGGTGATGAAATTAAAACTATTCACAAAATATTTACATTATTATTTACAAACTGCAGTTTATCCCTCCTTACCATGATTTTAAACAATTATCATTTGTTAATTTCACCACTAAGGCGAATGGATCAACTGATGGAAACTAGACCATGTATAAACAAGACCAGATTGTCATTTCAAATCTAATTTTATTAATTATATTTTTCATTAAGAAAAAGCATTTGCGTCTTAGAAATCTTTATTTTATAAGCAATTAAGTATGCAACATTTTTAATATGGTAATGAATTAAGAAACTGACATTTTCAAAGCAGGTCAGGAACATGAAACATTAACAAAATAACAGTTTCCCATTCTCTAAAATCTATTTCCCTGACTATCTCTCACTCCACCTAGAAAGGAAAAATCATTAAAGTCTGCTGTCCTTACGTGCGCCAAAAGTCCAACAGCACGTCACACCCTCAGGAAACAGGAATATTTCCCTGGTCATTATGTCAGGTTTTATACCTTTCTCACTAGCTAATCTTTCTACATGTTACATTCTTTCTAACGAATCCAGGCTTTCCATTGGCTGTCCTGTGTCACACCACATTAGGTCATATCAAATTTTGGCCATGTCCGAGCTTCAATATAAGCCCCATTGTCTTTTCATTCCACAACTCTTTGCTTCCTCAAGTAGATACTTTTTCTTCTTAGATTTGAACATCAACTTACTAACCTTGGCAGACAACTTAGGCCTTTGTCCTTGGACACATCCCGTGAGCTTCGCTCAAGCACAACAAAAGAATTGCTTTTCTCAGTTCAATATTGATGCAGTAAGAATCTACCCTGCTGCGCATGTGCAAGAGATTGCTCTGGACAAACTTTTTATCTGCAGCTCTGTCAGCCATATTTTCTCTGAGCCAACTTTAGGCCTTACTTCGGAAACCATTATTAAACCAACACAAAACATCGATTAATTAAAGAATTGAGACCCATTCCGTTACCCACCCCCTTTTCTAAATAATCTTGTTAATTATGTTACCTAGCAGAAGCACAAAAAGGCAGCATTTATAATTACTTTTCTTTCTCGAACTCCATGAGCTTTTCATCACAAAAGACATAACATAAGCACATAAAATAAGCACATGCCATTAATTTAACTGCCGCAATTAATACTGACAAAGACAATAGACAAAGTTAGTTTATTATTTTCATTTGCGTTTGCAACATATAGCACATTTGTAATGAATGTATTCTCATGTATTCTCATGTAATGAATGTATTCTTTAATACTAAGTTGATTAGTAATTTCACCACATGCTTGTTAATCTTATTATCTGTTATAGGAAATTAACTTCGCAAGTTTGAACAAAATGTTGTTCTGCACCTTGCTTCATCACATGCACTCACTTCTCTGCAGCGGCGGCTGAACCCACTGAGCGTTCCTACAGACACCACATGCATCTCTCTTCTCCCATTGCTGCTCTCACTTTTCTGTTTTGATAGACTCGGGAAACAGATAAAAAAACATATGAACGTTAAGAAATTGTTTTCAGATGAGTGAAACCAGCTGGACAATTATAGTGTGAACAATAAAGATACACAGACAGACACACACACATTTCGAGCCTGCCTGTGGAAGGAACCTTGCGCAATTCGCCAGTCATTTTTGCAAATAAACATGCTCTAAAGAGCAGAACTTACCGTGGAGACGGCGTCTCAAGGTGTGTCTCTGAACACTGGTGCCGCGGACGTTTTAGATCATTTCAGGGCAGTGGCTTTCGGTTTCATTTCTCCGTTCACTCTACATATTTTAATAAGAGGCATGGGCACTTTCCTTCCTTTGGTAGGAGGGCGGGTCTGTTAAATTTCACATTTAACTGGGCAGATGCCAATTTTCCTTCTAGCTTTGTCGGGAATAAAAAAGCAGCATTCAGGAAGTTTTGGAAAGCTCCTGGGTAAATAGGTTATGTTCTTGCACATTTTTATTAATGTTTATGTTGCACAAACTTGCTGCTTACAGAGTATGGGGTGAGGCTGTGAGTTTTGCTCCAAGTCTGACCTATGACAAATAAAGGTTCTTGGAAGCAGCAGGCTCAAGGAAGTTGCTTCCTTTCTACTCAGTTCTGCATTTCATTGAAAGCGGATGTTACCGTGTTAGGTGCTCACTGCATGGTTCTTATGAGCGCTACATCTCTTAGGCACTACACTCATTACAGCACACATCGCAGGGAAACTAAGCTGGGAGAGAAGCTCATAGCAATCCGATAAATTGATGTATTAATTGTTTTATTTAATTTTACCTTTCCCGTCTCGGTCGACTTCCCCCCACCCCACGCCCCGCCCAACCGCTCTTACCTTTGCCGGCCACGCCTGCAGCTATGCCACCCTACCTTGTCAAGGTTCTGTCTTTTTTCTGTTTATGAAATGTTTTATAGATATATTCAGACTTAAACATTTTGGACCCAAAAACCCAAAATAAAATCCAGGAATTGATCATGCTCATCCCTGGTTTAAATTCATATGTGTGCGATTCAATCATATGCTAGTATGTCACTCTTTGAGGTGGAGTGGCCTGTGTACCTTAACCCATTCCCAGAAACACAGAGGGGCAGATTTGCAAGCCCCTTGCGTCACGTTTGCGTCATTTTTAATATGCGAAAAGTGACGCAAAAGTTGCGCAAAGGGGCTTTTAAATCTGCCCCAGAATGTTTAAATGTCAAATGGTAGGATCGTCAGGGCTTCTGTCTCGAACCTTTACATTTTTCTTACTTTTCACCCGATGTTTTTTTTCTGTTCTACATTTTCTCACATTTAATGTTCAAAGAGGTCATGTGCTGCTTTTGGAATTCATGGTGGGTCACCTGATGGTGACTGCTTTTCACATTAGAGTGAAGAAGCAACAACCAACGTGCCACTACTGATGGTTCTTTCTTAAATTACTTAGAAGTCAAAAAATTGAACACTGTTTGGGCTAACCCTTAAATACAAGGTTGGAAAAAAGTGTAAATAATGTCAAACCTACAGGGTACGTTTGTCTTGTCAAGTTTATGTCTTAAGTATTTGTCTGTGTCTTTCTTTATGTAAAATTTGTCATTTATGTTCCATGTTCTATTTCTCAATAAGCTTTGTTTATTTTTTTAACATTTCTGGTTTAAAAAGATGACGTTGTGGCAGAAGTGTTTCCTTACATTTTGGTTGTGGTGTCTGTAATAATTTATGCAAAACATACCCAAAAAAGAAAACAAGTAAAAAAGAAAATGAATAGTTTTGTATTGAAATATAATAAAGTACATTAAAAACAAAGTTTTTTCGGGGTCACATGAAGTGATTAATTTGTGGCTTCTAAGTCATTTAAGAAAGAACCGTCAGTATTGGCACGTTGGTTGTTGCTTCTTGATTATTGGGCTCAGCCTTACTGATAAGAGCCAGATCCCTTTTATGTTAGCTAGCTATTTCACATCAGAGTGAGCATAATTAATCTTGACAAGTAATATCATCCTGTGTTGTGCTAGTCTTTTGTACACATGTGCGTGTGCCAGCTTGTGACTTTTACTAATATTATGTTGAGGAGTTGGCCATAAGCAGAGGCACTTGAATAATGTGGTTGTGCAGCTGAATTATTTGTATAATTTGTCACATAATCCATCATCTGCTGCATGATCTTCAGAGTTGATCAAAAACTGGATTCTAACTCAAACAGACGACAAGTTACTAAAACTGGAGCAATAGACTTGCAGCACAGTGGGAAGCCATTCACATGCTGACCTGTTAACCCTTCAGTTGCTTATTACTATCTTTAGATGTTAAACTGGTACTAATAGTGTGAAGCTTTTACCAGTGCTAACATTCATAGACCTCAATTAGGGTTGGCAGGGGTCGCAACTGTGACCAGTGTCTTCTCCCTTGCGACCCCTGGGCCAGGCATTGCAACCCCTAGAGGTGGTTAACGCAGAGCTAGGAATAAAAGGTAAATTGTGCTCTTGTTACACTTTCTTATCGCTCAGCAGCAAACAGAGAGCTTGGCTGACAGAAATAAACACAGCCCATCAGTGAAATTCACACTGCACAGAAGCAAAATGTTGCCACTATCGATGAGCGTGTGGCCCTGTCATGAGCTGCTTTTGTAGTCTGTTCTAAAGGCAGTATACTACAACCAAAAGTAAGGTACCATTAAAACCTTTGATGAGCGACATGGGTAGGCACTCTTTGTAAGATATAGCCAGGCTACGGCCTCTGTTATTCTGGTCTCGCCTGCGTTGGACCCCTGAGCTTGCTAGCTATGCCTACGTGCTCACGGAACTGATGGTTCTAGATAGCAACCAAAGAATTAGCTTGCTCCTTAATCTAAAAAAGTTAGTTTTAGCGCTCAGCTTGAAGGATTTGTGGGAAACCCAAACCCCACCTAGTAAGGCTGATCTTAAAAAGCGCTATTGGGCTTGGGTAGATGCACAAGAGCACAGTAACTCGAGATTGGGAAGGATCGTAGAAGAATTTTATTTACACAAGCAGCGCATATTTTTAGAACCTTACTTAGATTTTATCTAGACACCACGAGACAGGGCACTTTATATTCAGTTTACGGTAGGCACAATCCCGATACGAGAATTAACCGCAAAGTGGAGTGCCCCGCATCAGTCAATAGCGGACTGCCCCTGCCCTACGGCTCCAACTGAAAACATGGCTCATTTTATGTTTGCCTGCCCTGCCAACAAGAAGGCAAGAATGAGATGGTTAAAACCTATCTGTAGTCTACTGGGCACCTACGAACATAGTGTTGCCTTGCACATTTTGAAAACGGATGCACGGACCCTCCTAGCCTGTGGCGTGGCCATGTATGTTGGCCGTGCATGGTTAGTAAGGTTTAAATTTCTATGTGTTACACTCTAAATGAATTATTGTGTTTCTACATTTTTAACTGCTCTGCGCATTTTTTTGCACTGTAACTTTATACTCGTTTAACCAAACAAGCTGGAATTGAATTACCTTATGGCTGCACAAAGTTTCTACCTGAAATAGTCTGCTGTTATTTTCCTCTGGATATTTGAATTTACTGTTTTTATTGACTGCGTATTTTTTTTAAAAAATTCTTTCTATTTTAGATCATGGCTCATCTGATAACTCGTATTTTTATGTTGATTGTATGTATGTTGTTGCTTTTACAATACTTGTTATCGAATAGAGCTACTTTTTGCCTTGAATTCAACCAAAAGTTCCTTGCAAAATAGGAGTCTAAAACGTCTTTCACACACTTTTGTCCGGTGACAAAGGAGAGTGCATGCAAAAGAATTAGAATGAGTGGGTCAAAATTGGACTAAGTGAGACTGAGAAAGAAAGAATGAGTGAGTGCAAGTGAGTGTGTGATCATTTATGAGTGAGTCCCAGCGACAGTGAGTGGGAATGATTGAGAATGAGTGAGGGGATGTTAGTGAGTATGAGAGAGAATGTGGTGCTATGCTTCCAAGTCTGCAGTTGGCTGTGATGTACTGAAGATAATTCTTGGTTTATAAAGGAAGCCCTGGCAAAATGCTTGCACTAGCATACGAGATACAATTCTTAGCATGCCCCTCACTGCAAATCAGGGCAAGTATTACGCCCAACCACTTTCAAAGAAAACCTGCCACCCCTGCAAGAACAGAAGGTAAACAGAGTCTTGATGAGTACTATCTACTTTTAGCAGATCTCAGTGGGACCAGGACATTACATTTCGATTTTGTAAAATAAATGATTTCAGAAGTGGAATACACACTCTTCTAATTAAATTTAAAAAATAACTAAAAAGCACCACCTTTTGGACAGCTGTTGATTTATTTATCGTTAATGTATGAAAATGTGAGTGAATAAAACCTTCACTCCTGTGCTTTGCACAAGTGATACTGACATGATCATAAATCAGACGGTATTGGCAATAAGGAACAATTTCAGCTAATAAAATAGTTCATATTTATTATATGGTGTATATCAATGAATACACGTGAAGTTAAAATACTATTACATTTTAAAGCATCTTTTTTTTATTTCCCTATGATTTATTAAATTATTTCATGCTGTGCTATACAGTAGGGGAATTATTAAATCATGACTCTTTGTGGTACAAATAATTTAGGCTCTTGGTGCTTTTCAGTGTTCTGTGGTACTATATTCTCTCCACAAGAACGCATATTTGTCTATGTAATGCAAAGAGAAAGGAGTAGGATTGCACTGGCATATCAGAACCCTAAGGTTCAGGTGTCATCTCTTCCTGGTAAGATAAAAGGTCATGATGATGTCACTTCCTGTGATGTTATTATGGTCTAAACATGTGTAGTGTCACTTCCCCTACCCCTGGCATGTGGTGAATCGACGTCCATGCTAACATTTTTAAAAATGTTAAAGTAAGTAATATCATCAATGAATGTACGCATTATGCCACGTAATTTGCCTTATATCGGTGCATAATTTAGTCAACTGCCACACAATATGGTCCTCCCTGCCACATACTACCAGTGGCCTGTACGTTGGCGATAAATGCATGTGAAACATAATGCAGACTCCTTAAGTGAAAAATAAATGAAAGATAAACTAATCAACGGAAATGCATTGTCCTGGTAAGAAAACGTAGTTGTTTAAAATTAATACTTCAGAAATTTGTGGGTATAACTGGTTGATGCATTAGGGACTAGTGACTTGTTTGTTTATAGACCTATGGGGTTCAGGCCTGGGAGAGATAGCATTGTGAGTGCATAAGTCAGTAAAAAACAATATTAGGCTGTTCACACTATATTATAGGCTGACACAAAATGTGCAAAAAGACTTAGGAGGAAAATGCTAACGCTTTTAACTAGGTTTGTTTCACAAAAGTGACACAAACCCAGGGAAAGTGTTATGTTGGGATTTACTTTCCAACACTAATTCTGATTTGCGTTGGAAAATGACCTACAGTAACACAAAGTAGAGCAACATACTACTTTGCGGCAAGGAGTTCCATGGGTTGTAAGTGGGCATTCCATTGCAACCACCCATGGTATTTGATGCAAAGCCACATCTACTCAAAAACAGTAGACAGGACTTTGGACATACATCTACTCTTCCATGAGGCAGCTGTAACGTTTTGTGAAAGTGTTAAAGGGTACTCTTCGAATCCAAAACCTATGCTTTACATCACTCCTCCACCCTTGCATAATTGCAGAATGTAAATAGCAATAAAGCCTACCTGCAAACTGTGACTACATGCTTGCCTTTTCACTTCAGAACTATGCAATTGTATTTGTTTATGTTTATAGGAGCCTGCTCGCCGACAATAAGCACTTTGTATAGGGTCAATGGAAAGTCCCCAAGACTGTCCCTGTCCCCCCAAACAGTTACTGACTCCTACACCCCTGGGAGGGTGTCATCATAGTGGAGTCTTTAGTCAAAGTTTTCCAAAGCCACACAATGGAAATATGAGCAGAGAGGTCTGTACCTCTCCTAGTCCAAATGGTATCTGCTCTAAAGACTAAGGGCCCGATGTAGGTAGGGCGTTACCGATCGGTAACGGCCGAAAATACCGATTTTTGGCCCTTACCGATCGGTAAACAGCCATCGAGATGTAGGGAACCAAAAACAGAAAGAATCGGATAGAAAACCGAATCGGAATGAGTACCGAATGGGAAAGAATCCGATACGTACATACCGAAAATCGGATATGTAACGAATCGGAAAAACACCGAATCGGATGCAAAGACCGAATCGGTCCAATTACCGATTCGTTAGTGACACCGAATCGGAAAATCACCGATTCGGTCCAATTACCGAATCGTTAGTGACACCGAATCGGAAAATCACCGATTCGGTCCAATTACCGATTCGTTAGTGACACCGATTCGGAAAATCACCGATTCGGTCCAATTACCGAATCGTTAGTGACACCGATTCGGAAAATCACCGATTCGGTCCAATTACCGATTCGTTAGTGACACCGATTCGGAAATTCACCGATTCGGTCCAATTACCGATTCGGTACAAATACCGAATCGGACATGATCCGAATCGGAAAACATGCCGATTCGTATGAATCTCCGATCGGGAAATTCCCCGATTCCGACAGTTGGGGAGATGTAGGGAGGCACAGAAACACCGAAATCGGCTCAAAATCGGTAGAATTCACTCGGTATTTACCATGGATTGCAATCAGGTGGTAACCAACTCCAACCCATATAAACAGTCCCAAAATGCATTGCAACTTGCAGGATGGCAGCTTTCTATGTCATTGCGAGGCGGCTACGGCTACAGCAGGAAGGACAGAGGGAATGGCTAAGAAATGAACAGGTCTACAGACAGAGGATAACCCTGTTCATGCTCACTGAGGCTGAGATCCTACAGAGATACAGGCTGGACTCTGACACCATACTTGAGCTCATCAGGGACCTTAAGCCATTCTTGGACCACCACACCCCAAGGGCACACGCCATCCCTGCGCACGTCCAGGTGCTATGCAGCCTACACCTGCTTGCGTCTGGCAGCTATCAAAGTGGAGTAGCAGCAGCAGGAGGGGTGAGCCAGAGCAGCCTGTCAAGGTTCCTCCACATATTCCTTGACGCCATGATAGACAGGATGGACCAATACATCTCTTTCCCTGCAACCCATGCAGAACTGCTACAAACTAAAGCTGACTTCTACCAGATGGCACAATTTCCCCAAATCATCGGTTGCATAGATGGCACACACATTCCGATTTGCCCACCAGCGGACACCGAATACATATACCGCAATCGGAAATCTACACACACCATCAACGTGCAGGTGATCTGCAATGCCAAGTGCACCATCACAGACCTGGTAGCAAAATTTCCAGGGAGTACCCATGACTCCTATATATTCCAACAGAGCGGCATATATGCACGGCTGATGGCTGGCGAATTTGGAGAAGGATACCTCCTAGGTGAGACACATCATCAGACCCCCATAACACATAGTAGGTAGGTGGAATACATGTATGCATGTGTCTAATGTGACCCCTTTCTCTTCCAGGCGACAGTGCATATGCCCTCCGCTCATTCATACTCACCCCCTACCTCAACCCCTCCACACCCAGCCAAAGGAGGTATAACCGGGCCCACATACGCACAAGGAATGTTGTTGAACGGACCTTTGGCATCTGGAAAAGTAGATTCAGATGCCTGCACAAGAGTGGAGGTGCAAGGCAGTATACCCCCATCACCTGCTGCAAGATCATAGCTGTATGTGCAATGTTACACAACCTTGCGGTCAAGAAGGGCACTGAGGTGGAGTTGTCTGACTACGAGGACTATGACGACGACGAAGCTGTGCCACTGACACAGCCAGCTGGGGTGTGTACGCCAAGTGATGGCAGATACAGACGTGAGGAGATCACTGAGAACTATTTCTGACTGAGTACAGATGCAAAGACAGCTAAATGTTGCTTGCAAAAAATCAAATTTTAATAGTGATGCACCACAGTTACAGCACTGATGTGCATCAAAAAATGGAGTATGTAAAATCAAATAAAGTCCAGGGTTCTGGTTGCCTCATCCCCCCTTGCCAGGCTATTTTTTTGCCCGCTTGCCAGACCCACTGGGGTGTCCCTCAGCCCCCTCCGAATGCCCAGCAGCATCAGCGGATCGCCTGGTGCTCCTCCGTGGCTCAGATGCAGCGCTGGCCGGGCTGCTGTGGCTGCTGCTGTCTCCAGCATCACCCAGGTCCAGGGCAGGATTGGAGGCGGTGCTTGATATTATCATGGCCTCCATAGCCGTGGTGATCCTGGCCATCCCCCTAGTGAGCTCAGCCGTATGCTGACTGAGCACAGATTCTTGGTTGGAGCTGCGATGGCACAGTTGTGCGGTCGCCGCTGCAAGGCGGGCCATGGCCCGGTTCAGCACCCGGGCATCCCTCCTGCGCGCCACCTCATGCTCCTCCTGTCTGGCAGATGAGTGGGTGATGGTGGTCAGCCTGCCTAACCCTGCTGCCACCTCCTTGTTGGTTTCCACAACAGCCTGGAATCCCTTCACCAACTCCCCCATCTGCATGTTGTGCTGCAGGAGCTGGCGTTGGCAGGCCATGGTGGATCTGGCCTGTTGCCTCTGGATTTTAACCATTTGTCCCTCCAGGCCCAGGAACACACCGCCCTCCCGTGCTGGTGCAGCAGTGGTGGTGATGGCACGGCGTCGGGCACTGCTGCTTCCGGCCTGCTGAGGGGGCTGGGGTGCCACTGGTGGGGGTGTGAAGCTGGCCGGTCCCTGAGCCCCTGCTCCCAGGACAGGTTGAACAGGTGGCAAGGCCACGGTTGTGGCAGGAGCTGGTGTAGGCGGGATGGTGTGCCTTGTAGGGGAGTTTTCTGGTGAGAATTGCAAGGGGGGTGTGCTGGGCAGTACTGGGGAGTGGACTGCTTGGAAGTCAATGACCAGGACTCCCTCCATTCCTAGCCCTGGGGTGTCTCCTTCCTCATCCTCCTCCTCCTCCTGGCCAGCCTGGCTGGTGCTCGGCCCTGCGACTGCAGTGTTGGACGTTGCTGCTCCCTCTGCTGTCACAGTTGTTCCGCCTGATGGGGCCCCTAGGTACAAAGAAGCATTTGTAAACTGAGTGCCGATGTATTACAGTCAGTACAATTATGGCATTCCACATGTCCTTGCATCTCCTTACACCGTGTCACACTGTTTCCTGTCTTGTGATTCTGCACTGACATATTTGGCTAACTTCTGCTGACTACATGTACCATGATGCTTGTCTCTTGTATGTTGGTGACAGTACAGTGCTGGTGTTTGCCTATGCATTGTGTCTAATGGGGAGGTGTCTGGTAGGGTGTGTCATGATGCGCATGCTTCTTACCTGTAGCTGTGGCTCTCGCAGAGCTGTCCAGGGTCCCGATTCCAACGACACTCTCCCTCTCAATGGTGCTGGAGACCATTTCCTCCAGCTCGGTGAGGGGTGGCGCCGGGTTGTTGCCTCCTCCAGTGAGTCCAGCCTGCCTTTGTATGTCAGCCAGCTTCCTCTTCGTGAGGCTGCGGATGTCGTAAAACCTTTTTTTCAGTTCCTCTATGGACCTGGGGGTGACACCCGCAGCATTCACCTTCTGGGCGATGTCGGCCCAGATTCTCCTCTTGGTGCTGTCTGGCACGTTGAGGGACAGCTTGCCAAACAGCTGGCGGTGCACCCTCACCACCTCCTCAACCAGCACCTGAAGTTCGGTGGTGGTGAACTTGGGCTTCCTCTTCTGGGAGGACTTCTGGCTTCCTGACTGCTCTGCCATGTTCTCAAGTTCAGTTGGCAACCTCCTTCTCCCACTGCTGCTAACTGTGAGTGTTGGGCTCAGGCAGGCTTTCCAGAAACTTCTTAATTAGCTGCACCTGCCAGGGTTGCCACTCCCTGTTTGGGTGGGGGAGGGGGAGCCACCTCATTGGCTGAATCGCCTATTGCCGAATCGGCTTTTACAGATTCGGTAATATCCGAATCGGTAAAAGCCGATTCGGTTCATTCAATGCATTCCTATGGGCTTTTTCGCCATGGGTCTGTTTTCATGGCTACGAATCTATGATTGCCGAATCGGATTTTACCGAATCGGCTTTTACCGAATCGGTATTCGCCGATTTGGGAATATCCGATTCGGTGGTAGCCGATTCGGTGATTTCCGATTCATTGTTGGCCGATTCGGTACTTTCCGATTCGGACCGAGCAGAATCGGAACGTACCGAATCTCATTACCGATGCCGACCGAATCGGTATTCATTCGGTTTTTTTTCCCTACATCTCGTTTTCCGATTTCAGAATACCGATTCGGCCCGCCTCGGTATTTTGAAATCAGAAAATCGCGTTTACCTACATCGGGCCCCAACAGTCTGAACAACAATTAAATAAATAGAACATTTGAGAATTCCACGTCATTGACTCCAGTCGTTTTTCACCTTCCCACAGAAGAAATCTGGCACCATCACTCGATTTTCCAATCCCACGGTTTGAACATCAGGACGAACTTGGGTGTCTTCCTGCTCCTGATACAACATGAATAGGAGTCTTTTCTTAGTTTATTAGTGCCTCTCAATCTAGCCATAAGTTCTCTTCCCGGGCCTCACTATCTCTTACACACAATATGCCTTTCCCTAGCTATGAGATTTTGCGAACGCACCTGCAAAAGAAAGAACACTGCAGCAGAAGAAAAACTTTTACATTGAAGGTTGAACATTGATGACCAAATGCTTAAAGCCTTTGGCTAGGCTCACTTAGTAAGACAGTCAATGTGCACATTCAGATGCATGTTTATACATGCACATACAGTTACATAGTAAATTCAAACATTAATAGAGGAGTACATGAGCACAAAAGAAATGTAAACGTTAGAAAAAGCAGTATAACTCGAAATACATAAGTGTGAAGAAGAATGAAGCAGGGTCACGTTTTACCATATAAATTCCCCACATATAATTCTGCTCTACCCATGCAGCATGAAGTCCCCTATACAGGCCTCACCAGTTAAAACCTGGGGGATGCGTCATCTTGACCATTTTATCTTACACAATTATTAAATGCCATAGTAGCTCACACCTCCTTTGATACATCCACACATAGAACATACCACATAAACTTTCCACAGTTACAAGAATAGCCTCTATACCACATAGACAGGACCAGCTGGTACATTCTCGTTCTTTCATAAGTAGTGTTTGCTTTATTTTTATATTATGACACTTTCCAAGCTTGCTTAAACGAAACCAAGTCAGCACCTTGGCATGATAACACCTGTTTTAAAGTTCTGCTTTCCTATATATTTTCAGAGAAACTTATGTTGAAAGTGTTCTTTGTTTATAATTAGCGGTCAAGCATTGCAGACCACTCGATCAAACACCTGGTCCACTCTGATACCACTTCTGTGTTCTTATGATACCACTTCTGTATTCTCAGGAATTTAGCAACATAACTGTATGCTTGTGGTCAAGCACCTACGTCAATGTGGTTTTACAGTTCTGCATTAAACAGGTATAAAAGACCTGCAACCTAGTTGGAGCACAGAACTCTTCTGCAGTTCCCGGCCGTATATCAGAGTTGGGCCTACAAAGCCTACTCTCAGGTGGTAGAGCCCAATCTAGATTAACATTTTTGTCTGTTTAGTCTCCTCTTATTTTCGGTTTCTCATCCTCACCAAATTCATTGTATTTAATGTACTTTAAAAATTGTAATTCTTGGATGGTTAGTTTTCTCATTTCAGGTTTGCTTTCGAGACACTTGCACATTTATCAATATGTATTTTGCGTTGCTATTCGTGGCTGGTTGAGATTGTGATCTTAATATTATCTCTAAACGAATGAATTGATGAATATATGTATTTTTTGCTGTGTTAATGACTTAATAAAAGTGCCATTCCAACGCAATACCTTCGTTTCACACCCATGTTCATTATTTTTAGAGAAGCAGAGTTTGAGCTGCTATAGACCACCACAGGAGGGTCAAAAACACCCTCCAACCAGAATTATAAGTGATACGATTATAATAAATTTCTACAGTGAATGCATTCCAGCAGTATGTTTGGAGCGCCACTTTACTAAGGCTAAGGCACACAGCAGATATATGGTTTTAATACATGTATGGCTCTGATGTGACAAATAGGGGTGGAGCTTAAATTGTGAGTTTCCAGTACAATATCCTTCCATTACCTCCTCGTCCTGTCTTCCTCGCCACAGTAATTACCCATGAGCCTCCGGCTCCACACAAAACTCCAAGCATAAAAAACAGTGCTCTAGTCTCCCTCTCCCTCCTCCAAGATGGCCCCCAGTGGCTCCAGCCAATCCCATAAAGGGATACAGAGACCTCAACTTGACCTGTTCTTTTTTTCTGCACTTCTCCAAGTGCTGTGCTCCCTGCTGGTCAGGTGAGTGGGACTGGGGTCTTGCTTGAGCAACCCCTTCGGTCCTTTGGTATCTAGTTGGGGGAAAGTAGTGTTTGTTCTTTTATTACTGTGTATGTTCATGGCGTTTTTATTTGATGTGTTTCAATTGTAATTTTTTTTCCCCCTTCTTCTGCCTCCGAGCCTCGTGTCCTGCTTAGCGGACTTTCGTGGCGTTTGTTTGCGGCTGTATTTGTTTTTCTTCCGTTGGGCGGTACGCCTTGAGTCCTGCTCTGCTCCTTCTTTGTTTTTTATCTTCCTTGCCGGCTGAGCGTCCTGCTGAGCGGACGTTGTGCGGCCGAGTGTGCTGACAATGGGGGCCGGAGGCTTCCGTTCGCTTTCCTTACCTACCGCCGGTTGGAGCGTAAGCCTGTGTTTGCTGCCTCTTCGTCTTGTGTCTACTACGGTAGGGGCACATTCAGGGCTCTGTTTGGCATGCAACGGTCTGAGACTGTTTTTGAGTGTGCGCGCGGCTCTTCCAGCTGATTTTATTGGTTACCTAGCAACCTCAGGACCTTTTTTTACCGGGCGGGTTATTCTACTCATTGCCTGTGTTTGTTTTTGCACTCATTCGCAAGTGTGGCTGTCAACTGTAATTGGTGATCCTGGTTCATTGAAATCAGGGATGCACCTTCTATGGAGTTTTTACGGCTGATGATCAATTGTGCTGTGTCTGCAGCGTTACATGGTCAGGTGCCTGTTCCTCCTAAGGAGGCGAAGGTTGATGGTGCTGTTGCGGTTGATTCTGACATTGAAGATGAAGTTGATGTCGGGGGTCGCTTTGTGCAGGTGCAGACCTTAAGGAGGTGCTGGGTCACATTCGTGGGAACTTGGTGTTTCCGGCTTCTGTTGTACCTCTGGAGGACGATCTGTTTTCACTGTATCAGCGTCCTGTGCCTGATTCTTTGCCACTACGTTCTACTGTTTTGGTCTTGGAGAATGGATGGGTAGATGTGGGCAAGGGTTTTGTGAGTAAGAGGTACCTGCTGCAGGATTTTGTGAAATACCCTTCCTCGGTGAAGGTTGACTCTTTGTTGGTCGGCATGTCTTCTCATGGGGCTGTTGTTTCAGAGGATTCTTCTCCTGCTGACCCGGTTGCCCGTAAAGTGGATGGTGCGGTGAAACACACTTTTTCGGCTGCAAATTTTCTATCTGGGCTGCTGCCTGTTCATCTTACCCTGAATGGTCCTTGCTTAGGGATTTTACACTCTCTGTGTCGGAATTGATGGACCAGGGGGAGGATGTTTCTTCCACCCTGGCTATGATGGAGCAACAGGTCCGCCTGTTTTCATATGTCTCTTTTTTCTTTGGAGTCGACGGCTTCGGCGGCTGGGTCTTCTGTGGCTGCGTGTCGTCGGTTGTGGCTCCGTTCATGGAAGGCTGATGCTGCGCAGTAAAGCCTGCTGTTGGTGATCCCCTTTTCTGGGGTTAGGCTTTTTGGTTCACCTCTGGACGAGATGGTGAAGAAGACAGCGGAGGACCGTGAACTGCTTGCTCCTGAACGGCCTGGCCGCTTCCGTGCCTTTGGTTCACAGAGGGCTTTTGGTCCTTCTAGGAGGGGTCGGGCTGGTCAACCCTTTCGTGGAAGGGGGCGTGGCCGGGGTGCTCCGTCCTTTGGTAAGTCCAGGTTATCCAGTGCTTCTGCCTCCTCCGCTCCTGCTTCCAAATCATGACTGGTTCGCTCCTGGTGTAGGTCCGATTGGGGGTCGCCTCACTTGCTTCATGGACTCTTGGTGAGTACCTGTGTCGGACCAATGGGTTCTTCAGGTGGTTTCGGATGGATTGCACCTTGGGTTTGCCCAGACTCCCCCAGCCTGTTTCAAGACCACTCCTTGTCCCAGGGATCCTCTGTAGGGGTTGGCACTTGTGGAAGGCATTGATTCCCTGGTGGCCAGATATGAGGTGATTCCTGTGCCCGACGGTCAGTTGGGGTTGGGCGTATATTCCTTCCTGTTTCTGGTGTCCAAGCGCACAGGGGATCTTCGACCTGTACTGGACCTGAAGTGGGTCAATACTTTCATCCCTCACCAGAAATTCTATGTGGTTTTGCTTCAATTGATCCTTCCTCTGGTGTCTCAGGGCGTTTTTCCTTGCTTCCATCGACTTGAGGGATGCTTATCTGCATATCCCTGTTCGTCCCGACTCTCAGTGGTTTCTCATATTTTGAGTCCTGGGTCGTCATTACCAATTCCAGGTATTACCATTTGGGCTCTGCTCTGCTCCCAGGGTCTTTAATGAGGTTCTGGCTCCTCTTATTGGTCATTTACATGGGGAGGGCATTAGTGTTTTTCCTTATCTGGACGACGTTTTTATTTCTGCTTCTTGTTTTTCTAAGGCGGAGTTGCATGTCCAGAGAGTGTGCCATGTCCTGGAGCGTCACGGGTTCCTGGTGTACATCCTTAGGGGGAGTGACATGGGTGTTTCCTTTGGTTGCCTGGCAACCTCCAGCCTTTTTTACCGGTCGAGGATTTCTGAACATTATACGGGTTCAGGGACTGATGTCTGCTTCCTTGTTGACCGTACCATGGGCTCGCCTTCACATGTATCCGGTGGTGTCCCTCGTTTTTATTGCATTGGGACCCCTGTTCCCTGGATATGTGTGTTTTGATACCTGTGTCCGCGAATGTTCGAGTGGTCCTGGATTGGTGGTTGGACGAGAGTCTTCTGTCCAGGGGCCGCCCATTTCTGGTTGTTCCCACCCGGGTTCTCACTACCGTTGCGGGCCTGCTGGGCTGGGGGCTACTCTGGGGGATTCAACGACTCAGGGTGTTTGGCCTCGGTCTGTATTGTCTTGTTTTTCCAACTACATGGGGCTAATGGCTGTCCTTTTGGGACTGTTGGCCTTTTTCGGATCTTCTTCTGGTTCACCATGTGCGAGTCCGGACGGACATTCAGGTGGTGTTGTCCTATGTCGACCATCAAGGGGGGTGCAGGGTTCGTTCCCTCAGTTGCATCGGCCGTCGGATTTGTTGTTGGGCAGAGTTGATCCTGGCGTCCCTGTCTACGATTTACCTGCCGGGTCGGGAGGACACTGTGGCGGATTGTCTGAGCCGGGTGTTTCCTTCCATGGGGTCTTTGTCCCTCACATAATTGATGTTCGGGAGGTTACTGAGGATGTCTGGTTCTCCGATTGTGGACCTGTTTGCTTCCCAGTACAATGCCAAGATCTGCTGCTTTTGCACGATTATGCCATGCCGGGATGCCTGGTGAGTGGACGTTCTGTCGTTCCTTTGGCCAGAGGGTCTGTTGTATACCTTTCCCCCTGTTCCTCTGATTCCGATGTCTTGTAGAAGCTCAAGGGGGAGGGGTCGTTTGTCCTCCTGTTTGCTCCGGGTTGGATACGTCGCCCTTGGTGTCCCCTATTGCTGGTATTGGATGTGTCTCCGGGCTGGTTGTTACCGTTCGTGCCTTATCCTCTGTTGGGTCCTCTTCTACCTCTGCCTGTGTTCCGGTCCCTGGGTCTGCGGGCCTGGCTCTCGAGAGGGGATCGCTGATGCGTGCAGGTTGTTCTTTTGCGGTTGCTGACGTCATTCAGCAATCTCGGAGGCCTTCTACTCTTAAGTCCTACGCTAAGCATTGGGATACCTTTGCCTCTTGGTGTGTGTGTCACGAGCTGTCGTTGGATTCTTTGGACCCTGCTCGTATTCTGGATTTTTTTAATGATGGTTTCCTTTTGGGCTTGGCCGTTTCCACTCTCGGGCTCAATGGGCCGCCATTCTGGCATTTCATGTCCTGTCTTTGGTTCAAACCTCCTTTGGTGGCTCGACTTTTTAAGTCGCTTTCTTTGCAAGTCCCTGTCCTGTCTTCTGTTCTCCTCCTTGGGACCTTCCTTTGGTGTTGCGTTCCTTGCAGTCGGCTCCTTTCGAGCCTTTGGGGTCGGTGGGCCGGAAGTTCTTGACTCTCGAAGTGGTGTTTCTTGTGGCTTTTGCATCTGCCAGGCGTATTGGTGAGCTGGGTGCCCTCCTGCGGTCTGCTCCATTTTTGGTCGTTTTGTCTGGTCGTGTGGTATTGCGCCCTCATCCTGCGTTTTTTCCTGATGTGTATTCTTATTTTCACCGTTCTGCTGAAGTGGTTCTTCTGATTCTTTGTCCTGATCCTTCCTCGGCTGAGGATTGCCTTCTCCACCTGTTGGATGTGCGTCGTGCATTGTTGGTTTATTTGTCACCCGCTTCTTCCTTTTGTAAGGTTGACAATTTATTTGTCAATTTTGGTTTGTCTCATCAGGGCCTGAAGCCCTCCCTGTCCCCTGTCAGTCGTTGGATTGAGGAGGCCATACTGTTGGCTTATGGTTCTGTTTCTGACCTTCCCCCTCTTCCGTTTCAGGGTCGGTCCACCAGACCTGTTTCTGTATCGTGGGCCACTTTTACGGGGGTGTCCATGGAGGATGTTTACAGGGCTGCCGCTTGGTCGTCCCCGCATACATTCATGTCCCATTATCGCCTTCAGATTGGGGGTGGGGGTTCTGTTTCCTTTGCCTCTTCTGTGCTGTCGGCTGGGATTCCATGAGGTGTATGTTTCTGTGGAATTTTTGTACCTCTTGTGATTGAAATATGTTTCTCTGCATGATTTCTGTGGAGTGTTTTCCTTGCATGAAGCTGATTGCTTTGGTATCGGCTCATGGGTGATTACTGTGGCGAGGAAGACAGGACGAGGAGGTAATACCCCGGTTACTTACCGGTAATCTTCATTACTCCGAGTCCATGTCTTCCTCGCCACAGTATAGTTTCCCTTCCCTCCCGGCCCTGGTGGTGGCTTCATGTCTGCGGCTTGGTTTTTCAGGTCGAGTTGAGGTCTTTGTATCCCTTCATGGGATTGGCTGGAGCCACTGGGGGCCATCTTGGAGGAGGGAGAGGGAGACTAGAGCGCTGTTTTTTATGCTTGGAGTTCTGTGTGGAGCCGGAGGCTCATGGGTAATTACTGTGGCGAGGAAGACATGGACTCAGAGTAATGAAGATTACCGGTAAGTAACCGGGGCATTAGTGGAGGCTGATTTGCAATCGCAAAATAGAGAATCACAAATTTTGCGATTCTCTAATTTGTGATGCCGTTTTGGAATGGTACATCCCGAAAGGCCTTTTCCAGTTCGCAAACAGGCCGATTCTGAGAATCGGCCCGTTTGCGAACTGGAAAAGAGCTTGATACATATGCCCCGATGTGGTAAATGTAATACATCTATAATACTGTGTAAAATGCAGCGCATCAAAAGCACATAATTCTAGTGGCCCTGGTCTTAGGTAAGCAAATAGCAGTGGTACATTCACAGTTTCGATTCACTTACAAGCGATTCATTACTGTGTATTATCTCACCCTTATGGTGCAATTTTACAGGGAAGATTTGCTAGTTAGCGTGCAGAACCCAATGTGAACGGACCCCGGCAGCTAGACTCATCCTAAACCTCCCACATAGAACTCACATCACACCACACCTAATGGGGGCTCCGGATACACACATGTGCTCATTTCAAACACCTCACACATATTCAAGGCACTACACAACTTAGACCCCATCAACCTGAACACTCACATCTCCTTGCACCAGCCAACCAGGCACCTCCGCTCCACAGACTCCTACTCGCACACATCCCACACATATACAAAACCAGATCAAAGGACGGGCGCTCTCTTGCATCACTCCTAAAGTATGAAACAACCTTCCACTCCTCATCAGAGCCTCCTCATCTCTTTTTGAATTACTCAAGAAGCTGAAGTCCTGGCTTTTTAAATAACCAACCTACCATAGGCGGGGCTAGGAATATACACCTGCTCAGCACCAGGTTACCCTCGGAGGTCACAAATGCTCATAACAAAAATAACTGGAGGACAAAAACTCCAGCGGGATTTAAAATGTCAAAAAGTTTGGATCAATGGCAAGAAAGACTCACCACTTTGACAAATTTAAGCGAAAATTTAAAGAAAGAACCTGAGGTGGATGGGCCCAGCATTTGGCAATTGTCATTCAGATTAATTGTACAGAGTTATTAGCAAAAATAAAAAGTGCATATTCTCTAGACATAGCAACTTAACCATAAATGCAGAGACTCCGAAGCATCCTCTGTAATATTTGTTTCTACTGTCATGGCTACTCAAGTTAAGCAACTTTTAGTTTTAAACAGCTGTAGATGACGAGGAGTGATTCGATAGTAAGAATGCACATGTTGTAACCTTCAAATAGAGATGTTGTGTGGAGATGAAGAATTTGTTAACATCACCCAACGAAACAGTTCTTCCAAGGCGTATTTCATCCATCTGGAAGAGTGAATGGCTGAGTTGGTCCTGCCAGGGTTAGAATCGCTGACCGCCAATTTGCACCCATATTTCCGCAATGGCCGCTGAACCCACAGAGCTTTACTTGTCCACTTGTGCTGTTCTTTGCTCCCTGCTGCAGTCTGTCACAGACATCAGATGGGGTGATAAGAAACTTAAGAAATAGTTACTTTGATGGGCGGCGGCAGCACGTCCACCCTTTGGCGAAAGTAAATGATCATATGAAACCAGGACATAGATATGATTCTAAGTGACCCCGTGAAAGATCCAAATAAAGGTTTGGTAAATCAACCCTTCTATGAAGGAGAACAACAAGGAGCGTGTGAGAAGTTGGCCTGATATATGATGTTTCCAATTCTGGAACCACCTTGTATCAGTCCAAACAATCCCTTATGGTGTCTGGTTGTAAGTCAACCTTATAGACAAGATATCCTAGGGGTAGCATGGACTAAGCAGCCTGAAAGGCTAAACTCAAGAGGTCGTGTTAAGCGAGCTGTTTTACCAATCACAATCCTGTAATATCAAATGAAAGGACACCACACAAGTATATATTATAAAAATATATGTGTTTATTACTAAAATAATCCCCAGTACTCTTTATGAGCAAAGGGGCACAAGCGTTTAAACAAAAGCACAGTTAAACATATAAAAGTTGCACAATTATGGATGAGGGCGGGTGGCCACTCAAACCATACACAAAGAAAGTGGTATAAGAGATATCAATTGAACAGTGGTTAGGCCTAGGGCCTAGGGAATTGCTGGGAGCAGTCGGGACTAGCAATGCTGAAGTCGGGAAAAGCCAGCGGGATTCGGGTGCAGCGCTTAAAGCACACGCATGCACCAATGCAAAGTCAATGGTGCGTAAAAGTTACAAAGTTAGAGTTTAAGGATACTTCCGCTCAACCTAGAAGGATAAAACTTTAGACACAGACCCTAGAGGTGTGTACCAGTGTGGAACACCGGCGTTGCTGAGTTACCTCACCCACAGGAAGCGGGTGCATAGGGTCGAAGTGGCGTCGGGTTTCGTCACGCAGGTTGTTGGTGCTTGAAGCTGAAGATGCTGCAGGCGATGTGAAGGAGAAGTGTCCGGTGTGATCCAAGGGTGGATCAGAGTCGTAAAGTACCTGAAAGCAGAGGGGACAGAGTCTGGGTCACTCAGCAGTGACCAGGGTGGAACCAGGACGGAACCGGGCAATGTCGGGCGCAATCAGGTGGTTGTCAAGGAGCTTCTCTCCACTGTCAAGTGGGCTCTGGGGCATCTGCGACGTCCAGAAGCAAGTCACAAGCTGGCCCACAAAGGCTCTCCCTGTCGGCGTTGTCGGCTTCAAGATTGGAGCAAACAACACTTGGCAAGAGCAATCCACGCAGGACTGGAAGATTGCTTCTCCCCCGGATCAGGAGGGTCGGAGCGGGTGCTCCTTTTCAGAGGAGCAGGCACAAGTCTGGAGCAACCAGAATCACAATTCGGATTTCAAGTTTCGTCGGCACTGGGGTCACAAGCCAGCGGGCAAGTGACCGGGCCAACGCGTTGAGCCAAAAGAAGCAGAAGGGCCCCACGCAGCACTCGTTGAGTGTAGAGGGGTGAGCTTCAGAGCAAAAGTGGCTCAGGGCTAGGGCTTCTCAAACCCCGATGTACAGCTTCGAGGGTCACTTGTGGGCTGCACGGTCAGCGTCTTGTGGTCTTTTCAAGATGGCGGGCCCCACGCTTCCGGTCGCCTCCACGGTGCTCAGCTCTGCAGGGACTGTGGATCGGGCGGGTAGAAGGCAGGCAAGCTTAATCTTGTCGATCTCTGTCGCTCGAGTTCCGGCTGGAACTGGAACAAAGCAGACATTGAGGTGCTGGATGGTGCCTGTGTGCACAGGGTGGTCACTCCTTGACCACAAGGGAGATTCTTCAGTCTTCTACGTCGAGTAGGATGTCGAAGGGTCCAGAGTTTCATTTCATATGTTTCATCAGGATAATCTGAGTGCCTTGGCACTGCTCCCATTCTTATACCAAGCTAGGGGGCTGGATTACCTGCTAGGTCCCCTCCTATGGGTGGGACCCAGGAAGGGGGTGGATACACCCCTTTCCCTTTGTCCAGGCCATGCTGGGACAGGGGCTGGTCTGCCCCAGAACCGGTTTGGCCGGATTATGCAAAGGGAAGCCTTGTGCACCCCAGGCAGTGTCTGGTTTCTTTCAAACCTCCCTGCTACAATCCACTATCTCCTGTCTGGGGTGGTGTGACACCTCCCTGTGACAGGAAATCCTTTGTCCAGGCCTCCTTGGTTGAGTTTCAGTCAGCTGCAAGAGGTCAGACTCATGTCTGTGGCAGAAGCATCCATTTTGTGGTGCTGAGGCTCCTTTTAAAATCAACTGCGTTTTAGCAAAGTAGCATGTCGTCTCCCTCTAGAGGGGTGGAATGCTATCCCCGTCGACAGGACTGTCGAGGGGATAGTATTCCAAATCGTATGACACCTTACACAACATGTTTTGATAAAGCCAAACCAAAGTTAACATATAACCGCGAGGATTATAATGCACTTAATAGTATATGGTATGGCATTATCCCGGAACAGCCTAGGGAATTTGTCCCGACAGCTGCAGACAGGCTCAGCTCATGCTCGAGCACCATCTCACATAAAACCACGCACTCTGCCTCCAGGATTGCTAAGGCCTGCCATAGGAGTGGCTTATAGGTTTATATGTGTCCAGATAGGTTTAGATATAGGCATACTATATCTAAGCAAGGGGTGATTACACCACCTTGCCCCAGCTGAGTGATCAGCCAGTTGTGTCAATTTTGGATAGCCAGCCAGGGGTGGCAAAAGATATGCTGCAGCCCCTGGTAGGCCTTGGATGCACCTATGCCCTGGGCACCTATAGTGCACTGTACAGGGGCTTATAAGGTGACCCGAGCCAATTCAGTTATGCACCTAGGGTACATGGAATCCATTTTACAGAGAGAGCAGATAGCCTGGGGCCCTGATTAGCAGGGAACCAGGCCAACTAAGTTGAAAACCAGCTGAACACAAGGCAAAAAATCTGGGGTAACCATAGTCAGGTAGCCACCTTCCTACAGAGCGTCTCTGAGCATCAGGGCTCTGGCATTTTATAGCATTTCACAGGTGGCGTATGTCAGTTTTATTAATTGAATGCAGCATCGGATTGGTAATGGGGGCATTCGGGCAATGCCCGAGGGGCCGGGGTCCGAGTTCCACCTGAGGGCTGATTTTGAGCAGCCTGGGGGCCGATTTGGGCGGTGTCTCTGTTGTTCGACTACAGCGGCCCAGTGGGTGTCTGAGTGGCCTTTCTGGAGGGAGATGGGCACTCATTACCTCCCTTATAGCAGCAACAGGTAAAGGTGTCACACCTTTTCTCTCGCTGGGCCTCCCATTAATGTAGGCATACTGAGCTGGGCAGGGGGGCTGAGCAGAAGTGGCCTCACTTATTTTCAGGTGTGTTTTACGAGTGTAAACTAATGCGTGCATTTTTTTTACCCCCCTTTTTATGCAAAACTACGCTGAAAGCATTGATTTGAGGGACGGCATTATGCAAATGTGGGCCGTTTTTTTTGCGCGTGCCCGGGCCGATTTTTAATCCCAATCCGACCCTGAAATTTCATGGTTTTAAAGCATTTCCTGTTTTGTTCCTGTGGGGGAGGGCGGTGCTGTACGGTTTCGCTGGGCTGCTTCAATTTTTACGTGTCCTTCTCCCTTTGCTAAGAATTTACAGAGAGAGCAGATAGCCTGGGGCCCTGATTAGCAGGGAACCAGGCCAACTAAGTCGAAAACCAGCTAAACACAAGGCAAAAAATCTGGGGTAACCATAGTCAGGTAGCCACCTTCCTACAGAGCGTCTCTGAGCATCAGGGCTCTGGCATTTTATAGCATTTCACAGGCGGCCTATGTCAGTTTTATTAATTGAATGCAGCATCGGATTGGTAATGGGGGCATTCGGGCAATGCTCGAGGGGCCGGGGTCCGAGTTCCACCTGAGGGCTGATTTTGAGCAGCCTGGGGGCCGATTTGGGCGGTGTCTCTGTTGTTCGACTACAGCGGCCCAGTGGGTGTCTGAGTGGCCTTTCTGGAGGGAGATGGGCACTCATTACCTCCCTTATAGCAGCAACAGGTAGAGGTGTCACACCTTTTCTCTCGCTGGGCCTCCCATTAATGTAGGCATACTGAGCTGGGCAGGGGGGCTGAGCAGAAGTGGCCTCACTTGTTTTCAGGTGTGTTTTACGAGTGTAAACTAATGCGTGCATTTTTTTTACCCCCCTTTTTATGCAAAACTACGCTGAAAGCATTGATTTGAGGGAAGGCATTATGCAAATGTGGGCCGTTTTTTTTTGCGCGTGCCCGGGCCGATTTTTAATCCCAATCCGACCCTGAAATTTCATGGTTTTTAAGCATTTCCTGTTTTGTTCCTGTGGGGGAGGGCGGTGCTGTACGGTTTCGCTGGGCTGCTTCAATTTTTACGTGTCCTTCTCCCTTTGCTAAGAATTTAGATACGTTTTTCAGGCCTTTTTTTATGATTGCTTTTTCAGAGAAAGGAAGAAAGCCATTTATTGTAATTTGGATTTGCACTACATGGCTTCTTAAAGAGTGGCACGTGAAAGCCGGGGATGGGGTTGTTGTTCACTGTGATACATACTAAAAATGCTTCTGCATTTTAAAAGCAAAACGCTAATTAAAAGTACATTATATAGATTTTTTAACATCTGCACTTTGCCATGTCTCGTACGCGCTACATCCATTCCAGCAAACAGTTCACATAAACCAACTTCGGCTACACGTTAAAAGCGGCCCTGGAAAATAATTTAATGGTGGCCGAATATTGCATTCAATGAGCTTTGCCACACAGTGCGGGTGCAGAGAAGGGAGGTCGTTTTGGGAGAATTCTCACCCATCAAGGAAATATTCTTTGATAAACAAGCAGTGGCGAAGCCAATAGGTATCGCCTATACAAGACCTATTGGCTTTGCCAATATGTTTTAGCCATGTTGTACGACAGCATGGCTAAAAGTAAGTGTGGTAAAGGAGAGTAACTACATGCTTGCCTTTTTCCCTTCAGAACTATGCAATTGTATTTGTTTATGTCTATAGGAGGAGCCTGCTGTCCGACTACAGGCACTTTGTACAGGGTCAATGGAATGTCCCCAAGCCTGTCTTTGTCCCCCCCAAACAGTTACTGACTCCTACACCCCTGGAAGGGTGTCATCATAGTGGAGTCTTTAGTCAAAGTTTTCCAAAGCCACACAATGGAAATATGAGCAGAGAGGTCTGTACCTCTCCTAGTCCAAATGGTATCTGCTCTAAAGACTAACAGTCTGAACAACAATTAAATAAATAGAACATTTGAGAATTCCACGTCATTGACTCCAGTCGTTTTTCACCTTCCCACAGTAGAAATTTGGCACCTTCACTCGATTTTCCAATCCCACGGTTTGAACATCAGGACGACCTTGGATGTCTTCCAGCTCCTGATACAACATGAATAGGAGTCTTTTCTTAGTTTATTAGTGCCTCTCAATCCAGCCAAAAGTTCTCTTCCCGGGCCTCACTATCTCTTACACACAATATGCCTTTCCCTAGCTATGAGGTTATGTGAACGCACCTGCAAAAGAAAGAGCATTGCAACTCAGTTCAAAGTATGCACTAGTGCGCCAGCACCTTTCCAACCCCTATACCCGAGCAGCCCTTGTACTAGGCGAATAAAGTCTAGGAGCTGAGGTAATCAGGAGTTTGAGAAGCAGTGCAAGTTTAGAATAGAATATTGCTGCAAGCAACCACATAGATAGCAGGGCATATTAAGACATATAGCTGCTAAACGTATATGATTTTTAAAAATATATATTTTTCTTATGTTTGTTCAAGCAAAACAATTGCATTTTATACCAAGGTAGTTGTACACTCAGCATCATGTTATGAAAATTAATTATTTTCTGGCGAATATCTCCTGCTTCCGATTATGCGTTAGAAGTTATGGGAAATACTGTCCATAATATTTTGCCAACTCTTAAAACATCACAGTATCAATCAAATTCACTGGAAATAACGTCCCCGTCAATGTCAATACAGCTGCAACTATCCACGTATCATTAAATCAAATAACACAAAATGCAGTCCCATTCCCTCCCGCTTATCCCCTCCCCCCTTCCGGATGGCGTAACGATGTTTTGCAAGCAATGGTAATGACAATTCATAACTGTGCCGGTATCAAGTGTGCCCAACACAGTAATCCAGAAAGCCATTCTGTGTTGTCAGGGGTAGTTGCATGAGAGAAAGCATTGTAGCCGGTCTCTTAAGGAGGTGTATACCCTCGAGGTGGAGTCTCCAATCCTAGTATGCTCGAGTCCTCGTCAGTGTCAGTATGTGATGCTTTCAATAAGTGTACTAGCTGCTAAAGGTGTATGATAAGGCTGTCCTTGGACACGTGGAAATTGCATTTCATATTAATGGGCCTGTGGAATCTAGCAGTTACTACACAGGGTATGTGAAACTGGTGCCACTGGGTCTATACAAAATTACAACACCTGTTACCAGGTATGTGGAAACTGCAATTAGTGGGATTAAGGAAACAGTCTTAACCTCTTATTGGGTATGTGAAAAAACCCTAAATGTGACTTGACAGGCTACCATGTTACTATACAAGAGTAGTAAGAGACACAAAAAATATACAGAAACACAACACCCTGGAATATATAATTAACACTTTTAAGGAATGCAATAGTAAGTAAAACATGTGCGAAGTAAGCAGGAACTAAATTACTCACCTTTGCGTTTTTAAGTTAAAATGCAGGATTAAAAATGTACTTACATCAATTCAGCAGGATTTGTGACAGTCGTTGGCTGCATGCCCTCGGGTTTGTCATTTCTTGTCCACTTCATGCCATAAGACTGTGTCTCACAGCACGGGGTCCCAGAGCTAACTAGCCTAACCAATCCAGGAGCTAGACTCATGCTGTTTACTACTAACCAGCATGGAAGAGGCACCAGGATTGGTTGGAGCAGGCTTACCCAGAGCTCCTTATCTGATTGGTGTCCTGTGACTTCACTCCACTTGCCTGTCTCACACAGCTCGGGTTTAGAGAAGTCTGAAGTGCACATGTTGTGTGGGCTCTTGCAAGACAGCCGGCCAATCCGACATTCGCTCGTTGGGGCAGATTTCCAAGAAACTGACGCATCTGAACAAATGCGTCAGTTTCCCTGCGCCTCCATGCGAAACCCTTATGCCACCATGGATGCGCCGCATTTACAATACAGCTCACCATGGCATAAGGATTGACAGATGTGTAAATTTTTTTGACACATCTGTTGGAGCAAAAGTCACGCATTACTGGAGTCTTGTGACAAGCACGACGCAACTTCAGCAATGCAAGGGGAGGCCTATTCCCAATACACTGCATCACGCCTAGCAGGCGTAGGGTTTTGACACAGTGGCGTCTTAGAAGTGGAGCAAGTGAAATCTTGTAGATTTCACTGTGTCACTTCTATGAAGCTTTCTTGAATGGGAATGCCCACCCTGCATACATTATACCTGACGCAGGTATAATGTGGCGCACGGCTTTACAAGGTGACGCATTTCCCTAGATGCGTTACATTGTAAATGTGCCGCAATGTGCCGCATTGTTTATGCTGCCGCTGCGTCACAAAAAGTGATGCAACAGCGCTGCAAAAGTGTTGCAAGGGGCTTGTAAATCTCCCCCTACGCGAGTCGTCCGTTCTGCCAATCTGCAGGAATCGCCTTGCCGCCACCCTTACACTTGTGCTGGACAGGCCGCGGTGGTGTTAAAAAATGGTAAAAAAATTATTTTATTACTATTTTATTTGTTTGCTGGGCTCACAGCTGGGGCGATGCTCCCCTGCCCTAAAGGAGGAATGCCATTGCTTGGCAGACCTGTGTGACGGTACGGACAATCATCCAAAAGAAGACTACTTTCTGTACTTTTGTATTTAAACATAAATACAGGCAGGAAAATTTATGGTTTTCTGTGTGCATTTAGTGGTAAAAACTGAAAACTGGGAGATTTATTTACAATACCACCAGTTAAATGGTCTTTTTCTGCACACATGCGAGGTGGTAACCAGGAATGGGGTAAGGATGTTTGGCATTTCAGGCAAAATTATGTTTTGCTATTGGACCTTTGCCCAGTGGCCTAACAAAAAGTATACATCTTTTTTACATTTCCTTATAATTTGGCACCAACTATTGGTGGCAGTATTGTCTGTCCGCATGGAATTGCTGAGCCGGACTCTGTTGGTATTCCAAAAGTGAGTTAGATAGGTGCCGCCTAGTCTTCTCGGTGTGATGGATGCACTGACCTAGCCCAGAGGAAAAGCGCAGTTTAGAAGGATACATAGAAATTGTGCCCCTTTAACCCGTTGCGCGCTAATGATGAGCTCAGCTCGTCATGAGGCGCGGTTGAGCTGCACTCATGACGAGCTGAGCTCATCACGGCCGTTAGAACGTTCGCACACTGGAATAATTTCCCCGCTGTGCTGAACGTTTGAAAAATGGGTGTGGCCGTGACGAGCTCAGCTCGTCATGAGTGCAGCTCTGCTGTGCCTCATAACGAGCTCAGCTCGTCACCAGCACGGCCGCACTGCGCGCGGCCCTCCTCCTCCCGCACAGGAGGTGAAAAACCCTCGCAGGGAAGGGGTTAATATACATGTGATGTTATGCTATGCTATGTTATGTTGCTATGTTATGTTGTTATGTTCTGCTTACTTTTGAAACACACATTTCACTTAGATGGGTATCCTGGTGCTTTGTGAAAGGAGGTGCTGCACTGGTTGGGCCTATTGGAAGAGCTACATTTCCAGTTTCTTCCAGAATCCTAGGAGTGAGCTGTCAGCTCCAATGTAAAGGGTGACTTCATTCCAGGATTTAGAAGCTAAATATGAGAAGATGTGGAAGCTGGCTCTGGCTCTTCGAATGCGCGGGATGGAGGTGAATAGACTACTGGCAGATTGACAGTGTCTGGTTGGGGTGTGAAAGCTGATGCAGTTGTTAAGGTAGGTGGGACCTTTATTGTGTAGTGCCTTGTATGTGCGAGTAGTGAACTGGGTGCATTTGTGGATGGGAAGCCAGTTAAGCACCTTAAGGTGAGTGGATATGTGGGTGCTGATTGGGAGGTTGAGTCAGTGTGAGACTGGTCACTGCCTTTTGGATGATCTGGAGCTGCTTGGTGGCTTAGGTGGAGATTCTGAGGTAGAGCGTGTTCCCGTACATCAAACTTTGGTTGTTAGTCACAATCCCCTGGTTTCTGGTTTTACTGGACGGAGTCGGTATTGGTTCCAGTTCTGATGGCCATCTTGCCAAGGGGGACAGTGTGGAGTTCCATCTGAAGAGTTCAATGTCTGTCTAATCCAGAGGTCTTCAATCTGTGGGGCGCGACCCCCAAGGGGGCCCTGGAGTCCAGCTCCACTTGTCTCTAGCAAACCAGTGTTTGCTTTCATTTATGAAAAAAACAGAGGGAGGGCTGATTTAGATGTTATCAGCTGCTTGCCTGAATGAAATGCAGATGTGCACTGCAAGTTAATCTGCACCTGTAAAGGTTTCTTGGGAGTGCTTATGGCTTTAATTGATCAAATTACTCCAAGCTTTGTGAAGACAACGTTTTTTTTTTGAGTGGTAGTGCAAAGAGTTAACAACTAGGCTGGGAAGGGTTTGCTTTTAATGTTAACTGCAGTTACAAAGACATTAGTACCCCTAAAGACTGTTGAAGCACCATTTTATCCTTAACAATTTGCACGTTTTTAACCATTCTATCTTACACTGTGTGTAATGCAAGTATAAAATATTGACTAACATATTCAAAGTGCTTTCTGTCACAGGCTGTGACCTTGTAGCACTAAAAATACACATCACTATTCTCCACTGCACCAATCAAGATTTAATTCTGTGTCTCTCTGGTTACACACAGACCTCTGCAGTGCATTAAATAATTGAGGTTTCATAATGTACTACACTGCATTGGCCACTAACAACTTTTTAAATTTATTTTTAATTTACGCTGCCCATCATTTTATATGTAGTTACCTGATCGTGAAAGACCGAAAAACATGCAGAATATTTTGGGACTTATTTATGAGAGGCTTGCATCGCCAGAGCATCACTTTTTTTGATGCTTCGGTGGCACAAGCGTCTCAACCATCCCTATGAGGCAGTGAAAAGTCACCCTGCATGGCTGTGCATTGCCTCACAGATATGGAGTAAGACATAGCAGCGCAAGTCACTGCATTGCCTTACTCTGCATCAAGGATGTGTTCCATGGGCTTTTCGTGGGGTTCCCACGCAACACCCTTGGATTTTGATTCTGCCCCATATTTACAAAATCACGTAAACCTGGGGCAGTTCCAAAAACGGACGCCTGCCCAGAAGGAAATGTTTTCATTTCTCCTTGTTTTTTCCTCTTTCCATGAGTGCTGCATTCTGCAGCTCACACATAAAGAGGAAAACGCCTCTCTGGTGCCCCTTTCTGTACAAAACAATCCTGTCTCTACTGGTGCTAGGCAGCAATTTGTGCGCCAATGCAAGGGAAAAGGACAGGAATGAACCGTATTTTATAAATACGGTACATTCCTGCCCTTTCACATAGGCATAGGTCAGCGCAGAAAGAAGACTTGCGGCGCTGCCCTACGCCAATTCCTGATGAATGAGGCCCTTTGTTTTTTGCTACACCACCACGCTCACTGACCTTTGGTCTACTAAACATTGTTTAATATTTCCCCACCATAAAAATAATTTGCTGTGGGAATTGGGGGCGTTTATGGTTGTCAATAGTTGTAGATTATGAGACGTGCCATGTTCTCGAAACGTTAGTTAGAAGGGGGTCCTTAGGTCTAAAAGAGCTTGACAAGGGGGTCTCAGCAACAAAAAGTTTGAAGACCGCTGGTCTGATCCAAGTTGAGCTTTAGGCAGTTAGATTTCATCCACAGGGCTGCTTGTGACATGCAGTCGCTAAACTTTATCTCAGTGTTGACGGTGTCCTTGGAGAGGGAGAGGATGAGTTGTGTGTCTTTGGCATATGAGATAATGTTCAGACCTTTGGTTTGTACTTTGGATGATATTGGCGAGTGGGGCCATCCAGACATTGAAAAGATTGGCCTAAAGGATAATCCCTTGGGCATGCCAGAGATTAGATTGGAGGGTTTGGGGGTGTAGAGGGCTAATCTGGTCTTCTGTGTGTGACCTGTGAGGATCCATTCAAGAGCTGATCCATGAATCCCCATCTGTTGGAGGTGTTGGATTAGGATCGGGTGGGAGACGGTGTCGAAAGCCAAGGAGCTGTCAAGGAGGATGAAGGCTGTGGTGTCTCCTTGGTCCCTGAAAAACTTGGTATTGCTGGTGGTGGAGATGAGGGCAGTCTTGGTGCTGCAGAAAGGTCTGAATTGCAGTTGGGATGGGTCCAGGAAGTGGTTGGCATTGAGGTGATTTGTTAGTTTCTTGTTCATGAGTTTCTCCAAGACATTTGCTGGTAGGGGAGCTGGGAGATGTGTCTGTAGTCTAGTGGTGAAGTTAAAACTGGTATTTTATTTCAGTAGTGACAGGTTGGTGGCGTGTTTACAACAGTCCAGGAAGGTAGCAGTGGTTAGGGAGTCTTTGAGAATCAGGGTCAGATGAATGATCAGCGTGAAGTAGCAAGACCTCTGACCTCCTGGTTCAGGGACCTGCTCTCTCCCCCTGCAGCTCCGCAGGTAAGTGCCGCTGCCCGTGCTTGCTCTTCTGCTGGTCTCACTGCATTGTGCCCATTCCGTTTGCTCTCTGTGTCTGTCCTTGTTGTATTGTATTGTAATTGCACACTATTGTAACTGTGCCTGTTTTTATTGTATTGCCCCCGTATTTTGTCCTCTCTTTGCCTGTTCCTGCCCGTTTCCCCTTCCTGCCTGTTTTCCCTTCCTGCCCCTGCTGCTCCTGCAACCCCTACCTCCTGCTGTTTTCCCACTCCCGCCTCCCAGCTGCCAGTCCCTACCCCTTTCCTACTTAATGATGGCCGCTGCGAGGGAGCACAATCAGGACCTCTGACCTCCTGGTTCAGGGACCTGCTCTCTCTTCTGCAGCTCTGCCCGGTGTCCGTGAATGCTCTTCTGCTGGTTCCACAGCATTGTGCCCATTCTATTCCGTCTTTGTTTCTGTCCGTGTTGTACTGTATTGTAAATGCACACTGTTGTAACTGTGCCTGTTTTTATTGTCTTGCCCTGTATTTTTGTCCTCTCTTTGCCTGTTCCTGCCCATTTTCCCCCTCAAGTCTGTTTTCCCTTCCTGCCGCTGCTGCCCCCGCAGCCCCTCAACCCTGTCATTTTCCTGCTCCCACCTCCCAGCTGCGAGTCCCTACCCCCTTCCCTGTTTAATGGCTGCCGCTGCACGGCCACGCACTGCGGGCGCGCTGCTGGTGTACACTTCGGCGCACCAGCAGCGAGCCTGCTGCGCGCCTTCGCCCGCCAAAGGCAAGCCCATCTGTACCAGTCTGAGACCCGACCGCAACCAGAGCAAAGGACCCTGGATCTCCTATCATCCACCGCTACAACCCTGCTACCCTTCTCTCACTCAACCCCAGTAGAAACCGCAACTGCCAGCTGTCAACACTGAACACCACCCACGACCAATTCTCCTGCTGACACTGCGATATTCCTTCCCCATCCACTGCACCCTTTCGACTTCCGCACCCACACCGGACGCCCGTGCCAATGAAGCCCTGAAATGCATCCTCCTCAACGTGCGCTCCCTGCGCAGACACGCCTAGAGATCTGGGACCTCCTCAATACCCTCTTGCCAGACGTTGCCCTCTTCACCAAAACCTGGACCTGTGCCTCCTCTGACCCCGGCATCGCCACCCCCACCCCCAATGGCGACAAGATACAGAGGAAATAATGTCCTCACCGCCCAGGAGGAGGACTCACAATCACACACAAGAGCTCCCTCCGACTCTCCACCTCCAGCACGAGCGACCCTTTCACCAACTACGAACAACTCCTCTTCCAGATCCGGACCAGCCCCCGAACCACGCTCTGCGGCACCCTTGCCTACAGATCCCGTGCTCCCTTCACCACTACCATTGCCAACCTCCTCGCACCTCAAGCCATCGCCTCCAGGGACTACATACTCATCGGAGACCTGAACTTCCACCTTGACAACCAGAGCGACCCTTACTCCACCACCCTCCTGGACATCCTCACCAACCTCGGACTGAAGCAGCTCATCTCCACCACCACCCACAAGGCCGGACACATCCTCAACCTCATTCGCAGGAGGATCTAACATCCACTTCAGCCACTCCTCGCAGGCCTTCTGGACTGACCACCTCTGTGTACATTTCTCTTTCAGCACCTCCACCGCACACAAACCCACCCCACACCCACCACGAAGAAACTGGAGCAAGGTCGCAGACGAGGGCCTCAATTCTAAACTCACCCACGACCCCCCTCCATCACGACCGACGCCAACTTTGCAGCCATGGAACTACACCGCTGAATCTCCAGCTGCGCAGATGAACTCGCTCCCGGCAGCCGCCCCGACAGACACTGCCATCTGAAGGCCGGTTGGTTCACCACCGACCTCTAAGAAGCTAGACAATCCTGCAGATGGCTGGAGAAATGATGGAGAAACAGCAAAACAACCAAAGATCAGTCCACCTATGTAGGAGAGTAGGGTCTGCTATCCTATGGTCACCCCAAATTTTTGCTTTTTGCTTCACTGGTTTTCGACTTACTGAGGCTGTGGGCCTGCTAATCAGACCCCCAGCCTGCTGTTCTCTCTCTAAATAAACAGACATGTACTATAGGTACATACCCCAATTGGAAATGGACTCCTTGTCAGCCCCTGTACCATGCACTATAGGTGCTCAGGGCATAGGTGCCACCAAGGCCTACCAGGGGCTGAAGCATAGCTTTTGCCACCCCTGGCTGGTTCTTAAATTGACACAACTGGCTGATCACTCAGCTGGGGCAAGTGGGTTTAATCACCCCTTGCTTAGATATAGTATACACCTATATCTAAACCTATATCTGGACACATATAAACCTGTGAGCCACTCCTATGGAAGGCCTTATCAATCCTGGAGGCAGAGTGCGTGGTTTAATGTGAGATGGAGCTCTGGAATGAGCTGAGCCTGTCTGCAGCTGTCGGGAACAACTCCCTAAGCTGATTCGGGATAATGCCATACCATATACTATTAAGTGCCTTATAATCCTCGCGGTTATATAGCAACTTTGGTTTGGCTTTATCAAAACATGTCGTGTAAGGTGTCATACGATTTGGAATACTATCCCCTCGACAGTTCTGTCGACGGGGATAGCATTCCCATCCTCTAGAGGGAGAAGACATGTTACTTTACTGAAACGAGGTTGATTTTTAAAAGAGCCTCAGATCCACAAAATGGATGCTTCTGCCACAGACACGAGTCTGACCTTCTGCTGCTGACCGAAACTCAGCAGAGGAGGCCTGGACAAAGGCTTTCCTGTCACAGGGGGGTGTCACACCACCCCAGACAGGAGATAGTGGATTGTAGCAGGGAGGTCTGAAAGAAACCAGACACTGCCTGGGGAGCACAAGGCTTCCCCTTGCCTAATCCGGCCAAACCGGTTCTGGGGCAGACCAGCCCCAGTCTCAGCGTGGCCTGGATCAAAGGAAAGGGGTGTATCCACCCCCTTCCTGGGTCCCACCCATAGGAGGGGACCTAGCAGGTAATCCAGCCCCCTAGATTGGTATAAGAATGGGAGCAGTGCCAACGCACTCAGATTATTCTGATGAAACATAAGAAATGAAACCCTGGACCCTTCGACATCCTACTCGACGTAGAAGACTGAACAATCTCCCTTGTGGTCAAGGAGTGACCACCCTGTGCAAACAGGCACCATCCAGCACCTCGACGTCTGCTTTGTTGCAGTTCCCGCCGGAACTCGAGTGACAGAGATCAACGAGATCAAGCTTGCCTGCCTTCTTACAGCCCGATCGACAGTCCCTACAGAGCTGAGACCCGTGGAGGCGACCGGAAGCGCGGGGCACGCCATCTTGAAAAGACCACGAGACGCTGACTGTGCAGCCCACGAGTGACCCTCGAAGCTGTACACCGGGGTTTGAGAAGCGCCAACCCTGAGCCACTCTTGCACTGAAGCTCACTCCTCTAAACTCGACGAGTGCTGCAAGGGGCCCTTCTGCTTTCTTTGGCTTGACGCATTGGCCCGGTCACTTGCCAGCTGGCTTGTGGCCCCTGTGCCGAAGAAAACCTAAAACCGACTTGCGATTCTGGTTGCTCCAGACTTACACCAGCTCCTCTGAAAAGGAGCCCCCGCTCTGACCCTCCTGGTCCGAGTGAGAAGCAATCTCCCGATCCCGCGTGGATTGTCCTTGCCAAGTGTTGTTGACTCCGATCTTGAAGCCGACAGCGCCGACGGTGAGAACTTGCATAGGACAGCTCGTGGCCCGCTCCTGGACGTCGCAGATGCCCCAAAGCCCATGTGGCAGTGGAGAGAAGCTCCTCAACAACCACCTGATTGCGCCTGACAATGCCTGGTTCCGTCCTGGTTCCACCCTGGTCACTGCTGAGTGACCCAGACTCTGTCCCCTCTGCTTTCAGGTACTTTTCTACTCTGATCCACCCTTGGACCACACCGGACACTTCTCCTTCACATCGCCTGCAGCATCTTCAGCTTCAAGCACCAAGAACCTGCGTGACGAAACCCGACTCCACTTCGACCATATGCACCCGCTTCCTGTGGGTGAGGTAACATTGCAACGCCGGTGTTTCCACACTGGTACATACCTCTAGGGTCTGTGTCTAAAGTTTTGTCCATCTAGGTTCAGTGGAAGTATCCTTAAACTCTATTTGTGTAACTTTTACGCACCATTGACTTTGCATTGGTGCATGCGTGTACTTTCAACACTGCACCCGAATCCCGCGGGCTTTTCCCGACTTCAGCATTGCTTGTCCCGACTGCTCCCAGCGATTCCCTAGGCCCTAGGCCTAACCACTGTTCGATTGGTATCTCTTATACCACTTTCTTAATATATGGTTTGAGTGGCCACCCGCCCTCATCCATAATTGTGTAACTTTGTATGTTATACTGTGCTTTTGATTTAACGCTTGTGCCCCTTTGCTCATAAAGAGTACTGGGGATTATTTTAGTAATAAACACATATATTTTTATAATATATACTTGTGTGGTGTCCTTTCATTTGATGTTACAGGATTGTGATTGGTAAAACAGCTCGCTTAACACGACCTCTTGAGTTTAGCCTTTAAGGCTGCTTAGTCTATGCTACCATTAAGATAGCTTGTCTATAAGGTTCACTTACAACCAGACACCATAAGGGATTGTTTGGACTGATACAAGGTGGTTCCAGAATTGGAAACATCATATATCAGGCCAACTTGCAATGATCTTCAAAAAAGAACTGGAATGCACCCTCACCAATAAGGGCATCACTAACAGTGAAAGCGGTACTTTCACTATTAAAGTGACCCCTTGTATGACCATTACTGGGCTTCTCATTTATCGGCCCCCTGGCAACGCTACTCCCTTCTGTAACCAGCTAATAGAAACGGCGACGCAACTAGCTATCAAATACAACAATTTTATGATTCTAGGCGATCTAAATCTTCATTTTGAAGATTCCAATGCTAAGGAAGCCCAACTACTGAAGACTGCCCTACACGCTTTGGGGATAACACTGCTCTCCACCTCTCCCACTCACAAACATGGCCATCTTCTTGACCCTATCTTTGCTACCTGGGAAGGTATTGATATACAACCTCCGGTCCCAATCATCTGGTCAGACCACCATATGATCATTTTTAACATACCTAAGACCAGGACAAAGAGCATTGTCAACAAACCCTTGTATGCTAAGCGGCGTAATTGGAAAAATTACACCCCAGAACGTTTGATTGACGAATTAAAAACCCACCCCCCTCCCCAAGGTCAGTCCTTACAAGATACCTGGAACTCGTATGAATTATGGTTGAGTAAGGCACTCGACAAAATTGCTCCTTGGACGTGTAAGCCCCCAGCCAGGAGAACAAAATCTGAACCGTGGTTTTCAGAAAAATTAAAAGTCGCTAAAGCCCGATGTAAAGCGACTGAAAGAAAATGGAGAAAGAACTACTCTACGGAACTTAAGGAGACCTACAAACAAGAACTAAAGTCTTATCAGAGACTTATTAGAGAGGAAAAAAGTCTCTTCTATCAAAACAGAATTGAAGAGGCTATAAATCCATCTAAAGAACTATTTCGGATTTATAAGGAACTAACAGACACGTCGAGCCTGGATACGCAGGATACGTACTCAAACGAGTTATGTGAACAAATTGCGGACTTCTTTGTCAATAAAGTAGAGAAAATTCATGCCACTTTCCCCACTCCCCCCACATCTGGTATGAAATCACCCCGACTTCAAAAAACCACTCTCGCCCACTTTCACACTCCCGACAAAGAAAAACTGTCCAGCATAATTAACAGTATCCACTCTGGCTCCCCTAATGATGTGTGTCCGTTAGATAAATGCAAAGACATCATGGACCATACCCTTATGGATCAAATAAGCCAACTGATTACCCTCTCTTTCATAGAATGTTATGTCCCGGAGGCTTGGAAAAACGCCCAGGTCATCCCTCTGAAAAAAAAACCCAACATTCCGGTCACCCAATTTCAAAATCTTAGGCCGATATCCCTATTGCCTCAATGCGCCAAGATAATCGAAAAGATAGTCAATATCCAACTAATGGCGTTTTTAGAAGCAGAAAACATTCTCCACCCTACTCAATCCGGCTTTAGACCTAATTATTCCACGGAAACAGCTGTCTTGTATTCCACAGAATATATCCGCAAGATGGTGGACGAGGGTGAGACAGCAGCGCTGGTCATGCTTGATTTAAGCGCAGCTTTCAATACTGTGCTACATGCCACGCTGCTGTCCCGTCTTTCAGACATCGGAGTAAAAGACCATGCACTGGCGTGGATTAAATCTTTCCTGACGAATAGATCTTTCCAGTTACATTGCCCGCCCTTTAAATCATCTTCTCGTGCCGTGAGCTATGGGGTTCCACAGGGCTCTAGTTTGAGCCCCACATTGTTCAACATCTATATGGAACCCCTGGCTCAGATCATAGAGAACTTCGGCGTGGGCATTGTCAGCTACGCCGATGACACTCAGCTTATGTTTACGCTTACTCCTGACACCGAGAAGTATGCCTCCAACTTCTCGGAGTGCATGGCTGCTGTCGCCATGTGGATGGACAGTAATTGCCTCCGGCTGAATGGAGACAAAACAGAGGTGCTAGTGATAGGGAATAAAACCTCTCTATGGTCTCAAGCGTGGTGGCCCACAACTTTGGGCGAATGCCCTCGCCCTGTTGAGAAGGTCAAAAACCTAGGGATCATGATCGACTCTGATCTATCAGGAAAATCCCATGTCAACAAGATCATAGGAAAATGCATTGGCACATTAAGAATTCTTAGAAAAATCATCGACCTGATTCCTACTAAAGCCAGGAAAACTATCGTGCATGCACTTATTACACCACACCTGGACTATGGAAATGTTCTCCTTTTAGGCCTTAACCAAAAACATCTTCACCAGCTGCAATGCTTACAAAATGCGGCAGCCCGCTTGGTACTAGGCCTTCCCAAAAGAACATCTGCCAAGGCGGCATTGTCTAAACTTCACTGGCTCCCCGTTAGGGAGAGAATAAAATTCAAGAGCCTCTGCTATGCCCACAAGATAGCCCACAACAAGGGCCCTACCTATTTAAGAGGCCTCATGACCATCCACCGCCCTACCAGAGACCTTAGGTCCTCAGGAATGTCTTTATTCAAACTCCCCCGCGTCCACAGAGCAAAAATTGGTGGCCGCTCCTTTCGCTACCTTGGAGTGAAACATTGGAATGCCCTACCGGTTCATTTAAGAATGGAACCTTCTGAAACCCTTTTCAGAGCCAAACTGAAAACCCATCTCTTTCCTCAATAAGCCTGTGACTCCATTCCCTTCTTGATTCTCTGTGAGTTTTTTTCAGCAATCAGCGCGGGG